>NC_091539.1:36775000-37400000 GCF_042242935.1 Bactrocera oleae | reverse complement strand
TCACTTTTAGTACTAAATCCATTTCTGGACACAAAGGGTTTGCTTCGTGCGAATGGTCGGCTTGTCAACTCCAGCCTGACATACAACGAACGACATCCTATAATCATACCAGAAAAAGCACGGCTTGCCACATTATATCTGCATTATGTCCACATACTGATGCTACACGCTGAGCACCGCCTCATGCAACAAATAGTCCGCCAAGAGTTTTATATTCCCCGTCTTAAGCCTCAAATAAAGAAGTGCATTTACATGTGCAAAGTTTGCACAACGTACAAGCAAAAAATGCGAACGCAGATAATGGCAGCACTTCCACCTGAACGCTGCAACTTTGCTCTGCCCTTCACAACAACAGGTGTCGATTTTGCTGGGCCTTTCCAGATAAAGGCTTCAATGTTAAGATCTCCCACTTTAATGAAAGGCTATGAGGCAGTTTTTGTTTGTTTTACGACAAAAGCTGTTCACCTTGAGCTATGTACAAATCTGACGACAGAGGCTTTTCTCGCGGCATTCGCTCGCTTCGTCGGACGGCGTGGTTTTCCTTCAAAAATTATGAGTGACAACGGCAAAACGTTTATTGGAGCCAAAAGAGCCACTGAGAAACAGTTTGTGGACTTTATCCAACAAGTCTCACCTGAGATTGTACAGAAGTACGCACCCCAAGGCATTAATTGGCAGTTCATCCCCCCAAGCGCTCCTCATATGGGTGGTTTATGGGAATCAGCTGTAAAAAGCTTCAAATCCCACTTCAAAAAAGTAGCTGGAAACTACAAGTTTAATTATGAAGAATTCTCGACCTTATTAATTCGAATTGAAGCCGTACTCAATTCACGGCCAATCACAATCCTCTCGCAAGATCCCTCCGATTTCACCGCCCTAACTCCTGGCCATTTTCTCAAAGGAGCACCCATTCTGGCCATACCTGAGCCAGACGTGGAGTCGCTATCCTTATTAAACCGATGGGAAAGAATCAAAATTCTCCATCACAATTTTAGTCGCCGCTGGAAAGAAGATTATCTAAAGGACCTCCACAAGAGGTACCGCTGGAAAGCTCCAGAAAAGGCGCCGAAGCTTGGCGATTGCGTGCTAGTACACGATGATTGTCTCCCCCCTACCGAATGGCGGCTTGGTCGCATAGAAAAGCTACATTATGGCTCCGACGGTCATATAAGAGTAGTTGATCTCCGTACCCAAAGCGGAACGCTTACCAGACCGCTCGTGAAGCTGTGCTTTCTACCAACCGCAGATATAAACGAAAAAGCAAATGATAAACGATAAACCGATCATAATCCCGAAAACGCAATTCATAACAGTTTCAATAAATCGACTAAAAAACACGAAAAGACAATAACTCGCAAACTCGACAACAATCCGTACATATAAGTATATAAGTATATAAACTAACGAGTCGATCAATATGACGACCCTCTCATGCTACCAAGAGTTGTAGAATGCCAATTTCAACTTATATCTTAAAACTTTATAAAGCCCAATAATCTTTTCTACATAGATAACTATGGACGCAGATGCACCTATGCCAACGCCTGCTATTCGGTCGGCTATCAATGTGCCGCGACCTGGGGTTACTCCAGCGCCCCGATCTGTAACTGCAACCGCTCCTCGAAGTAGCGCGCGACCGTCACCCACAGCAAACAAGGAACCGCAGCGCGTCCGGTGCATCATTTGCCGCCGCCCTCACCGACTACAACACTGCAACATTTTTAGAGGCATGCAACCGATGCAACGCCAGCAAATTGCCCAGGCTCATGGGCATTGTCTCAATTGCTTGACAGCGGCACATAACACACAGGAGTGCACGTCCGTCAATCTGTGCCAAATATGCGGCAGGTTGCATCATACGTTGCTCCATCGCAACCCGAGACGTGACATCGGTCGGCCGCCTGCCCCGCGCAGCCGCCCTCCAAGTAGACAACCACTATCTACTCGGGCAATACAGCATCGACGACCAGCAGCCCCTCCTGTGTCCCGATTAAGGAGCCACCGAAACGAAGCACCAATGATGCGCCGGCACTCTAGGCCGCAATATCGCCGCTCTACGGGACTGAGCAACGTTGTAGCAACGCTGCAAGAGCTGCAACGACTCTTAGGCTAAACATTCGCCTAGGGGGGCCGGGATGGCTAAATGAGCTATCTATTATATATTATTCCCAGCAAACATCCCTGCACACGCACCACACACCACTTCACAAGCAACACTGATAAATTCCAACAGACCACAACATTACCATCCACTCCTGAAAACACCACACACCAATACATACAACTTTACACAATTCACCGAGGGATACCAACACACACCACACCTTCAACACACCCACGATCTCACCACTACCCAACGAACAAAAGGGATGGACGATTGGACACGGGTCCCTTTTTTTTCGATCGATCGCCGTCGTATACGCTTCAGCTGAGTCCTGTTGTGCGCCAACCCGGATATCTATATTTTCATCTTGTTTTTCAAATCATTTTTAAACAACTTTATAGTTTGAAAGACTAAATAAAATTGCAAGTTGGAAAAGCCTTTATTAATTTTTTAACCATATTTGTTCTGTTTCATTTCGGGAGCGTGTGAAAGTGGTGAGTGTTGTGGTGCACTTTAGTACTAAACTATTTAAATATAAAGGCTGATATATATGGTAAATACTTTCGGAGATACTACAACGTGTCCATCTGGATGTTACAAACTTAGTGGCACATTTAATATACCCTGTTCAGGGGATAGGAAAGTCAATATACCAAAAGAAAAAAAAATGCATATAACTTTGTAATACTACATAAGCCAACTTATTCTAATTTATTCTAATTAAAAGATTTGTAGATATCATTTGCGATATAATCATACGATTGCCTCATTCCCAAGTGCATATCTATACAATATGTAGTAGGTTAACATGTATATACCGTTCCAAATTACTTTTCTCATCAATGATATTGCTTTGCTTTATCGAAAGAACTGTATGTACTCGTATATAGATGTGTTTACATGGCGAGAACAATAAAACTGTGTAACAATAAAAATGCGCAATTCAAACTATTTGGTAGTAAAAGCTTTGTTATTCGTCATAAAGAACTTATTATGATTAGACTCTGACCCAGATTTTTGTTTAACAACATTGTAAGCAACATTAGCAAAGTAAATAGGTCATCAGTAATAAATGTTCATATGCAAGAGTGGATTCATATAATTGAAGGAGCGCATCTAGTGTGAAATTAAAAAAAAATCAGTTTTATATTATATTATATTTTCATATTTTGAAAGGCTATATCTTTAAAAATAACATACCAAAATTTAAAATCGTTATTTCAATCAGCTTTTTAGTTACAGTCTTCTAAATTGTAGAGCAGCGCTATGCTATGTGTGCACCTCAGCTAAGGTATGTGTTTTGATTTCTAGAAAGAATTTGTACTCACACACTCACAACGATTTATACTATAGAATGGATGGACTCATTTTAGTGAATAATCTAGAGAAGTAAGATTTCGAGTATCAAATAAATTCCAATAACCTAAGTCGACTTTAGATAGTTCTAGTAATTAAAATCAATATTACCTATTAATTGGAAATGTGTAAAAAATAAATATAAAATAATATAAAGTTTAATACGCAATAATATTTTGTACGCTTTGGAAGGGAACCCATTTCGTTATTTTTTTGTTTTTTATAATTTTTTTAATATCATTATATATATAAGTATAAGTATCATGTATAGAAATAAAGAATATACGTTATGATCAACATCAATAACGTCGTTAGTTCATTGGTAGTGGTGTTCCTAAATACTGGATTCTTGTTATTATTCTAATTATTATGACCACTTGTAATATTTACTAAAACAATGGTCCAATGAGGGAATCGCCGAAACCCATCAGATGATATTAAGAAAGACAAAAAACAAAATAGCCGTTAACTAAATATAAATCCACGATATCGTCATTACAGATAAATTATAAAATTTTATTTTCAATTAACACACCATCGCTCAGGCAACAGTCTCGAGTAATAAATTGTCGGCATTCGCCATAAAAGCTAACAAATTATTCCATTAAATTTTCACTTTATGCAAATTGTCGGTCCTATTTCAATGTCGCAATCAATAAAGAGTTCACCACTAACATCGCCAACTAATTTCATGGTCAGTGATGTGCGAATAATGCAATGCGAATAATTACCTCGATTATAGATAACAAATCGTTGTTCTCTTTTAAGTTTACAATTTGTGGGCTGTAAACTCATATGACGCGACTTGTTGTGAAATATACGAATACCTGCGTGTCTGACCGACATCAGAGAGAGTACATGCTGCTTATGTCTTATAGGTACATATAATACTATATATACAGGGTACTATTCAAGTGCATGTGGTTTTATGAGGGCATACATTAGCAGCGAAAGTTTAAAATTATAGTGTGTAATATATCTTAAATATGTATTTTTATATTAGTAATAAGTATTTTTTATCAACTATGTAATTAGACACTGTACCGTTCACTTTTTAGCAATCGAATATGAGATTGAATATGTTATTGAATATGTTATATGTTACGTTATTATACAAGGGCTTCGAATTTGCACTTATATCTGTTTCTTTGCAACAAACCTTAAGAAAATTCAATATATTTACAATAAAGATGGCACTGCGACTTTATGATTTGGTAAACACGTTTCTCATATGCATACCTATATTTCCAATATAAAAAGAAATCATATGTGAAGGGAATCAAAAAATGTTTTTTTCAAAAATTTTATTTTTTTATTATCTACAAGTTTTACCCCCAGGCTAAGCAAAAAAGACAATTTTTGTTTTCGCTCCACCCTAATATATTGTATATCTATATAAAAATTTAAAATAAATAAATAAAAAAAAATTTAATCCGTCCTATAGAACCTAATGCCGCTAAATGGCGTTGTTTGTTTTTTTTGCCTTTTAGAAATTTATACTTTTGTAGAGCTGCTTTCACTACTTTAATTAGATTACATATCAGGCATCAGTACTCAGAATATAACAACTTCTGGGCATTTTTTAAAAAACTAATGGTAAAGGAAGAGGAATATGTGAGATTCAATATATTATATTATATATATAGAAGGTCTGCAAATTAGTAGAAATTTTAACTAGCTTATTTGATGGGTTATGCCCATTCAGAAAAAACGCGTTATGTTGTGATTTTATTACAGCAACATTCTATTTAAAATTTAATGCCAAAAATATAAACATTTATAGAATTTTATAATCAATGATTCAAAATAAATGTATTTGTTATGTAATAGACGATAGACTAGTCAAATTTTTGATTTTGGGCAAAATGGAGGCTTCCAAAATGTATATAAATATACATAAATATAAATATACAAAAAACTGATTTTTCAAAATTCACAAATGGATGTAACCCCTTAAAACATCATTTGTAATAGAAATGAATTAAAAAAACCGTAACAATATGCAACGAATTTTGCTACTGCAATCTTTAAAAAAAGTGTTGAGAACATCCTTTATGTAAATTCTAAGTCAACCACCAACCGAAACAACCTGTATACAATCTTATTTCCACGAGTAGGAGATATAAACTTGTTGTTATTTATGTAAGCACGCAAGTAAGCAAAAAGATAAATGGCTAACCGGCTGCACGAGTGAAAACGTGCGGTACAAGGAGTGGCGCAAGACAGAAACCGGAGCGCCTAAATAAATTACGCGCATAAATAAACCAAAAAAACTGAAAAGGGTGAAGAAAGCAACGACGACGGTATGTGACGGCGTTTCGAAACACTTTAAAATTTCAAAGCAATAAATAAAAGTGGAAGTAATTCACGACGAGTGAATTGAAATGTTAGGAGTACGCGTCAAAGTGACGAAAGGGTTGCGAGTGCAGGAAGTGCCATCGAAGCAAATAAGGAAGATGAAGATAAAATGAAATTAGGAAGAACTTTTGGGACAAAGTGAAGAACAGCAAATCACAGAAAGGCACTTAGTGTATAAAAAGGGTTAAGCGGTTACACCGGGATGTTGGAAAAAAAATGTTACAACAACCGTCGGTAAACAAAGTGGATAAAGCAAGAGTGCATTAAGGGAATTAACAGGTTGAGAAGTATATGATTGAGGACAAAATACTAAAACAGACCATTTGTGAATGTAAATTTAAGAAACAGTTGCATTCGATGAAGCAAAGGCACATTTCGTCTACTTGAAGGTAAAGTATGGACTGGTATAAATTTATTATTTATCTTGCTAAATTTTAAGTTAGAATGATAAATTTCAGTTAACGGCTATCTGCTGACAAAAATTCTATAAGACGAACCCGTAGCATATCGGCAAACTATTCTAAAGCCATTATAAATCTGCTAAGGAGAATAATTCCGACACTAGAGAGTTCCAATGAATAATTGAAGCAATGAAGGTTTAGATGTTTCTGCATTAGCCATACGAAAGCAGAATTCTAAAAAAGGTAGTCTGAGACCATTACATGTCAAAGGCAGTTTTGACGGGGGAGCCAGGGCGAGTTGTCGTTTTTACCGCATGATCATTAATTATGTGAGTGGTCATTTCTCAGAATCTATAATCAGAGATAATTGTATTTTACTGAGCGAAAGGAGATCCCTAGATACATTTACGATTGCTCCGGATCACAAAATCGTTGTTACCGTGCAAGGACTTGCAGTTATCCACCGCGGGCTGAGCTTATATCAGATCCAGCTCAAGCATCGACCGACCTAATAATGTGACTATTATGCACTCAATGAAAACTCTATCTTTAAATTGTCCTGCGATTCCGTTCACTATTCACTTTCTGTCACAAAGAAGACTGCTACTGATTTATTTTTCCAATCGAACATGAAAACTATCATTACGAATCATAACTTAGTTGACTGTAAAATATTTTCTGCCGCTACTACAACAAAAAGGTAGGCTTGAGTAACGTCACAAATGAGGACGAAGATCTTCTCTATCTACTGAATGTACTTTGAAAACTCAGAAAATGCATTATTTCGATTATTTAATCTAGATATGCAATATTTACCAAAATAGCCATGCCATAATGACATAACGCAACGATTTCCAAAAATTTGCTTCCGCCTGGACGGTTGCAGCGATTTTCCACAAGCGAAAACACTAATTTTGCCTAGGCACGCCCGCACTCAGCAGGCCGCAAAACGCTGCGGCAAATTGAAATAACGCCGTTAGAACTATACAGCTATTTTGCGTAGCGGCCACAACTTATGCAACAACACAAACACAAAACAACTGACCGACAATAATAAAAACGGCCATTTAGAGACAAATGCTTGACTACGCACATGCACAGCTATATGCAAATAGGTATGCGAATTTCTGGCAAAATATATACTATTGTAGTGCGCGCCAGTAGTGATTGCATAAACGTGCGAATTTCGATGGCTTTTCATTGCTTACTATATTAATAAGCGTTTAAAATACGCACGCACGGACATCCAAACACACACGCACGCTCGCATGCAAAGCCACGCATATGCGGCAGCACCATTAGGCAGATTAAAATGTACCAACCAAGTGGGCTGGCAATCTGAATAAAAGTCAACACAACAACAATAGATACAGCTAACGGATCAGCACTGCTAGTAGAGTGGCAACAACAGGTTGGACGCCCTTTATGATATCGGGCGGTCACAGTAGGCAGTAATGGAAATGGCTTGCGTAAACTAATAGTCAATGCTTACGCACAACAATATTTAATATAGCCACAAATGTGCTAAAGATAATAATGCCGCATAGTAGCCGATCGAATAGAACACACACAGCTAAGCAACCGAGCTCACGCACACACAGATGCACTGTAGGAAGAGTTGCTTAGCTGAAATGACTGCAGGCAAATGAATGTGAAATGAAACAAGAAAAAACGTTAACTTCGGTTGCACCGAAGCTATAATACCCTTCACAGATACAAAGGTTCCTTACAATAACTTGATTCAGTCTAATTTCGTGAATCGGCAATAAGAAATAAAATTTTTTTCCATGCAGGCACTTCACTCCGATCGTTCAGTTTATATGATAGCTATATGAGATAGTGATCCGATCTAAACAATTTCTTCGGAGATTATATTCTTGCCTTAGAAAATAACTCGTGCCAAATTTCGTGAAGATATTACGTCAAATAAAAAAGTTTCCCATACAAGGACTTGCTTCCGATTGTTCAGTTTGTATGACAACTATATGCTATAGTGGTCCGATATCGGTCGTTCCGATAAAGGAGCAGCTTCTTAGTGAGAAAAGGACAGGTACAAAATTTCTGATCGATAGCTTAAAAACTGAGGGACTAGTTTGCATATATACAGACGGACGGACGGACAGACGGATATGGCTAAATCAACTCAGCTCATCATGCTGATCATTTATATATATTTTATATGGTCTCCGATGTTTCCTTCTGGGTGTTACAAACTTCGTGGCAAACTTAAAAAGAGACAAACCTGGGAAATAGATTTCACTAATATGTAAAAAAGGTAGTTATACATTATGGTGAGCCAAAAAAACTAATATGGATTTTATGGGTTAAAATGAACTTAAATGTAGAGAAAAAATTATCCCCGCAAAACAGGAATTTTAGCTTAAATATAGAAGCTGTGGGTTATCATTCAAAGTTTCCCATATTAATAATACGCAAGGACTGTGTTTGCATCAAAAATGCCACTACTAATAAAATAAAAAAGAAATAAAAAATAAAATATTTACCTCAGAGGAAATTTTTTTTTCAAGTTAGAAATTCGTATAACTAAAAATTTAGAAAAGAGAAACAATTCAATTTGAGTGTTTTTTCATTATAAAGGTTTATATTAAATAAATAAAAAACCCTAGACTAAAAAATATTGTTAAAAGCAAATAAGAAAAAAACCTACATTTTATATTTTCGCAACTAGCATTCAAAGTCGAGGAAACTTTCGAACTTCAATAATACATATATCTGACAGGTTGACCGATATATTCGGTAAAAAGTTTACAATAAAAACTGGTGTTCACAGATTCGGCATCAGAGGCTTGATTAGTTGTAATTAAATTTTGACAGTTTTTGGTTTTACGGTGACACACCTTAAACGCACTATTTGTGCAAAATTTTATGCGGATATATTCATTGATGCTTGATTCGTCTACTGGAAAGTGAAAGTATCTAACTATATATGAAAAGTAGTATGGCTATCGCCCAAATTCGTGGATGTCAGGATAATTTGATCAACCGAACTTTGCATCTTATTGTGGAGCTTAGTTATGGTACTTTAAAAGTTTTCGATTAATGGCGTTTTGTGGGCGTCGCAGTGGTCTGATTACGGCCATCCGTAATACCAAGTGAGCAAAGGAATATGTGTACCAAGTTTCATCAAGATATCTCTATTTTACTCAAACTATCGCTTGCCTGTTATCCCAGAATTCAACTCGTCTCATCATCCTGATCAAATATAATGATTTATATGTGCTTAACTCCATATCTATCTTGATTCGATTTAGGTGATACAAAAATCGTTTCGTGAACAAAACTAATATATTCTGTAGCAATATGTTGCAAGAGTGTAATTATCAATATAAAGAAAAATTAAGACTATATAGATTTTTCAAAACAACAAAAAACAAAAATTCTAATATTTCTGTTCTCCATTTTGGCCCAATGTTGTGGCTTAATATATAAAACGTTCGGTGATAGCTTCTGCCTGAGATAGATATTTTAGAAAACATTTCTGCCCTACAAAAATGCGACATATTAAAAAATGCATCCTTCAAGGTTTAAAAGTTTTAATATTATTTATATCGTAAACTTGGAATATTAACAAACCCTTTTTAAATTCAAGCTAAACGTCCTGCCTTCCAGGGACATTTTTTCTCGTATATAGCTTTTATTTAACCCAAAAACATTTATAGATAACTTTTTTGGCTCACCTTAATATACATATACATATATACTTATATACATAACCAACTAATAAATGCATACATATGTATATGTACGGATCCTCAGTAACTCAATTTTCTTATATTTTTTGGCCGTATGTGTCGCAGCTCTGCTTTAATAAATAATAAAGAAGTAATAAACGGACAAACACTTTCGCACATACCTACAGAGTGTGTAGTCATATACACATGTACTTACAACATATTATCTGTTTGTGCCATTTAAAATACTCCCTGCGGTTTTAGTTCATATCACGCACACATTTCTTATACAAAACACATACACACACCCAACAATAGGTCCTGCACATGTTCAAGCTTTCATCAACTTTTTCAGGCGCCGCAATCGTCGGCGATGAAAAATCAAAAGCAAACAACAACAAGACAGGGAAAAAAGTTTCCTCAACAAATATTCATATGCGAATATATTTTTCCAGCTGTCAGCAAAAATAAAAAGTGATGTGATGTTAACGAAAATTTCGTAAAAAAGCAAAGCGATATACATAGTATATGACAAAAATTCATAGCACAAGAGAATATAAAAAGCGGCAGCATAGCAATCAGTTAGACCAGCTGACAAGCGGAAAACCTCGCCAGGCATGTAGACAGACGGCAAACCAGTGGAGACACAGGCATGCCGTAAATTGGTGTTTAGTAACTTTGGTGGCAACCTGTGTTAATAGCCAGAGTGGAGGCGTGGAATAGCCATTGCAGCTACTTAGGTACATAGGTCTATGTTTATAACTTATATGTATATTTAGCATAATTTTTTATGCACAGTGTAGAATTTTGCTTGATTTAGAGTTAAATTGCAAACCTGGAGTTACCTTATATATAGCGCTACCCAAGAAATAGCTTTTTGTTATTAGCAGTGGAAAGCACTATGACATGACCTTCCAGATTTGACTTGAGCGCCAGTGGTTCCTAAACTATTTAAAGTGAGCTTGCAGTATCTTAGTAAGCAGAGGTGTTTACAAAGCGCATTTAGCTATCATAAGTTCTTGGAAGGCACCTGAACCCTCTTAAAGCTCTAATTTTTCGATATACAGTACAAAATATTTTGGGTAAAAACAGCCACTCTTTCCCAGCATAACGCAGTTTTTATATCCGTAATTGTAGCACAATTCGCTGCTACTTTGCAATAAGTTGTAAAAGGAAGCACAATACTTTATATCCGTGACTTTCAGACAATCGTTTAGGATGCACTACTAATCGTATTCGGCGGACCAATAAACTCAATTTGTCCTATTTTTCAGGCAGTCATGTGACGAAGCAGACAATAGCGCCATATACACAAGTAGACATCTGCAAAATACTAGAATAATTTAAAGCAGAAGCAGTAATTATTTATAGAAGTTAAACTATACAAAGAATATTGCAATTTTTCTTCACCATAAACAAAAATTAGGTTAAAATTATTTAAAATATGTCATTTTAAAGTCATTGTAGATAGTTCTGAGTAATTTAGATAATTTTTATTATTTAACATCATTGCTTAAGACTGACTATAAAGATGATTTTCTACCTAATATATTATAGTATGCACTGGTTATAATTTTTTTATGAATGAATCTTGAGTAGAATTGAAGTGAGAAGGTATACTCTACTTATAAACCTAATCTCTATCGTCGTTTGGATTAGACTTCAAAAAGTGGTGACAGTACTGTAATCTTCTGAATTGCTTCAGGATTGGGTAGGAAATGGACGATAGAGACTGAAGACTTACTCTTTATTTCTTCCTTAAATAGTAAACAATTCGAACTTTAAAAAGTGTAAAGTCAAAATAGGTACAACGATTGTCTTCCTCTGTTTTTTTCTACTTCAAATTATCTGCTTTAAAATAGCAATTGCGGGACTATAAAAACGAGTCTTAATGTGGGATTTTAATTTACTTTTGACCAATTAGATTTTACAGAAAGCTCATATATTAGAAATACTCATCAGCCTTTCCTTCATTAAATAAGTAAAATGCTCAAAATAGTGAAAGAAAATATGAATAAGCTCGGTAACTACTCTCTCGATGGGAAGGAAAATTATTCACAAAAAATTCAAAAAACTGATATCATCTCATAGTATAATGAAAAAAAAAATTCCTTTAGAAAAGATAAAATTTATAATGCAATTTTAATATTTTTAAGTGGGCAACATCGACGATTTCAGCAACAAAGATTAAAAGCTGGTATTAATTTATCTATTTATACTGTTATTACCCGAGACAAGTACTACTTAAAACTTTTCAACTCAAAAAGTTAAATTTCAACAATGTTAAGGACATCAAAAGCTTTTGGGTTATTAGGATTTAGCAACTCTTCTTAAAAAAATTTACAAAAGTGAAGTAAATTCAGGAGTTAGTAAAAATATTTTTAGACAGGAAATTTATATTTAATCAACTGGACTACTATATACATATTTCTATTGAAACCGAAACCAGAACTACTCAAAATTTAAGCAAATAAATTAATATTTTAATGCTCATGTTTTCTACCAAATCTTATCTCTGTAACCGCCGACTTCGACTATTCCTCATATAATCTTTCACTTAGAAGTTTTCCACTTAACTTAATAGACAATAAAACTAAAAGGAAACTAAAATTATTCGGCCTTTAAAACCAAACCAAACGCAACAGTGAATGTGTTAAACACTGTGAGAGGAGAAAATTCGAAAATCAGCAAAGGAAATCCTAGGCATAGCTCAGTCGAGCTAATGTATGGTATTTAAAGACGATGCGTGCGCGTTAAAGTAAAGGCCGCCTGTGCAAAGAGTTATGCGCAAATAACACGCGCGTGCCCACACAACACACCGACAAGCATACATGCATTACATCAGCGATGTAACATAGTGACCTGTGCCGTCACCTTGGCGTATACGTAACATTTGCTTTACACAGCGTATACAATATATGGCACATTGTTACGTATACAACATGGTGACCCAAAATTAAATCCATAGTGCTCGTAGTGTGTTGTTACTGCTACAGCACAGCACAGAGTTGGGTGTGTACACACACATATATGATGGGCTTTTAAACTATAATATATGTGTGTGGGTGTGTGTGTGAGTGTGTGCGAGCAGTACACGTTATCGCATAACATGAGCATTAGGAGCGTGCGTGAAAAAAGGTTGCCATTTCATGAAAATGAATTTTGGGCACGCACAGCTCACCATTACACTATAACAACTAAAATACTATGCGGAATGTATATTTTTATAAGCTTACAAAATTAATGGAAAACACAGTGTTTGCCGCTGGCCTATCATTATCTACACTTTTCTTCTCTGTGAAGTTATGTAATGTGAAAGGCGTGCGTTTATGATAAGTACGCATACAGCAAATTACGGTACAAAAGAGTGGTGAGATTTATGTCAGCGCAAAAAAAAAGAAGCAAGAAACAACTGTAAGCTGTGGTTACTGAACTTTGTTGTTGTTATGTATAGTAGTTAAGATATTTATTACACAGATAATTGAGGGCGTGTAATTCTTACACTATTCGTGGCATTAACTATGTACAAGACGAGACTGGTTAGCATATATACTTGCATTATAATACTTAATGGGCGTGTTCTTTGTGTTCCGGTTGTATACACTGTTCAAAGCATTAGTGACGTCAGTAGGTTAATGAACTGTCGACCACTTCATTAAGTGCTTCACATATACTTAATGTGCAGTGTTAAGGTCATTCAAATGTTGTAATGTCTATATTTATGTTTTTTTGATAAATACTGGCGTTATCGATTTTAACTGTAGCCTTACAATCATTAATTAATACATAACCCAGGATTTTTTTTGATATTTTTCGAAACATTTTTATTAACAATTTACTGCTGATTTTAACAATTAAAATTTCACCTATTTTTGCAACTCCATAATTTTGAAAAAAAATTTATATAAACCTAGAAACGGAAGTACTTGCAAGTTTTATTCAGATTAGACCTCATATATTAGTTTTCCATATTTTATGAGCTCCACAAATTAACGTCGCTCGAAAAAGCTCTCTTGTAAACGATGTTTTCGAACATTGGTCCAGTTTAAATCAAAATGTCAACATTAAATTTTTTTTATACAATTAAATGCATGTTTAATAAAATCTGAAAAGGATTCCTTTTTCTCTAATACCAGAATAAATTGTATCTGAAATTTTAAATTTAATATCTGTATAGACTATTACCTTTATTTGGACCTATTTGCGAATTTCACATAAATGCATAATTTTGTTTTAGAATTCAGTGATCTCAACTTATTATAGTTAAATGTCAATATTTGGTAGGTCAATGGCTAAGTTGAGCTCTATTAAAATTATAAATTACAATTTTTCAGAATTCATTATCTGTCTATAAACAAATTTCTTATTTACCAAAATTAGCTTACAGTCTGTTTGTTTATCTAAGTATATGTCGTACACAAAAAATGGATTTTATATAATCTTTCTAGAGTTCAGATTGGAACTCAAATCAGAAGAAGTCTCCTTCAGCCAAATTAATAACAGCAGATATCTGTTATTAACAAGATATTGTTTCGTTTTCGCAATTCTCACATAAAAGCTCACATCAAGCTCAAGAAATTTACGGAAACCGAGTAGTTCACGTAATAACTGAAAATGATCCATTCTGTCCACAAATTTTTTTGAAATTTATTTGCAATATTATTCATGGTTCTATTGGCTGTTAAAAAGTTCTTCAACTATTTACTTTAACCATGAACCAGCTAAGGATCACAAATATTATATGAGGATTTAAAAGAGGTGAAATGTTTTTTACAGCATATTATACTTGCATCCTTTCATGAGGAGTTACCTATTCTAATCTGTCTCATTACTTTTTATATCTCTCCTTCTCCATTATGATACATGATTTAAGAAAAACTCTACACATTTCTGGTCCGCGAGATTATTGCAATCATATACTTAAATAGATGAAAAGTAATTCTATAATACTGGAATTCCTCAAAACATTTTGTGGATTTATGAGTGTCAATACTTAGGAGTAGTTAATTATAGAGTTGAAGGGTTCACTAATTGTAGTATAGTAGAATGTATACATCTTTTTCCGAAATATAGATTTATAATGCAAAATTATCTTACTAGGGTTATTACTATTGAAAATTTTATAATAAAAAATAAAAATAGTACATTATTCCCGAATATATCGCTATAGTGCCAAAAAAGGCAGTGTCATCAAATTCAAATTTGTATTTCTTAGTAATTAACGCTCAGATATATATACATACCTACATGTCTGTGGAAATTTGACAACATAACTTATGTCGACTTGATAGTTTATATTTCTAAGCTTTAAAGGGAACTGTTTTGTAACAAGTTTTGAGCTACGAATACGCTCTTTGTATTAATAAAACATCTCTATATTATTTTAAATTAATAAAATATTTATTGTAATTTATCTTTAAAGAGCAAACCAGCTCAATAAGAAACCTACTCAAGTGAAATAAATGGTTCTATCAAAATTCAAAAAGCAAATATGTAAGAATATCGATATCATATCAGTGAGTAAGTAATATTGTATAGAGAAAACGCAAAATTTCCACATTGGTTTAAAATGTATATCTTCGAACTTAACATTTCTAAATAAAAATATCCACAAGTCAAAAAATGAGATTTGAGAGGTAATAAAGCTTACTAATTTTTCGTTTATTTTTACATACTTATTTTTTAATAAAAAATTTATAAAAAATTTAAAACAAAACCTTGATAATCCTTATATACATACCGCCAAAAAAAAAACCTAATATCATATTTGTGGATTAAAATTAACACAAATGCAAGGACTTTCCCATATAAATAACATGAAAAATGTTTTATTAAGAATACCATAACTTTTGAACAGTTTTATTTTAAAAATCACGTAATAAGGATTATGCATTGAGTTTTAATATTTTCTTCACCGATAATGACTAATTTTACAATAAATCATAAATAATTACTATCTTTTAGCCAAAAATACAAGTCTACAACACTCGTTATTTTTGAGCAAAAATATTCATTATTTATGCTTTTTTTACTTTTTTGCTCAAGCTGAAACTCAGTTTTGATCACAGGGTTCTGATGAAGTGTGTTCTTGTTGATATTCGATTTTTTCTCATTTTCGGAGGGGTAGAAAGGGAGCGTGCTAATACCATAACATAAATTTGATCTTTGTGATGTGTTCTAATTCCAACGAGGGTAGCAAAAACCTTCATAAGAAGCCTGTGATCTAAAAATTAGTTTTATTTTGAGAAAAACAACAAATAATGAATATTTTTTGTTATACCTGAACAGGGTATATTAAGTTTGCCACGAAGTTTGTACTACCCAGAAGGAAATTTCGGAGACCCTATAAAATATATACATAAATGATCAGCATGATGAGCTGAGTTGATGCAGCCATGTACGTCTGTCTGTATATATATATATAAACTAGCCCCTTAATTTTTGAGTTATCATTCTGCAATTTTGCTTACGTTCTTTTCTCTCCAACAAACTGCTGACTTGTCGGAACCGCCGATATCGGACCACTATAGCAATTAAGTTCTTGTATGCAAAACTTTTTTATTTATCTATATATCTTCACGAATTTCCGCAAGCAGTATTGTGCCAGGCAACACTACAATAAACTTTGTAGGTTGGACCACTATATCATATAGTTGCAAATATCCTAATGTACATACATAAGCATTTTATTAGATTTACTTTTTTATACTCTTGCAACATATTGTTACAGAGTATAATAGTTTTGTTCTGTCTGTGCAAGCTGTAACTTGAGTAAAAATTGAGATATCGTGACGAAACTTGGAACAAGTATCCCCAGTGAAAAAAATGAGAACAAGTTTGTATCTGAACGTAGTCGGACCATCGCCACACCCATAATACGCTATTAACCGAAAGCCTATAAATTGCCATTACTAAGCCGCAAATTATTAAATGTAAATATCTCCCAAGCAATTCAAGCTATATCACCCAAATTAGCACAGGATAACTCATTTCGACATCTCTTGAGGCAGCGTGAAAATACGTGAAATCCGATGATGACCACGCCTACTCCCCATGTAATGGTTTCGTTAAAAACTACTAAAGGTGCGTTAAGGAAATAACTAAATGCGTTAAAGACATTAAATTTTACATCCAGAGTTGCACAAGAGAGGTTTATAGGAGCCGGTGTCAAAATTGAACGATGGACGAGGCACCGCACAAGTGAAATCACATATTTTCGGACCTACTCCACCAATTTTAATAAACGATTCACCATTGGTTGGAGTTATTAAAAGCGTTCAAAACTATGGATGTGAAACCCTATTAACGGGCAAACCCACATACTGGCCTACCGACCCAAACAAGGTTCCTGATCTTATTGATTTCTTTATCATAAAAGATGTTTCAAGCAAGTGAAAACATTATAATGAAGCAGCTAACCTATATCTGACTAACAAATGTACTGATTGGGAAAGCTTTAGAATTTTACTTGACCAAAAAATTTAATTAGCAGTTCCATTACAATCTGAAGAACAGTTAGATCTGGATGTAGAAAAACTGACCAATGATATCCAGTATTCAGCGTGGCAGAATACATCAGAAGTTTGTTTAAGGCCAAAAGGTAACAATTATCCTAAAGAAATATTGGAACTAATTTCTGAAAAAAGAAAAGCGAGGAAAAAATTTCAACAATCCAGAGCCCCACAAGATAAAACTCAATTGAGAAACGAAATTAAACAATTTAAGAACGATACCATGAGTGCGTTTCTATGTGAACTTACAAATGACTCAAGTACTGAATATTCACTTTGGAAGTCTAACAAAAGACTAAAGAGATCAATTATGCAAACCCCTCCAATTAAAAACATTGACGTTAGCTGGGCTAGAAATAACTATCAGAAAGCATCCAGATTTGCTGAACACCTTGAAACGATTTTTCAACCTAACACGATGGATGACACTACACTGTTAGCAAACATTATTGCACAAGAAAATATGGAAATACCACGGGTCACTCTAGCTGAAATCAAAAAAGATATTAAAAATACCATGAACCCTAAAAAAGCTCCTGGTTTCGACCTGATCACCGGCCAGATTCCTAGCGAACTACCAAGGAAAGCATTAGTTAAAATAACCAATCTGATTAATGCATCATTCAGACTACAATATGTAGCGTCATTATGGAAAGTGGCTGAAGTTATTATGAGACCCAAACCTGGAAAGCCACCCAATGAAAGCGGGAGTTCCGCAAGGTAGTGTATTGGGTCCAGTTCTTTATCTCTTATATACTAGTGAATTACCAACATTTAATAAAAATATTGTTGTTACATTTGCTGATGATACTGCAATTTTAGCCGTTGGCGACAATAATATTGAGTCAACAGAAAAATTACAAAAGGCCATTGCAGAAGTACAACGCTGGACAACTACTAACGCATTAAGCTGAATGAAACCAAATCAGTGCATATCGATTTCACCAATAAACGTATACAGCACAAACCAATATTTATGAACGAAAAAATAGTTCCGTATGAGAATACAGCAAAATATCTTGGTATGATCCTTGATACTAAACTTAGGTGGACATGTCAAAAAAACACAAGAAGATTTAAAACTTAAGTACAGAAAAATGTACTGGCTATTAGGCAGATATTCTGCCTTGTCAATATACAACAAGCTACTCATGTATTAAGAAGTCCTTAAACCGATCTGGACTTATTGCATTCAACTCTGGGGCTGTACCAGTCAAAGCAACAGATTAATTATCCAAAGATTTCAAAACAAGGTACTTCGTGGTATTGTTAATGTACCCTGGTACATTCGTAATGACAACTTGCATATGGATCTGAATGTAGAAACTGTTGACACCGTCATCAAAATGTATGCTCAAAGTCACAACAACGACTAACATATCAACGTTGAGGTTCTCCAGCTCCTTAATAAGGATGGAATTACCAGAAGATTAAAGCGAGTAAAACCTTTCGAACTTGTGTAAAAAAAAAAAAACAAAAAAAAAATTAACTATAAAATAAAATAATCATTGTTCAGGTCTCACTAAAATAGTGACTATAATACATACATATGTATAAATTTACACATCTCAAATGAATATCATAGGATAAGCATTTCGTAGTTTTAAAACCGTATAAATTTAAGTCAGACACAAATAGTTTATTAGTATTAATTTACTAGATTACTATAAAAAAAATTCCACAAAGAGGGGTTTAAAAAAAAAAAAACATCAAAAAATAAATAAAAATTGTTTTGACAATCTCATATTACATTTCGAAAATGTGCGAAATCGAACCACCTACTTTCCATATAAAACAGTTTTAAATTCAATATATATATCAGGTTTAAAATTTGTAAAAATTTTACCATAACTGTTTAAGTCCCCAGATACCGGAAATGTGGACCCCAGAGCCAATTTTTTGACTTACTACCGAAAATGACGGTCAATGTTTGTGATATATTATTAAAATTAGGAGACAATCTTTCCTTATAATAATATGTTTGTTTGTCAAAAATTTTTTGAATCGAGTCAGTATTTCTCTTAGCCTCCATATACCTAATAGAAATAGTTTCAAGCTTCCCGTTGACTTTATACCCCATATATCGACCAATATGTAAGATATCTTTATTAAATTGAGTGAGCGTATTTTTCTTCTAACGGTACATAACATCGATTGAAAACTTACACTAGCCCCCATTAAACTAATTTCAAGATTTTCAAACATCTGGTTGACTATAACTTAGATATTGGTGGTTGTGCAGAGGGTACCTGTTTCGATTAGGAATACGTAGTAATGTTAACAATGGATAAAATCGTGTCAATCACCCATAAACCTAAAAAAAATATTTTAAAACTTCCGGCTGGCCTTTCCCGTATATATCGGTCAATACTATGTAAAATATCTTTGCAAGATTAACTTAACGTATAGTTTAATGTCGAAATTATATGAAATTAAATTATATCACATATAATAATTTAAATTATTCTAACAAACCGCTGAACATAATTGGAGTTGGACAAGATCTTGCCCTAATATCATCAATATATAAAATGTAGCCTCTTCGGTTTGAGGAACAACAAACACCTGAAGGTATTTCCTCGGATTTTCTCCTTGCAAGTTGCAAGAGTATGAAATGTTCGCTAACACCCGAATATAGCCTTCCTTACTTGTTATTTCTGCTTTCTCACTAACAAGTTTTTCTTTTAGGCTGCAAGTAATAAAATTGAAAAATTAATTAGTTTACGATGGCAGAAATTAACAATTTTTTGCAATTGTTTATTTTATTTTATTATTTTTTTTTAAGTTGCCAGCAGTTTAAAAAAACTGATAGTATATGTAACTTGTCTGTTATTTCAATCAACGACTAACTGACTTCTATTAAAGAGCGAACGAGCTTTTAATTAATAAATGTTAAAAATGATTGAATCACATAAATTTTTAATAAATGCTTTAGTATTCTCTCTAATAAATTTTGTATGGCTTATTTTTAATTAATTTGTGCAAACATATAACTTTATTTTTGCTTCGCAAGCAATTCATTTTCACTCTATAAAAATTTAAAAATTTTTTACTTCTGCTTTCAGCCATTGCAAAGTTGAGCCGTTGGTGTATCGCATATCATAATTTATAATCTCTTAAGCTGCCACCAGCATAATTTTCTGCCACAGCACGCATTTGCACTAATGCAATTTTATATGTTTGTTTATTTTCTTTTGCTGTTCGCTTTTTTATATTTTTATTTTTAGTTAACCTGCAGCGCTGGGACGTGTTCTGACCTTACACGCTTAATACCACTCATGCAAGTATAGGTATATTATATTATAAGGTACAATTTTTTTGTAATACAAAACACACGCGGGCGCTCATCGGCTTATGCAAGTGTTAGCGGTGTATGTAGCTGGAGTGTGAGTCACAAGTTGGGGCAGCGCATGCAAGCTCTCTAGTCTGCTGGGATAATTCAGCCAACAGCTTTCACTTTTTGTAGTGTTTATAGTGTGTTTTTCTTGCTTTTGTTTTTCATTTTAATCGTCAACACACCCACATGCCACAACATACTTTTAAGTGCACCACGCGTGTTAAATAGTTGTTGTAGTCATTACTTAATTTATGTCTGAAAGTTTTGTTGTAAGCTTCACTTTTCTGTGCGCCGCTTAACTTGCTTTTTGCCGCCTACACATTTGCTTTGTTTTTGCAATTTGGTTTTATATTTTTATGCTTTAAGTTTTTTGCGAAAGTTTTTCTTATCTTCTTTGATGCATTAACATTTATTTTTGCACCCAGATCCTTTCGCTTGCCCAGCGTCTATAAGCCGCCTCAATTCGCTGGTTTTCTGTGACTACGTAAAACTTTTACATTAATTGAAACGTACACAAGACTCTCTTTTTAGCTCAGCTCACCTTAATATTCTGTTTAGTTTTTCTGATTTCTTTTTTTTTTGCAATTTTAATTTTCGTTACATTTTCTTATCCCTGAACCGCCTTCAATCGTTTTTAGGGGATAGCTATAACAAAATGATGAAAATATTATATTTATATATTTCTTCATTGAAAAATAATTGCCATTTAAAGAAAAACCCCAGAAATAAAATAGTTTGCTTGCTCTTCAACACTTGTAGTCACAGCTCGTAACGGAAACGCTTGTTTGCTATGGCTACTCTCACTGTAATGCCACTAAAGCGTTTCACTCCATTACCTTGCTGAATTCTTCCAACTTCAACTTTAAACTTTGCACTAGCCACCTTGAGTGCTTTGGCATGCGCGCAGCAGCGTTGCCCACACACTCTGTGATTGGATACTTATAGTTTTACAGGCTTTCTACTAACCTAAATCTGGCTGGCTTGAATACTTCTTCCAAAGTTATTTGTAGCTATATACTATATAGTTTCTATATACCCACACATAGACAGTTATCTGCGCATATACTCTTTCTATTATTATACCCTTCTTTTGTATTCTTTGCCTTTTTACTTTTTTTCTAAGTAACTATGGCATGTGGCACGCTTAAAAGTTTTCACAACCAGGCCATGTGAAATTGCATGCCGCAATCAAGCGAACTAAACATAAAGTAAAACTTTTAGGAACATTATTTTTCCTTAGATGATATTTATTTTGGTTTGAAATTCACTTTCGAAACGCTTGAGATCATAATGAATTTTGTCTACATACCTCTATGTATGGTGGAGTCTCAAAAACAATAATAATATTAATTATGTAATACATAGACAATTGATATCTTAGCTTAGAACTAGTAGCGGGTCTTTTCTCGCAAAAATATAAACTGTACTGAATAGTTTTTAAGTATAAAAGAAGTCATCAGATATAAGGGTCGTAAGATTTTCAAATTATTTCCGGAAATATAACTGCTTTAGTGACACGATATCCAAACATATATTTTTTAAGTCGTTTCGGGTAAAAACAAGTTTAAAGTAAAATTAGAGAACTGAGAATGAGTTAGCACATTATTTGAAATCTTTTCTGAATTGAAAAGAGTGTGAAGAAAGAGTTTGTCTTCACCCTCTAGAACTTAAACTTTTTTAAGAGGAACCGAAAAATTTGATATAAATCATTAAGGAATACGTGTGAAAAATATATATTTTAAAATGCATCTAAATAGCTTTCGTCGCTTTATTTTTTGTTCCTAACTTAAAATAAACTGTCCAAAAGTGCTAATAAAAAAAAATTACTTTGATTCTTAATTTTCAAAAAAAAAATAGGAGGAATAACCTCAGCACTTTCTTCTCCAATGTTCCGACTCTGCCAGATCTCGGATAAAATACTTCGGATCTCACACTTTCAGCAACCAGTAGAAATAGCGGAAATGGAAAAAAAACTTAAGCAAATCTGTGATAGGTTCAAGATGCTTTGCCAAAAAATAATAACCAAATACCGGAAAAACTGTGATCCTCCGCCATCTTGGAGTATCAGCCACCTAACTTAGCCTAATCTTGTTTACAGGACGACACCCAATCGGCTTTCAAAAAATTTTAATCGCATTTTTGACCTATTTTAAAAATAACTTGTCAAAATTTTGTGCAATCCGCCCAGACTTTTTCTGCCCCCAATATGATATATATAGAATTTTTCTTTAAACCGTTTAGGTTTGTTAAAATGTGTGATATTTTAGTGAAATTAAGTGGACAAGCTTTCTTAAAACTTATAAAAACTCGGCTTTGATCCCGGTTTCAGGAGTATGAAATGTTCGATTACATACGAACTTGGCATTTTCTTACTTGTTGAATTTCACATTCACATACCTAGCTTAGGTCATAGAAAGCGTCAAAAATTAAGTAACTGTTTCTTATTTATTCAAAACTCTTGAAGATCTCTAATAATAATGTAATACAAATTAGAAGTACCAGCTCCGAAAGTTATATGCATGTGTAAAATATCCTACAAAATCTTACTTATATCGACTTATGCTGTTTTGGTTTTTAATTTCACATTAATATATATTGTTAACGTTTTTTAAAGAATTATCTTATTCTTTTCTTAAATTATTAAAAATCTCATGGTTAAAAACATTCTACATGCGGCCTACTATAGAGCCTCATTCACTTTATTCTAAATGTCTATAATCTTAAATGTTTTATTTCAACTCGCGCAAATAAAAAGCAATTTACAATCCATTACAAATTACATTACCATTCCGAGCAATTTAACATACAGAACAAAGAGACAAACGACACATTCCCACCCAGAGTTCATTAGAAATTTAAACGCTGAGGCGCTAACTGCCAACACTAATACATTTACAATGAGAATGCACAACGGTCATGCTAATATTATTCCGCTAATCTAAGCTCAGTGTCATTCAAAAATGGCAATTTGCCATAATCTGCTTTTTTCTTGCTTTGTATTTCTCTTCTACTTCTCTTCTATGCTTTCTATTTGCATTTCCCTCCCACTTAAATGATCCATTTAAAAATTCTACAATGTTACACACCGGTGCACTTGGCCTGATTGTTTGACGTGGCGCTACTTTTCGTATTTCGTTTCTATTTTCTTTTCATTTTTGCGCTCAACCTCCAACTGATTACTATTTGGGCACTTGGAGAGCTTCGTTCAAGAATGAAAGGTAAGCATGTACTAAGCTATATTCGAATGCGAATATGTGTGTATCAAGTTGATTTGAATCAAGGTATGTATGTAAGTTGGCCTGTTGACCTTCAAGAGCATAATTAGCGGTCACTTTATTAACATTCCGTTGTTGTTGGTCAAGTGTGCACTACTTTTTTGAAGGCAAAGTACTAAGCTCTTGTAACTTTGTGCAGGAATTTAATAACAAATCGAAATACAAATAGAACCTAGAACGTTGTTAACTGTTATAATAAAAAGCCCATTAAATACTAAAAAAACACTACGAATTATTACCATTACTTGCAAGTATATTTCAGGCAAGCTTTCAGTTAAACAAGAGATTGCAACAGAGCAGGAATGCGAGAGCGAAACAATTAGAGGAGAACTGAATTGTTTTGTTAAAGTATGTACATGGGAAAAAAGTGGTATATTTAATGTATAAGCTTCTAATAACGTTTTAATAGTATTTATGGAAAATGCTAATGTGAAACCTCGTAGCGTATTCCTGAAATCAAAAAGCTTATCATGAACTCCCTTTCAATTTATACAGTTTGCAATATTATCTGAAATAAGTAAATAATAATAATAATAATAACCCAACGATTACCCTCCTCCCGCCCAACCGACGCGAGGGGCGCAATCCGCATACGTGCGGAATTAGCCGAGTCAGAAAAGGCAAGAGAGTTTTTTAAGTTTGAGATCTAAAACTGCTCAGCTACAGAAACCAAAATTTCAACAGCTAACATCTAAAGTTACAATATAATAAATTGTTACATTTTCATTTATTAAGAGAAAACAATAGAGTATTTTTAATCTTGAAAAGTGAGTCAGATAAGTCAAATGTGCTGGAATGTGAATTAAAATCATGACATATACGGCGGAATGGCTCGTTTAGTTCAAAATTTGATCTACAGGATTTTAGCAGTAAAGGTCTAAACTGCCTCGAAAGTCGAGCCGGGATATTAAATTTAATTTCAGACAGGAGAAAAGAACTGCAAACTGTTCCATTCAAAAGTTTCACTAAGAATATTATGCCAAGCATTTCCCTACGACTAGAAAGTGTAGGTAGATTAATAAGTTTTAAACGACTAGTGTATGGAGGTAGACTTACCCTAGCATCCCATCGGAAATGCGCTAAGGCGAAAAGTAAAAATTGTTTTTGAACCGACTCTAACTTGTCAGAATGGATTTGGTAGCTAGGGTTCCATACCACAGAGCCATATTCCAATATAGGTCTAACCAAAGTTGTATAAAGTGTTTTAGTAATATACGGATCTCTAAATTCTTTAGACCAACGTTTAACAAAACTGAGTACAGCTTTTGCTTTCAAGACCATGGTATCAATATGAAGACTGAAATTAAGCTTAGGGTCCATAAAGGTTAGAAAATATTGAGTTCTCATCGAAAATACATTCAGAATCATCAAGTGGTTTCGATATGGCGTAGTTAAAAAATATTTCGTACCATTCAATACCATTTGTTATTCAAGAACCAACCGTCAATAACGGATAAAGTTTCACAAGCTTTAGGATATAAGCTTTAGGATATAAGCAAGATGACTAATGAAAAACTATGACTATACTAAAATCAGTGCTGAGAATTACTTTTTTTAAGAACGGTTTTAGGACAGATACCTTAGAAACAGTTTAAAAACGAAGAATTTTATAGTTGAATTATATATTAATAAATGACGAATTTTACTAACGGGTGTATAAAAAATACGGCATAAGTGAAATTACAAACAAAAAGAATTATAGTGACTTACCTCATTTAGAGTTTGATCTAATATTTTTTTATTAATGTGTAACTGTTTCCAATCATATTTGTGAATATGGCAATATAATTTTTGTTTGTATTTTAACATATTATTGCAACGATGTATCAATCTTGATATGATCAAATATTTTTAACATATTTCATTAATAAAATTTTAAAAACTTGACAATTTTCTGTAACAAATTTAGCGAATATATGTAGAGGCACACATACGTACGCATTATACTAATTTTCACAAAACTCAATTATTGCTTTTGATCTATTCGAATACTGGTAAATTCCACTTGTGCTTGTTTCCATTGTTTTAATTATTGTTTTTTTGTGTGTTATTTTGATTGTTATTTCGACTTTTCTGTTAGTTTTTATTATAACTTAATATAATTTTGTTCATATATCTTATTTTTATTTGAAATGTTTGTTCAATATTTTAAATATTTATTTTTGCAGTATTTTGCATATTAAATTTCATTCAAAACCATTCACATTTTTATACCCTATATAGGGTATATTAAATTTGCCATGAAGTTGTAACACCCACAAGCAAACCTCGAAGACCCTATAAGATGTACAAGTTTATATAAATAACCGTAAAAGCAGAGTCGATTTAGGCATGTCCGTCTGTCTGTCCTTTGGTTTTTCCAACCATCTGTCTGTATATATGCGAAATAGTTCCTCGTTTTTTAGTTATCCACTATAGCATATAGTTGCCATACAATGGTGGTATGGAAAACTTTTTCATTTGACGAGTTATCTTCAAGAAATTTGGCATCGATTATTATATAAGGCAATAATGTAATTTTCGAAGAAATTAGATCGTATTACTATAGCATATAGCTGCCATACAAACTGAACGATCGGTGTTGAATTTGTGAAGGTTATTATAGGTGTAACCGAAATTAATATTTTTTCTCGTTTTTTAAATAAAGATTCCTTATCTTTATTTATATATATGTATGTCACTTTTCTTATTCATTATTTTTATTTTGTTTATTTCATTGTTAATATGCTATGATGCTTTTTAACTTTTGCTACTTTAGTTAATTTTTGCAATGAGATTTTAATTACTTTCATATGCTTTTTTTTTACGAAGTTTTGTTTAAATTCATTCATATTGCATTTATTTCTACTTTTTTGTTTATTTTTTATTATAATAATATTTCTATTTGCGATTGTTAATTTATTTCAATTATTAAAATATTTTTTATTTATTAAAAACCCCTTAAATTTTAAATTATTTTTATTTTTAAAAATGTATGATATAGTGGCAAATCCAATTTTTAATATTTTATTGTAGCTTCATATAGTGAATTTATATTATTTCAATTTCTTCTTGTATATGTGTATTGTGATTTACTAATTTTCAATTTGAATTTATAGTAATTTATTTTATTGAGTACACTTAAAGCAAAACTTTTGCTCAATATATTTAAGTTTTTCGAAAAAAAATTTTAATACAGACTTTATAACAGGAAAAATTCATCTTCAGTTGATATACAATTTTGGTTCACATTCAATAGAAAACACGTTTTATAATCTTTTCTAAATCTACATTACTTCTTTTTTTAAATTATTTAGTTGTTCCAATTTTTAACTTCGGCTAACCTTTGTTCCATTTTTGACGCTTTGTCACTAGTTGAAGCTAATTATATATTATTCTTTCACCAGCTGATGTCACTGTATGTTAATTTTCCGTTTATCTCGCATTATCTCTTTTCAAACTAATTTAGACAGCGCCTATATTTAAACCAAAAAATAAAAAAACGTCTTCCGCTCATCAGCGGCGGCAGCGAAGCGTAACTGGCAAAAGACAAAGTCTAATCATTGTACCGTGACACTGTTAACGCAGCGCAGGTCGTCGCTTATGCGGCTTCACCACAAACGGAACCGCCACAACAACAACAATAATAATTACAATGCACAACACCAAAATCAATCCGAACAAGGCGGCAAAGAAGCAAAGAAGGTCAATGCAAGCAACCAGAGTCAAGTGCTTGAGCTCACACGCGCTTCTATATATATATATTTGTATGCATGTGACTATAGAATGTGTTGCTGGTGTCACAAACACGACCGCGAGCATGCGGGTTTTGTTGCAACTTGTTCTGCACATTAGTGAAAGCGTAAGATACGCCAGCTGTTTTACGCTCCAACACGTTTCTGCGTATTTGCGGTTGTTTTATGGAACAACGCAACCTATACAACTGCTGGATTGTCACATCACCAGCACCTGTCACTACCACCAACAGGGACACTGAACGGCAGTTGCCCAAGTACGATGCTTTGGTATGCCACCAAGCGTATACGCCTAACTGCACGCCACAACAACACAAATTACATAATTTTGCTTTTGTTTCTCTACGACTTATCGATTAGTGTACAAGACCACAATAATAATACCTTCGCGCAACTCCAGAAGTCATTAACGGCTTCGAGCGCTATACAGCGGTACACATAAGAAAAAAAATAAAAAAATTAGGGAAATGTGAAACAAGAGAGCAATAACAAAAAAAAATATTGCACAAATTTGCTAAATCACGCGCACACACCTTGGATTATCCTTTTGTGTAAGCTTTATTTCCAAACGTAGCTTTTTGTTGTTTTTATTTTTATTCACCTTTTTATTTGTATATAAATATGTACATATATAAGTATGTATAATTATAATTTTTTTTCGATTTACTGTCACTAGACGCACTTCAATTGAATTCGGTTCAATTTCCTGGCAAAAATTGGCCGCGCTTCCGCTCACTTAGGCACACTCAAACTCACACACGAAGACTACACCCGCGCGCACACCGACAGTTAACAAACGTGCTTTCCGTCCATTTTCTTTCTTTTTTTTATTCCCACGCTCGTTTGCGTACGATTTTTATTTTATTCTTATGTATTTTTGTTACTTTTGCCGTCGCGGTTGTCGCGTTCGTTGGCGTTGATTCCGCTTTTCCGCTAACATATACCAACAGCGGCGACGTTCACTTGGAGACTGTTTTTGCCATGTAGACTCGGTCACATTTTATACTGAAACGAATTAAAACGAGCAACGAACAACCGAGCCGTGTAACAAACAACAACCGATTGTCAAATGAGCCGAACAAACAAACAACAAGCAAGTGTGCAAATGGTTTTGGCCAAAAGAACAACCAGCAGGGCAGTTAACTTGTGGGGCTTCAACGTAAATTTCTACGGATATTTGCAGCACACACTGCCTTACCGACGGGCGTTAGACGTTTGCTCTTTGACTTAACAGCGTCAAGGACGCTACTCTTTCATTTACTCATGCTCTCTTTGTATCGCACTTTGTGATGCTAAAAATATTTTTAATTACGCGCTCAAAGCACAGTTATCCCGTAGCGACTTTGCCACCCACATTGCATTGCTCTCATGCTGTGCTTGGGTTTCTCTCGCTCGTCGTGTCGATAAGGTAGTCATGTAACTTCGGCCGTTTTGTAGACTTTTATCTTTCGTACACGAGGATGGATTGACGATTGCAGTTACTGCCTCGTCCTATCGAAACTGCACCTTAACTGAATTCTCGCCAGTCGCACGGTCCGCCAACCAGTCGGTGCACCGCTGTTGCTGACTTTTATGCTCGAGAATCAGTGCCAATATGTCAACACGTTCAAGAACATGTTGACATCTTCATAAGTGCTAAGACAGCCATTGAATTAGTTCCCTTACATGGCCACTTACAAGTTATAAAGTCACATGTTGAACACACATACACATACACGCTTGCTACTTTTTGACACTCATGCCGGCTTTTTGCCGCTTAATACTTGATCCTTTTTCTTCGGATAAGTGGGGAAATCTCTTTTTGGATTAGTGACAATTTATATACAATTCAATATGCATATATGTATGTACTTATGTGCAGACATAAATATATAAAAATAAACATGTGCATTTATATATATATACATTTGTACATACTTATATATGGCACTTCAGGCAGGTCACGAAGCAGATCAGGCTCATGTCTTTCCTCTTCTACCTTCTTCTGTTCTTAAACGCTTTTAGTAGATGTCTGTTATATAACAATATTCGCTTCGTGTTATTGTATAATGCGATTCGAAGCGCGATACAGAGTTCCTTCATCATACATACTACAAATTTAATTTAGTTATATGAAAAATTTGCATATGTCAATATTTGGAAGGCATTAGTATAATGTTACTAATATACCACATATGTATAGTAGTAAATACAGTTGTGTCGAGATAATGTGTACACTTACTGGCTACAGAATATAGTACAATAGTTTGGGTAACTAACTATATATCAAAATTATCAGGAAGATGAGAAAGTTGCGTATTTCCATCTTTCCGCAGTTCGTCGGTTCATCCGAGTAAAAAACTGCTTGAGTAGAAAATTAGATATTTTGATGAAACTCGGCACACGTATTTCTGAACACCCTGAGGAAGTTTTGCAAATAGGCAAAATCAAACTTTTGCCATGCCTACAAATGGTCGTTAGCACTACATTATGAAAAAAGGTGAAACCGGCTAATAACCACGCCCACTACTTAACGTGCGTCAACTCGTTAAAAAACCGTTAGAAGCAACAAATTTTAGGCAAATAGTAACATGGCCAATTAATTGGCATAAAAAAGTATGTTTGCGGTGGCATCACCCCTTTTTGTGTGAAATTTCTCACCAATTAAGAACTACTCGACCAATTTCAATTTTGGTGTATAATATTATTATTTTAACATTCTGATTAGACAAATTCATACTACAACCACGCCTACTTCCAAAATAACACAATTTTTAATTCCATCAAATTCTTTCTCTTAAGAATATATGTATAAATCAAGTCATTTTTTGCACAAATAATATCGGATATTTTCAAACTGGCAGAATTAAATACGCTCTTGCATTAAATTAAACACAATATCTTTGTTTTTACATTTACATAACACAATAGGAGTTTTGTACGTATCAAAAAGGACCGGCGTCTTAAGCTGTCCAAGTGGGATTCTTCTTGGGATCGACCTCTTAACCTAACCTAAAATTAAATGTTTTTTGACATAGAGACCACAGTTTAAACTAAGTGAGCAGAGAAGTGGCAAATCAATTCAACTCTATTAATTACCTAAACACTAAACTCGTTACATAGTAATTTTTTCTCACAGTGAGATGAGTGCGAAAAGAACGATATATTTTTAATGATCGAATTTCGAACATTAAGAAAATGGGACTATTAGGGTCACCGGTAGAATTGAATATAACTTTCATATGAGAAAAATATATTCCGCCAGTAGCAGTTTATAAATTGGCGAAATAAATAAAAATGTATGACTGATACGCTGTATTAGTATTAAAACCTACGTTTATATTTTTGCCTGGCCGGCATATAGTCATCAAATCTATCACCATAATATTTATGCTGCGTAGGTTAAAGGACTGACAGAGAGATGCAGTAGATACAGAGATTACAATAATACTGTCAAAGTTTTATTACCTTTCATTAAATCGTTCTAAGTTATAGGTCTCAATACCTACTCTCCACAATTTTTGTTAGCAAGGAAAAAGTTATCTTCTTGAATTTAAAAAACATTATTGCTTGAAAAGGGAAAATGCCATTAATGCTAAGCAATTGCCGGAAAAGTGTCTTGGCAAATGTGCACATCATATTCAACGGTCAAATACGGATTTTCTGAACCCTAATTGCACAACTGGCTGTTTAAGATGTGAAAAGAGCGCTTAGATCATCTATCATATTTTTCATGTTTACAAGAAAAGTTTTGCCGTGTTTTGTGAACAGTAATCTAAAAAACATAGTTTAAAAAGTTTTACGCATCCAATAAATTGAAGGAATAATGCTAAGAAGTGCTTCACTGCCTTTCGTATTTCTTATTTTTTTATTCAGCATTATAGCAACTATTTGCTTTTCCGCAGACTCAAAATACTCGCAGAAAAAGGATTCCACTCATATTTGATAGTCTTCACAACAATAAAATGTGGGCGGACTTTACAAAAAATGCATTCCACTAGATGGAAATTATTGCGAGGAATAATGCCACATTTCAATTACACAAAAAAAAAATATTATTTCATTTTTAGGCCAATGACCTTTCAGACTGTTTACCACATATGCATCCTGTTCAGACATTTTTCGCCACCAACCCACCACAAATTTTAAATATTTTACAGCTGTTTCATTTCGCTTTTATTTTACAAATTTATTAAGTTTTTATCACACAAACTCATTAAATTCGAGGCTTTCAACTTTTTTCACACACATTAATTTTAAATTCAGCATTCGAAATGTGGTTTTCCTAGTCTGTCAGCGCATTTTCAAACCATTTCGGCCACAAATCGACAAACTATGAGCATCCGATTGACTAGAAAATCCACAGCAATTTAGTAGCTACCATGTATATATAGACAGCTATTAATAACGGCTCTACAATGTAGGTAGATTTATTTAAATACTTTACTGGATTTAAATATCACACTTGTTGTTATTGTTCATTTTCGTACTTCTATAAAAACACTTATTTATTTATTAACAATTCACAGCATTTAGCAATTAATGCGAGACACTTTTCAATCTCCAACTTGATAATTCTAAAACGCTTTGTTTTGCGAATTTGAATTAATTTAAGTTGCACACATTTTACATGGCGTTTATAAAATTATAAGCAGATTAAAGTGTGTAGATTAACATGAAGCTTTATGTGAACTTCAAAAGTACAAAAGTACAGTGTAAACTCAATTAATTTCGCAAAAGCACAAAGTTTAATTACGAATGAATGACGGAAAAGCAGCAGACTAAAATCACTATCTTTCAATAAAATCTCAAGAGGCTTTACAAAAACAAATGTCTCTGGAAAAATAGTTTTACAACTATTGCAATGGAGCAATATTTCAATACAAAGATTATTTTGGTATTTGCGAGGTAATTTTTCAAAGTATACTGCACATAAATGTCAAACACATGCGTTTATTTTGACAGCCGATTTGACAGCTATTGTTCTATCAGAAAAAATATGCAAAACTAAAACTGGATATTTACAAAATTTTTTAAAGGTTTCTGCTTTTATAACAAGAAAAAACGTGAACTTCGTTTGCACCGAAGCTAAAATACCTATATGCTATCGAAGATCGATTTCTCAAAAACTGAGGAACTAATACACGAATATACAAACAGACGGACAGACAAACATGGCTAAATCGAGTCAGCTCGTCATGCTGATCATTCATATATATATTTTATAGGGTATCCGACATTTTCTTCTTGGTGTTACAAACTTCGTGGCGAACTTAATATACCCTGTTCAGGGCATAAAAATATTTTTTTCTTTCAGACAAGACATATCCGTATAATATCTTCGGACAGTCTAATGGAATTCATTACATCCATTGGACTTTCTTCGTCCTTTTTACCTTCGTAGGCCTATTGGATCCTTCAAGTTTTAAGCTACCTGTGAATCCTTTAAGTGATTTTTATAAGAAACCATGTTGTTCAATTATCATATTAGCAGATGAAGAGATTGGCAGTTGAGAAATAGTCCTGTATGCTCTGAACAGGTTGTACAAGTATAATATTAAGTTTGCGAAAGTTTTTAACGCTTGCCTAGCTGAGTCATTTTAGCCAACTCCGGTTGTCTGTCTGTATATACGCGAACTAATTCTTCACACTCTGAGATATCAATTTATCATTCTTCACAGGTCGTTTCGTCTCTCGAAGAAGCTGCTTATTTGTTGGTACTGGCGCTATCAGATAACTACAGCTAACATACAGCTGCCGAACAAACTAACCGATCAAAACAAAGTTCTTGCACAGAAATCTTTTACGAAATTTGGAATAGATTATTACCCAAAGCAACGGTACAATTTCATCGATTGTTCAGATCGGACTACTATATAATAAGCATCCATACAAAGTTACCTATCAAAATCAAGATAGAGAATATATAAGAAATACGACTCTGAAGAGTATTAACATATAGTTTCGGCGCAGCCCAAGCTAACATCTTTTCTGGTTTTACCTAATTTCGCACTAACGATACTTAAATAAACTGTTCTCCAACTAAAAGGTACTTCAGACCTGTGACTGAATAATTTTTGGAATAAAACAGAGACTGATAGTAATTGCCGATTATCTAAAGACTAATCTAATTTGATGTTGAAGCTTGAAATGAGGTTTCAGAATACAATTCATAATTCATTTGAGATAATTATTTCAAAGAATGTAGCTTTAACTGTTTAACAGTTACTGTAGTCAGTCACTGCAATGCTCATCATTTCACTTTCCTTATCATTCCAACGATGAGGGAGTAGCAGCGAGCCATAGCACAAAAAAATTACCACACATTTGCACTTTTCGCCCATTAAATTTCCAGAAGGGTGAATATTCTGCAACAAGCATAAGGAATGGCAGGAAAGTAGGCGCGGCCCAACTGACAAGCAGCAAAGGTCATCATGATAGGCATTGAAAGGACTATTAAATTAACCATAGGATTTTGTTGGCAGCCAGCAGACATATTTTAGGTATTTGAGTTCGACAGGGAGTGAATTCGCCAATTCATGCTTGCGCTCCGATGAGCGGATTAAGCTGTATCTGTGAATGTGCATACAAGGTGGTAAGTTTTTAAGGTTACGAAATAGTAGTTTGAAGTGAAAATATTTTCTTCCAAATCGAATATTATTATTAGCTGTTCTGTGGTTGTTATACATACAAGTATATGACGTAACCAATTTTTGGGAACTAGAAATCATTCTCGTAATTATTTCCCTACTTTTTATAGCTAACTAACTAACTACGTAGCTAACTAACACGGCCAAGCCACACCCCACGGCACGATATAACACTCACCGAGAGTTTGCTTCAATAAATTTATTATTTCGTTGGATGTATGGCTTGTAGCGCCATATTGTTTCAACTAAAGATTGTCCACATCATTTCATGGCTATATAGCTTTTCTCATTGACTGTATCATTTTGGCTTATGGAATCGGGATCGGTGGCAATCTCGTTTTGGGCCCAACTACCGAACATGAGACGCGCTGGTTGGTTGTTTGGCTTTAATTTGGATTTTGTAAGTCCGAAAACCAAGACGCTTTTGCAAAGTCTTCCATATAGTGGATAGACCATTTTTTGCACGCAATGGCGTATGGACTCTATACGCTCTGTACTGCCTCTCTGAGGATGCGCATTATTCCTTAAACTAAACGTGGTGCGAAACTGATCCATGGTTGGACCCAGCATGCGAACCATTATTTTGGTAATAAATAAGGATGATTTGGAAACGCTATTTCGGAGTAAGTCTGTTCCTTACAAATGGCAAACTGCACGGATTGTAAATCAAGTTACAGCTGTCAAAACGGCCAACTCCGAAAAAAGTATTGCCTCATTGAAAACCACATTTGGTCTAACTTCCTAATTTATTCTGAGAGTAGTGCAAATGAAATCGATTTTTTTTTTGCAGACTTGATTATGTATGTATTTGAATGTATGTAAATGCGGCTACTGGGCCAATCTTCGGAATCACCTTTTTCAAGTGGAACTGAAGGGCTTCAATACTATAGCAGATTGGGAATGGAAAAAGTCAAAAAGAAAGCTCGACTTGTTTAAATCCTAGGCTGACCTAACCAAATATAACCAAAATACTTGTTCCATTTAACAAACCAATATATGAATCACCCTGTATGTCTAGACAGTTAGGCTACAAATGGTTGTAGCCAGCGCTGCGAACACACGTAACTGAGAATCTCGCAACATCGTAAACCACTTTTTGTTTGCATGAGAACTTTTAGGTTGATGGCGTTGAAGCGCGTTTCCGGTGTTACGCTGATTTGTTAACTGGTAGTTGCTAGTTGAATAATAGGCTTAGGTGCCGCGGTACTCCTTTGTGTATGGCTCTGTTTAACTAGTCTTTAAGTACTTCGTTGGTATTTTTTGGCTCTTTTTCGATTTTGCACACAAAATTAGCGGCGAGTTTAACCCAAGCAAACTGCTGCCGTTACAAACCCTGCCGCTGCGGCACTGTTGTGGCTTTAATGGGTTTGTGGTGAGGCGCTCAGAAATGCTGCTCGAATTTTGTAATAATATTATACACATTTGCACTTGAATACACCCATGCAAGTGTATATTGTACGTTTTCAAAATTTTTGTATCGGATGTCGAGGACGCAACACCACGTAACGCACATCATTTACACCGCAACAATTTTTATGACAACGCAATTTTTTTTATAATTTCTACGACAATAACAACAACAAGTACGGCTTCTATCAGTGTTATTAGCATTCTTGTTGTTGTAGGCATGTCGTGATAATATCATTGTTGCTGCTGAATTAATTCGCCACTGACATCGGCGACACATACCAGCATGACAATTTGCCATTGTCGGCGCTGTCACTGCTGGTGCTGGTAAAGCAAGCTTCTGCTGCCATGTCTATGTTTGCTAATGCGACTTGTGGCAAGCCAGCATGTCGATGGGATTCTGCTGCAGTGGCGGCTGTCGATGGTCGCCGATAGCATACGCAACGCTCAGCTCGTATTTTCACGTCAATTAAGGTGTAATTTTTAGAAACACACACCTACTTTTCAGCCTTCTGCTTGTATTTCGCTGTTTACTGTTACTCGGTGCCGATAGCAGCAGTCAGAGAGAAGAGAAAGCCAAGCCCACCGACCGCCAAAATGTGCGTCTGCTGAGTTGCTATTTACTAGCATTATGTTGTCATTACTTTTATTGTCACCTTTTTTCCTAATATTTTGCGATAACACAGATGTCGATGTAGCGTTAGTCCGTACCACAGTGTATAGTGTAGGCCCGTGTCGTTCGTTCCCCTACCGCGTCAGCATTACCTTCCTGCTTCCCTTTTACTATCCCATTCCTTGTTGCACGCTTGAAGAGTCCTTTCCTTTGCTGCGTCTTAGCTAATGTCAACACGCCCAACTACTAATTCGATAGTCGCTAATGAGCAACCACAAAAGTGTCAGACATAACCGCCAATAAATTGACACAATTTATTCGGGACATTTGTATTTTGTGCCTTTCGCGGCTCATAAACACTTTAAATTCCATTTTTGTGTTCCCTCTTAACTCAGTGTATGCCCCAATTGTCCTATTGAAAGAGTATATTTCAGGCCTACGTGAATGTATCCGCAATGATTGCACAGCTCAAAAAGTAATGCACATAAAGGAAAATATATCGCAGGTGCCTGGGCAAAGTATTCATTTGTGGGAGCGTATTTGTCCTCTTTATGTGAGAATTTATGTTGGGTATACTTTCTTTCGCACAGCATTGACATTACCCAGCTTTCGACGAACATACATATATTCCACTTTTGGATGGCTTGTTAAAAAGCACAGGTTTTATTTGAACCTTTGCCACACTTCTGATGGGTACATGTATGTATACATAAGATTTCCTTATAGCTCAAAAGGAGTCCGATTATAACGCTACCTATAAGAAGTTATTAGTGTTGCAGCATGGGCCTTCTCGTCGTTGTAATTATTTTTTAAACGATTATTCAATTATGCTGGAACTCATTGCACGCAGAACATATATTTTGTATGTCAGGGTCAATTCTGGATAGGTAGGGGTTTAACCTACTACAATATCAAGACCGAAGTGGCGCAAGAGCCACAGTAGGTTCACGGGTCAACTCGAGCTCTTCATCTGCAATGGGTGGTGGTTTGACTCCAATCACGCCATTGCTTTGAGGGAGTGAATGAAATTGTTAATAGCTCCACTGTGTACAACGTTAAGTGCTTGTCTTATATCAGTTCGTAGTCTCGTCAGAGAGGTGTGATGCTGCTAGGGGGCGGTCCCACTTTAATTAGATTACTGTAAGGACGACTTCGGCGAAAGTAGTAAAAATTGCCTGGAGAGGAGTTCGTTGTATTCCTTAACTGTAAGCATACAGCGCTCTCTGTTCTGCTTGGTGTACGGAAGACATCGAGGCAGGCTTTCTTATCTTAATAACTCATCCTTTTGATTTAATACCTCAAAAAGTATTTTCCTAACTACACAAAGGATTTGCGAAACAATTTATTAATGTTTATCTGTTTTTTTCGATTATGTGGGCTCTTGCGCTTATCTTATGCCTTAGGCCTTTCGAAGGATTGTTTGATCACGGCGATTTTATTAGTTTTTACACATGTATTAGAAGAATCGGTAATGCTAATAATTAATTTTTTTAGTACTTAATCGTTTAGGAAGAAATAATATATATCCAAATTGCCAAAACGTGCTTTTTTTCGATCGCAAAAGAAAAACATATTCACAAATAGTTTCATATACGGATATGTGGACAAGTTCAGAAATTTCAGATATTCCTTCACAGAAGCAATTTTTCCTAGGCGACGCAAGGGATCTTGTACATATATTATATTTCTTAACTTAAACTTTGGTGCACAAAACTCGGTTCAAGTCTCAACTTTCGCATGGTACTCCGGTCGTGAAGAGTTATCACTGAAAATCCTCTTTGAACATTTATTATTTTGGACTGCATTTATTCAGTTGGAAGCGACTGTAGAGTATTATTTTGAATTTACGATCTTTCCCTTCAATATGACATCAGCAGAACGTCGTCCATCTGTTCGAAAATAGAGACCAAGTCGAAAACTCGATTTCGGTATATAACTAGGCACTTTTATTTGATTCGCATCAAGTTCCGAGATGATGTAGTTAAAATGCTATTTAAATGAAAATATGTGGTAAAAATATAATTGACAGAGACAAACATAGACATCAAACTAACTCACCGCCTTCACTGGACATGTAGGTTTTTCATTAATCGAAGCATATATTAGCTTCAAGATATTGTCAACTACGTAAATGCTGTGCTTCTTAGCTGACACAAATGCACAGCAATCAATATCCGATCTGAGGATATTATAGTAATTCTTGGTCGGACCTAACACATCGAATACAGCATTTGTGTCGAACCGTTCAACAGGTTTGTGAAGCAACAACGTTATTGTAATGTAGTTGCTGTTATTGCGCCGAGTAAGATGACATTGAAAGGATTCAATAATTTCTGGTGCGGTATGCGTGCATTTGATAGCACTAACATCAAGGTGTAAGTCGGCAGCTACATCGGTTTTACTTCCAAAGCGTGTCGACTTGGACCGTTGACCTTGGCAATTTTGAAGGATCAAGAGCAGCGAAATTAAGGCGACGGCTTTGGACTTGATATACATTTTGACTTGTTGTAGGATTTTTAGATGAACAGCTTTTCGTTTAAAACAATTTTTGTATTGTGAAATCACCAAACCAATAAATTTACCCACTGTTTATTACTAACTGAACTCAACAGATTTTTAAGTGGTTTACCTTATAATAATTACTTCTGAAAAATTTCGAATACAAAATAATTATCAGATTTTTGATATAGGTTATTATAGATAATTATAAATTATGTTATTAATATATAGTATATTGAAGTAGTGGAATGGACTGAGTGCGTGACTGGTATGCGACGGGCCGTATCTCAAAATCATGAGCAGCGGCAGGCAAAAGACTTTTGGAATTTTAAAAATTTATATATTTTTATATATTTCTATTGAAAAAAATGCCTCTTCAAAAAAATTCCTAAAAAACGCGATTTTTCTTACTTTCTCCTTTATTCACTACATGAGTGTGCACGATCTATAATAGGTTAGTCTTTTAGTCACGGCGAATCGAAAACAGCGTATATCATTTAAATGAACATATATTCAACAGTCGAAGTATATCGCCACTTGATTCATAAAACTCAGCTTTTCAGGGTTAATCAGTCTTCCTTGTAATAATTCGAAAGATTAGAAAGTAGGATATGTTTTTATATTTAAAAAAAAGAGAAGTAGCAATGATAGAAGCTCTTTACACCGAAAAAAATATATAATTTTCATAAACATTTTCCATCCGCTCTATTAAGGTACTCACTACCCAAGTAATTCCGAACTGCACTCGCATTAATTTTGAAATCCTGAACTTTAGAACAAACTGTATAAGAAATACATTGTCCCTCAATTAAGGCTAGTTACTTAAAGTGTACCCACACCTGACTTTGAATTATTATCGAAGTAGTGTCGCATTAGTCCATATATTGAAAATGAAAACAGTACTTATCGCTGATATAAAGATATGGTGAAGAACTCAACACAGCTAAAGATTGTTTTTGATACAACGTCTTCGACACCTAAGAAACTTAGAAATTTTTTTAATTCATCAAATTTGGACGTACCGACGGTGGCGGTATGAAAAACTAGATCGAATCTATAACCTAATCTCTTAATAGTATTCCAATGTAAGCTACAATAATAGTTTAAGTATTCATTCATTTAATTGCAGTTGCTTCTCAAATTCGTTAAATTATTAACTGTATACAAATATATTAAATTGATTTCAAAACCTTTCCCAACACCACGACCTGGGCAGCTCGCCGTCTCATTAACTCTAGCGAACATTACACTAAGGAAAGTATTAAATATCTTTAAACCATGTTTACCAGTGGACAAAATTCACGAGTCGTCCATTCGTCTGATAAATATCCAGCATAACGTCAAATTTCAAATTGTTGATAGGGTTTCGTAGAACCATCGAACCCGAACTGTATGAACGATTATTGCGCCAGGTAAGCTGACATTCGAAGACTTCGATTATATTATACATTCGTATCATTTTTTGTTTATTCTTTTACACGACGAGCTTCTACGTTCAAGCTATAGTATTCGTTCACGAGCAGTATTATTAAAACATAGTTGAAGACTTCACTACGTTGGATGTCGCTAAAGAACATTCTTGTTTTGTGGCTAACTCAGTTGCACGAACTTTGTACCACTGAACCCGATATATTAGTTTTTCCTGCCTTATGCTAGCTTTTTAATAGTTATAAATTCGTGTCTAAAGAAATTATCTTTAAAAAAATTTGCACATGTAAAACCATTAACTAATCCTGTCTTTTTAATACTGATATGCGTGAATGAATAAAAGCTCAATATTTAACAAGTACGGAAGCGCTAAGTTCGGGTGTAACCAAACATTTTATACTCTTGCAACTTTCAAGAATCAAAGCCGTCTAAATTTCTTCAGGTATTGCTACTATTAAGAAACGTATCGAGAGGGTTCAACATCATTGTTCGACAAAGTCGTTAATAGACTACAATCAAATTTGGTATCATATTAACTTATTTTGAGGGTCATAGCCTCCCTTAATTTTAGTATTTCCATCAGCGAAAATTAGAGAACTCGAAGGGCTAATTGTATTTATTTTTGACATTGCTCAGGCATATGTTAGAACTTATTTTCAAGAGTATGATGGTCAAGTCGAAGTGTAAGCGGGAAGGCTAGAGCACCGAAGCTATAATACCCTTCACAAATACCAAAGATTCTCTTTACGAAACACTGATCGATCAGTTTGTATGGAGCTACATGCAATAGTGATTCTTTACGAAAACACTGATCGATCAGTTTGTATGGAGCTACATGCAATAGTGACTCGATCTTAACAAATTTTTCGGAGATTGCACAGCTGCTTTCGACAATAATCCGCGCCAAATTTGGTGAAGATATCTCGTCAAATCAAAAGTTTTGCCCTATAAGCAATTGACAAACTTAATATACCCTGTTTAGGGTATAAAAATTGAGATTAATGGTGTGTTTCAAATCTCGGTAAAAAAATCTTTTTCTATTGCAACAACAAATTGTTGGATGAAGCGTAATATTAAAGTGATATTACTTTGAAAAAAACACATAGAAACGACCTAAATACCAGCTTTAATTCCGCTAGAAACCGCTTAAATCGAAAATCTCAGTTTTGCCCCAATTGGCTCATTTGCGGATTATATTTATTCTACTAGGTACTATTTATGATCCGAAATCTTTATATTGCTTATTAGAAATCCTACAGGATTGCAAAAAATTTCTCCACTAGAGGTTTAAGCAGTATTTATGGCCAGAATTAACTTGTCTTTGCAGACAGAAAAGAGGATCAATTGGTAAAATTCGCCACGAGCTTTTTAAGCTTCGATTGAACAATATATTAGCTCGCTTATACGTATCACGATCGGTACATTGAAATCTCGACTAGCGAATAACTAGATAGCCGTGTCGCGTGAGCCAGTAGCAACAATACGACTTAAACTAGACCACTAGCTAAACTCAGGTCCTCAGCTGAAGATTTTAAAGTCTCAGAAAAATCACGAGCTTTTGAAGCTTCGATCTAATAATAATACGGACGCCAATATCACAATCAGTACTTTGAAAACTCTACTAGAATCGGAAATGTCGAATAATCATGTAACCATGGCAAGTTAAACTAGACTACTAGCAAAGCTCAGATTCTTAGTTGAGGCGTTTATAACCTTAGAAAGTTGTATTAACTCCTAAAAGAATGACAGCTACGACAGTATTTTAAACGTAGAAATGACAGACGACTACTACTTCGTTTATTATGCAGACATCGCCGCCGTCGTAACAGTACTTAATACCGACATTACCAGACGCAAACTACCGCGGAAAAAACTGAGCTGATCCTGCCTACTAGGAAACACATCCCGCTGGCGGTGAACTTGCAAGCTTATTCAGAAACTATCCAAATGACAAAAACCCGAAAATACCTCGCTATAAGAAGGGATAACTAACTGACATATTGGACTCAAATTCAGCAGGCTGCTAAAAAGTCCGCAAACAAAACCAGGTCGCTAACAAGAAATATATTTCCAGCAAATTACCTCGTATGTGGAATATGCACTACGGACTAAAAAAAGTAATATGGACGCAAACTCTCCGGCCCCGGGGAATTCGAGTCAATAGAAGGTGCGAAAAATTGCTTAATGTTGGCTACAAAAACGAAGGCATCCCTGGATGCAGGTAGAGTAGAAATTGACTTGCAATAGGTCCATCTTGGAAACATTGCCTTGAAGTAATGGGATAGCGGTCAAGAGTTTAAGGAAAAAATCCATGATAGAAGGGGATTGTTTTAGTGGTGTGAAGGAGGGTTCCCTACGGCTTAAAAAAGCCCCTAACAATATAATAATTTTGGGACTAACATAGTAGGTATATAAGTATGTATGTATTAAGAAAATGCGACTACATTTTCCAGTTCTTCAAATCACTAAATAACGAAACTGGAAACCTGCAAACTTTCAAACTAACAAAATACCTAATTCTCAAAAGCTGCCACTTAAGCAAACAACTTAATTTAGTTGCTGCACAAAGCATAGCGAAATACAACAATAAGAACTCATTACGCGGCATATATTTTTGACACTGCCAAATGCTGGTCATTCAAATGCAACCTTGCAAAAGTGCGATAAGTTCAAAACTTCGTCAGATAAAACAACTCGCGCTCGTGACACTCGCGCTTTTACTTTATCTCAGCTAACTGGTGGTGCTTTACTCTGTCAACATCCTTGCTGCTTTCACTAATTTTCCACTTCTCCACTTTAAGCAGCTGAGTATTTTTGAAAAGTGCATAATTCTCAAATGAACAAAATAAACAAAAATGAATGTCGTGGTGTTAGATCGCATACACTCTCTCTCACACATACACAGACACACAACTAAGCGAATATAGTGCTTTGCCAACGCCACGTTTCCGTCGTTGCGCTTCCCTTTTCATTCCACTGTCAAGCAGTTGGCAGCACTACAAACCAACTCTACACCCGCTCTCACCTATTCGAGAACATTTTTTCGCTTTGTTTTTCTCATTTTGTATAAATTTCACTTAGTCGCTTTTTAGGTGCCCCCGCGTTTGCTATCTCATCAGCGTCATATTGCTTGACACCCCGTAATTTCGGTCTAATTTGTTGTTGTGGTATTACGCTGCGCATGCAAGAAATGATAGCAGCAGGGCCGAGCTTGAGGGTAAGTGTGAAAAACTAAATTTGAAAGTGGCAAAATTACGGCGAAATCGCAAGAATACACTGGCTGCCCTCCACTGATGCAAACCGAAATTCCTCTTCTTCCCTTCTTCATCGCACACCCGAATTTCACGAGCGGCCGGTCGAATTCACTGGTTTGTGTGAATGTGTGTGTGTGAGTTTATTTGTCGTTTCTTTGCATGATAATGTGCAAATCACTTCATTGTCACAGTTTGTAGCCAGTGGTAGTGATTTTGTATATTTAATAGGCTTAACGGATGAGCTGCACCCAAGCTGCATAGCGTGCGCTCGTAGCTTTTCATTCCCCCCCCATAATTCTCATCTAAATCACCATCTACAATTGAAGTGCGCTACTATTCTGGCTGTTGCAAGCGTGATTTTCTTGCCTTTTATAGCCGGTGCAGAATTTCATTGAAGAGTATTATGGCTTTGTACACATAATAGTTTCTTGCACCGATACTTCCTTAAATTGGAGTTACAAGCTGACCAACTGACGGCAACAAGAGGATCAGTGCGAGGTTTACGGAACTTGGAGACTAATTGATGGTTTATGGTATGAAATTTGTAAAATCACTCGTCAACGAGAGATCGGTCAACTTCATATCTTAAATTACTGGTTCTCAAACATAAGATGGCTTCTATGGTAGTATTTTAAAAGAACAATTAAAAATGTCTCTCAAATCCATATCGAACTTATTGTATTTCCAGCTTTTGTTTAGTAAGAGGTCCTAAAATCGCTGACGAACGATCGCCCTGAGCCATACCAACTCAACTACGGCAGGTACAAATCGATGTAAAGGGGTGTTCTTTACTAGAAAGTTCAAGTTCAAGCATAAAATTATTTATTTCGTTCGGAGAGATGCGACACTAACGATCTATCAAAAATCACAGCGGGAAGGAACCGTCCCTGTCCATCAAAGTTCATTTCGGATAACAAACCAGCTGTATGTCAGGACTCGACTGAGCACCATCCTCGAATATTTGATAGTTTCGAATTAACGTTTGGAAAGCTTCAAAAACCTCTATTTTAGAAGGCCTTATTATAATCGTTATTATTAAGTCTACTTTCGTATCAAGAATATTCCGTTGATCACATGGTCCATTTAAGGGTCGGAGCTCCGTTTTCTGCTCGCGTTTCGCTCCTGAATAACTGGGTCTCACGTGAGATTGACGAGCGCTGATCACCTACCAGACCTTACGCAGTCGCAGATTATTTTATTCCGAGCTTAAACGCAAGCGACTCTTCATTCTCATATTGACTCTTCTTTCCCTTCACGCAGCTGTTTTGACTGATCATCGGAGAGTTTATAATCTTACCGAATGACAGTAGCAGAATTTGCTTTGAAAAAATTTAACTTAGATTCATCTAAACACTTTCATTTCGACTGTCCCTTCTTTGCGAGATTAAAAATGAAACACTTTGGATCTCAAAACATTAAAGAGCCACAGGATTGTTCTGGCTCATGGTGGACTATCTATAAAAGTCAAAGTGTGATTTTTATCTTGAGGATCAGCCGTAAACCAAACTCGACCTAACCTTAGCGTTATTTTAAGACAAAATATATAAAAAGTATGACGTATGAATGCTCGTCGATTTGTCTATGAGATAACATAAAGTACGACTATGAAACGCAAAAGCTACAGAAGTCTGCTCAACAATATTTTCTTCCCTAATTGGATATATGTCGACTGGTAAAAGGTTTTTCGTTTACCTATTGTCCCAGTTCGGCTGATTGCACTGATCGGGCAACGCCTCATATATCGCATTTCTAAATTTATTCTATGCAATTTTCGAGAAATTAAGAGTCTATCTTTAGAACACTTTTAAAAACTCAAAATTGACAAAAGGGTTCCGTATATTATTTAATGCAGTTAGGGGTATTAATTTCTGACTTATTGTACAAGAATGAAGGCAAGCCTGCAAATAAACACAATTTTGTGAAATCTCTAACCTGATACTTTCTACTTTGGGTTCAGCCCGTAGCCGATCTCACCGCACTCGTTTGCGAGTTCTGCGTTCTTTTCGCAAACCTTCTGCTTATTTGTGATTTGCGTATTTGCTTGTACCATTGACTAATTCTGTTTGCCTTTTGTTGGTATTTCACGGTGTCTTTAACATGAATTCTATTTTATTCTATTCTACACATTCTATTTATTCTGTCAACAGACAATCGCCAAAAAGCATTGCAGCTCTCGCGCCATTCAAACTGTTTTGCCATGTTCACACAAATTTGCGAAAGTAAAATAAAATATTAATGCAGTAGTTGAAAATAAGTCAAACGACTTAGTTCATTTTTGTGTGAAATGTTTCCCACTGATTGAATACGAAAATTATTTTCGTTTTCTCCAGTTGAGCCCATGTACATCGTCGGTCATAAATGAATGCGAAAATGACTTTCTCATCCGTAATAAAATTATCTAAAGAGTTAAGTTGCAGCTGCGGATTAACTTTAGTTACAATTATTTGTATGTAAGTAATTCCGACTGTAATTTGATGAGCTCATCGTGAGAAGGCTGTGCAGAGTTGTTGAAATTTTAACTAGAACTTAATTACTTGTTACAGTTCAGTGATCTTGTTAATTCAAGATATTTAATTCAATTGAAGTCAATATGTCGTAAGACAAATGTTGAAAGCTTCAATATAATTGACAATAGTAATTGATGAGCACGAACTTCTGTGGGGCTCTCTTTGTTTTAAATCACAAGTAATCAGAATTAGTGAGATCAACTAAGTTGACAAACGGAAAATTGTTTAGCAGGCAAAATTTGCGACTATTGTAATAACAATTTTTTTATTCGAGGAAGATTCATAAGTATGAACTCTAAATATCTTCTCCAAGGAATGCAAATAATAAATTATAATAAAACACCGAATGATGGTGCCTGTAATTGCTGATGTAATTGATATATTAAACAAGTGGTGTACCATATTAGGAAACCCGTATTGCGATTACGTTTTAACGACAAATTATGCAATTAAATTACAGTATATTTACGATATATTATATATGTAGAGTTACTATAATTATAAAACATAAACGTTATTTGGTAAATGCACGGACCGCGTTTACTGTAATCGTAATTATGAGACTCCAAAAAAATTAAACCATATTCGTGCGGTTTGTGGAGATGAAGTAACTTGATTATTATTTCAATATTCCAGTATGCCGAACATTTGTTGGAAAACTGTGCAAATATTTCAGTATAAGTCATTCATTAGGAGCGTAAACAGCAATAGTATATGTCCAATTTTGTGCCTGAAAAACGGTTTTTGCGGGGAGTTCTTCTTCATTACTTTCATATGTTGACAACCTCAGTGACAGTCATCGTTTTTTAGTTGGAATTTTTGGTGAACAAACTCTAGAACGACCTGGGCCGCCGGAACAGTTTGACGATGAGGAATTGAAAGGAACTCACTCAATCAGCCACTTCCAAACGTTTGATAGCAGGTGGATACATTCAAAAGCAAGAAAATTTGGTATCATATGAACTGAATACAAAAAGGAAGTTGGTTTTGCATCGGATTGGTGAAACCTCTGTATTTGGTGAGACCAGAAGAGCGTGCTATAATAAATCCAAATACCGACAACAACTCGGTAAATTGAAGAAAGCGATTGCATAAAAACGCCCAGAATTTGCGCCTAGACAACAAAAATAGGAATGATTTTCCTTCGATGGCGACTGCTAAAAAAAATTGGGTTAATTTTAGCGTGTTCGCAAGTCGGTTTCTGATAAGTTCCGAAAAATCATGTGGTTTATACATTTGTGAAATAATAAGTATAAGCACCGGTGTTAGTGCGATTGGAAGCCTACTTTAGCGCTTAGAAAGAATATTTTTCAGAGGGGTTAACGAAGATGGAGCATCACCAAGTCAAGTGTAGCTAAAACAGACTATGCTGAGAAATATGTAAATCGTTAGTTTTCGACATTTTTTTTGTAGACTAAGTATTTTTCGGACCGTTCAGGTATGTATATTCTAAAGCCTAATATTAGGAATAATATTTCAGCATTTGATTTAGGCCGACAAGTGTAGTTATATAAAAAGCTAATTTATAAAATGGAGTCAAGATTATATCTTGCTTTCGGGTACTAATACAAAGAAAATGTTTATTGCACTTTCAAAACGCTTTAACTCTATATAGCTCACCAGTGCTGATTAACCTTTTCTTAGAAAATCTGCCCAAAACAAGTTTGGTATAGAAGCTAAAACTGTTCCTTAAGATACAAGAAAAAAAACTGGCTTACCACTAAAGTAGCTATTGTATTTCTTTTCTAATACAAGAAAAACATTTACGACATTTTTTGCAGCTCTCGAACTAATAACATTGAAAGTGCTCTTCACATATGCCCTCAACAAGCACAACGCTCACGGCTTATTGCGCACATAATTAATATGTCAATAGCTGTCAAGGAGCATTAGCAATGTCAGGCTAGACTTTGATGATGACGGACAAGTGTCTTAAGTCGATGGTGAAGGTCAACATACATACTTATATATAAATATATTGAAGACAAGTATATAAACTTATATAGGTATAGAGACGCATCACTTTTTTTAAGAAAGAACAATAGTATTATAGTTCCATAAAGAATTGGTGGGAACAGTAATATTTTATTCTCATAAACTTCAATTTCAAAGATATTCCTACAAACACTATTTATTCCAAAGAAGTAGGATTTGAAAAATAGGCTAGGAATCATAACAGTAGTTTAAAGGATGCAGCCAAGGGTAAAAATTTACTCACACTAAAATGTATTGTATATATGGCACCACAATCAAGCCACACTATCCGATCATTCAGTTTGTGTGACAGCTATATGCTTTAGTGATCCGATATCGGTTCCAATAAATGAGCAGCTTCTTCAAATTTCAAATCGATATCTCAAAAACTGAGGAAGTTGTTCGCAAATATACAGACATACAAACAGACGCTAATGGCTAAAATGACTCAGCTCATCATGCTGATCGTTTATATATATATTTTATAGGGTCTCAACGTTTCCTTCTGTTATAAACAATGTGGCAAACTTGATCAAATTTCTAGCTTTATTGATGACTCGGTTATATATACTAGTAGAAACAATTTAATGATTACATTAATTGACAAAACGGGTATCTTTGAATATCGCTGACAATTAAATATCTGACATATTCTGACCACTATGAATTCTCGAAAATCCCTGTTCATTTTAACTTTAATTCACATATGCATGTATTTGATTTGACCTTGCTAAATTGAAAAAGACAACTTTTTCTAATTCACATTGAACGTATCAGAGTGGATGCAAATGTCAAATAATTAATTAATACAGAATATTAATAAGGCAAAATATACGAAATATCCGAGCGTATTGCATTTACGCATCAAATGATTATTAATCAGTGCTTTTGGCCCACAAACATATTAGATGACTATACCTATACCGCCGATTATTAGGTACATATGTCTTTGGCGCCGATTTCATGGCATGGGCAGTGATGTGTACGCGTATTGTCGGCTACCGATACTTCAATGAATGGTAGAATGAACGCGCCCACATTCGCCAGCGCTGCCACGCAACTGACCGCATTGGCCTTCAGATATGTTAATTAGAGTGGTAATAGCTACGCTAACATAATATGGCAAAATAAACGTACATTGTTTTTATTTTTGTATATTTAGAATATTTTCTTTCTTTTTCGTTTTTCACGCACATTTCCAACATTGAACAAAGCGGGTGAGGGCGCAGAAGCTAAATGCGAGTATTCGCATCACACTGAGAAGTGATGGAAACAAGGTAAAATAAAATGCATAAAAAATGTGCCACCTTTCGACCGTTATTGTGGTGGCTTTTAGGTAATTAAAAGTGCGAGCGGTGCGGCAAGTCAGCGAAATAATAATGAAAAATAAATCAGTGTGAAGGAAATAATGATTAGAGTCGTAGGGTGATCCAAAATCGATATCGGTCCTTTGTGTTACTTATAAACTGGTAAAAGTGGATGACCAGATTCTCATAGATCAACGAGGCGTTTTAAAGTTTCAAAAAAATTATTAAGCGGATATCAATCCTAGCAACTTCGCTAACATAGGTTCGCCAAAGGTGTGTCTACCGAGATATATAAATCTCAGTTTGGCAAAAGCTGTACAATAGAGGAGGAAAAGTCAAGAATACTTAGCCAGACCGCGTGTAAACCTATTAGACAGTGTCCAATCAAAACTCCAACAATTACGGTGAGGCTTTGCTAAAAGACAGTAGTTCGGAGGACCTCTTACGGTTCACTCTGGGCCAGAAGGACTTCGCACTCGCACAAGTTCTGGTTATTAACCAGCACTTACTGAGCTCACTGGAGGTTCAAACTTCCAACGCCAGAACGCAGGAAAACAGAAACCCGATTCGCTTCCAATCGGATGAAAGAGTGTTCCATAATACCAACAAAAGTTGAAGCTCGACAACACTTCAACCGAAATTTTTTTGACTGGTTGAGTTGAAAACCATAATACCGAATTTCAAAACTATAGGGGCAATAGTTTATTGCTTTGTTATGGCACTTCATAGGTTTTAGTTTAATGGCGTTTTATGGGCGTGGTATTAGTCCTTTAGTCCGACCACCCTTTGTTGCCAAGGAACATATGTAACAAGTTTTATCAAGATATCTAAATTTTTACTCAAGTTATCGCTTCCACGGACAGAAAGTCACTAGGATTTCAACTCGTCTCGATCTTACCAAAGCTTAATTTCCTCTTCTCATAGCTTTGACAGACCTTGGTGACAGTTTCTGACCGTTTCGCACTGATGAGCAAATCTATAGTAATACTAACGGTCGGCCTTCACGATTACCAAATTTAGATTTCAATAGTTGTAGGAGGTTTAACTAAGACTGAAAATTTTGATCATATCAACATTTTTGTCTCGAATATCTCGACTTTGCCAGATCAGTGCTTAGATAAGTACTTCGGATCTCATACTTTTAGACATCCAGGTAAAATGGCGGCAATTGTAAAAGCACCTAGCAGATTTGTGATTGGGCATCTATTGAGCATCTATTCCAGTAGCGTTTATAGTAACCAGTAGCAAGCGTATACCAGGATATACATTATGAATTGTTATCGGATAACAATTAGAAAAACTTTGTCGCCAGTCACTATTTTGGTGCTTATTATCTATTAAAATTATCATATTTTAATCAACTTGAAGAACAGAGGCATTTAACGCATAGGAGTCTAGACGAGCATATATTATTCACTATATATACTAAAATAAACATAAATTTTACATTTTAATGATCGCCGTTTTATTCATTTCTTTATGTTTCATCTTCCGATTTTTTCCACAAATTGGAACAATGCTGCCGAATACTTTAAACAGTGCTTCTGAAAAATGTAATCACAGGGTTGTTATAAAAGTTTTCAAGTGTACTAAGTTCAGTAGACATACGCAAAGAAAAATCCTGTTATGTATCCCATCCAATATAGAGTTTTTTTTTTAGTAACTGCTTGCCCTTAGAAAATCAATTAAAAAACTAAAACACTAGATCTTACACTTCATTGATATATATATATTCCGGTTCAGAAAATATATATTTTTATGTTCAGAAAATAAAACTCAATCATAAGCATTCACATTCTATCAGAGAACCAATCAGTTTTAATTCGTTTGGATTGGTTAGTACAGAGCTACGTTAATTTTTATTTAAAAAAAATGCATATACCAATATATGTAGAAAGCCCACAGCGGCCTTTCTAGCCATGAGATTTGAATTTCTCACGTAATTAAAATACTTCCGGTTCCTATTTAGTTGTAGTAGTTTGCTGCAGTTTGCTGTTTCACCAGCATGACCCAATTTATACAGGAAATTAATATGAGAGTCGCTTAAATGCAAATAAATTGTGCAACAACATTGACAGCCATGTCGAAACAACAACAACAGCAGAAGATAAATGGAAATCATCTAAACGCGTCCATAGGAAAAAGAAGGAAACACATAGGAGGGGGATAGCTACATGTATGTGTATATGTGTCTGTGCATTGTCTAGCTGCCGGCTATGGGTTTACCCGCATGACTTTTTATTTGCAAATAAGTATGTGTATGTTTGTATATTTGCCAGTATTATGTAAGCCAATCAAAAGTGCGTGAACTCGCGCTACTTTAGGTAATTCAATATACTCGGATGGCATTACCCATGGGTGGCGAAGTGATGTGTTTAAAAAATAAAAAACTTCACACACAAACATATGCACCTCTGCAAGCAATTCTGTGGTAACTGAGATCTTTTTTAAACGCCAGTTGTTTCATAAGCTGGTATTAAATATCATTACATTCTATTCAATTTATAAGAAATAAGCTAAATGATAGCTCTTCGTCATGGTTTGAAATTTTACGTAACATATGAAAAATTACGTGCCGCAAGAGTAGGCGCCACGTTATTTAATGCAAGAGAAATAAAATGTTGCCCTCTGGTTGATAATTGTAAGAAAAAAATGCCAACTTACGAAACTGAACAGTTTTCACAAAACAATATTTAAACGGAGCTGCCACCTCTTTAAAAATGTTTATCCACGGAAATTGGTAAAATTATTTTATTACTACATTGTAAGTATCGAATTATGAGGTTAAAGAAATTTAATAGCTAAAATGTTTTGAGAAGAGTTGTCACATTCTTAAATTTTTGTTGAACTAAATATTACAATGTATGTATCGAATTAATAAGGAGAAGTGTATAGCTAAAATAAAATTTAAAAGAGTTGTCACATTTTTATATTTCTTCTTCAATTAACGTGACAAAAGTAATGAAATAATACAATATGCGCCTCAAACTACACACTTCAGTTTGAAATAAATTGCAGATTACAAATTCGTAGACCCAACCAGAAAATTTTCATAGGTAATGCTAAAAGTATAGTATAGTCCTAGAATAATATAGACATATGGCTTCCTTCTTTATAAAAATATGTATTTACATTTTTACTCCGATAGGTGACCTGTAGGCTGAGATAATGTTTTGTTTGGAAATTTTGAACTTCTCATCATCACTTTATGACGCCAAAAATCGCTTCAAAACTAAATGAATGTCCACATCTCTGTAGAAGTTGATTAACCCATGATGTTACCTCCGATTGACACGCTGCAGTAGTTAGGTAGGTTGAATGAGTTAAAGCAGAGTTCCGAAAAAACCTCCACTCCCTACAAAAACTCCAGAGGCCTGATATGAGTGAATAGAACAGAACAACAAAATTTATAACGTGGTATATAAAAATCGCAGTGGAGTCGTAGTTCGCAAGTACTACAAAATATCCTCTACTATTTATAATATGAAATTTCATTGATTAATTTAAAAATATTACATCATTTTAGCTTGAAAAAATGTCTTTTTCAATAGTTCCTTCAATAGAACAAACAGAATCCAAATCTTGACTAAATGAATAGAATAAGGGCATTAATTAATTATGTTGACTAATATTTTGAGGTGACTTAAACCCTTTTGTACAGAAAATGCGGAGCAAATTTATACTTCCTACCAAGTTTCTAAGTAGCGGAACGTACTCTTCAATACTCCTTATTCCTTTAATCAATTCCGCGCGGCATAATTGATGAGTGAAGGCGAAGGCAACGAAAGGACGAAACCGCAAACTCAAACTCAAACTTTCAAGTTAACTACAGTTATGTGTGTGCTTCATTCAAAGCAACATCCGTTATGCTTTAAATTACGGGAGTACGAGGCTAACGAAGTGTAAAAACAAAAAAAGGAAAGCTGCAAAAAATTCAAAAATTATGCGACAACAATGGTCGGAGTCCAGCGGCAGGCAAGCAAAAAGCATTAAACTAAGGGAAACCGCAAAAGGAAGAAAACAGAAAAGAGAAAAATTGCGTCAACAACAAAAATTTAGTTAACTAGACTGATAAACGCTAATGCAAAAATGAAAGTAAACATAAATAAATCGGGTTAAAGGCTTTTTTTTTTTTTGAGGAATCTGGTGTCTTCACATTTTTTGGTTTAACAAACCTGATAATTTTTAAATTGCTGCGTTGATGGCATTTAATACGGCTAAAAAAATCCGTGAAGTACTCGGGAAATTCGATGAAAAAAAATTATTTTGTGGATTTATTCGTCGTCGTGCGTATATTAAGAGTTTTCGCCTTGATTTTTTCTAGATTTTTTCATTTCAATTAGTTGGTTTTGACGTGAAATTTAACATCTGTGGCTGCCAAGCAATCCTGAAAATATTATTTCATACTTTGCTCCCTTTCCAAGCACAATTTTTCTTTTGACTTCCATATGAAACATATCTGTTTACGCAGCACACATCAATGCTCAGCTTATTATAGTACATAATCATTGCTGTTACTCTGGCTACCTCGTCAAATGCTGTGAGTTGAAATGAAAATGTGTGGCGATAAGACGTAAGATGATATTTTATGTATTTATGTTATGCACAAATGTTGCATAAATATATGGATATGATATTTTTCCTTAAGAAATTCGGCATGAATGTTTTCTACACCCCAAGTACTCGTCGATTTGGAATGCCAAATCCAGGTGATAACAAAATGTTTAACCTGGTACTCTTCTGAGGCTTAACGAGGTTGAGTTAACAATTAAGGAGTTTACAAAGTATCTGGGAGTAACTTTAGTCAATCTTCCTTTACGGTGGTGTGCTGAACCGGCACTAAAAGGTTACTCAACCTTAAACCAATCGACTTTTCAGTGGAAATATCTACACTAAAATTATTTGAATTCTCCATAAGGAACTCGAGACAAGAGGTCGATGGATAAAATGGACCACATACGCTCCCGTTTTTTTTTAGAGAGAAGTTTTCAAGTCAAACTAAGAGGTCTACGCAGGGAATCAAAAATGGCCAATATAGTGGGAGCCGGAATCTATTCAGGAATGCTGCAGTATCGGAAGTCTTTGTGGTCAGGTAAGCGGCCGAGATTGCTAACAAGGCTGGAAGTAATAAAAAGATGTAGATGACCACGCGGCAATTAAAGCAAGCTTACATCGCATTACGTTAGCGAATGCCCTTGGAAGCAGGGAGGCAGTAGATGTAGTGGCCGTATATTTACTGGATTCCAAACTGCAAAGGAATTCCGAGAAACGAAATAGCTGGTGAGATTGATTGCAAAAGTGCCATCCGTCTGGCTGCCGAACCAGCACAGTAAATACGTAAGTCGCTACAATCGATACACAATGAAATTTCCGAAAAGAGTGGCAGACGAATCAAGATGAGATGGAATGCCTTAAGAATATGCAGGATCCCCAATATCAAGGGCAGGAGCCCCGAAAAAAAACACGCAGGCTGTTTACTCACACGGTTGCGAAAGGACTGGATTACGGTTGTTAGCCTAATAACAAGTCCTACCTACTGACATACTACCATAACATGCGAGCCAGATGGGCATCAGTAACGACGATACATGCAAAAATCGAAGGAAGTAAGCATGAAAGAGAAGCTGGAACATCTCCTATGCTTCTGTCCAGCCTTATTTACAACTCTTCTTATATATAGATGAAGTATCAGAAATATATATCAAGCTCTTAATTTCGCAAAAAGCCTTGACACCTTTTTAATAATTCTGTACTTGGTTTTTTTCTTTTGGAAGGACAACCCGGCAGTTAAATTAAAGTGCTCTTAGATGCTTCTCTTCTTCTTCGACGGTGATCGTCGAAACGACTTTCGTTAATGCGGCGTTTTCAGACTCCGAACAAAAAGTGTAATCGTGACACTACTTCACAGCAGTAATTGACGCTGTTTAAGCGCAATTCGAATGAGTTTTTGTGTAATTTTATAATTGTTGACGAAACATAGATTAACTGATACACAGCAGAGGCGAAACAATAGTTGAAACAGTGAACTTTTCTCGGGGGGAGTAGTTCCGAAGAAGGCTGTCCTATCGCCTATAATGGTCACGGGATTTACGAGGTGGCATTTATATCGATAAGTTGACAAAGGGCAAACCGGTCTCAGCCTCTATGCCGATTTAATATGCTTTTCCGACGCCGAATTTCAGAAAAACAACCCGTCTCACGAAAGAAAAAGTGAACTTTCAACAAGAAAAGTACATTTGAGACGGGTTAAAAAAGTCGAACTGTAAGTGTAATGATCTAAAAGGAAACTAGGTTGAGGATTAAATAGCTATTTTCCAAATATTTTGGGTGCTCTTTTCTATACTAAATATCTATCGCACCGCCCTTGTAGAAGTATAATAACTCTCTAAATAATAATCTCATAAAGAATCGAAAGAAAGAATCGTCTTTATTTCAATTCGATTCTGTAAATTTAACGTCGAACACACATTTTTTTCTTTACTATAATGAGATATATTTACAAACATACATTCAAGATGTTATTAATAAAATAATTGGCTTTACGAGAATCCTCTGCAGATATTTTGGAAACTTTTTGCTTTGAGATTATTTATTCAACAGAATACATGCAAAAACATATGTGGCTATTTCCTTTTTTTTTTAAATAAAAACATTATTTACATGTAGGCATGTAATATATTATTAAATTTCATGACTCTTGTGGGCAATTCAACTAGTTATAAACTACTTTGCAACTAGAATAAAACACTTGGATCATGGGTAAACTCGTTAAAGTAATAAAATAGTTTATTACAAATTCTTTCTATAATTGGTATGAGTCTGATATTTATCCCTGAAAACCACAATTTTTATCAACCAAGTAAGGAAGGGCTTAGTTTGTGGAAACTGAACATTGAAGGAGTATTTTACCCAAGAAATTAAGAAGAATCCTTTTCTTATCCTTATCGCAAAGAATAACGAAAATAACTACAGTAGAGTCCGTTTATAATGACATCGAAAGGAATTGACAAACACGTCATAATAAGCGCACGTCATACAACGCGTTTTGTGAAATGAAAAACCTTTTTTATGTAAGTATGTATGTACTTAAGTATATAATATATATTAATACAGAACCATAGTAATTGCATATGCATACAAACATATTAAATTAAAATCAAAATTGCACGTAATCTGCACATTACAACACATACAAGTGTATTTTTTACTGTAAGTAATCTGTAATTACGCTCTCGCAACATGTTGTTACAGAGTACCTATAATAGTTTCGTTCACCTAACGGTTGTTTGTATCACCTAAAACTAACCGAGTTAGATATAGGGTTATATATATATAAATGATCAGGATGAAGAGGCGAGTTGAAATCCGGGTGACTGGCTGTCCGTCCGTCCGTCTGTCCGTCCGTGCAAGCTGTAACTTGAGTAAAAATTGAGATATTTTTATGAAACTTGGTAGACATGTTTCTAGGTACCGTGAAACGGTTAGTATTGCAGATGGGCGTAATCGGACCACTGCCACGCCCACAAAACGCCATTAATCAAAAACAAATAAATTACCATAACTAAGCTCCGCAATAAGATACAAGACTGTTATTTGGTACACAGGATCACATTAGGGAGGGGCATCTGCAGTCACAATTTTTTTTTAAGTAGGCGTGGTCAAGCCTCTAATAGGTTTAATGTGCATATCTCCTAAACCGCTAACGTGATAATAACAAAATTCACTGGAAGCAAATTTTATTAGAACCTCTACGCACCGTGTGAAAATAGTTGAAATCGGGTGGCACCTCTTCCCACTCCCCATATAACGGTACTGTTAAAAACTACTAAAAGCGCGATAAATCAAGCACTAAACACGCCAGAGACATTAAATTTTATCTCTGCGATGGTATTAGATGACTTTATAGGAACCGCGTTCAAAATTAGACAGTGGGCGTGGCACAGCCCACTTTTAGTGGAAAACCCATATCTTGAGTTCTGCTTAACCGATTTCAACCAAATTCGGTGGGTAATCTAATTCTTTTCATATTTCTATGTTATAGTGCGAAAATGGGCGAAATCGGAATACAACCACGCCTACTTCCCATATAACACCATTTTAAATTCCATCTGATTCTTTCACTTTCCACTATGCATATCAAGCAACAATGATTATATCGGGGTAAAACTTTGCGTGAATAATACGTTTAAAGTATACCACCTTGTGACCAAAAATTGTCTAAATCGAACCAAAACTGTTCAAGCCCCTAAGTACTAAATATGTGGCCCCAGTGCCTATAGTTGACCTTCTACCGAAAATATCAGCCAATCCACAAAGAAATCTCAAACGAATATACCATTTGACTTTGCTAGAGTATAAAATGTTCGGTTACATCCGTACTTAGCCCTTCCTTACTTGTTTTTGTCTGCTTTTGTTTTTTCATTTTATTGTAACAACAGTATCAAATACTATTGTGTGTAGAAGACATAGCTGTGGTCAAATTATCATTTTCAATATTGCTGTGAACAAATCGTGAAAATAATTCTGCAGCTTTTAATGCCTCTTCTACGGTAGGTAATGGTGCTTTCTCGACTTCCTCTTTCCCATCACTCTCTAGTTGTTTCTTAACTCTAATGTTCTGGTTCTTCGGATGTGAAGAGAGCGCTATCGATGTCAACATAATATTCCCACATTTTCGAGCAGAGACAATTAATCATTTTGAGCATAACGTTCTTTCTAAAATTCGTTTTGAGTTATCGTATTATTCCCCGATCCATTGGCTGTAGTAGTGATGTTGTATTCGGCGGAAGGAAAGCAAGTGTTATAGCCTTTGAATCAGTAACATTTGGATGCGCCGGGCAATTATCAACCAGCAATAGAATCTTTTTATTCTTCATTTTTCAAAAAGTTCTGACGTCATCCAAGCTTTACGATTGTTAGCATAATCGACAGGTAATGATTTGACACTTCTCAAACATCATGGGTCTTGTGACTTTCCAATAATGAGCAATTTATTCTTCTCTGTGCCACTCATATTCGCTGCTACCATGACAGTTATTCTATCTTTCGACATCTTACCTCCACTACAATTATCACCTTTAAATTTTAAAGTTTTATCCGGCATTATTTTGTAAAAAATACCAGTTTCATCAGCATTAAATATCTCATGATCAGAAAATTGTCTTCATAAATTCAGCCACACATATATCAACCAGTTTGTTGTTGAATTTTGATCAACAGACGAAGATTCGCCGACAATTTTTCCCACCCCAACGTTATGTCGAACTTTAAAACGACTGATCCAGCTTGCAGAACAATTGAAGTCGGGAATACCAAAACGCGCGGCAAAATGCATTTTCCTGTAGCATAGGACCACTGATTCCTTTGTTTCTCATGTTTTTAAACCACTGAATTAATGCTTGATCAATATTTTCTTGTCGTGATTTTCGAAGCCTTTTCGGCTTCAAAACATTCGAACTTAACGATTGCTTAATACGGTTCATGTTTTTAAAAATCATTAAAATTGTCGAATGACCCACGCCAAATTCCTTTGCGAGATATGAGTTAGATTATCCATTTTCTAGTCTGCATATTATTGCACCTTTCTCCTCAATTGTGAATGCTTTACATCGTTGAGGTGACATTTTTTTCACAGTAACAAATGAAAAACAATGCGAGACCTTCAAGCGTATATTACTTATTTAGATTCCAATCAAAAACCAGCCACGTACCAAACGTCGTCGGGAATCAATGAACATTACCAGAGGGGTAAAGAATCGTGTCGGTCATTATAACCGGACATAATTTATTAAAAATGGGTCATAATAAGCGACATGTCACTCTAAAGGAAGTCATTATATCCGACTTTTTTATTAAGAATTTAATTTAAAAACCAAACTTCGTAGTGTAATTACGCCATAATAACCGGTTGGTCAATATAGTCGGAGTCAACGGTAAGTAAACGGATTCTACTGTATGTAGTTGAGGTAATTCACCCTTCATTTTTCTAAGGTATCTTACGTATTGACCGATATATATGGTATAAAGGTAAACAGAAGTTTGAAACCATCATATTGATTATATGGTGGCTAGGAGTAGTACTGACCCAATTTACCCCGGTACATTATTACCAGAAAAATATCTGAGTTCGACTAAGATATTTCATATTTTGGCCAATATGTTACGAGGGCTGCTATATAGCTGGCTGGCCTAGGCAACACTAAGTGTTGCCAGGTGCAATCTGACATTTCCATTGGAAAGTTTGACATTTTTTAGCATAACATCACTCAGAACGTTTTGTCATTTAATCGTGAATTGTTTTATTTACAGGGAATTAAAAAATTCATCTCGGCCAAAAAATGGAATTAACTCGTGAACATTTTCGTGCGATCATTTTTCACAACTTTCGACGTGGACGACAAGAGTGCATCGATGAACTAAAATTTTTGCATGGCTATGAAGCACCACCCTATAGCACTGTGAAAAACTGGTACAACGAATCCAATCGTGGCCGACGCTCGCTCAAAGACGAATTCCGTGAAGGTCGTCCAAAAACAGCCGTTGTGCCAGAAAACATCGATGCCGTACGTGAACTGATAATGCAAGACCGTCTTGTAACATACCTTCAGATAGAGGCATGCCTATGCATTTCTCCCACCAGCATTCATTCGATATTGCATGAACACCTGGCCGGATCTCGTTGGGGCCCGCACAATTTGACAATCGCTCAAAAAAAGTGCTCGTGTGGATTGGTGTAATGAAATGCTGAAAAAATACGATCGCGGTGCTTCAAAAGACGTTCATAAGATCGTCAAAGGTGAGAAATCATGGATCTATACGTATGAGCCCGAAACAAAACAGCAATCGACCGAAAACAAAAAAAAAACATTTTCGTTGATAAATATTCGTATTTTCATTATTAGGCCAGAAATATATATAGCAGCCCTCGTGTAAGGTAGAAAGTCAAGCAGATGATTGAAAATCCTTATATGTTTTCCATTTTGCCAACACAACATATTATTTCCAGAAAACGATGATATCTAACTTTCATGAAAGTACCTCACAGATTGACCGATGTTTTCGATAAAAAGTCAGCTAAAGGCACTGAGGTCCTTATATTCTTAAATACTTTACACTTTGTACGCAAAGTTCTATTTCGATAACATCATTTGGCTCCGCTTTAAACTACAATGTAAAGTGAAAGAATCATATTAAATTAAAAATTATGATATATAAGAAGTAAGCGTGCGTGTAGCCCGATTTCGCCTATTTTTACAACATAACAAGATACAAAATTGGGTAGTAGTTTTTGAGAAATAGGATTTTACACAAATGGAGGATATCACGCCCATCGTACAAAATTATACTAGCCTTTCAAATTGGGAATTAAACAGAATTCGCAAAAATTATATTTTTTTTCTGAATTTCTTTGATGCAATTTTATAGAAATAACGCAAAATGCTACTAGAACTAATAGAGAAAATTTTCAAATTATATACAGTATGCTTGTTTACCTTTTTTAACTGCGAGTTTGTTATTTTTACTGAAACACTGTAATTGTTTCCTTGAAGCGCCCACGCGCAAGTGCCTCCAAGCAGCTTTAACGGCGCCAATTTGCCACGTCATGCTGCAGGTAATTAATTTAAAGTTAATTTTATTTTTATAATTTTTGTTGTTATCGTTTTGTTTTTGCTTTTTACAATCGCACTTTATTTACATTTATTCAATTCTTATTATTTTTGCGACAAGTTCTGGCAAAACAAATTTGCATGCGCTTCGCTTTTTTACGGGTGTGCGGATGTGTCTGTGCGAATGCGGTCTGGTTATTTTTGTTAATATTGTCCGCTAACAATGAAAAAATGTATATGTGTGTGCATTGTATTTATTTTTTTGTTTTTGTCTCTCTCTCTCCCTCTTAGGTTCGTTTTGCGCGCCATATCATAAAAATTCAGTGTCACTCATACGCCTCGTGGCGCGTGTAAATCGTTTCCCTGGGCGACAATGCAAATGTTTCGTTTGTTTTCATTTTTTTTTCCTCCCGCCGTGGTTGTTTTTTTCTGAATATGCATTTTTACGCGTGAATCCCTTTGCGTTGGCTTTTTCATGACATCAATTGAAGCGTTTACTTGTTTGTTCGTGTGCTTACTCGCTCTCATTAAATTGATCGTAAATTTGTGAGTGCTTAATTAATTTTCATCGAGCACTTTAAATGTAATTTCGTTTGTAGCGATGTTGCCGCTGTTTTGGCAAAGCATTTAAGTTAAAACAAAGTGAAAATTAAACATCAGGTCCTACCAGGAGTAAGTCTAAAGTCAATACTTTTGATTGGCTTCCAACTTTTTTAGACTCTTTTATTTTAGCATTAGCATAGTTTTTACTTTTGGTCGTGTTAATAATTTAAGAGTTAGGTCAGCCTAGGACCTAAAAAGCCTAACTTTGATAATTTGTTCTTGGGGCGCTTTTACATTACAAAAATCAAAAAACATGTAACAAAATAACTGATATCTTACTAACGTCAGTCTTGTTTTGAAAAATATAGATATTTTAAAGTAAACAGAGCAAAAATGTCGAAAATATGTGTTATATTTTAGTAAAAATCCTATTATCAAAATTTCTGTTATAATTTTCTAGTTGGCAATCCCTTTTTAAGGACCAACAGTAATCAGCCATCATATGACGATCACATCGGCTCTGTTAGCTTTTTCTCCTCACTTTTAGATCCTGGTGGAACCCCTTTCTCCGTTCCTCACTATAATTTCCAAAATCATTCGAAAATTTATCCAGATGACTGCACATAGTCTATCTTAATACTCTTTTTTGCTCCTAGAGTCTGAAAGTTTTCACAATTTCTACATAATTTGGTGCTTTTTGATTCTCTAGGAAATTCTCAACTATCAACACTAAACTTTTCTAAGCTTCAATTTCCGGAACAGGTATTACCTTGATATAATTTGTATCTTTCATTAATTGACGTATTTCAGAACCATCAAATAGTCCACCTTCCAGTAAAGCTTCGGAAATTTCTACAAATAAAATTAAAACAACATCCTTCCTCGTCCACCTCTTTGATAAATTGATTTATCATTCATAACTTGATAAAAAAAATATTAAGTCATTGAGTTCATATAGAAAATAACTTTGGAGTAGATGTTTCAACCTTCCATTCACTAGTAGAATTTACCGATTTTTGAGAATATGGCGCAAACATTATTTTTGAGGTACGCAACATTATATTAATCGCTGGAAAAATAAATTTTCTTACTAACAACGCGATAATTAATCAAAATAAAAGTTCAGCATTAATCATAGAAACCAGAGTACATTTAATACTTTCATGAATAAATTCGTAATCTGGACACTTGAAATCATAAAAATTTGCTAAGTTATCCGGAGCAACAAGAAAAAAGTATCTTTTTGTAGAGCTGTGTAATTAAATAAATGTTGTAGATAATAAAACAAAAATGGACATATTGACACATGTAATAATTTAGTTTGTCAGCATAAGTAATGTATTCCATAGATATTTTGCTAACAAAAAATTATGTCAAATAATGTATTTTGAGTTTGTGCAATTTATCATTAAAAAGACAAACATATACGAGTATGTAGGTAAATTATTGCCTAAAAAGAAATCAATTGATACATTTTGCGCATATTACTATATTATATAATATTATATTCTTCTGCTTTCGAATTATTTCTATATAACCTATTATATTAAGGAATGCGAAGACGCGAGAGTAGCAAGGTGGGCTTGGCGGTGTAAAAGTGTCATTAAATGCTATACTCTCATCGATCTTTGTATGTTATGTAAAAGCTTTTTTGGCAATTTATCGAAATAAATTTCAAACCTGACAGATTAAGATTTCTTTCGCCACCCTGACCTGCCTACACATATGAGCATGTATGTGCCTGTGGGTGAACATGTGAACATTAAGTGAATAAATACATGTGACCAACTGGTCAACGAGCATTGATTATTGACATTAAATGTACACACATATATTAACAAGAGTATGCGGGGCAAATACCGAGGAAATCAAGCATAAAACCACGCATCTACAAATAACGAGCGAACTGCACTGCTGCCAAAATAATTGTTATTGTTCGCAATAAAATTGTAATTAACTGCGTGAATTGATTCTTAATTGTATTAAGCCGTGTGCAGATATTCAATGTACTGATATTACATTATGTGCATATGTATGTATATGAGGGAGTGTGTGTGAATACAAGTGTATACTTGATGATAAGCCGAACATGCCCGCGGAACGCCCGCTGTGCCGGGAAGCAATGACGCATGGCGATGGGCGATGATACTCGATGATATTGGCATTACACTTGTTGTTGTGCTTAATTAAATGCTCACCCACACACATACACTTACACACATGTGCGAATTTGTATGTTCTCGCTAAATTGGTTTCTGCGCAGCTGGTCAAGAATGCCAAGCGCAACCATAATAAATGAAAAACGGCAAATGCAGGCACCAAAAAAAAAAAATTAAAGAAAACCGAAATAGTGAAAGAAGATGGTGCAAGGAATAAAATTAATCTTGCAAATGTTAGAAATGAAGAATGTGGCGGGCACACATGTTAATCACTGTGCAGTAATAACATTAGGACACGCTCGTAGGCACACGCCATGGCAACTTAAGTAGTTAAAGATGTATATATATTATATAACATGTACACATATGCATGTACGTTAGTGGTGCCTAGCAAAAACTGGTTTATTTGATTATATTTGCGATTGTTGCCGTTACACTGAGTTTCTGCGTAAATGGTGGAGGCGGATCAAAGTAGTTGGAAAAGCTTTGATGATGCAGACATCAAGCGAAACTTTTGCGCTCGCACAAACGAATGTGTAGACAAAGCAGACGGCAAAAGATACTTGAGCAAAATAAATGAGTGGTTTGGCTGAAAGTAATTAATTAATAACTAGATATGTGCGCGAGCCAATACACACACCTACAGGCAGTCGCCACGTATAAATATATTATTTTTCGCTCAGCATAGCGTATGAGTAACATATTATATAATTTTGTACTATGGAGATATTCTTGTCCAGAGGCTCGAATTCTGAAACTGATCTTTTTATCACTTGTTTACTCACATTTTAAGAGTTACAAAAAAAATTCACAAAGTAATAAGTTCTTTAAGTAGTGAGGGAAAAAAGTCTCGTCCTGAACGTAACGATTTCTACCCCATTGATCATTTCAAATATACAAAAATATTGGATTCTTATTATTATCACAAACTTTTTTTTCTAACTTTTTAATTTTTTTTTATGTTTTAAATATTACAAATTATAAATTTTGAGCTTTTTATGGTTTGTACGACAGAAAAATATTTAAAGAATATTCGTGTCAAATTTCAAGTAAATCGACTAGATCTCAAGCTCTAGAGATATAATTTATTTAAAATTTTATGAGTTAATATATAGTTTAAGAATACACGGTATACTTTTTGAGAAAAATAATTAATTTTTTTCGAGTTGTAAGCGATTTCCGAAGGTGCTAAAAAGGGTGCTCTACTGCCATAGTGATTTCAGACTTCTCCGTGAACGAAAACTAAAACAATTCATGCGCTAAAAAAAAGTAGACTTTCACCCAAAATTTTGTTCATTTCAGGCCAGCTAAATTTCGGGTTTTGATCAAATCAAAAAACTGGTCATTTTTCTCCGAGTCGTCACCAAGCAAAATTTTAAAAATGTGATTAAAAAAAATTTGTTTATATATAAACTGATGGACTTTAGAAGCATGTCACTCATTTATTGGAGATATCAATATAAAATGTTAGTGTCTTATTTTTCAAGATATCAACTTTCGATTTATAAAAAAAAAAAATTTTTTACTCTCAACTTTTAAATTAAATTAATAATTAAATGAATAATTAATTAATTAAATTATTATTAATTTTAAATTAAGACTACACTAAAATGGCCAATACTTTGAAAATAATTTGAGTTTTGAAAAATTCTTTTAGGAAGATGTGTTAAAAAATCTAAACTACCTAAATAACGGTTTAAATAACGGAAACGAACAGGGATTTAGTACTATCAGCGCAACGGCATTATAAATAAATGTTTAGAAAATATTTTAAATGATGACAACAACAACGAATATTTCAAATTATGTTATATCAGCTGATAATATTTATATCTCATATAACGGAATTTTTCATGACGACATCTCTAACATATATTAGCAAAAACGAAATATTAGCAGAGAGGACCTCATTTGGATGAATTCACGAATTAGAATGGGCCTGTACAGAAGTGAAGGCAAAAATCAAACTGAAAACTCTAATTCAGAAAAAAAAGAAATCATTAACATCGACCCATACCTTCCCCGAACCCTTTCAAAAGAAATTAGGTAATTTCCTTTTTTACTATAAATTGCCAATTTATAATATCGGTAAATATATGAGAGATATCAAGAATATCAAGTGAGAGTGGCCACATTATTTATTTTCGACCAAGTCCCAAAAATAATTTTATACTCAAATCTGTCTAAATTTAGTTCATCCTTATTTACTATTGGTTCGATGCCTTCCACTTTCTTTGTGGTTAGCTTGCGGTTATTAAGGTTTGCGGTTAACGCCCTTTCTTTCTTACGCATTTCACCACTTCGCTGTGTGTTTCACTAAAATAAACGAGCAATATTTCTTCATCAGACTATTCGCGTGATTTGAGCTATACTTCCCAAAGTACCCACACCCACGCAGTACACAAGCATCTCTTCAATTTGTGCTTGTTTGTTGAAAAAAGTATTTATTTTTGTAATACTTGAGAGACAAGTTTTATTAATCTTGTATTTTTGCAAACTTTTTCTATACTATTATGATTGATGATTATTTCATAAGGTCATCAAAATTGCATGAGCATTAATTGTTACGCAATGGAAGCATAATGAATTTAAGCACAAATGCCTCGTCTGGTTTTGTTGGTGTGTGAGAAAAATCTAGTGATTCTTGTAATTAATATTGCTTGCTATATCTAATATTAATACTAATATGATACAGCCACGCAAGCAAAAGTTGCACAAAAACACTTTGACATCCATTACACGCTTATAACTACAGTTAGTGAAAGCTTTGGCAAAACAGGAGCATATAAATAAGCTTGGAATGTGTTTCGTGAAAATTATGTCACTGATGTTAGAAACATAAAATGTTAATGAATAAATCTCGGTTTATAGAGAATAGTGTAAAAAGCTGGAATCTGCTCGCGATAGGGATTAGGCATGAACTATCTTAGTTTCTCGATTAAATCCCATATTACATTATAATTAAACCTTTATAATTTAAAGTTTTCAATAATTGCTCTTAAAAAACTCGTATCGAGCTTACAGTTTAAGTTGGTCTACAGATTATACTTTTGTGAAATTAGAATTTTCTTTGTTTATAACTTTATTTATCATTAAGTTCGTGCTTCCAAGGAGTTTCGAGTTTCCCATCGCCTTAAGCGGTACACCTAAAGTGATATTTAAAAATTAATACTTTGATAGATTAAAGCTATAAAATAACCGTCTAAACTTTTAAATCGATATCTCAAATAATTTTTAAGTAACATCCTTTTAAAGTGTGGCCGCTCGGATCAATCAGCTATTTCAGTAATATCTTTAGATGAGTTTTATTTTAATCTACCTTTTTTAAATTTGATACAGTGGTTACTCGGGGAAAAATTCTCCGATCGCTATTGCACTTTTATACTCTTGCAACATGTTTCTACAGAGTATAATAATTTCGTTCACCTAACTGTTGTTTGTATCAGCTAACCCGCCAAGAGGTTTAATATCCCAATAATAAAATTCGCTTAGGGCAAAATTTTTGGCTGAAATTGTATGATAGTCCAGCCCACTCCCCATATAACGGTTTTGTTAAAAACTACTAAAAGTGGGATAAATCAATAACTCAATACCTCGGAGACATTAAATTTTACACCCAAGATGGTACAAGAGGTCTTTATGGGAGCCGTCAAAATAAGACGATGAGTGATGAAATTAGATATGTAATATCTTGAAATTTCTATGTTGTAGTGCAAAAATGAGCGAAATCGGACTTCAACCACGCCTACTTCCCATATAACACAATTTTAAATTACATCTGACTTTTTACCTTTCTCGTATGTAAATCAAGCACTAATAATTGTATCGGGATAAAACTTTTCCCGAATGGTGCGCTTAAAGTATGACCCCTTTATGACCAAAAATTGTGCAAATCGGACTACAACTGTTCAATGCTCCAGATACCGAATAAGTGGACCCAAATTCCTACAACGAAAATTTTATCGAATATATCGATCAGTTCGTGGTATATATTATTTAGATAAGCAAACAGCTTCCTAACAGTAAGCCTGTATTTCGAAAATGGATTGAATCAGATGACGGCTTCTCGTAGCTGCCATACACCTAATCCAAAGATTTCCGAAATGCCGTTTCACTTTATACCGCAAATATCGGCCAATATTCAATTATCTTCGTGAAAACGAGAGAGTAACAATGTACAAGTATATTTGTGCTTAAAATGGATAACATAGGGTGAAAGCTTGCACTAGTCCCTTATAACTGATATTAAGGATTTTGAAACATCCGGCTAAATTTACCCCATATAACTGGTAATGCTAAGTACACCTTAATGAAACTCAGGGAGTACATTATTAGTATGGGGCATATTAATACTACGTGGTATTCCCAAAAATAGATAAAATCGGGTCCATTCCTTAGACTCCATATGCCAAATATAAAGCTTTCTTTCTCTGCCCCCAATATCTGTAACATATATAATGATTTCCGACTTTCCACCTGACTTTAAACCGTACAGGTTAGTCATAATGCAATATTTTAAGGAAATTATTTGAACAAGTTTCCTTGAAAAGTATGTGGTTTACCACTGAATATGAATGGAATTGATCTAGATCTTGGTCTAAACCTCATATCCCTAATATAAATAACTTTGATGTTCTTGTTGATGATTTCCACATCAACTTATTATATTAAATTTAGCCTCCACAGTTGAGCTTATATCACATATTTCTCATCATTTCTCAAATATCGGTCAATGTGAGAGATTATAATTGAAATTCCTGTTTGCAATTTCAGATAATTTTAACTAAATCTTGCCCACCGCCAATCACCAACTATTGGAGTCCTCTTAGTGATTGGCTAGGGAATAAGAGAATCCATTTTCAAAAAGGAACCGTCGAATATTAAAGTACATTAACTTATTTTGACCCATTTGTCAAATAAAATGCTTCTTTACAAAAACGCATTTTTTTATTTGCAAGTGGATATAACCCCTTAAAGCATCAATAAAGCAAACTTTCCCTGAAGTTATAATGGCAGCAATCTATTTATCTTATGAAACTTCTCAAATAATTTATCATTAAACAAATTTTCAAAGCTAGAAATCGAGGATTTAGGATACCGAATATATATAGATATAAATTGATTCATGAGTTTTCCACAGCAATAGGTATGAATATTTCTATTTTCATTTATTTAATAAGAAAAAGAAATATTTAAATATTTAAATAATTTGATTTAACTTACCACATTAATTTGTCTTTGATTAGATCACTTACGCATTGGCAAAATTACGATTATCTTAGCGCCGCGATCTAATGGTATGGACGGAGGAGGAGGTCCTTTGGATTAAAAAATGTATGCACATATGCCCGCCTCAGACATTGGAAATATCCATACACATTTTAATATATATATACAAAATATAGATTGATTGTGCATTTTATTTAAATATACTAAATAAATATTAAAAATTACTTTGCACAGTCACAGTTTCAAAAAAGGTGTGCGTTCACATTCAAACAAATACCAGTGTTGCCACATATTGTGTTATGAAAAAATGATCAACAAATTTATCAACTTTAGAGATATAAGGAGACAATGTTTCAAAATTAACACGTGTATCATACATTTGGATTTTATATTATGCATATATTATTTAATAAATAGGAAAAAAAATATTAAACAATAATTATTACCAATGGAAACTCTAATATTTTAGCCTTCTAACTATTTAGAGGATTTCCAACGAATGAATACATTTCTATAAATATTTCCGTTAAGTTTTTTCTTCTCTTTTTTGATTTCTTAACAGCGAAGTAAATAAATGTTGTTTTGTGATTTCTTGTGACTTTTTCTGATTTTTCCATTGATAATAATTTTAAAATGGCTAATGCAATGCCTCATCCAAACTTACATCGAAAGCTTTGCTAATTTGTTTCGTTTTCGTCTTTTGGAACGCTTATTGAATCGAGCGCGCAAGTTTTTTGAGGAAGTGGGATTAATTCCATGGAAATCGATAGAATTACGTGCCATTTAGCTCCCAAGAAAGTTTTAGCAATAATCTGCTGTTTTGTGACGAAAATGAATGTGACGACGGTGCATACACATTTGACTAACTGGCGGAAGCAAAACGATGAGTATGTTTTGAGTTGTACTACTGTAGTTGAATACTACAGTAACCTGAGGTAATATGTTCCAACTCAGAGTTTTGTCTCGGCGGTGTGGGAAAAACGTTCAAATCGATGAAACTTTTTTAACAAAAGGTAAATAAAATCATGGGCCTTCAACCGGATAAAATACCATAACGGTATTGGGCATATTGCGTAAGGAGAAAAAAATCTGTCGCCTTTGCCGCGTGAACGGAAATCGTAAGGCATTTGTGGCCTTATATTAAAAGGTTTATACATCACGAATCTGTACTGATGGTGAAAAACAGTACCATGGTTACACCAAATTTTCGGTGACACTACTGCATGTTCAACCAGCAATCACAGCATTAGGGAGTAAGTGTATCGAGGGAATCTCGGCAATATGATTAATGATCTCACATGTCAAAATCGTTGGTTTAAGAATGGAATAAGGAGCCGTCGGAGTCCGAAACTTCTTCACCAATACCTGGCATTGTGATTATCGTCAAAACTTTTTATAAAAGCAGTATGGAGACGATCCAGGTTTATCCAATTTATGTAGATGAAACTCTTCAGGTAGGAATAGAGTTAAAGGAACCAGAAGTCCCTACAGTGGAATCTGAGGATTTGGCTGATACTGTTCCTCCATAAAAACGTCTTCACCAAACAACTACACAGAATCTACTGGATGACATGCGTTATGCATTAACTAATGAAGAAAATTACGACACAGTTGAAATTGACGACCCTGAGTTTAATGTTAACGATTTTCGTTGACTTTTATGTAACACTGACTTTTGTGTTACTTACAATATATAATATATACCCAGATACATCACAATAAATAAAATCAATTTATTACAGACAGTGCAAAAACTGTCAGTTCAGTTGATTAACACAGGTATTCGTTTGATGAGGGTTATTATTTTGAAGCGCGGTCGAAGGCCACTAGTTCAGAATAGAATTAGACGCGAAATAATATATAACTTATCCCTATTTATTTAAATATATATGGAATATAATTAATAAAACAAAATTAATTTGAATCATTGTCCTTTTATATGGTAAACAGAAAATTGTTTGATTATTTTTTCACAACACCATATGTTGCACAACTGGTATTTGTCAGGAATATAAAACACAAATTTCTTGAAACTATGAGTGTACATTACTTTACAATTGACTAAATCTGAGCAAATATGAAGTGAGTGTTGAGATTTCCACAGACCTGCATTGATGCTGTTGTGATTGTTGTATGTGATCCAGCACATGGAGAAGGCGCCCGTTGTGTGTGTTCACTCTCATATTGCATTTCGAAGAGTAATGCACTCGCTACATGAATTACGGTAGTTGTTGCTTCTCCTTAAATGTTATTTTGCTTACACATTTTGTGAATTAGCAGAGATTACGGCTATTGAGGTGTCAAATAAAAGAGTTCTCTACAGCGTTGCTTACCAATAAGGTTACCAGTTGCGATTTTTATATACTCTGAAAATACTTTAAAATGTTTATTGCATATACCATAAAATGTAATAACTAGATAGATATGTATGTATATGTAGGTGCTTTGTAAAAGGAATATATTACACAATATTGATTAAATGAACATTTTGTTTAAAAAATACTTAAATTTCTATGTTATCAAAAATTAAATAACAAAGAAAAAAAACCAAAAAAAAATTTAAGTTATGACCTTTAATACTATTTTTCTAACTTTCGAGAATTTATTTCTTACTTCTTTTGCTCAAATTAAAGATAATAAAACAAATACAATTTGTAAATAACAACTTCAACAAAAAGTGTTTGTTGAGTGGCCACCGAAAATTAAAGGATGGGATAAAAATCGCAAAAAGCATATACACCTGGTAGACCAGGGTAGATTATTTTTAACAGCAAATCACAGTAGGTGATTTACCCCTTGGTAAAGAAAGATAAAATAACCAACCTAAAAGGAATACTTATTTACGGGCGATCTGTGGTCGGGAGGGGGTGGTTCGACAAAACTACGAAAAAACCAAGACAAAACTATTGAGAAAAGTTATGTGGCAAAGTTGTAGATAATGAAAATATATACAACGTTTGTATTTACACCCTTTTACATAACATCAAAATTTATATGAAAAACCTTATACAAAAACAATAATCTTTTCACGAAATTTTATGTAAACTTACCTTCTTATGTCCCAAATGCACTATATTTTTTTAATTTAAAAGATAATTTTTCTTAAAATCGTATCACTATAGCACATAGTGTCCACACATACTGAACGTTCGGATTCAAGGGCTTGCATGGAAAACTTTTAAATTTGACGTGGGTTATTGCCTAAGCCAATAATGCAATCTCCGAAGAAATTGTTCAGATCAGATCACTATATTATATTGCTGCCTTAAAAATTGAACGATCGGAAACAAGTTCTGTGAAGGCTACCATAGCTGCGGTTGCTTTTGGCAAGGTAGTCTAACTGGACACTGATCAGTTGGCTGACATGCGGAAAGCCACATGCCTTGTCGGATGAAAATTGCCAAAGCTAGCGAAGTGGCTGGAATTGGTATAAGCCGCCTTAACGAATTTGTGGTAAACTCAAAACGCTTAGGCGATCCAGGTATGGGGATTAATATCAAGGAGTCAAATAAGATATATTGTTAGTTTTGGTTTGGTGTGAGGATAAGCCCTACGACCGAACCTAACTTTAGGCTAAATATTAATTTGAGTTTGAATATAATTTAACTTCATTTTTAAAGTCATCAAATGGTTTGTAAGATCTAAACTTTCAGATAAAAGTTAGCCATATTACATTTCTACAAAGAGTTTTCGAGAGGTATCTATAAGATGCATATACATATATACATTTACTTAGTATGTGGGTAGCCTTTTTATCGAAATAAAATATTCTATATTTCTACGATCTGAGCGGGTTTGATATTGTTGTTTTACTTATACTCTAATAATATATGTTTGTTTTTATTGTGTCTGCAGTCGTGAAGGAAATAAAAATACTTAAAAATTAATGCCATCAAATTAAATTCCACTCGAAGAATCATATAAGCAAAAATCAACAACAATAAGTGCGAAGCACTAAAACTTAATACCCCCAGCATATAGCAGCATAGAACTACTGATAATGGCTCGTAAAGGCAAACATTTATGCGACATTTGGAGCAACGCGTTTCTAAAGCAATCAACAGAAAAAAAAACTACAACACCAACAAGCAACGAGTTACTCACTTGCCGCGTCAACGATATACATTTAGAAATAAGTATGTACCATATAACATATATGTTTATCGTTTATATATAATATATATAACATACATATGTATCTACAACTTTGCCACAATACTATATGTACCACGTCAAAGTCAAATCACTGCCACGGCAGCAACAGCACGTTTGAATGTCGCCGTGGTTTAAGATGCTCCCGAAGGGCATCCGCTCAGCAGCAGGGTGGCACATATTTAGTGTGTTAAGGTTGCTAAAACCGGGTCAGGGAAGTTGCGAATGCGCGCCATGAACATAACACTTTAAAGCACATCCGCACACACAGGCATTCAAACACTGTTACGCGTTAAATTTAACAGAAATTCATAGAAGCGATTGCCATGTGAGGTGGGTAATGTGCTCATAGCATTCAAACGGCAAATAGCATCAAGCAAGCGCCATTATGTGTGTGCAAAAAGGCGTGTGTGTAGGTATGTGCGGATGTATTGCGGGTATTAAAAAACACTTGATAGCGATTTCGGGCAAATAAAAAAAATGGCAAAGACTCGCTTTCGCATTACACAAATCCCAGCGTATTTAAGCGGCACACGAGCTTAGAAATATAAATTTCATTTCTACGCAGATGTATGGGTTCCGATGTGCATTCTTTTGTCAAGGAAAACAAATGTTTCTTACACCGTTTAAGAATCTCAATTAGAAATGTTTATGTTGCCTTTTTATTTTTCAAAGGCAAAAGTGTATTAAATGTAGTAGATTTGTTTATGAAACGTTTACCTTTTAATTTTGTTCATTTAATTAAAGCAGGTCCAGTTATCGGGAATATACTAGTTTAAAACAAAATTTCAAATATGCTTCTATTTGCAGTCACAGCGACCTTTCTTGAAGATTCGCCTGGAGAAAAACCGTTTAAAAAGAACATACTGAAAAGTTTCAAATTTCTCAAACGTCAACGATAGCATTTCTAAAACGTTCAGCGTTTTTATAGCCGCATATCCATCATTTTCTTGTGGTTGATCTACCAGTGATAAATTATTTACAATCTTATCATGGACATTAATTTGAAAAAAAGTTCTTTTTGATACCAAATTCCTATTGCAATTTGTCAAAAATTGTAAAACATCTTCCAACAACGGATCTTTTACTCTTAATCCTTTAGCTTTTAGAAGTTTCATCAGTCCGATTGCGATCGCTCAATGAACTCTTAAGGGTTTTATTTTCTACCAGAGGACTTCCGAACGGTAAGAAAAGGTCAAGCAAGTACTAAAAACTCATAACCCAAGTATGAATACAGAACATCTCTCAACTTATAAAAAGAGAAGTGGTTTAATTAAACCACTGTAAAATTGAAACTTTTTTCACATTATAGTCATTAAATCAAAAGGCTTCATTAGTCTTAATTTTATACATGGAAAATTAGAATGATAATGGGAAATGATAAAAGTAGACTAGGTCTAAAATTAATATTACTCTGTGCCTTAGAGTGAGACATATTGTACATAATACTAAACTTTATAATATAAAATTAAATAATAGTTTAAAATTAGTTTAAGCAACACTGTTAGGCAAAGCTCAATAACAATACTGACTAAATATTAGAATATTTTTGAAATGAACGGACGTATTTTTACAAAAGTGATTTTTTTTATACTCTCGCAACTTGTTGCTACAGAGTATAATAGTTTTGTTCACCTAACGCTTGTTTTTATCACCTAAAACTAATTAAGTTAGATATAAGGTTATATATACTTGTATATATAAATGATAAAGAGACGAGTTGAAATCCGGGTGACTGTCCGTCCGTCCGTCCGTCCGTCTGTACAAGCTGTAACTTGACTAAAACTAGATATATCTTTATGAAACTTGCTACCCATGTTTCTTGGTACCGTAAGACGGTTCGTATAGCAGATGGGCGTAATCGGACCACTGCCCACAAAACGCCATAAATAAGCTCTAAAATAAGACACAAGACTCTTATTTGGTATACAGGATCACATTAGGGAGGGGCATCTGCAGTCACAATTTTTTTTAAAGTGGGCGTGGTCCCGCACCCTACTAAGTTTAATGTTTATATCTCCTTTACCACTGAAACTATAATAACAAAACTCACTGGGAACAAATGTAATGTTTTTAGCATCTCTGTCGACGGTGTGAAAATGGGTGAAATCGGGTGACAACCCCGCCCACTCCCCATATAACGATACTGTTAAAAACTACTAAAAGCGCGATAAATCAAGCACTAAACAAGCTAGAGATATTTAGTTTTATCTCTGGGATGGTATAAGAAGATTTTATAGGAACCACGCTCAAAATTAGACAGTGGCCATGGCACCGCCCACTTTTAGGTGAAAACCCATATCGTGGGATTTGCTTAATCGATTTTAACCAAATTCGGTACATAATATTCTTCTCCTGTTTCTATGTTATAGTGCGAAAATGGGCGAAATCGGATTACAACCACGCCTATTTTCCATATAACATCATTTCAAATTTCATCTGATTTTTTCACTTTCCAGTATGCAAATCAAGCAACAATGATTATATCGGCGTAAAACTTTGCGTGAATAATACATTTAAAGTACCTTGTGACCAGAAATTCTCTAAATCGGACCAAAACTGTTTAAGCGCCTAGGTACTGAATATGTATATATGTGCCTATAGTTGACTTTTTACGGAATATATCGGTCAACTTAGAACAAGGCGGCAAAATCCACAAAGAAATCTAAAACGGTATACTCGTTTTTTTGACTTTGCGATAGTATAAAATGTTCGGTTACATCCGAACTTGGCCCTTCCTTACTTGTTTATTAATGGCGTTTGGTGGGCGTGGTAGTGGTCCGATTACGCCCATCTGCAATACCAACCGTCTTACGGTACCAAGAAACATGGGTACCAAGTTTCATAAAGATATAACTTCATAGTTTAACTCAAGTTACCGCTTGCACGAAAGGACGGCCGGTCAGACGAAAAGACAGACGAACAGACAGTCACCCGGTTTTTAACTCGTCTCTTCATCCTGATCATTTATATATTATATATATACCACTATATCTAACTCGATTACTTTTAGGTGATATAAACAACCGTTAGGTGAACAAAACTATTATACTCTGTAGCAACATGTTACAAGAGTATAATAATTTACACAAAACAAATGTTTGAATGCAAATTTTGGATGGAATGAGCCATACATAAATATACACTTGAAATTTTTAAACAACTGCAACAGTAGTCGTACAAATCGCCATTTTTAGGCCGTCACACTAAATGTGCGCCTTAATTTCTATACAGAATTCTGAAGTAGATTTCGTTTGATGCCATTGATTAAAACTAATATTTTTCCACCCTCAATCAACGCCCGACAAAGTTTTAGAATCCGTAAAAAATCCTTTCACTGAAAGCAGTAATTATTTATTGTATATCACCTTTCAATTGCATTAATACGTTTTCAATAAAATTAATCTTTTTTTCAAACAATGTTAAATTACTGGTGAATCTAAATCTTTATTATATACAGTAATGCCAAGGGTCTAAATATTTTTAATTATTTCATGTTATTCCATATCTAAGAGTTGAAAAAAGCACTAAAAGAGCACTAGGGACTAAACCACTCTCTTGGCGTTTGCAACTATTGTATACCAACAGTGAACTTGCCGATAATAAACAACAAAGTCTTCCTCCGTTGAACACGTTCCATAATATGGAATATATGGAATCCATATAAGTATGTATACCATAAACTATATATATACTTAAGTATATAGCTCATGCAAGAGTTTACATTTGAGTCATGCAAGTAGCGCTACCCAAACACCAAGCCACCAATACTAAGCCAACTATTGTCGCTCATATGATTTGAGAACACACGAAAGATCCGTTAGCGCGCTTCACTCGAACGAAGGCGAAATCAGAGCAGCGCTTTAGTTCTAATCGGTAGTTCTTACACAATAGTTTGGAAAGCGACGTCTTTCTGAATAAAGTGTGTAGAAAAAGCTATAAAAAATTGTGATCTGAATATGGCCACTAATAAGCATCCGTATGCTGGCATAATTGAATTGCCATGCGAAATGAGCAATGCGTCGGCACCGCCACCAGCCTACATGCAAACTGACCATGTAACTTCAGCGCAGCCGAGCAGCAGCGGTGTACAGATGACAGGTGAGCCTCAGATGCCTAACTTTTCGACTATACCCCTGAATCCAAATCCGCCGGTGGGGCCAGAATCTACCCAAATACGGTGTCCACAATGTAAATGCACAGTGAAGACGACTGTTAGATATCGTTCGACCACAAAAACTCATTTGGCTTGTATACTGCTTTCGTGGACTTGGTAAGCATCTTATTGGAATATTTACGCTTTTATATGTACTTATATGTACATACGTAATTTGGATATATATATACATATGTAATTGTTATATATTTTTTATACAGTTGTTGTTGCTGTTTGCCGTACTGTATGAACTCATGCCGAAATGCGAATCATTTCTGCCCCATGTGTGGCACATTCATAGGCACCTATCAATCTTAAGTGCGCATAAAGAGTGCAGAAAAGGAGAGCTTACCAGTAAAACGTATTATCAATATGTTTTACATGCTTATATGAGTACGTTTGTGAACATTTTATTATAAATAAACAGTCATATATTCATTCCGTATGTATTCCTATATGTAAGTTCTTTTTATATTGCTAATTCCAACTAGACTTGTTTCAAGAAATTTAATATCCAAAATTTTATTTACCTGTAGTCAGCATTTTCCATTCGATTTTAGCTTCAGAAACTTGAAATCAAAAAATATTTAATGTTTCAAAATCTGACAAAATGGCAGCGATTTAGAATAAATTTTAACCGGGTTCTCAAGCTAAAAAAAGACTAAAAAATCTAAAAGTTTTTTTTTTTTTTAAATCAGATGTGCTTTCGATAAAATGCTGTATAAGGCATTTCATTAGTTCTGTCTACATTAGAAATATGCAAAAAAGTATTGATTTTTTCAAAAATCGGTTCACGAAGGTAGACAACCCCCTTAACACTAGTATTACACATCTATAATTGCGAATGCACAGCAACTGACGAAAAAGTTTTCAAAATCCCTAAAAAAAGAAAAAAAGCAATATCGTGCCTCGCTTCTTGTTTTTGGAAGATACATACCTCATTAAAGCAATACAACCTCTTGCTCTCCGCATGTGATTTGAACTTTCTATTGAATCTTTAACAGTTAGATGTTTGTATCGCTACTCTCTAAGGCTTAGCGAGTTATAATCGTGCAAAAATTTTGAGACAATATGGATCATTGGAGTTCATTGCTCAAGTTTTAAATATGGAATATACTTTGATCCGCCCGAGGTATATCTTTGATGCATTTATATTGGACGGGCCATTCAAACCGGGCAGCAACAACAGCCAAATGTGAAACTACATACATATGTATGCATAAACATAGGTGTGTATATAGTTCTTGCAAGGTTTCCATTAACAGGCGTCACTCAAACGAAGTCGAAAGCCATAGCTGTGCATTAGTTGTGATCGGTAGTTCACACACGGCCATTGTATAAGCCTACCTTGTAGATTTATACAATGGTTGTTATAAAGCTTGTGCTACTGGAGGGCGTCACTTATTCTGGATAAAGTTTCATTAAGTGCTAAATAAAAACAAATAAATAAATAACTGTGAATGTGACCAAAATTAGGCAACTGTATGCTGGCCTACAAATTGATGGCGATATGCGCAATGAGATGTCTTGTATTCCGAAAGTATTCGCCAATCCAAATCCGCCGGTGGGTCCACAATCTGCAAAACTACGATGTCCACAATGCGAGTGCACCGTGAAGACGACTGTTAGATATCGTTCGACCATAAAAAAGCATTTGGAGTGTATACTGCTTTCATGGTATATGAGTATGTACGTTTATAATCATTTATTAATTTTATACACCTGTTGCTGCTGTTTGCCATACTTTCATAGTAAACATGCCAAATGCAAACGATTTCTGCCCCACGTGTGACACATTCATAGGCACCTATCAGTCTTAAGTGGAGCAAAATGAGTGGAGGAGAGCTTATTTGTATATAAAAGTATGTATTAGTATTATATACAAATTTTTGTAAACATACATGTATATCGTCCAATACATATAAATAAATAAACGATTATGGGTCAACACTATACATATGTGTTTTGATGTATGTATTACTTATATTATTGGGAAATTAATCAATCGGTAATATTTGTGAATACATTGTGCATTATATATGAACCTACATATAAAAAAAAAAAGATTTTCTTTAAAGAAATTCTATGTTATTAAACTCAAGGATACGCAAAATACCATAGACGATAAAGTAAAGTCATTGTAAAAAAATTATTTTTCCGAGTTTGTGATTCTTACTATGAATACCCTTCGAGGAAAATTCGCAAAAAATTTCGAAAAACACCTGATAGAGCCTGGCCCCAAGTGGGCGTGTTTAAGTGTTTATGAGACTCATTGTGCTCCCAAGTGCGATTTAAATAAGCACCATTCAACAACTCCCTGGAATTAAAAAATTCGTAATCTTTTCCCTTTAAACTGCTCAATTTCAAGTACTGCCATTCACAGAGGTAATGATTTTTTATCATCTTCAACTTGAGTTGTTTCCTTGACATTCATTACCCCAAAGTTTTCAAGAAACTGAAGGGTCTTGTATAGCTTATGAGAACTTCGCTTCCGAAGTCAAAAGAGCATTGTATCAGACAAAACAAATTTTGGTTACAATTTGTGTATGCCCTGCGTCGTTATTAGACTGTTATTCGCTGAGTATGTATTAGCTAAAGAAATGTACGAAAAAATTGTATTTATCTGCTAGATATGTATTTGGGTGAGTAAAAAAATTGATACTCTGAGAAATAGGTTCTTAAACACCTCTACGAAAATCTTTTTTATTACACTGGTAACCAAAATTAAACTTTTTGGTTTTATAAAGTTTATTAACTGGTTTCTTATCCACCCTCAGTTTCTTTCTTACAACGCTAGTTTCAATTATACAGGTACTTTGAAATACTTATTTGAATTCATTTTTATGGCGAAAAATTACTAATTTTAAAAAGAAACCGCTGTGTCTACATTAGGAAGACCTTGTTTAAATAATCCGAAGTGCTGTTTGTGGTGACTGTATAGATTTAGAGAATGCCGTTTAAATGCGTCTGTATCTATAAAAAAAAGGCCTATTTGGCCTGCTTTGGGAATAAAATACATAGAACATAACTGGCTGATATGCGTCGATCTGAAAACGGTAAATTTTCTTCTGGGTCGACAAGGAGCATATACTAAATACCCTTGTTTCATGTGCTTATGAGATAGCCGTGCCAAGACAGGACACTGGACTAAACAAGTTTGGCCTTTCAGAGTGAATTTAGTACCGGGTAGAGACTAGTAGGTAGAGACCGCATTATATTACCACCTCTTCGTATAAAATTAAGTCTGATACAAGTATAACAGTTTGTATAAGCTCTAAAATGATGGGGAATGTTTTAAGCAAATCAGTAAGATATTTACAAAATTTAGCACAGCAAAAATTAAGACTAGTAATTGTGACGGTCGTGAAATCAGGGAACTAATAAAGGGTCAACATTTTACAAATTGTATGACAGATAAGGATAAAGCGACATGGATTGAACTTATTAGGGTTTTGAAAAATTTCTTAGAAAATAAAAAGTATCCAGACTTCATTAAACACATTGAGCAGTTCATGTTGCACTTCCAGAGACTAGGACGTAACATGAGTATCAAGATGCGTTTCCTCTTCAGCCATTTAGACCGCTTCCCAAATAAATTAGGCGCCTTAAGAACGCTATCATCAGAATATTCGCACTATGGAAGAGCGATACCAGAGTCGTTGGAATGCAAATATGATGGCTGATTATTGCTGTAGCATTCAAAACAAGACTGATGTTTCTACTGATGCCAGAAAAGCAAATAAAAGAAAGTGTTTTTATGTTAAGTAGGAGCAATATACTTTTATACTTTTGCAATATGTTGCTACAGAGTATAATACTTGTAGTCTTGTTCACCTAACGGCTATTTGTATCACCGAAAACTAATCAAGATTGGTAGTAGGTTTTAATATATAAAAGTATATATATATGATCAATATTTTGATGAAACTTAATACTTAATACTATTAGATGGGTGTAATCGGATCACTGAACACAAAACGCCATTAATCGAAAACGTATAAAGCGCCATAACTAAGCTGTAAATTAAGATACAGAACTCAAATTTAGCACAGTAAATCACATTAAAAAGAGAAACCTGTAGTTTGAAAATCTTTAAAAAGTGGGCGTGGCCCCGCCCTCTAATAAGTTTAATGTACATAAGTTTGCACAAGACAAATGTTTTCAACCCTTCTTATGACAGTGTGAAAATAGGTGAAATCGGATGATAACCCTGCCCACTACCCATATATCGGTTTTGTTAAAAATTACTAAAAGTGCGATAAAGCAATAACTAAAATAGTCAGAGACATTAAATTTTACATCCGGATGGAACGAGAGGGTTTTATAGGAGCCGGTGTCAAATATGGACCATGGGCGTGGTACCGTCCACTTTTAGGTTATTTCACTTCGTCTACAATTTTTGGGAATTTCCCGAGCTTTGATTGTTGCAAAAGTATAAAATGTTCGGTAACATCCGACGTTAAGCCTTTCTAACTTATTTAGAATATTTTGGTGATATAATGTGATAAGTAGTACTTCCTTAACTCGCGCGCATTTAAAATGAGATGAGAGACACATCAGTTTCCGAACCACTGCTTATCTGACCGTTCGCCCGTCCGAGCAAGCAATAACTTATGTTAAAATTTACAAAACTGAGAAAGTTGGTATTCCAAGAAGACAAATTTGATTATTGCCCCATGAACGAAATGCCGTTAACTTAGTAAACGAAGAAGAAAAATAAGCTCAAAATTTAAATTTTCTCTCTGGAAAACTTAATATTTATATCAACTACTTAACGGAACATTTCATCTAGCATTTTCTGGTATAATGTGAAACTGGAAAATATTATAACACAGTTCGGTTTAATGCAAAAAACAGATTTAAGCTATCTAGATCTTGCTTTGGCAACCAAGATTTTAACATAATTTTTGAATATTTCTGTAGAAAAAAGATCATAATGAACTACCAAAAACTGTTTCAGTTTTTCCATGATCAGGTACTCGTTCATATCCCTTTTCAAACCATCAAAATTATAGTGAATAGACCCAAACTAGGGGGTTAACTTCAACAGGACTACTATTCCAAACTACTATAGTACTTCTGGCCGGACTCAGGCCAATTACACATCGTTTAACACAGCCACGGAAGCAAGTCCTCATTCTAGTATGATGAAAGACTTTTAGACTAGCTAATTGGCTTTGAGATTCATACTAGTTTTACATTATAGAGTGAGCAACCTTACGAGTATATACAAACACATCCTATCCAATTGAAATACTCCCAATCGTTGTATCCTTTTTCGATGAATTGAATTCACGTTAACATACTTACAATCATCCACAATTTTTGGGTTATATTCACACATTACCTTTTATTATTTTCACAACTTTTCAAATGGCGACTCGTAAGAGAGACATGTCTAGTATACATGAATATTTCCACACCATCTACAATAAGTGTTATATGCGCAGATAAGGTGACACATAAATGCCATGACAATTCCCTTTTTGACAAGCCGCAAATGCTTTCACATATACTCGTACGTACATTTGTATGTATGTCTGCTCGTTTTAAGCGCACTTACAAATGGTCCGTATAGCCTTGCCTTTTTGTGGTCGAGGGCCGAGTAGGCTGGCGAAGCAATAAAATGTTTACTGATGCGTTACAAATATGTTTTCAATAATTTTTTTACTTTCATATGTCGTACATTTGGCGTTTCCATTATAAAAATACTGAATATAGTATTTCACCCACTGAGCCAAAACAGAGTTAGAAAAAAGATATACTGAAACAAAGAAGTTTTAAAAACTGTTAAAAAATATTTACTTTGTTTTAGAAGTGAAAAGAGAAAGAAACATGTACGGCCACTCATAAGCTTACCTTTCATCAAGCTTTCACTGTTTGCAAGCCAGAAAGCTCGATGACAAAAGCTTTCCAACAAAGATGTTATTCATGCTATTCCAAACTCAAAAATCGCTGATCATAAAGTACATAGTCCTGCCATAAATTGTGTTAAAAAGTTTACAATGCATACTCCGAGGACAAACTCGCAGAAAAAAATGCCATTATTTGTATACACTTGCAACATATTGTCGAGACAGATATGAGGTTATATACAAGTATGAACAATATAAATAATCAGAATGACGATAGGAGTTGAAATTCGGGTGACTGTCAGTCTGTCCGTCCGTCTGTTCGTGCAAGCTGTAGTATCAGTGCTTGCGTAAAAATTAAAATATCAGGATGAAACTTAATATACATGTTCCTTGCCATCATAAAAAATTCGGTATGGTAGATGGCCGTAATCAAACTATTGCCACGCCCACAAAATGCTATTACACGAAAACTTGAAAAATTTACTTAACTAAGCCGCAAATTAAGATACAAAAATATTTTATATATATATATATATATCCCAAACCATTAAATTTATATCACTCAAACTTGCACAGGACAAATTAATTCGACACCTCTTAGACAGTGTGAAAATAGGTAAAATCTGATGATGATGAAAAGCTACTAAAAGTGTCAAAAATCAATAACTAAATCCGTCAGAGACATTAAGTTTTTCATCAGAGATGGAACAAGGGGGCTTATTAAGAGCCGATGTAAAAATTGGACGATCGGCCTGGCATCGACCACATTGAGGGGAAATGATATATCTCTGGAACTACTAGACACAAATCAAGCACTAACTAATATATTCGGATAAAACTTTGCACGAATAGTGCCTTCAAGGTATGACACCTCACGTCTAAAAATTCTCAAGATCGGACCAAAACTCTTCAAGCCCACAGATACTAATATGGGGATCCCAGTGTCTATTGCTAACTTTTCACCAGAAATATCAGGCAATCGTTGATATATATTTTTGCAATTCGGAGAGAGTCCCTTTCTGATATTAGTTTGTCTGTTTTTACAAAAATGGATTAAATCGGCTCAATGCGTTCCTTAGCCCCCATATACCTAATAAAGGTATAGACTTTGGTCTAAACCTTATATCTCTAATATAATGAATTTCGGTCTTCTAGTTGACGTTTTTACATCAACTCATTATATTAAATTTAACTCTTCGGTTGAATTTATATCACATATTTTTCATTTAGTTAATGAGGTGGGGGGCAAAAGCGTGGAAAAAGCTCAAGTGAAATCTATGAGCTTTTTAAAAAACTTAACATTTCGAGAATATTTGTTTACCTCAATATGGATCCATTTTTCCAAACGTTTTCAGTTGATAAACAAAAGAGGAGTAGTCGTCCTCACGTGGGTCGAACCAATTCAGCCATAAGCAAATTAGACTCTAGAGGTGCAAGCGACGACGGCCATGAAAGTATTTACAGATGAACAAATTTTCAATGTTGAAGAACTCTTTAACAAGTGTATCGACAAAATCTTCGAAGAAACTCCGAAAGATTCAAAAACTTGTATTCTAAAGCTTTAAATTGGTCACCATACACCTGCTGTTGTAAAGGTTTGGTGGGAAGTCTACTGCAAGGGTGGGAAGTCTGTGCAAAAAGAGGTTAAAACTTGAGCAAAAGTGCGCCAGCACGATGTTTAAGAAGGCTTTGTAATACAGTTAGGCAATACTCTCTTCGATGGAGAGCATTGGGTCTTCCATCAAGATTCCGTCTGGAAGTCCAGATTTGAATCCATTAGACTACAGTTTGTGGTCAGAGTTGGAGAACATGGCCTGTCCAATACCCCACAGAAATTTGGAAAGTTTGAAAAAATTTTTGGTTTGAGCAGCGTCATTAATACTAATAGATACTATGCGTGCCGCTATGGATCAATGGCCGAATCGTTTGAAGGCTTCAGTGAAAGTAAAAGAACTAAGTATATTATCTCGAGGAATAGGAAATGAAATTTGTACTTTACTCTTTAAAATCGAAATTATTATCAAAAATGTAGTCATTCCCTGAAAAATATGTAGAAGGTCGTGTAAAAGTTTCAAGTCGATTCGTCAACCGTTTCGGAGAATTTTTCCGTTAACACTGAGGTGTTACACAAGTTAAAAAATTCTTACAAATCCGGAAAATATTCTCAAATATATATACTTTCTACATATATGCAATTCGTTTCTTTGAAATTCAAAAGAATACAATCCCTTAACTTGAAAACCTTAAAATTCAAAAGCAAAATCAGAATTTACTGTTCCGTAAGGGTAATATTTGAGTCAATTAATATAATATAATGGACATTTCTTAAAGACCACTTATAGTTAGAGTGTGGGCCATAGATAGCGCTGATATTACTAATAAATTGTTTGAAATTTTTTTTGCTTTACTGGGTGTTGCTGTAAAATATGTGTTTAGCATCCTCCAACAATAAAAAAAAACGAATAAAACAACAAGACAGGACACCCCCAAATACTTTTACACATTTCTGTAAGCACTCATGCGTACGCATACTTTTAGGCGCTTTAATACAAAATACTTGCACACTCGAAAGCTGTTGTTACACTTTACGCGAACCTTTTCAGTTGTCACCAGTCAGGCATTTATTTGTGCATTTGTCCCGTTTTTTTTTTTTTTTTGTTTTGCACTGTCAGTCAGTGTTATTTTATATACGTACACTACACAAGTAACTCTTTTGACAGCTACAAAAACAAAACCCTTTACAATTGTTGAATGAATTGAATAACGACAAAGAAACAACGAAGAAAATGAATAAAAAAAATTGTTTTGCCAATGTTGCAGAAGAAAATAAGTGATAAAGTGGAGATAGTGAAAATAAAAGATATGTAAAAAAAATAAAAATCGAAAAAAATTAATAACATAAAATTGTGTGTGCCATGGTTTATTGTTGTTATTGAACAACTGAGAGGTGAGTAACTTAAATAAAATGTTACTTAAACGAATACTCATAACTTCATATTTTTCTCCGATATTTGATTACGTAAATACAAAGAAGATTTCTCAAGAGTGTTTACTTACACAAATACACAAAATAAATTTTAAATATATGACAAACAAATACGGAACGAATTTTTCGTCCTTCGATTTGACAATGCGTCATGCTGGTTTAACGGGAAGGATACTCAACAGTATTATAGTGAAGAGTTAAACTTATAAATTCATGTACGGAAATACAGTAGTGTTCAATGAAATATATAATTGAACTCATAAGGTTATACGAAAAGAGTTTTTGTAGAAGGTTGCCAACATTTTAAAGATAGGTAGTAACCTAAATAATAAATTTAAGTACACATTGAGTAAGAAAATATATAAATAGGCTTGGGAATCGAAAAAAGCTACGAGGATTCCACCTGCTTTAATAAGTATTTTTAAATAATTTAACACAATTGATATGTTAAGTGTTTTTTTGTTTTAAAATAAAAGAGGTGTTTAGCTAAAATGGTTTAAGAAAGATAGTAGTATCAAATAGTACTGGGGTTGTCACACATTCGAAAATTTTAAATCAACAGCGTTGATACCTTAACTAAATGACCTTTTAAGTAAAAAGGTTTTAGAAAATTTTTTCTAATATTAAATATTCTTGCGGGCTTGCCAGATTTTTCCAAATTCTTTAATTAACTTGAGAATCTAGATATCCTATGTTATGGAACGAGATTATGGTAAGAGAACCTCAATGGGTCCAAAAAAAATAATTTTTGAAGCAATTTTTGACCTTTTATTTAAATTATTAACTAATTATTACAGCGTATTCGGTCGAAAACAAGAAAAAATGTTAACGTCGGTTGCGCCGAAGCTGTAATACCCTTTACAGATACATTTCTTTTAACAACTATACAAGTATGTATAATTAAATATCAAAACCGGCCACTTTTCTCGGAGATTGTAGCGTTGCCTTGGACAATACTCTATGCTAAATTTAATGATATCTTGTCAAATAAATAAGTTTTCAATACAAGCACTTTGTTTGGATCGGTCAGTTTGTTTGACGGTTTCGACAAATAAGTAGCTTCTTAATGAGAAGAGGACGTGTGCAAAATTTCAGATCGATATCTCAAAAACTATCTAGTTCGTATATATACAGACAGACAGACGGACAGATGGGCGTGGCCAATTCGATTTAGCTGGTCACGTTGATCATTTATATATACTAGGTTGAGTCAAAAAGTCGAAAGTCTTTTTTCGCTTCGTACTCTGAAAAATTGGTTGATAGACACCTCTAAGAAAGGCTCTCCAAATATGAGCTCTAACGGGAAGTTTATCCGCCTAACGGCTTTCTATTTTTGTAGAGCAGAAAATTTCCTTCAAGACTATGAACTTTGCAATTTAAAATGGTTTCCTTTCATTGAGTTATAAAATTCAAAAGAAAAAATTAAATTTGCCTTAAAAATAGTCAAACTTCAACCGTTATTATCGTTTAACCTAACCGAAAACCATAAGGTACCATTTATTAGACCATTCCATTTCCTACAAAATCTATGAAACGAAATATTTTTTCAAGTAGTTGGAAGCGAGATATGAAATTTTCTATCTGATAATAAGAAAAAATAGAAAGCCGTTAGGCGGACGACCTTCCCGTTACAATTAATTAAGTTTTTCTGAGAGGTGTCTATCAACGAATATTTCAGAGTACGAACCGGAAAAAAATACACTCATTATTTTTGACACTCCCTCCAACGTTACCGTTTGGGTTGGTTGAAAACTTAATATACCTTGTTCAGGGTATAAAAATGAGTTTAGTCCGTTTTAAAATGGTTTGCAATATGGCAATATCAAAGATTGCAAGTTGAGGAATTATTCTAATATGACCGTAATACGAACGACGCAACCATTCAGAAAATCTTAATAGAATCCGTTGTCGGAAAACTTTCTCAGAAAATTTTCATAAATCAAAAGTCATATATATCTAGGAGTTTTCATAAAATATTTAAATTGAATTGAAACAAATTCTAGTTAAATTATATAAAATAGTAAAAAAAAGAAATAGTATTTATTAAGAAGACTCTTAATCCTCTGAGGGAAGTTTTTGCTTTAGCAAAATATTTGATTTTACTCCATTTGGTTTATTGAATTTATTAAATATTACTACAATATATTCAATCTATTTGCATTGTTTGATGACATTAATTCAAAAATAGCTTGTTAATCAACGAAAATATTTCAAACATACATACTCGTATGATTATAGGATCATAAAACCGATCTTATTAATTTTTGGAACCAAATCACACTATACCACAATGAGTCGTGGAAAATGCTGCAGAAGTATTTCAGTAAGGCTACTTTTTAAATAACACAAGTATTTGGGTGCCCCAAAGCATTTAAGTGCCAGTCGTCCATCCACCTCTGTTAACGACGTTAACATCGAAAAAGTTAAAGAAACAGTACTTGAAAATCGGGGTGTTGACAGGAGAGAGATGGTAGAAGATCTCACCATATCTTATGGTTTGACTCAAAACCGGTATCAGCCATGTCAATGCTTGCAAAGGAGAGGCTCGACAACGTAGCTGAGGACCATACATTCTGTAAAAGCATTATTACGGGTTACGACAATTCCAACAATCTAGGGAATGGCGCTCCAAAAACGAGACGAAACCAAAAAAAAAACAAAATTCGTTGAAAGTACTGAAGGTAATCCCAGCCGAGGTTTTTAAAAAGTAAAAGGCAAATAATATAGATGTATATTATATTATTATAATAGCTCTATCCGGCCCCTGCTACGTCCCTTTTTATACTCCTAACAGGTTGCTACATAGTATAACAGTATTGTTCATCTAACCGTTGTTTGTAGCACCCAAAACTAATCCAGTTAGATACTATAGGCTCAAATGATCAGGATGAAGAGACGCGTCCGTTCGTGCAAGCTGTAACTTGAGTAAAAATTAAGATATTTTTATGAAATTAGGTACACATGTTTCTTGGCATCATAAGCCTTTGGTATTGTAGATGGGCGTAATCGGATCCCTGCGACGCTTATAAAACACCATTAATCGAAAACAAATAAATTGCCATTACTAAGCTCCACACACTTATTTGGTATACAGGATCACATTAGGGAGGGGCATCTGCAGTTTAAATTTTATTTAAGTGGGCGTGGTACCGCCGCCTAATAAGTTTAATATGCATATCTCTTAAACCAATAAAGTTATAGTACCAGTGTACCTCGCCCACTGCCCAAATAGCGGTTTTGATTAAAGCTACTAAAAGTACGATAACTCATTAAATAAAAAAGTCAGTGAGTTTGAAATTTACGTATAAGATGGTACATATAAGCTTTAGAGGAGCCAATACAAAAATTGGACAATGGGTATGGCACCTCCCACAGTTAGGGGAAAACCCATATCTTGGGATCTACTTGACCGATTTCAAAAAAATTTGACAAGTAATGCAAGCAATATGTGAGTCATCTTAATAAAAATGAAAGAGCGTGTTTTTCTAATAACGGTGCACCAGTTAACCTAAAATGAATTAAATCGTTTGAATACTTGCCCTAGCCCCTACATAGCTGATATCAGGATTTTCGAACATTCAGCTGACTTTACTCCTTATATTGTATATTGATGGTGGTATGTGAGTCAGTTGTAATAGTATAAAATGTTCGGTTACGGGTTGAAAAATATTCGTTCTAGCTCTTTAAAGAGAGAGATGGTTTAGTCGAAGTAAAAACATTTTTTTCAAGTGACCCTTGTTTCGGGTAACAGATTTATAAAAAAGTAATTTTCTAAAAGCCGTGGTAGCTCGATAGGCCATATTAAACCTTTTAAAACCTTTCATATTCTGAAATGATGTATTTGCTTCATTTAACAATCCTTATTATGTTAGGTGAGCATGATACATATGATATACTAGCATAACGAGTAAAACCAAAACGGAAATAAAAAGTATTAAATAAATAAATGTGTTGTATGTTATTTTTTAAAATAGACTCCATTAATATTAATGTATCCGCCTTTTATCACATTACCATTATTTGGGGTTTCAGACTTTATTAATACCCGGAAAATGTCAAATCGTTAAATGAGAAACACTAATTACTAATATATGCAAGTATTTACCTAACTCTTTTCTATAAAGCTAGCTCACCAATACTAAAAACCTTATAACAACAATTATAACTGCCGATATAACACTAAATAACCTACAAGGACCAAGAATTGAGTGTTGAATAAAAAATTTTCCATTTAACTATCTCATTTAATGTCTGAGATATCCAATTTCGATACATGATTTACCTAGAGCTCATAAACATCATTTTAAATTGAAAACTAGTAAATTAGCTAAAGTCTAAATATCCACGGTTCTATAAGCCAAAATTTTATTTCAAATTGTAAGAGAATATAAAAGGCCATTTTAAGAACACTTGTATGGTTAGACAATGATTTGGAAGTTTTATAGTCTGTAATTACAAACTAGGTCGTAGGTATGTAAAGAATGAAATATTATTTACCTATATAATTCGCGGCCTTAAATGCAGCATATATTTCGGTCTAACTACCTCGACTCCACAATTAGAACTTCTCAACAAGAATGCCACAAAAACAACATTCCTTTGTAGTGCACCTAGTTTATTGTTTATTTAAGCATCGCTACAGTGCAAAGAAAGATTACAACAAAGTTGTCTAGTGTTTTAAAATAATATCGTAAGCTAAGTATGTTTTTTTCGATAAGTGGTATTGTTGCTGTGCCATTTCTGCTTTAGTTTTTTTTTGTAGGTCCTTTCCAAAACATTTACTTTTGCTCCAGTCGATCCTTTAATGTCTCTCCAAATCCCATTTCATTTATAAAGGTATACAAAGTAAACGAAAACTTGGCGATCTTGAATGAGAACGAATCCAAAATTAACTTTATAAAACAAAGCTAACGTTGTTACTTACCGACAAATTGGTTCTCAAATTAATTACAAATAATTTGACTGCTGTAAAGCAGATGTCCTCCTGTGTGCGTTGCATGAAATAAATGATCAACTTGTGGCAACGTTTATCCAAAGCCAACCAGTTACAATGGAATATTGCTAGAGGTAATTTAGCGCTGTCAGCCTCGAGCATCGATGCTTGGTAGCAGGTGGGAAGAGTCTGCCAAAATACAGGTAAGAGATAAACCAACGTGATCACCTTGGTTGATGCGTCGCCAAATACGAACATGTTGAGCATACACACGCAGAGGATAATTGCGTATATAGTAAACTGAAAGAAAGTGGTGAGAGAAAGGATCTTGCCAACGGTTTTGGAAATCCTTTAGAGTTGAAGCAATTCAAATAAATTATGTATATATTAAATGTGTGGATAATCAAGAAAAATAGAGTGAATTTTCTTTTCGGAATAAAAAAAAAATCCGATAACATTTGGATCCAACAAACTTGAATAGATAGTAAGCAAATAAATTGCACTAGCATTAAAGAAATGAAGCGATCACTTAGGCCTTTGGAAAAAGGACTTTGGAAAAGGGAATTTCGTTGTAATTCCATACAAGCGCTTCATCTCCTAGGTCACTCGACCAGTTCGCAAAGTTTTAGGTTTTATATTAGATTACAGAGTAAGACCAATGGATTAAAACCCAAAGGACAGAAGGTAAGCTAAAATCGGTTTAAAATTTAATTTTATTCACAACATGTTACAACAGAGTAAAAAAGTTTTGTTCACCTAACGGTTGTTTGTAACAACGAAATATATATTGAGTTATATATCTATATATATCACTGATCAGAATGACGAGTCCATCTGTTCTTGTCAGCGATAACTTGACTAAGTATTGAGATATTTTGCACAAAAGGCCAATGAGCGAAAACCATAAAGAACTTTAGGTTCGCTGCAAATGTGGGCGTCAACCCATCTTCTAATAAGTTTAATATATATATATCAAAAACACCAAAGCGGATCAACCAGACTGAGAACAAGTCTATACAACGGTTATGTTGAAAACTACTAAAGATTCGATAACTCTGTAAAAAAATACAGTAGTAGTACTCGGTGTAAGAATCGGACAATGAGCTTGGCACCGCCCATACTTAGAGGAAAACCTATATCGCAAGAACAACTTGACCAATTTCAACCAAATTCGGTTCATAACATTATCTTGATATTATTATGTTATATTAGGAAAATGGGCGTTATCGGACAACCACGCCTAGTTCCCATATACTACAATCTTAAATTTCATATGAAATAACTATGTATACAGTTTTAAATTGAGAGCCAAAGACATTATCGAAAAAAGTAGCTTAAGTAGTTAATGCTCCGTTCAGAAGTTCCCGATACCCGATTTCTAACTCTACAGCTGACCTTAAATCGTTTACGTTGGTCAAAATGTGTGATATTTTAATGACATCAACGCTGAATGTAAATAAAATTGGTCTAGATCTTCGTCTTAACCTCATATCCATAATAAAATGATTTCTAAATCTTTGGTTGAAATATTTTTCCGACTCTAATCGTTGCAAATTGCTAGAGCATAAAATGTTCGGTTACCTCCGAACTTTCCCCTTCCTTACTTATTGAATTGATAAATTAAACGATACTCACTGCAGCAATTCCTGATGCGAAACGATGCAATCGACCAATTCCTCATAATTCTGCTGATCACTTAAATCGGGATCTAAGCCCAAACGACTCACACGATCTGTCAAGAGATTGATATGCGTGCGAATAGAACGTATATATAAAGCTGGAAATGAGTCCATTGTCAAACTCATTTGCAGCAATTCATATAGGAGGGCTACCTCAAAGATGAAGTGAAGCCAAAATCTCAAATTTGATTCTGGCAGCCAATCAACGAACGGCAAATAATTGCCATGAGGATATTCATGTATGCAAAGCGCTACCAACCAGCTTGATGTACCGTACAACCAATAGACAATGCAAAAAATAACAAATATCTGTGTGCAAATCTTAACCGAGTTTCTGATTTGCATCTGATCTTGCGGTCTCTGGTAACGTCTATCCAAAGCCTTAAAAATCTTTCCGGTGTCATGCAAATGATCGATATTGGCTTTAATATAAACAGCTTTCAAAGGAAATACAATACTATTAATAGCGACACCAAAATGCGAAAGTACGATTGTTATCGGTAAAGAGCTCATAGTTTTTGCCACTCCAGAAAAAAAGAGATAAGGACAGCTAAGTATACAACTCCAACAAATAAGCTGATGAATTATGTTAATAATTCGTTTCGGTTTTCTTGGTAAAAAACCAGCTGTAGTCCAACCACGAGACAAAAGTACAAATGATTCAGTCGTCTCAAAGTCATCCTTGCCTCGACCATAAAATAAATCGGCGATTTTGCGCATATCGATTCTTCCTTCGGGCGCTCAAAGTAATATCTATACCGAGCAGGTAAATAAAATTTCTTCTGTCCTATTAATTGCTTTTTCTTATGCGAAATCTTAAATTTGACACACGTTTTTGGTCAAAAAATTTGCTTAATCTCTTTGTGTACTGAGGTCTTCCTTTATTTCTTCGAAGTTTTGAAGAACAAGTGCTGATGTCTACTATTCTTCTCTTATTTTTTTGACATATGCGCAACAATTTTATTTAATCCAGTACAAAATTGTAAATATTTAAAATGGTTATCTCTCACAAACTATAAAAGTTGAAGTCCGCACTTTACGGAAACACGTCTAAAAGCTTTGATTACAAATTTCTTCTGTGTTTAGGTTTGCAGTTCAATTGACCTAAAATGTCTATAAAGTCTCAATATATTATTTAATTGCTGGCAGATATGTACGATTGTATACGTATGTAGTACGTATGATTGTTGAACTGTAAACCCAAGTGTATATATTTCAGCTGAAAAATTACTTCCTTTTAAGAATTTGTATTGATCAGAAAATACCAATCAGTCGATATTCATAGAAATGTCTTATACAAAGCGATCCTTAGACCTCAAAATTAATAGTTTGTGTGGAAAAGGAAACGAATGCCAACTACAAGTGATTCTGATTATACCAGTAACCTCAGGGCGATAGTAGTGCATTTCACTACAGCGTAAATACAATATTATATTATATGTACATATGTGTAAGTATGTCTTCATATAAATTTTCGCACTGGTCGCCAATGTGGTGTGAATCTGGCAATTTAACACTTCCCTGCATGTTTAATTGATATATGAAATAAAATATTCTAATTCGTGTGAAATTATTATAAACAAATGAACCCTTATTCGTATCAGAAAATATTTCCCATTGTCAAATTAATTATTATAACATACGCATGATTTTCTCAACAAATAAATATATTAAAATATTAAGCGAAATCGATAATTTGCTTCAAATGCTTGGGTTGCATGTATTGCGAAAGGCCTGTGTACTTCTCGAATCAGATTCAGGAATTACTGACACGACACTGCAACACAAAATAATAACATTATCTTTATATTCATGCTCTCTGGAATTGGAAGTTGTACTTGTTTTCAACACTTTATAGAAATTTGTAAAAAAAAAAATATATTAAATAACGAAGAACCTTTACTTCTGATAGAAAATTGTTCATTAACGAAATCCCAACTGTAACTTGGCTGGTAACTGCATAGCGAAGGAGCTTCTGTAAGTTATAATTTTCATACTCTTGCAACATGTTTCTACAACCAAATTCGCTTAGGATAACTCCTTTAAAAACCCTTACCAACAGTGTAAAATGGAAATCGGATTATAACTCCGCCATCTCTGCATATAACGATTTTGTTAACTACTAAAAAAATCAATAATTAAATGCACGCGAGACACTAAATTCAATGATACAAGAGAGATTTGTTGGAGCCACTTTCGAAATTGGACGATGGGCGTGACGACGCCCACATTTATGTAAAAACCTAAAATATAAATCAATTGGTATTGGACTAAATCTCATATCCCTAATAAAATGAATTTCGATCCTTTAGTTGACGTGTTTCACATCAACTCAATATATTAAAATATTAGCCTCTTCGGTAGAGTTTAAATCATATATATTTCATTTGAGGATGACTTTACTGTCATTTCACGATTTCGTTGAACAATGAAGTCGAACCCTTTCACTACATTTTTGAAGATTGCCAGTTGCAAGAGTATAAAATGTTCGGTTGCACCCAAAATTGGCTCTTCCTTACTTGTTTTCAATTATATTCATGCAACCTCTATTTAGGTTATTTTTAAGGTCTTTTTCATTTTTTCTGAGGTACTTGGTTATTAAAATGTTTACTTTGCGCTGATCGATACTTTGATGTCTGTCCAAAACACATTTCATTAATGAAGATTTACAAATTATGTAGATGAAAATTTTGCGATCTTTAAGCAGAACGAATCCAACATTAACTGTATAAACCAGGTTAACTTTCATATTTACCGATTGTGGTGAAGTAGATCTCTTCCGCGTTGCATGAAATAGATGATCGATTTGTGGCACGGATATTCAAAGCCAACTACTAAATATTAAACGAGCATATATTCGTCCCAACACTTTAAAAAAATGATAAAATGTTAACTTCGGCTGCACAGGATCTATAATACCCTTCACAAGATTAAATATAGCATACAAGTCTATAAAAATATCTGATTTGAATCGTTCTTTTTGAATGGCAGCTGTAAGTTATAGTAATCCGATCTGAACAATATATGCGATAGATTATAGCGATGTTTTTCAAAATAATCTATGCCAAATTTTGTGAAGATACCTTAACAAATAAAAGAGTTTTCCATACAAGGACTTGAGTTTCAGCGATCAGTTGTATAAATGAGTAGCTTCTTGATGTGAAAAGAAGGTGTCCACAATTTCATACCAATTTCAGACGGACATGCATATTCGCTAAACTCTGTGGTTGTTGGATGAAATTTGTATTACCATACTTTTGTTTGAAAAATTTGGTATTTATCAGTGTGTAATCATGGTGCATAACCCACGAGTTGCCGGTCTTAACAATTTAATTTTTATTCCAAATTCTCAATTAATTTTTTTATCATTTCTGCTGACAAATATAGTTGCCATCTTGTTCACGAAAGCCGGGTACTTGAAACGTAACAATTGGATTTGGCTGTCGTAGCGCCACAGTCGTTGGTTAAACTTTTCTTTGTAAATGTAATTGAAAACCCATTGTTAATCATACAATCGCTTATCTTAGAAAAGTTCGGAAATAGCGTTAAAAACCTTCTGGTGGTATTTATTTGTTGCCTTAGGGCTGCTATCTTTCGATTGTTGTACCGAAATGCTTGTGGAAAGCGGGTAAAGTTATAAAGTTCTTATTTTGAATTTGTATTTATATATATATTTTTTTAATTCTGAATGTACAATATCTCAAGAATGTTGTGCAAAGCTTTCCATATTTCAAAGTTTTGAATACTATTTCCGTATATAACTTATGATTTAATGAAAGATAATTATTTTAAAATTAATTTGTTTTTTTAATTTTACAATAAAAAATTATGAGAGGCAGTGCAATCCAACTTTTTTTCGAGATACTTTTGGATAATTCCTGCTATTGCTAGAAACTATAAAATTGAACACAATCATCTCTGAGATTCCAATTCATAGGATCATCATATTTATCTAAACCGTCACCAGTAGCAAATTTCTAGTAGACAGCTATATATAATTTATATGTATACAATGAGTATAATTTGGGGCCGTCGACGTTTCCTTCTGTTCTGGTGTTACAAACTACGTGGCAAACAAGCATGTGTTAATAGTAAATATAAAACAACCTTGACAATAATTAATATTATATAACTTAATATCAAATTTGACCAATTATGCAATAAAATATTAATCACAAATTGTAATTGCTGAAATCACACCATATTGGCAACAATTGAACAATTTTACACACAGGCTGTAGCATGGTGTGTACCCTGCAGTAAAACGCACTAAAAATGAGCCAAATAAGAGACATTTCAACGTGTTTATTTTTGTTTCCAGTTGACTTAGGCGCCGTATTAAAAGACACTTCTGGTGTGATTAGACAGAAGAATAACAGCATATTCTTATTCACCGCACGACAATTGTGCTAGAGTCGGCTATCTGTTGGTAATTTTAATACTCTCACAACATGTTGCACAGAGTGCATTAATTTTGTTCACATAACGATTGTTTATATCGCCTAAAGCTAATCGAGATAGATATGGAGTCATAATATAATATATAGTACGTATATAAATGACGAGACGAGTTGAAATCTGGGTGAATACCGTCTGTCCGTGCAAGCGATAACTTGAGTAAAAATTGAGATGTCTTGATCAAACTTATTACATATTTTCCTTAACAACTAAGGGTGCAATACCAAGAGATGGGATCGGACTATTGCCACGCCCACAAAACGCCATTAAACGAAAACATAATAGTCGCAAGCATTATATTTCACAATCAGGATGATAGGGAAGGGTTTTATAAGGACAGTTGTAAAAATTTGTCTACGGGCGTGGCACCGCCTACTTTTAGTTGAAATCCTATATCTCAGAAACTACTTGACCAATTTTCATATATTCTGAAAACATGCGAAATCGATTAACAACCACGCCTGCTTCCTATATAACAATCTTTTATATTTCAACTTATTTTTCACTTTACAGTATACAAACAAACACCAATGAACTTATCAGAATAAAAATTTGAACAAATAGTGCCCTCGAAATCGGGTCAATACTTCCCTTGGCCATCTATTGGTCAATATTTAAGAAATCTTAATGAAATTTAGAAAAAATCTCTTTCTAATTACAGAGAAAAAATTCGCTTGCCTAAATTGGATGAAATCAGGATAATTCCTAGTTTAATATGAATACTAGCAACATCTGAAAGTACCAGATTTCCCGCCTTTGATCCTTGCGAATTGGGAGAACATAAAATGTTCAGTTACACCAAAACTTAGCCCTTCCTTACTTCTTATATATGATAGTTTTTAGAGAGATTTTAAATTTTTGGCCTTAGTCGCTCAGGAGTTTTCATAAATATTGACTCAGTTATAGTTGGTATAGTAACTTTAATAAAAGATCATATATAGATTGTAAATGGTTATACCCTTGAACGTACATTTGAGTGTTGATTTGTACATTTTGATTATGTTGCTGGGTTTTAAGTCTCGGACCGTATGAGAATCTGCTTATGGATAATCAGAAACCATTTTTAATGCTTTAAGGCGTGTTTTAATTTGGCACGGGTCTAATATAACTGAAATAAGTTTACAATTATTCATTAACTTCTCTGTTTAAACTTAGCTGACCATTCATCCCCGGACAGTCTGGATTCCGAGTTAAGCGTCCCGGGCTTAGAAATTAAAAAAAAAAGAATGAATTAAATAAAACTGTGTTACTCTTTCACCTATTATATAATATGTCGCGATCTTCAAGGAATTATAATATGGAAAAAACCGATGACTAAAAATAAACGACCCGGATTGTGCAGGGACAAATATGGTCACCTAAGTTCAAACCTTCGAGAAAAGGTTTAGGTGACAAGATTGCGTAATCACCTAAATCTCCATCCAACTAAATTGGTGTTGTGCGCCGTTAAATGTTATATCTAACATATGTATAGTGGCTTTAGTCCTAATAGACTGCGTGTGATGTTGCGATTCCATCACATGTTTTCTATAAACAAATTACTTTTTTCTGTGTGCTGTGTGTGATCATGAAGACGTAATGAAGGAGGAATCTTTGTTCGTCAATCGCATCACGGTTCCGTTCTTCATTCTACAAAATTTCTTTCCGGACTTTTAATTTTTCATTCGAATCTAAGTCAATTGATCAAATATTTAGTGTACATATCTGTGTACCTTAAGCAATTTTCCAATGTTATATGTTTAATATTTAATTTGTGATAGTTCTAGAAAAGTTTATTTTCAAATTCAAAACTCAGGTTAAAATAAAAATAAAGACACGAAGCAGCTGACGCGCCACTATTATTGCTACCAAAAATTCGCCATCTAATTGACATATCTAGTGTAATATGATCATCTTTTCCAAACAAAATTTAAAAAGTGCCCGTCTAGCAAATCTTCCAATGGATAAGACAAATCAGCAACAAACGTACTAACGACGTTGTGAAGATTCCTTATTCCAAAAATTTTACTAGTGTACAATTTTAATGTTATATCTGCACTTCAAGAAATGTGCACACTACCTCACTGTGTCACTACAGTGCAATAGATATCCCTACAAAATTGTCTTGTGCTTTCTTGTGTTGTTTCGTGAGTAACATACTTACTTTCTCGCTTCCTCTAAGGATTCGAATTACTAAACTTTCACTTTTAATCCAGGTGATCCTTTACTGTGTCTCCAAAACCGATTTCTTTTATTAAGGTATACATATATACCGTAGCATGAAATAGATGATCAGTTTGCGACAACGTTTATCCAAAGCCAACCAGTTACAATGGAAAATTGCCTCAAATAATTTAATGCAATGTGACTCGAGCATCGAAGCTTGATAACAGAAACGGTCTACCAAATGACAGATATGAAATATATTATCGCATTCACCTTGATCGTTAAATAGCTAAATACTAATGCGGTTAACTAAAAGAACTTTGTAAAGGAAAGGACCGACCTAACAGTATCAGAAATCCTTTAGAGTTCGAAAATCAGCAAAAAAAATAGAGTACTTGTATATATACAATATGTTATTTATATTTGAAGTTAGCTGATTGAAGGAATGAGAATTTTGAGAAAAGGCTAATCAGAACAAACATAGAGTTTTTTTTTTAAATCAACCGATATTCACACAAGTATTTCCTGATGTCCAACGATGCAGTCGACTAATTCCTTACAATTTCTGCTGATTACTTTAAGGAGAATTTAAGCCCAATTCGCTCAGAAGTCTGCGCCAAGAGTCTGATATGTTTACGAATACTATTTATATAAATAGGCCAATATCTAAAATTTCCTTCTGGCAGCCAATCAGTGAAAGAAAATTTATTGCCATGTGGATATTCATTTGCGAAAAGCCATACCAATCCACATGAAATATCGTGAAACCAATAGAACAACAAAGATTTATAACCGAATTTCTGATTCACATCTTTTCTTTGGACGTCTGATAACGTATATCCAATCGTTAGAAAATCAAATCGACGTCATACAATCAATTCATATTGACCTTAAAAAGAACAGATTTCATCGGCAATGCTGTATAATTAATAGCGACTCCCAAATTAGGGAGTGCGAGTGTTATGGGCAAATCGTCCATAGTTTCTATTACTCCTAATCCAAAACACCAAATAGGACAGGTGAATATGCAGCACTAACAAATAACCTGATGTATGATGTCAACAACACGTTTCGGTATTTATAATCTGAACAGGGCATATTAAGTTCGACTCGAACACCCAAAAGTAAACGTCGGAAACCCTTTAAAATATATATATTTATAAATGATCAGCATGATGAGCTATGTCGGTTTAGCCTTGTGTACAGAAACTAGTCCCTCAGTTTTTAAAATATCGATCTGAAAGTTAGCACCAGACCTTTTTTCAATAAGAAGCTGCTCATTTGTCGGAATGGCCGATATCGGTCTACTATAGCATATAGCAGCCATACAAACTAAATAATCGGATTCAAGTTCTTGTAAGGCACCTTTTGTATTTGTAAAGGGTATTATAGCTTCGGTGCAATCGTTAAGTTACGTTTTTTCTTGTTTTGAAATAAAACCAAATGCAGTCCAACTACGGAACAAAAATACAAATGACTCAGTCGTCTTGAAGTCATGCTTGCAGCAACCATAAAATAAATCGGCGAGTTTAAGCACTTAGGTCACCATCTCGTTTTGGGCACATTCACCGAGCCAACGGCGTGCTTGATAGTCGTGCGACTTCAATTCTTGAACGAGTTGGATTTTTTAAGCCACTAAATTATCAATAAAGTGGAGGGGCACAGCTCTAATTGTTGTGCGCAATAACGGATGAACTCATTCGAGTCTTCTTCGATACTCTGCTCCACAGCAAGAATAGCGTCTTGAGTGCGCCCTGTACATCGTTATCTAGTAGGGTAAACGTAGTGTTGAACCGCTCCATGTTTGCTCGAAATACCAACACTGCTGGGCGATTACCTTGACCGAAAATTGTACGTAGCGCCCAATGCACCGCGCGAACAGAACCATTATTTTGGTAATAAATTAGCACGATTTGCAAACGTTGTTCCGAAGTAAGTCTGTTCATTATAAACTGGCAAAAAAAAACTGAAAATAAGTCGAAAAGATTATCTCCGAAAAAAGTATTGCCTCATTGAAAACCGCACGTGTAAAATAACACTCGCTATTAAGTTTGCTACGACGTTTTATATACTTCATTGGGAAGGGTCGGAGGTCCTATGAAGTAAACATATAAATAATTTAGACATCTATATATACGCGAACTGCCCTTATTTTTTGGTTTTGGTGCGATCGAATTCAACGTTTTTTCTCGTTTTTTATATGTATTTGAACAAAATGACTGTTCGGGAGAATTTTCAAAATGTTTTTAATAAATAGTTTATTAAGCTCTTTTGAATTTTCTATTAATATTTTTCCAAATTAAATTATTCGAAAGGTTTAATATTTTAGTCAACTGCATAGGCACAATTATAAACGATAATACCACAAAAAAATTGAAGTTTCGATAATACTTGTACAGCAGCTGAAATGAGTTACTTATACTATACTGCAGCTGGATTGAGTTGATAAGTTGATATCGTTAATAACAAATTTCAAAACTTCAACGAAAATGAAGTTGAATTGAAGCCCTAATAGGAGCTAAAGTTTATAAGAAGTCGGTGTATTTTTATTAAAACGAGCAAAGGAACCCCATACATAACTTAAACCAAATGTGTCCGAAGTGCAGGTTGGTTGAAAAGTAAATAGTGGTCACCAAGAAATTTTTTTTCTCAAGTTAATACATCTGTCGTGAGAACACATGCAAAGTTACAAGTCATTCTGTTAAATAATTCTTTGTTTACAAGCCATTTTAAGTTGACGTGTTAGAGTATTTTTTTTAGATGAAAAGTTTTAAAAGCAAAGGAATTTTATGCGCAATTGTTAGAAGTGTATAGAGAGTCCTCACCTTCAAAACGTACCTTTGAATTTCGGGCTGGTGAATTTAAACGTGGTCGTACTAGGCTTAAAGACGATCCACGCGAAGGACCACCAAAAACCGCAGCTACACCTGAAATCATTGAGCAAGTTCATTACATTGTTAGAGAAGATCCAAGTTCGACAAGCGTGAAATTGCTAATGCCATAGGCATCTCAGACGAACGAATAACTAATATTTTACATGGAAAATTACATATCAAAGAGTTGTTTGGAAAGTTAGTACCGCACATGTTCTCGGCATAACTTGGAGCGTTTAAGCGGAACAAAACCGACTTCTTGTGTCGTTTTATAACTATAGTTATATCCATAGCTATGGACGGGACTTGGATCTACTACCATGATCCTAAATTAAAACAAGAACGTTTACAGTTGAATGAAGCTGGTTGTTCAAGTCCAAAGCAGGTGAAGTCACAACAATGTGCAAAGAAGGTTATGGCATTAGTTTTTTGGGATGCAAAAGGAATTTTGTTGATTGATTATCTGCAGAAAGGTAAAATAATCAACTCTGATTATTATTGCAGCCTTTTGGATCAGCTGGTTAAAAAAATTCGTGAGAAATTTCCCTGGTTTGCAGCACAAAAAAACAATTTTTAACCGAGACAATGCACCTACTCACAAAGATGTTTAAGCAATGACAAAATTGAACGAATTAAAGTACGAATTGCTTGAGCATCCACCGTATTCACCCGATTTGGCTTCCAGCGGCTAGCAGCTCTTCAGAAACCTGAAACAATTCCTTCGTTGAAAGCGTTTTTCGTCGAATGAAGAAGGATGACAATTATACAAAATTATTGGAGGATCATTGGAATAAATCTATTGAAGTTAAGCGAGATTATATTGAATAAAAAAATACATTTCGTACAAAAACAATATTTTATTACTTCGAGCGCAGAAACTTTTCAACCAACCTGTAAGTGGTTCCATAGTGAAGAAAGTCTGCGCAACCGGAACCCAAAATTCGTATGCAACAATTCGGCTTATTTTAAATCAGTTAGAACTAGAACAGGAAATAAAGAAAATACAATAATAAGACTACATTTTCGCCTGAAGCTCAATTTATTCAAATCAGTGAATTTAATTCAATACATGGAAAATGTTTAAAAAAAACTAAATTAGATACTAATTTATATACTCTCTTTCGTGCAAATACACGTACATACATACAAAGCACAGGGTAAACAAAGTATTCTCGAGAGTTGCAAATAATTATGGGAAAATTATGCACAATTGATTCGGCTGAAATGACCTAATTGAGCTGACGCAGCAATAACCCCACACACACAAACTGAAACAAGACGAACCAGAAGACCACAAGAGTACAAATAACAAAAACAAAAACAAGAACAAAAGCAACAAAACATTTTGTTCATGAAGTACTACATACAAGTAGTAGATAAATCAATGGGGAACCTTTTTAGCATAATTACTAACAAAACCCTCTTTACAGACATACAACAAACAAATTACACGTAGGATGGGAAGAGACAGAAATTGGAGCAAGAAGAATGAGCTATGGAAGTGTGTGCTTGACAGCCGGACGGATGTAGTGTACAAGTGCACAAAAGGGTTTTGAAGGACAGGGCAAGAACTCAAAGCTATGCTATATAATTTAAATAATGTGTTACTCACACACATACGCACATACATATGACATATGCTACGAAGCTTTAAGGTAAAATGGTTCCCCAGCAAAGGTGAAACACTTTTAGCCAGCTGTTACCAATGCGTTCAGTTTTTGTTGCCACCTACCACGAGTATACAGCGCGCATAGGGGCGTAATTAACGCTCTGTAGAAGGTATAATTTACATAAAAAGAAACAGCTAAAAAGAATAATGAAAGCACAAAAACCGCGATAAAAAGTGGCTTGTAATGCTATTGCAATGCTCGTAATTGCTTGCGCCGCTGTGTGTGTATATATTTGTTTGCGGGGCTGTATGCATAGAGAACAACCTTGCTGAGAAAACTAATGAAAATTATTTAGCCCAGAAACAACGGATTATGATTTTGTGCAATATTTTACCAAGCCACATGATTCGGCCTGTAAAAAAAGTGTTTTCTTTTAATAAAAAATTGCATTATCAGCTCGGCGAATAATCAACTTGTATATACACCACCGCACTACCGGAATGACTTTTTCCTCTCCCAATCTAGCGGCAGCAGATTCCCTGACGTGGATATAAGAGTTTCGAGTATAAAAAGAAGTCACAGGTAAATAAATTTGTTGAGCGATGGCTTATCGTATTATCTTACAATACATCTCTTTTATGGCTCCTACACGACGATGGTATTGACCAATATTACAAAATATGATAGAGAATCACATTATGTTATCCGAATACTTTATATTTCCATAAACGGAATGAAACACATGGTTAGACTGGGTGTATGTAAAACTAGGAGAACGTTTGGAGCAATTTCATTCATTTCTAGCACCAGATCATATTATCTGTAGTTAATGACCGACATATAATTTGTGTAAATTTATTACCAAAATAATGGTTATGTCCGCGCTTCGGATCGGGTACTGCGTGCAATATTCGCTCAAGATAGTCGCCCAGCAGTGCCGGTAATTCGAGCAATCCCAAAACCAAGGATCGGTTCCACACCACGTTTACCCTAGTGGATATTTCGCATCTTCAGATGCCATACAGTGTGCAGTGAAGAATATTTTGCTACTGTGGAGCAGAGTATCGAAGCAGACCCGACTGGCTCCATCCGCCATCGCGTACATCAACGATCTGTGCATGCATTTTATTGATGATTTTGCGGAAGGAATTGGTTTGTGGGCTTACAAAATCCAACTCGTGCAAGAATTGAAGTCGAATGATCATCAAACAGGTCGCACGTTAGACGAATGGGCCCAAATCGAAATGGCCACTAATCCTGATATTTCGCTAATTTTTGTGCGATAAGCCCGAGGCGTTTGGCGCCTTGAAAGAGAATATCTGGAGCGTTATTGGTAACATATAAACCCAATTGCTGCAAAAAACTGGTCGAAAATTTGGCATTAAGGAATAATAAAAGGATAAGCAACTTTATTCAAAATAAAGGAAAACAGGAGTAAAAACTAAAAAAATTCATGAGCACAAAAAAACAAATTAAGATAATTTTTCATCAGCATCTATGTAAACTATGTAGAAACCAGTCTGAGAGTAAATGAACAGGTTTTAGTGACAATCGAAACTACACTTATTATTATTATAGTCTTCTCACTTGGCATAGCCATTACAAAAACCGAAAGAATGCAAAATAAAACAAAGAAATATATAGACATATATATTTACTGCAGCGCGTAAAAATCCTTAGCTCAGCAAAAAATTCCCGTAATTTCGGCATTTGTGTGCGCCCAGACATGATTTCACAGTTTTAAATGCATTTACTTTGCTTTAATTTAAAATTGTTTGTGGGCTTTTTTTGTTGTTGTTGTTGTTCCCTGCCCTTTTAACGATGGCCGAATGACATGTATAATTAGCATATTAACGGTACTACGAAGGACAATTTGTACACAGCCATTTAACAGGTATTTATACAGCTTTTAGCTTCTCATGACGCTTCAATTAGCTGACGTTGGGTATAAATTTAACATCAATTAAAGCTCTTTATGATACATACTCATGTATTGTATAATTAGTTTCGCTTTTGCTCACGCCCTTTGTAGATATGTTGTGGACTCATATCTGGAGTGGAATGAATATTTGCATGCAATTAATTTGCTTTACAAACGCTTTATGGCCAATTAAATAATCAGTTTTTTATTAATATATCGCAGCGTCATCGTACCTATAACATGGGACGTCGAAGTCTTAACCGGATAGGTAAACCACCAATATGAGAAATATGAGCCTCAAAGCAATGAAATATTACAAATACAGATTACGCAGTGATAAGTTTCCCCCCTTATTTTATATTATATATTATTAATGCAGTGGGGCTTCATGGAACCAAGATCGTTTACCACACTGCACCTCTGGAAAATCAAAACAGTACAGTACCTATACATCTTTAAAAATGAATCGAGTTATCTTTGTTTTAGGATTTTATAAGAAAAATTGAAGACCTGAAGTTCGTAACTAGGTTCTAAGTTAAGCCACTATAGCGCTTGAATTATAATTGGACCTACGTCTGTACAACTTTTTCTTTGAAAGTGATAAAACCGCGGGACCAGCCAACGATAGCTTTACTTGATTGAATCTCTACCTACCGGCGTGAAGCTCAGCATTAAACTTTGAGTTGTACGAACTGTTTGACTATATTCAGCGATAGCCGCACAATATGTGCAAACGACTCACACTCTCCAGCATGCAAAGAACTGAACGCTCTACCGATACTACACAATTTAGCCACGACTTTATACGAACAAACGTTGGCTTGCCATGGTCAAAAACGCATAAGCGATTGCAGTGCCAACCACTGGAAGTAAACTAATAAAAATAAATATATTGTTTTTGCCTTAAATTGAAGGTTTTATTTAACATAGTTAGAATGAGCCGATTTTGGTCATATACATGTTCGATAACTTGTTGCCGTTTGTAAGTAAATTTCATAACGTCGTTATCGGCAAAAAACTGGGACAGTTGATTTTCACACACTGGGACACACTTTTCAGGCGAGTTTTTTTTTCAGCGAAATCGTTCGCTATAGGCAGGAACAGATAGTAATTACTTGGTGTCGGGCTATATCTTCATAACTAAGGCACAAAGTATGTTAAACATATTAGAAGAGTCGCGACAGCAAAAGCACGGCCGTTCACGAGGATTTCTTACCACAAGATCGTAAGGCTAAAAAGGAATTGAAGATATGCGAACTTTGCTTAAGACAACATGAAAAAAGTATTAATTACAGGTCTAAAAGAGCACCACTAATATACCTCAGCCAAATTATTATATTATATTATTAGGATGTAACGAAGTGATCTTGGTTTCATTACCACTGAGAAACAAAATAGCAGCACAGAAGGAAATAAGCCCACAAGGATACCATATCTGAGAGGAATTTCTCTGAAAAAGACAGATTTAATAATAAAGAGAATTTCCATTTGTAACACCTTTGTAGAGTTTTACTCGAGCTTCGCAATACCTCAGCCTCTTAAGCTCAACATACAAACCATAATATATACAAAATCCTTATTTAAACAAATTATTTACCTCCACATGTGTATTAGTTTATTCAAGGTTCCCCGTCCAGTATTGATTACTGACTGACCTCCAAGAAAAACAAACAAAAAATGAAAACTAAATTTGACTACAACTAAATTACATTAATTTCACTTTGCTTTTGTACCGAATTTCGCCACCTTTTTAGGCTTGGTGTGCCCGGGATCGCCGCAGCACGTCACATCAGGCATGTCATTTCTCAGTCGGCCTCCCTGCTATTGGGCTCCAAGGATTTGTCCGATTTTCAAGGTGTCTGCCGGCGGTTAGTGACCGAAGATTTACATGCAGCTGACAGCGGCAATATAGACGCGCTGCCGCCCGCTGTGCTGAAAAATTTGTGATACCGGTTTTGAGTTGCAGCAGCTGCTCGACGCCATTGTTGGGAGGATTTTAATATTAATACTCGTGTACTTACTAATGTTGTTGTTTACAGTTAACTGCTTTTGCTGCTCGCTATTCATAAGCTTTGGCTGACTAATGCTTAATTAATTACAAAATCGCCATCTTCGAGTCACAAGGACGATGCCAAGTGGTATAAATGCATGCAACAACAGCCTTAAACATTTAGTACTGTTGTATGTGTGTGTGTTTGTTTGTTTGTTTTTGTTCGTATTTGTCATTTTTGAAAGCATTAGCCATTCGTAGGTACGGCTGAGATTTTTGGAAATGCCAAAACTTAATTAAAATCCGATTAGTCGCCGCTGTCCTGGTTAGCGCATGCTCTCTTTACCGTTGCTTCTAATTTGCGCCAACATTGTTATTGAAATTCGAAGAAATAAACATAAACAATCGAAAATACACATATACATAGTTGTAACAAATGTCTTACGATTTCTCTGTCTTCCATGTCTTTCCTCCGGATACTCTCTCTGCCACTCCCTCCGAGTGGGCGATAATAGTGTCCTTGTTGCGATTAATGTTATTACTATTTTTAACTACGCTTTTTGTTACTTTGTTTCGAATGGCATTGGTGTATGTTGTAATTTCAATTTAAATTTTCGTAAATCGCCAAATGGTGCCGAAACCAAATTAATTTCACATTTAGTCATACCATGTACCACCTGCTAACTGCTGGTCTCCTCTGGCTCGCGTATTCGTCATGCTCTAGCAAGCAAGTAGCAAGTTTTTAGTATCACTATCCTGTTTCTCTTCTAGCTGGTATTCTAGTGTATGTGCACCGTGTTGCAACCTAATTAAATACGTGACTCACTTTCGCCGTGATTTGTTTCCATAAAGCGCATCTCACCTCTGGAAGAGCCAAAGCGCGTGCTTGTTGTGTGTGTTTGCTTCTTCTTCTTCTGGAGACTAAATGTACATATGGCGTTTACCCGAAATTGCATTATTTTCCATAACACGTCTTCGATGGCAACAACAATTGTTTCTGTTTTCACTGTTAATTTTCACAATTGCGCACTTTCAGATTTTTCAATAGTTTTTTTTTAACTCTTAATTTTAATTATGCCAACTAGACATTTTAGAACGTTTTCTACTTTTCTATTGCGATAATAATTTTAGGGTGAAAATTTCGGTTTTAAGTTAATATTAAGTTTAATTATTAAGTAAAAGAGGTTTAAAAATATCGGGACCAGTAAAAGGAACTCTATTATTTTTAAGAAATCTGAATTCGAGAAGATTCCAGGATAACGAGAAGAGTTGAAATATAGAAGGCCACCTGTGGTTTAAAACTTTTTAAAAAGTGGGCGTGGCCCAGTCACGAATTAAGTGGCTGGAAGTGGCATCGCCATTAATCCAAAAAAATGTTGATGATTTTATTTAGTAAATGGTATAAAATCCTGGAGGTACTACAGCTGGCGGAGGCTGTTAAGTATTAAGGGTAAACTTTATGTCAAGATTAAGCAGAGATGTACATATATGAAATTTGGGTGGTCATTTAAACTATCTAAAGTAATATCTTATGAAATATAGGTATTTGCCAAAATAGGAAAATACCTAACTCTTCATTCATTAACAATATATTATATATATATAATTAAATATATTTATACACAATAAATCGTGACAACAAGCATTATAAATAAAATAACAAAAAATGTAGTTTTAGGGGCAATCATAACGCATTTTCATTTTATTATTTTACTTTTTCACATTTAAACACCAGAAACCTTACAGAATTTTGTCATTCTCTAAACTGATTTTCACTTTATTTTCACAAATGTTCATAACTTTACGCAACACAAATGATCTCTTTTTCTTTTCTTCACATTATACTAACGCGTTTATTATTATTTACGTTCGCGAAATGATCCACGATTCCACCACGATTGATCAACTACCAGAGAAAAATTCTAATTGACACTGGTCTAATTTGCGATGAGTAAATGAATTTCTCCACACCTGGAGAATACAAAGAGAACGACGAAACAGAACGCAGTAATGGCAACAATTATAGCATTTTAAATTTTAAAAATTTCCAACGCATTGCATGATTAAGGTCATTAAAAAATACGAAACATACGGTGTTAACCTCTACAAATTCATTGAATAATATAAATATACAAATTCATTGAAATATATAAAATTAAACTAAACATTTGTTAATACTTTCCTTAAAACAAAAATACCTACTACTCGGAGCTTTTCCAGCTAATATAATGGCATTAACAAACACGATAGAGTGTATGTTATTGCATAATATAGTTGCCATATTATTTTTACCTTATTTGTAACAAGGTTATAATTTTATGTAAACGCTGAAGCCTGAAAGCTGGGAAATAGCAGGCGCAGACTTCAACGTACAACATTTTACGACCTTATAACAAAACAAGAATATTGTAAAAAAAATAAAAAGTTTCCTAAAAGCGCGTATAGTTTTATCTTATAAATTTAGCTTATTAGTATAATTTTTAGAATAATTGAGGACATTTTTTGTGCTAAGTTTTATCCGGGCACATTGATTCGCTGTTGATTTATATACTGGTAGGTGAAAAAATCGGATGGAATTTAAAATTGTGCTATATGGGATGTAGGCGTGATTGAAGTTCGATATCGCCCATTTTCGCACTGGAACAGAAAAATGTTAAGATAATATTACATACCAAATTTGGTCGATGTCGGTTGAGTTAGTCCTTTGATATGGGTTTTCATCTAAATGTGGGCGGTGCCACACCCATCGTCTTATTTTGACCACAGCTTCTATTAAGCCTTCTTATACTATCTACCGTTTGAAATTTATTATCCCTGGCGTATTTATTTATTGATTTATCGCGCTTTTAGTAGTTTTTAATAAAACCGTTATATGTGGAGTAGGTGATTATCATCCGAATTCAGCCATTCTCGCTGAGTGGGTAGGAATGCTAAATATTTTTCTCCTCAGCGTATTTTTTTCAACTTTAACACTGCACAACTTCTGGTGAAAACTTCTAAACTTTTTGTTTTTAAATATTGTAATTGAACAAAAGGCCTTCGTTCAAGACCTTGTAAATTATGTCTCGAAGACCTGTGGAAAATTTCATTAAGATCGGTTGAGTAGTTCGCAAGAATTCCTGACAACCGACTCAAAAACACAGTTTCGAGAAAAACCCGTTTAAAGCTTTAAGTGACTATACAATTGACCCTGAGTGCGCAACTTTTCCAGGCTCCTTCTCCAAAACTATTACTCGGAATAACTTGAGAATTTAAGAAATATAGAATTAAATAAGATATGTGTTTGAAGTCGTAAAACCATGAAGCCACTAAAGAATTGAAACGTTTGAAGAAATGAATCGTTCAGTAGTGGCCAGCTTTGAGCAATCGAAGAGAAATTGTGTTTCGTCAGAACAACGCAAGTCTACACTCATCGATAGGGACTCATCAGAAGTTTTGGAGGCTTGGTTGGTAGGCTCTTACGCATCCTCCTAATAATCCGTGACTTGCACGAAGTGCGCCCTTGTTCCTGTCAATGGCGAATGACTTTAGTGGTGAAATTTTCGTCTCTAGAGAAGCTTGTGAAAATCGGCTGCCCTAGATTTTTCCAATAGAGACGAGGGTTTCCATGAAAGAGACATTATGAAATTACCTTCAAAACGATAAACTTATCAAACAAAATGGTATATAATTGAGTCAGATCAATCTAAATATGCTTAATAAAACTTTTAATGCATTTGCGTGTCGAAATTGAGTACCGCCCTCCCAGCGTGGTCACATTTTCCGAAAAACAAATGTAAATCGCTATATTCAAATCAATCACATGGGTATATACAACCGTGTTTAGAATAGTATATCAATTCCGAGCACCTGCATGTTTATGCTTGACTAAGTACGAACAACAAATAATTCACGGAAATATCATTAATTGAAAAACACTTGAATACGAGCAGTCAAGCAAAACTGCCACAAAACACCAACTCGAACACACTCATACAGACATTAATTGCAGCAAAAACTATTTGGGCGAAAAAGCTTTACTAACTTTGTTGGTGAGTAAAGAAGCAGCAGTTAAACGGAACCAAAAAAGGTTAAAAAACATTGTTCGCATAAATTAGTAACCAGAAGGTCAAAAGTGGCGCGCTCACTTTCCAAAATTCTGTGAAAAGTTATAACGAAACAAAATTGAAATATTTTGAATTTCAAATTCAATCGAAAGTGTGTTGTAATTGAAAGTGGAACGCTGCTTGTGGTTGGAATTGGAATGAAAACTGACTTTGGACACTATGAGTCCGGGTTTATAGTTTGGTTGAAGGGGCAGTACTACCTCTTCATCTCCTTTGTACATAAATATGTATGGTAAGTGTGTGTGTGTGTGCGCTTAATAGAGTCAAGGTATGCTCAAAGTTAATACAAAGCCACTTCTAACTGCATATAACCATATTACCAGTTCGTCTGCGCGCGTGTGCGATTGTGTGAGCCGAGCAAACAAAAGCTTTGGCTGCTGCGGAACGCCCGCACTGCCCTTGCACAATTTCGAAATTGCCAGCAGCTAAAGAAAATAACACTATTGAGCAGCGTTTAAATTGAAAATCCATTATTGATATTTTCACACTTACACTCATATCGCTTTTGTCATACACCGACAGCAGTTGCTCACACCTACGAGAGAGTGCGAGATTGGACCCGGCGTACACGGTAACTAAGTGAGTGGTACATAATTTGCGGTGGCGAAATACCATACTAAACGAAATAACGGTATCTAAAAAATATTTGGCAAGTGTTTTGTGAAGAACAAACGAACGAAAATCAACAACAAAAACGCTTGTGGTATAAGCAGGCGGCAACAGCACAGTTGCAAGGAGCAACAATTGCCAGCCATTTCCGGCGCCACATGCACATACATATGCATGTATAGAAATATATTTTCATTAATGTTTACACACACACTCTGGCACAATTTGGCGCACAAGAAAGCAAGAGGTTCGAATTTCACTCGCTTATCGTGCAAGTGGTGAGGCGGGGGATGCGAGTGAAAGAATTGTAAATTGAGGAAGCGGAAAGTGTAAATTTGACATTATGTTTGCGCAATGGACGATACAAAGCTACAAACAATTATATATATGCTATCGTAGCTGCAACGCCCAACAAATAGAATTTCAACACTTTCAGAAATTCCCCGAAATATGTTTGTATTGAATGCGGCGATGTGTAAAGCCAAGCTGAGTAGCGTTAAAGTGAACTCCAATGAGTTGTACTCTTGTAACCAAACACCTGCTTGATTGTACATGTGTGTGCTCAATATAACATCAATGCGGTTGGCATCGAAACCAAGGTAAAACCATATAAAATAAATTAATTTCCAGCTGGCAACTCAGTGCGGAAACAAAATAACCAAAAATAAAATTAAAATAAAGAAAAAAAACGTTAATTTTGGCTGCACCGAAGCTATAATACCCTTCACAGGTGCATATCTTATAGCAAAATAGAGTATAAAAAGGTCTATATCTTGTTTTTAATCGGTAGCCCGACGTGAACAGTTTCTACGGATATTGTACCGGCAAATAAAAAAGTTTACATGGGGATAAAAAAAAGTCTGCCAAACTTCAGATCGATATTTCAAAAACGGAGGGACTAGTGCGCGTTAACTCGTATACAGACGGACAGACAGACGAGGCTAAATCGACTAAACTTAAAACGCTTAACATTTATATATGCTTATATACTATATAAGGTCTGCGACGTTTACTTCTGGCTGTTACAAACTTCGTGGCTAACTAAATAAACCATGTTCAGGGTATGAAACTTAAAGTGGAATAAGTGGAATGTTCCAGGAAATATCGGTTTATCGCATAGCGCATGGAATGCAGACAATTTCATGGGACTTATAAGTACACGCACAGACTATTTCGCACATATATGTTTGCTTTGGGTTAATATAGAGCAGTTAGTAATATCTGGATGGTTGTGGAGATAGCGTATGTCAATAACTGGTACTGAATGCTGTTGAGCGCTATTAGTGACTTATTTACTAACCCATATGTATATAAAGGGTTTTCCAATAAGAGAAATATAATTTTTATTGAACAAAAAACACACTAATTGTTAAGGAAACTCAAATGTCAATCGATTCAATTAAGTTTTGAATATAATATCATTCAAATGGCCTCCACGACTCAATGAACCCAATTTCCGAATGCTTTTTCCATTAAATGAAGTCGTATGTCATGAATGACACGTTCAATATTGACTTCTAAAACTTGAAGAGAGTCTAGTTTATTGCTAAAGACCAATGTATTCAAATAACCCCAAAAGAAGTAGTCGAATGGTGTTAAATCACAACTTCGTGGTGCCCATTCAATGTCGAAAATTCTTGAAATTATCGAATCTTAAAAACTTTTCTCGCAATAATTCGGTTGTTGCACGTGCTGTGTGGCACGTAGCCCCGTCTTATTGAAACCTGATGTTGTCAAAATCAATTCTTCCAATTGCGGCCATTAAAAGTTGTTTATCGCTCTCCATTGACCGTAACGGTGTCACCAGCTTTATTTCTAAAATACGGACCGATGATGCCACTAAACTAAAAACCACACCAAACTGTCAATTTAGGTGCGTAATCGTTGTTCATGAATAATTTGTGGATATTCTTCACACCTGAATCGACAATTTTGTTTATTAACCGCACCACTAAGATGAAAGTAAGCCATACATAAAATGGCAAAATCGCACGAAAAGTTGCAATTGGAAAACGATTATTGTGATAATAAAATTTAATAATTTGAAAACTTTCTTCTTGCATATATCTTCCATAATGAGATTGTAAAGATTACTGAATACAATGAAAAAAACTTACAGATCATGACACATTAAAAATGGCAGAAACGACACTTAAAAATCATATCATCCCTATTGGAAAGCCCGATATAAGTATATGTAAGCGGATTGATGCATTCGGACACCAAAACACCGTTTTTATTGCAATTTACAAAGTTTAATTTCACCCAACGCGCTAAGGCTTATATAATTATTACACCTAATAATTGGTTGTTAAAACTCCAGTACATTTGGTGGAGGCATAAACTTATATTATGTAAAGCATAAATACGCAGGAGTGATACCTTACCATACCCAACTACATGTGCACCCACTACATCTTTAGTCTCAGCTATATGGTAGAGATTTGGTCAAGCTTTGCTTTCGGTTATCACTTTCGGATGAATTTCATTAAAGATTATCAACCTTTTGGGTACAGGAAGGTATACGAGTTTTCTGATTTGTCTACTAAGAGGTACTTACATTGAAGAGAACCCTAATTCACCGCTGAAATAATTCGCGAAGTAATGTAATCACACACTGTTGAAAACGATGCTTAAGAATAAGGAAGTGAATGCGCATGAGGGATGCTATATTTAAGGGGGTCTTCTAGTCTAGAGATATGATATTTTAGGTAATTTTCAAAGTGTAGTAGAAAAAAGCAATCAAAATTTTTACTATCGATTTTTAGTTATTTATTAATGGTACAAGAGTAGAAAAAAAATTTAAAAAAAAATTAAAAATTAGAAAAAAAATTTAAAAAAAAAAATTAAAAATTAAAAAAAAACTGTCAGCTGATAAAGTGACACATGACCATATCCATGAATTCAACCCTCTTAGTCATCTGAAATGAAAAAAAAGATTATCAATCTGCAATGATTACGTAATTGTGTGAACTAGCGATACGTAAAATTTTTTTCACAAAGTGATAATTTGAAAATAAAACGATTTTTTTTACCAATATTTTTATTTTCTCGTATATTTTAAAAACAGTAAAAATTGAAATCTGGGGATGAGAATAGTTCATACTCGAGAAAAGTTTATAGATATAAGATCGCGTTTATCGTATTGAAAGAGTCTGGTCTGTAAAAACGCATTTAAAGTTTCCCATAAAGATTAGATACAACCGAACCAGTTTGCAGGCCGGGTCAGTACAATGTCTATATCTCCGAAAATAATTTAAATTTTCAAATATCGTAGACATATTTTTAAATAGTTAAATTTTTAAAATATAAAAAAACCAATTTTTTTGAAATTCAACTCTAGTATACCTTTTTAAGAGAGAGAAGGAGCAATATCCGTATTTAAGACTATTTTAACCTAGGCCAATATACCACCTATTATTAACAAAATAACTTCTAATTTTTATTAAATTGATTCCAAAATCGATCATATCGTTTGCTTTAAAACTAGCCTTAGTACAGCGAAGAAAATGTTTGATATCGTATTTATACGTGTAGTCTAGGTACTTACTTTTAGATCCAGTGTAATGGAAAGTGGTATCCAATTGGATGAATATTCCGCAATCCAGTAAACAATACCAGTATATTGTATGGGGATTCACACCCGGTCGCAAGTTAAAATCTTGACAAAGGAATAATTTCAACGCCGAAAGATTTTTAACTGATAGAATTCCTCTTCGACAAGCAAGAGCCGTTGAGAATTAACAGGAAATTCCTTATATCAATGATTTTAACACATTTATGAAGAGATGCTCTGCCAATGACATACGAAGCTGGAGAAAAAACATTGAATGCTAAGCTATTGACAATGCTACCAAGAATAGGAGATCCATGGGGAGGGAAACAAGTTTTTTTTCTCCAGAAGTGAAAAATTAACTAATAGTTCTGTGATACTCCGTACGGAAATCTTTGTATTCATCAATGGATCAAAGAGTGAAACACGAGCTAGCTTCCTCTCTAGCAATTCATATAAAGAAGGCAGTTTCAAACTAAATGACTACAATTCACTCCTTCAGGCCGAAATTGTTGGAATAACAAAAAAAGCCAAATGGGTTCTGCTCGAGCACATAATTCTATTAGTAGCACCAACACAAAGTCTAACTGTATAAATATTTGTAAGAAGGCAATAACTAGACTTTCAGTGGAAAAGTGAATGACACCCAGTCATATAGGAATGAAAAGGCAGACGAACGAGTTGGGTCGCTCAGGGACAGCTGGGAATGCGATACCCTCAAGTCGCCTCATTTATCTCCTTTAAAAGTTGACTCTAGAGGAATTTCGCAAGTTCACACAGGATCACCAACAACACAGTGCATCCCACAAAGTTACTTTAGGGTAGTGCTGATGGTGGTCTGGCTAAAGAGTATCTACTTTTAGATAAGATGGAACTACATATAAGCAAGAATATAGGGGTCAACTATCTCTAAGATCCCACTTCCTAAATTACAATCGGCAGATTGCAGAGCATTCGTGAAAAATGATTCGATGATAAATATATATAAACACATACACAATTGACATATATATGTACGTCACTGAGCCTCACTCTGTTTATACATTTCCATTTCCATTGACAATTCGAGCTTTTTATAACGCTTCCTTTATTGAATACCAACTCCCCGTAATTTCATGTACTCCGAAATCCGAATAAGATAAATTTTATCGTTACTGCTTTAATTTCATAGGCGCTGCATATATTTAATCAAAAGCAACGAAGCATCGCATCGGCAAAGGCGCCTGAAAATTCGCAGAAAATCATTTTTATTTAATGGCAAATGTCAGACTTTTTATGCGCTCTCACGTACGCCCACACGCACAAACACACCCGCACGTACTTGTGTGTATGTAGGTGGGCATATATGGGCTAATGTGAGCAATCGTTTACTTACACTTAGATAGTTTATGTCCAATACAGGCGCGTATGCTCAGCATATTTCATTTTTATTGCTTATTTATTTACTGTTTGCTTGGCAATACAATAACAGCGTTGGCCATTTTTTGTCTTTGTTCATAAAAATGGGCATCACTCATGCTTGGCCAAAATTTCTTTTGACTACGTAACACTCAGTATTTATTTTAGTTGAGTAGCTGCATGCATATGTACTTATGTATACAGGCATTTACTTATAAAGGTTACGTATACGCATTGCTGGTCGAATATGAGTCGGATTAGTTACGTATACGCATAGTTGGGTAGGTGGCGGTAAAATGTTCGCATAAATAGCTTCCTAACGTTAACTGTAATGCGGTAAGCAATAAAGCACGAATGGTTTTATTAGGCTGTCAATGAAAGACGTCCAAAAATACGCCTAAATCATTTCACATACAATACGGTAGAGAAGAGCGCTGTTAAAAAGATAACTCCATTTACGAATTTACTAAATATATAGAAAAGCAATAGCCCAATAGACACATATGATAACTTTTTTGAAAAATGTCATACGAAAAAGAAAGTTTCAGATCTTCATAAAAAATATGCAGTATTTTTTAACGATAGATTTTGTGACTCTTTAAAAAATAAAATGTAAATAACTTCGTTTTTTCTTAAAAACTACTTAATATACCTTATATTGAATTCTCAAGAACACACAGCGCATTCCGAAAATAGCTTTTTCGTTTCCTACGACCAAAGAAGCATACATATATATACACCTTTTGGAGGTGCTTAACACTTATTTGAATAAATGTTTTTCCTTTTCTTAACCACACACGTACTAACGGGTTGAACAATACAAAAATTGACCCATCTGTAAATATATCATTGCTACAATCACGGTTGATATTTTTCTGCACACAATGCAACATTTTTAAAAAGCGTGTTTTAAAGATAGGGGTTTGATTACAGTACTGCTGTGTTTGATGCAAGATTTCTGAGGTCTATCGGGTATTGTATTAGATGTAGTAGAAAGAAATTATTATTCCAATAGATGACTTTATTTATCTTTATCTGGCGTTGTATAAGTCCGATCGGGTTCGGCTATATGGCGTTAGACAGACGACATTTCGTACTAAAAAACCTTTCTTGACTGTTTTGTTATTGGTTAATTCAGTTTTGTTTGAGCGCACGTCAAATATGGACACTAGCAAAGAGAAAATGCAAGTATCTATATTTTACAGTTTTTCTTCGTTAAGGGCGAAAACGAAAGCCAGGCGGCTGAAAATGTGAATAGCATTTATGGTCTTTATACTGTAACAGCCAATCAAGCGCAATTTTGGTTTCGAATCTCCGAGTCCAAACATCGATTACGATTGTTCAAGACTTAAACATTGCACAAAAAACCGTTTGGAACGATTTGAATAAAGCTGGATCCGAAAAGTAATAATTAAACACTTAATTTCATGCAAAAATTATGGATGTCTTAAAATTAAAACAGTTTTCCGCGAATTAATCGCGCAAAGGAAAAACATTATTTTTGAACGCACTGTATATGTTGTTGCTGTGGTAGCTTATTGAAAAAAAATTATTTATATACTAAATTTCACTTAGTTAGATCTAACATTAAGGGGACTTAAATCTCCCTTAAAAAAATATGTGTAAAGCAATTTCAGAACGGATTGCCGAAGACAAGAAATTTTACCGAATCAAACGTTTTGAGATTGTTTAGTCAAGAATTTCTCATTTTTGAAACTTTCATGGCAATCATATTTCACACTAGGTGTGTCCCTTTGGCCTTGTAACTATTTTAACTTCTCTTTTAACGATAACTAAATCAAACCGATATAGAATTGGCACACAGAAAACATAGCTAGACATATCGTATATACAAGTTTTGTATGAAAGCACAAGCAAGTGAGGCAGCTCCTTATTGCCGACCATTTATGAGCATCCAATAATGTGCGTCTATAGAAAGTCACTAAAGTTGGCGCCAACAGTAACGATGCAACCATAAATGTGTATGCATGTGTGTGAGTAATGTATAAAGCGTGCATTTTGTTGCTAAAACGTGTTTGCTTTTTAAGCCGACAAAGCATTATCTATGCACAACACCAAGCTGCGCACAGAGCGAAATATATAGTATATATACTGGCATATAGATGTTTGCATTTGTATGCCCTTTGCTGTTTGATTTGCACCGATTTCTTTGTTGCCGGACTGCAGTCAATGCCATTTAACGCTCTTGGCCATTTTGTCATAAACACCCAGCCAGCTTATACTAACTGCTGATGGATTTGTTGCGATTGCAAAGCCATATGTGTGCACACATGTTGCTGGTATTCATGCACATATACACCCAAATGTGTTTATAAATTAAAGGCTACACATCTGTAAGCAATTATGCTTATGTATGCCAATGTAGCGTTGGCAGAGCTCACAAGCGCGGTTGTCCTTCATCACTTTGGCGGCATTGTAGACACTGAATGTGGTTTTTGGTTTTGTATCTCGCTATAACAGTATTTTTTCAATGCCTTCTTTGATTCAAAGGGCTTTTTGATCTAAAAGCGAGTTATATACTTATTGGATAAAATATTCGTGCACAATAGAAATATATAAACTAACCTATAACAGGCTAATTACTACAAAATTCGAGAGAATTATCCTTTGCTAGCCACAGTTTTGCAGACAGCAAGAGATCAACCGTATACAGTTCATCAAACAATTATCATCATCAGATAATTACGCTCAAATTACCTTAAGGAAGTTGTCAGAGAGAGAGAGAGAGAGAGAGAGAAAGAGTATTTTATCGACATACATAGTTACAATATAATACATACTTAGAGTATAGTTGTCCATGGTTTCGGATCGAACACAGTCAAAGAGACGCTACATTGACCTAAATCTCATTTCTGAAAGCAAATATTATTGAGAAGCCCACTTCCTAGCATAAAATTTCAATAAAAAAAATCGTTTATTTTCATATTTCGATAGTTTATAAAAACAACGCACTTACATTTTAAACGAATTTTTCACACAATTTTTCAGTTCCAGGCTTCTGAAATGTAACCACTCAGTTCAAATAAATAATCATTTGTAACAAATCAGACGATCACTTTAATTTTTATACTCTCGCAACATGTTGCCAAAGAGTTAAATAGTTTTGTTCGCCTAACGTTTGTTTGTATCACCTAAAACTAATCGAGTTAGATATAGGGTTATATGTATATAAATGATCAGGATGAAGAGACGAGTTGAAATACGGGTGACTGTCTGTCCGTCCGTCCGTCTGTCCGTGCAAGCTCTAACTTGAGTAAAAATTGAGATATCTTTATGAAACTTGGTAGAAATGTTTCTTGGTACCGTGAGACGGTTGGTATTGCAGATGGGCGTAATTGGACCACTGCCACGCCCCCAGAAAGAAATAAATTGCCATGACTGAGCTTTACAATATGATAAAAGACTGTTATTTAGTAAGCAGGATCACATTAGAGAGGAGCATCAGCAGTTTATATTATTTTTCAGAATTGGGCGTGGTCCCGGCTCGTAATAGGTTTAATGTGCATATCTCCTAAGCCGCAAGCGCTACAATAACAAAATTCACTGAGAGCAAGGGTTTATACCACCTCTATCAACAGTGTAGAAATGGGCGTAACCAGGTGACAACCCTGCCATCTTACCATATAACGGTACCGTTAAAAACTATTAAAAGCGCGATAAACCAAGCACTAAACAAGCCAGAAACATTAAATATTATCTCTGGGATGGTATGAGATGACTTTATAGGAACCACGTTCAAAATCTAACACTGGGCGAGGCACGGCCCACTTTTAGGTAAAAATCCATATCTCGGACAACAACCAAGCCTACTTCTCATATAACACCATCTGATTCTTTCACTTTCCACAATGCAAATCAAGCACCCATGAATGTATCGGGATAAAACTTTGCCCAAATAGTGCGCATAAAGTAGGCCACCTTATGACCACAAATCGTCAAAATCGGACTATAACTGTTCAAGCCCCCAGATACCAAATATGTGTACTCCAGTTTCTACAGCGAACATTTTATCGAAAATATCGATCAATCTTTGAGCTAAGTTATTGAAATAGTGGCCAATATGTGAGTTATCTCAATGAATCCATATTCCTTCCATATACTACTTAAAATGATTTTCGTTATTCTATTTAGTTTTATGCCGAATATGTTGGTCTGTGAGTATTAGCTAAGCAATGTCTAAATTAATATCTTTCTCCATCACCAATATACATATATATGTTTTCCGCCTTCCCATCTGACTTTAAACTGTTCTGGTTAATCAAAATTAAGGGGATACGTTTTCCTTAAGTTATGTGCTTTGTCAGTCACGAAGAGGCCAAATTTGGTTGTAGTTTAATCACGATTTCATTTAGTAATGGTTGTTTAATTCCTTCTCAACATTTTTATGCTATTGATTAACTTCTATCGCAGCAGGATGATTCAAAATTATTAATATTTATGATACCATTTTTTTAATGGCAAATAAAAATATGGGATTTAATAAAATTTGATTAATATAAAATAAATTATTTAATATTCAGTGACATAATATAAGCAACATTATCATTATTTTGGTAATATTTCAATCGGATTTTCAATGGTACAATAATAAATTTCTATTTATCTTAGCTGGCGATTTCAACATCAACTTCGCTGATAAAATCAGAGCGATTGACAACTTTTCTTCCGGAAAAATTTAATTTGAAAATTAATAATGATCCACAAGCCATATTTTCCAGATATTTAGAGAATATCAAGTTTTAAACTTATGTTTCTTATTTCAGCTACTATAAACCTATAGTTTTAATGATAAAAGCTTCTGAATAACCTACATGTATTGTGATATAATAAAAATATTTTAAACAATATTAACTTCTCATTTATTTAATAAAAAAAAAATGTGTTTTCTTATCGGTCACCACGCTCAAAAAGTGTGACTTGAATTAATATGAAAGAAAAAAAAATACTGCATATAAAATAAATAAATAATTACAATTACATAAGTTGATAAAAAATGCTATGCAATAGCTTTACCGCGGCTATGCCCGAGTGACACACGTACTGTTTTTAATATAAGGTTTTGCCACACCTGAAGGAATTTCTCGGCCTTTGATTATTGCCTTCCTTACTTGTTTTTTTGTGTTTTGCTATTGATAAAGTTCTCCGCATTATTAAATATAGTTGTAATAATTTTTAAAATACTCTCTTTACTGCATTTACATATGTACAAATACTTTTGTGGTAAGTGTCTATACGTATATACGAGCACATCATTGCATACATTCAACCTGTGATTTTTGTCTGATATTTACGTATATGAGTAGTATGTACTTACGATTTACCTTTTTCTGTCAACCAGTTCGTTTTATAAATACCGTAAATATGTTTTCCTTTGCGCAGCCATACCTGATTATAGAGAAATCCTGCTAGTTCTCAACATTATTAGAACTTTTCCACTGATTCAAAGCTAAAACTGTCGCTACCACTTTTACCTTCCAGTGCCGACAAACGGTCGAGTTGGCATTAAGACCTTTGCACGACAGTAAGCTCGGTTACGGGGTCAAGTTGCTGGTGTTCATATTCGAACGAACATATGGTATGTATTATATAGATACATATGAGAGCAAGCCTTCTTATGTTCTTAACTAGCAACATTACTATTTATTTATTCAGTTTCCGTCTCTGGTCTTGTTGTGCTAGCAGCTCATTATATGTGTATCATCCAAGTTCGATTATCACCTACAGACAAAAAACAACAGCACGTGTAATGTGTTTATAAGAGAGCTGTCAGCAACTTCTTTGCACACTACATACATATACTTGCATTTGTATGTATCTATATATGGCCTTTGATTGGTCGTAAAAATGTCGCAATTTCATTACAACTGTAGAGAGCGCAAAAGGTCTGAATAAATGTGTATGCACCATTAGTTCTGCCACTGCGCCGCAACAAGCTTCCCCCATGTTCATGCAAATTGTCGCGGCATTCATTTGTTGCTGCTCCATATACAGTACAATTGTTCCTTTCATTCTCAATATTCTTTAGATTGACAATAAAGGTAATATGTACGTGTAATCTTCAATTGGTTCGTAGCAGATTGAAAAGTTTGGAAAACTCTAGTAAGCTGGTTTGCCATGAGTCCTCAGACCTATATGGTTCAAATAAGTTATTGACTGAGCACCTTTGCTATAGAATCTTTCAAAATTAAAATTATCCCTATGAAGAGCAATCAAAACTAAAAGCTGGCGTAATCAAGTAATTATAATCCATAATTCTAACTCCCTAACTTGGTTATACCCAACTTTAAGACAAACATTGCCCTAGCTCTACTACCCTACGCAGCTGAATAAATGATACAATAATTTAACCTCTTGGTATGAAGAGGTCCCCAGAAAAGATGCTGAAATACTTCCACTGTATCTAGAGCTAGGGCTCTTTTGCCTCTTCCTATAAAAAAATTAGTCGTACCGGACATATATATACAAGTGAACTATTCTACTGCTATTAGATTCAAACAAAAATATTTTTAACCAAATAAATATTTTTTCTGTTCATCTTACTAGCACTGAAAGTCAAGATCAAACTGATGATATGTACGACTCTCATCTAACACAGCTCGGGAAGCATGGCTAAGCCATTTTAAGGTGACCCGCTTTTTCAAAGATAGATTATAGCCTTTTTGCAAATTTCCTCAATGAATGCGTCGGATCCGCGAGCAGGGTACTCAAATTCTTGTAGTTTCTGACAGTCTAAAAGCTGAAGACTAACCTCCAGCTAAATTCGCTAATTTTTCGTTTCGTCTGAACTGAGATGGAAATGAAGAAGTAGTAATGACTACTTCGAAGTGAAAACGAGGAGTTCTGAGCTGCTGGCGACCAACAACATAGTCTGTTTATGGAAAAAAAGCTTCAATACCTGCACTGTCACCAAGATTAAACCATGCAATAACTCAGCAGATGTGTGATGGTCTTATAACGCTTTGATTAATGTATTATAGTAGCTTTAGCTCATCTTCAACCACATTAGGCATGAAAAGAAGAGTCTTGCTTTTAAAGAAGAACCAAATCAGTCAAAGGCTCTGTATCTGCCAAATATAACGATTTCCGCTCCTCATTTCAAGTTATCTTACATTATATCTGACATTTGCATCCACTTAGTACCTATGTTTAAAGAACGCGCTGCCAAGTGAACCTCACGATTTTTTTATGCGTTAGTTGGGATTCTAGAATTTTTCATTATTGGTTTCGCACAAGTGCTCTATAAAAATAGAAATAAACCCTAAAATCTGCTTTAATCAATACTCTTTACAATTTCACCGTTTACACTTTTTTCGTAGACGATCAATTAAGAAAATTGTTTCCTTGCGATCTACGAGTGTGAACGTATAATGGTCTATGAGACAAACGCACACATAATTCCATTGTAAGGCCCAAAAGCATTCGAATATTGCTCATAAATATTTAATTGTCTTAAGGTTATTACTTTTTTATTTCAGAATCCCGAGGAAATGGAAAATTGCTCGGCGAATGTCTATATGGTATGTATCGTAAATCTTAAATTACGTCATAGTAATGCTTTAGTAACAACAAAAACCATAAAAAGAGCATACAAATGACAACAGCGCTGAAAACTGCTCGCTGTGGGAGAGAAAATCAAAAAACCATAAAGGAAATGTGTGCATTAAGAGACGCATACACGCCTACACTAATATAACGGTACGAATATATACTCACAAGCAATGTATTGATATAATTTACTTTACTATTTCCAATGATTCTCGAACTATCAGCGTATATGTATTTCCAGCGGATGAGCGTAAAAAGCCAAGCCAGCGGTAATGCTTAATAAATGAAAATCGTAGCGAAGGAGCAACGGAGTGCGAGAACCTGAATAGAATTGTGCGAACACAAAGACGACACAGTGAAATAATGATACAAAATGACCATTAGTTTGGAACTGCTGCATAGCAATTCATTAGCAATGGAAAATAAGTGATAAAAATCCAAAAGATCGGTGGTAAAAGTGATAATGATCTGTGTGCACTGGTATATGTGGAAAATGATTAAAGAATCATATTTTGAACAATAAATTCTGGAGACCATATACTTTATATTTTATAAAAGCAGGGTTTCAGATATGATGGTGATTAAGGACAACCCAAAGAATTGCTGTTATGGAAACGAACTATTCTCTACTGAGTACAATTCAGAAGTGAAGTGCTCTCCAGTCAAATAACATATACTTGTAATACACCTTGAAACGCCAGTAGCATAGAATCTTAATACAAGAAATGAAAGCGAGAACTCATAACACAGTCCGATATAAAACCGAGACATGTAGAAAAAAAATGGTATCATCAAAAGAATAACTTAACATAGCTGATGGTGTAAACACCACAGGGGTGTTTTTTGAGGCATGTGATTTTCAATAAGAAATAAATAATTTATGATACGCAATGATTCCCTCTTCCCATAGAGCACACCAAGTAGTGACTTTTTTAGGATGTAACGGCGTCTCAACAATGGCTTGTGGATTATCAGATGCGTCAGTTTAGTTGATTAATATGAGCTTCATCGCATTCTTGCGGAGTAAGTCTAATCATTATGAAATTTCAAACCAAACTGAGTAAAATCAAGTAACAGCTGTCAAAAAGACCAACTCTGAAAAAAGTATTGCCTCATTGAAAACCACACGTCTAAAAATAATATCAGTAACTTCTCTCTTAAGTAAAACCTCAGTACTTTAGTAGGCTTAATTGCTAGATATTTCACCTCTAAAAACTATATAAAGTAGAATCGGCAGATTTCGTTTTTTTAATAACGAGTTCTTAAACGACTCAGACGAAATATCTTTTAGATTGCTAGATTAGTTGGACCTCATTAGAAGACATTTCACCTTTTAAGAGAACAGTTCAACATTTTGAGAATAATTTGAAGAACCTTCAATTTGTAAATTGAAATTTTGAATTTGAATTTTATGTTACATTAAATAATGCTGATGGGTGCAAATGACCACGATTCTGCATACTTATGTAAAAGTAAACTTTGAACTATTTTACACCATCGAGACCTCACAACTTTCGATATATTTCCATAAGTAGAAATGTACCAGATATAAATATATTTACGCAATATTGCATTGAGGAAAAGATTTCAATGCACTTTTATCGACAATCGGAAAACAGGCGCACTTTCGTCAGAGCAGTGCACCACTGCAGATATGTACATATGTATGTATATATGTATGTATGCCCTTTCATATTGACATGTAAATTCGCATCAGCCCATTGCTTTCGTTTATACTTTTAATCGATTTAACATCAACCGGTGTTCGTATATAACCACTCCGCCCACAACAACATTTCGCCAACGACAATGATCGCCAAACAGCTGGCAGTTTAACTGAAATGATTTTCGACGGTTTCGACAAAACGGACAGCGGGCAAACAGCTGTTAAAAAAGGTTTTTTTTTCCTTTTTTGTAGCAACAAGTAGACTCTCGTAGTCGCAACAAAATGCGTAACTGTGTAAATTACATAATTGGCCACGGATTGTAGCAAGTTGTAGCCATCAAAAAACGAAAACAATCAAAAGTACAGAATTCAGTGGCAACAAAGAACACCGCCGAAAAACAGTTACTTACACGTAGCAAAAATGAATGAGCGCTCCGTTAAATTCATTTTCGTTTTTTGTTTGTTTCCTGTCGCCGGCAGCCTCTTGTTTTCAACGGATGACTGGTGAATACAACAAATGACGCAAAATCTCGGAGCGTCCGTTTTTTCTATACATACATATGTACATGTACAACTTTTTATAAATATGTATTTCACAGAGTTTCAACGGTAAATTCAGAATATACAAAAGCGTATTAGGGTGATGATTAAAATTAAATAATTTTTTCTGTTCTGTCCAGTAAATCGTTTGTAAAAGAAACCGTAGAAAGCAAATCTAACTAATGGTGGGGGTTAAGATGATTAAAGGAGGTTCATATTTCTTTGAATATCAGAAAAATAAATATGTATATATTTGAATTGAAGGTGGTAAGTGTAGGTGGGTTATATCTATTTGTGAATTTAAAAAAAATTTACTTTTTTGCCTATATATGGTACGTATGTATATCGAATGTACATACTATATTCGAAAATATTCTCCGTGAAATATTCCGTCGGTGAAGAAGATTTCTGCGAAATAGCTGGACCGATCGACTTGAAAATTGCAAACGATTTTCTTAGAATGAAAATAATAATAAGAATCAGATTTTTAATAATAATTTCGATTTTTTAAGCCATATTCCGAGGTGTAAATTTTTTCACAAAATATGACTAATTTTTTTGGGAAGCGATCATAACCTACATCTATTGTGATAATATTTTTTTTGGTTTTGGATTTAAAATAATTCAACAAAATCTTACTCATTTGTGCGGAAAACCAGGAGGACTTACGGGATTTAAGGAATCCAAACGTTTTCAAAATGAATCACAGAATGTTAAAGGCAAAGAAGTTCTGTACATTTTTAAATTTAAAATGCGTCCTCAAAATAAAATTCATGAAAAACCGCGATTTCTGTCTTGCAAGAGCGAACAGTTTTAAATCGTAAAGAAAATGTATGTATTATAAATTTAAGTAACGTTGCATCTTCAGAAAATTATAAAAGACCACCCCTTCGATTATGAAATCAAGGCTTGAAATCTAAAGTCAAATATTCCTTCCATACTTTTAGGACAACCCTAATTTAATTTTCCCACATGTTGTTTGCCGCTTAAGCAAAAAAAGATAAACACTCAGTGATCACTCGTTAATACATAAAAAGGCGACTGATTGGTCAAATGCATAGAGTTCGTTTTTCAAAGGTAAAGAATTTGTTAGAAGAATAACTGTCAAACCAACTGTCAATGATTGACTTTTATGTTTAATACATTCTAGCAAATTACGATGCACCAAACAACTTTTAAAGCTCGAAGGAACAATTATTCCATATTTCTTATACCCTGAATAGGGTATATTAAGTTTGCCATAAAGTATGTAACACGGAGACCCTATAATATATATATATAATTGATCAGCTTGATGAGTTGAGTTGACATAGCCATGCCCGTCCGTATATATGCGTCCCTCAATTTTTGAGAAATCAACCTGAAATTTTGCACACGTTCTTTTCTCACCAAGACGCTGCTCCTTTATCGGATAGCTTCCAAATAAGCTAAACGATCGGAATAAAGGGCTTATATGGAAAGCTTTATCATTTGACAAGATATCTTCACGAAATTTGGCATAGATTATTATTCAAGGCATCGCCAAAATATCCAAAGAAATTGTATTGAAGCTTTGGTGCAGCCGAAGTTAACGTTTTTTCTTGTTTTATATTGAAGATGAAACTGATGTTACAGTCAAATGTTGACTTACGATTTTTTGATTTTCCACTTTCATATAAACTGTGGTTAATGAATCAAGCAGTGAAACCACCATTTTATAGGAACGAATTTTTGATCAAAAAATTTTTTTGATTGACAAGAAAAAAAATCAATAAATTGGCCTACCACCTAAATCATGTCACTTAACTCCGTCCTTCTGTGTTTTGAAATTAAAATTGTACGCCGCAAAATATTGACCCTTTATATATATATGTACAATAGGGTATCCCAAGATATAAGTCTAGATTTTTTTTCCCGAAAATTAAATCGCATTTACTCTATTTTTTTCTAAATAACCGTATTAGCATGTATAAAACTATTATTGCGATTGAATTATGACAACCCGTGCCGACTTAATACCGAACATAATATACCTATACACTTTTGTACAGAGTAAGTAGAGAAGATCTTTAGAAGCACGAACTTATTTAGTTTATAAAACAATAATATACCCAAAACATATTACCACTAACACATAAAAAATAAAAAATTGTTATACTACAAATTTCGTTTTTAATGTTTGTTTTTACAGTCAGCACAAATCTTCCGGTGTTCTTTTACGCAGCGTAGTAAAAATTGCTTTTGCCCCTCTGCAACTGCAATGAAACCATAAAGTTCTTGCATCATTTTGACCGCTCTTTCAGCGGTATCGGTGACTGCCCTCAACACTGAAAACTTCTTCTTGACATCTTTATTTTGCCATCGAAACCATGGCTTGACGGATTCTCTTTGGGTAAACTTTCAACCATATTTATTTTAACTTCTTGGTCTACGTAATCATCAAATAACGATAAGACAGCTTTTTCATCGGTTACCCAAGATGTTGGCCTAATTTCTGTAAAGCAACTTACGAGACCTTTGTATCGAATTTTTCATAAGTCTTCATTGACTTGCAAAGGCACAAATCCTGATATGGGATAAGGCTTCTTCAGTCAAAATACTTTGAAGCCAGGAGTTAACGAAGGATACCACGATAAACAAGCAAATATTAACCGGTGCCGCCTTATCCTTGTTTGTCATTTTCAGTGAACAGCTCAGAAGTGCTATTTTCAATGCATAAATCGCCCTCGTTATCCACCTGTTTTGGTGCATGATACATGGACATTTAAATTTTCGAGTTTTATCTCCACCTAAAAATATCACTGAGAGCTTAATTAGCTCTCAATAGTCATCCTCTGTGCCTATTCTCTTCCTGATGTGTTTTCTAATCTTGACACATCTATCAAATAAAGAACAATTATTTCCATATGAAATAACTACCGGAAGACGTTCTTCTTTTGATTTGCGAGCATCTAAAACAGGCAATAATTTTCAATCAAAGTGAAAAATCGCAAACTCTGCCATCTCATTTTAAAAATCAATTTTAATGGATTCCACATGCTTTTGACGTTTTTCGGTGAGAATTCTTTGAATTCAGAACTTTCTTATAGGAAATTCATTGGTTCATTGATCTAGGCGCCTTTATAGTAACTTCATGAACATATACATTGATTTTTTGAGTAGCAAGCACTCAATCTGAGTTGACCAATCTTCTTGCAACGATATTATGCCTGCATGCGAATCAAATAAGTCTTCTTGTATAGGATCATATGATAATGTGGTAATATATATATATATCTAGATTGCTGTTTCTCTTTCTCAATAATTCTCAGGCGCAGCCTCATCTCTTTATTGATCCTTTTTTTGATGTCCACTCTATCTTAATTACCCTGGCTCCCATTGTCGTTGCCAAAAAGGATATTCTGCATTTCATTAATTTTCATTCGCGCGTATTAGCTATAGTAAACAAGTATTTACAAGTAATCGTATCCACACCAACTTAGTTTCCCATTGTTTGAACATGATTCAATCAAATTATGCATCCTAAAAATTAAACAATATTTTTTTTTTGGAACACCTTAATGTATATATATTAAACCTGTGTATAATCCACTTTCCCTATACTTCGCTCCCTCACCCACTTTCAACAATAATCATTGCTGTCAAAAGCTTATCCTTACAGGCTATTTGTGCACACTCAACTGCAGCGTGACAGTCAATCAGCCGAAACCGTATTGACATGCCTCATAAAGATATTGCATAGTGGTGATATTGTCAGCATTCTTTACTTTATGGGCGGCAATTAATTTTTTATACACTTTGCAGTAAATTTACTTTAGTCAATCAAAAACAGAGTTTAAGTAATTTTTCATTCAATCTTTACCCAGTGTACTTGAATATAATATTTTGTGAGTTGCTTATTACAGCAGATTTAAAATTGCTATAAATATTAACATGCAAGATTGCTTCTTGTGGTAATTGTTAAAATCCTTAAACCGACATTAAAAAAATCTCCAAGGAGGGTAATTTACGATGTTGTTAGCTAATTAAATTGTAAAGTCGCTGTTGTAAAACATCACCTTTGTTGCTGGAACCTTACCCTTTATTTTTGACAACTGTAACGAGTTTTGCTATGCCTGGGAGAATTGAGATTCCGTTTAGTAGATGGATTACAAAACATTATCGCCCCTCGACTTACAATGGCAAACTGAGCTGATTTCTGTCTTAAAAAAGTTTATGAATGAAATTCATTGACCGTCCGCGATCAGCCTATTTTCTCTCGCCGTTTGGCGAATAGCACAAAGGCGCGCATCGCAGATGAAGAAAAGGTTCGGTCAAGCATGTAATATACGTGCAAGCGTCACTTGTATACCTGATGTATGTTTCTTAAGAATGTGCTATTATAGCGTGATTTGAGTGAGTTTATTCGATTCGTCGGGTTGATGGGAGAGAAAAGTATGTAAAAAGTTTGATTATAAAAAACACTTTTCTGTTTGTATGTCGCTCTCATATACTGATACTTTTTTGTGCAGATTTGAAGTATGCTCAGCGTGAAAAATTAATCTTGGGAATTATTTTATAAAATTTTTTGCGGAGTTCGCTTACTATGCTTGGGATGTATTAGTCGCGGGCCAAAGAAATGCTTAGCTCAAAAATCCATGGCGCTTTTCGAACGACCTGCCTGAATCGCTGATAGAGAGTTCGAAATGTACTTTTGCTAAAATCATTTTTTATATAATAGGCGCTATAAAATTAGCAAAACGTTTTCTGTTGGATGCCAAACGATGCCGATTATTTCTTTTAAATTTAGTGATACATATAGTAGCTATATAAAATGCACCTATGAATTAGTAATATTTCTTGTTTTACAATTTTCACGATATTCATCAAAAAAAGTACCCCAAAAACCACCACAAAAGTTAGTTTATTGTATGCTGTGACGCTTTTTGGTTGTTACTAATGAATTTTATAAAGAAAACTGTATTCCATAATTGACATATAATTAATCTAAAAGGACACTTACTATTCCTATTTTTGCTTTGCTACTCTTTCGCACTGTTCCATTTATCTTCACTTTATTCATGTAACACAATTGCTATAACTAGTTTTCACCAATTGAGTAACAATTAACGATCACTTTATATCCCCGTAGTGAAAATTTGTCAAAAAAAGTACAAAACCCTTGAACCATAATTAATATGACCATAAAATAGTCATTATAGTAATCAATGTAATGAAGAGGTAATGAATAGCAATGCTTTAAAGGCACTACCAGACACATGGATGCACTTATGGTCACATACATAGGTATGATGAGGGAGAATCAGTGAAGCGTGGGAATATTTTGTTTAACAATATCATTGTCATTAAATGGCACTGAAACCAATTCCGTTAGAACAATTTTGAGATGCAATGGACTGCTCTCAACTTGGGGTTGTGTACGCCAATGAACATATGCGAGGGCGTTTTCATAATATATGTATGGTATATACGAGTACTTGGAACGAGATCAAACACATTTGAAGCAAATGGAAGTCACATAGAAAGCAACACTGAATAAAAATACAAATTTAGGGAAATTAATGCAACCTTCTGTCTTTCATTATTTGCTCTTTTACTGTTTTTACATGTAATTTATAGACTAAGATAGTCAAAGGTAGTTCACATTGGCAGTGACAAAATATTTAAATGCAATTGTCAATTAATCTAAATCAGTGAATATTAGGCCTGAAATCTGAAGATAAAGCTCAAGAGGAAGATAATATATTCGTTCTGATTATATCGCGGAAACTCGCCAAAATACCAAGAGAAAGAATTAGGATTTTTTTATTATCTAAGAAAGTGGAAGTCTAAAAGTGCGATAACTCATAAAAAAACAAGTCAGAGACTTTGAATTCTACGCATAGGATGATACAATTAAGCTTTAGAAACACCAGTACAAAAATTTTACAATGGGCATGGTACTACCGATTACGATTTCCCCATTGGTCCATAACTCTTTAAGCCACCATATATTGTACCTAAATGTGGACCCAGGTGTCCATGGCTGACTTTTTACTGAATTAATCGTTCAATGTATGAGATATATAGTTGGAATTCGGAGAGAATCCCTTCCTTATAATATGATGTCTGTATGTCAAAAATGGATTGAATCGGGTCAATACTTCTTTAAGCCAACATAGACCTAATAGAAAGGTTATCGAACTTCAGACTCATTTTATACCGCATAAAACGACAAATATGTGACTTATCTAATAAAATTGCGTTGGCGTGTTTCTTTAATAACGGTGCATCTTTGAGTCTAAAATGGACCAAATGAGGTGAAAACTTGCCTTAACCTCTGTATAAATAATATCAGGATTTTCAAACATCTGGTTGACTATATTTCGTGTATATTAGTAATGGTATGTATGATACCTGAATTAAACTCAGAGAGCATTTTTTCGCAATATTTAGTAATGCCAAAAATAGATCAAATCGGATCTATACTACCCCTATCATACATAGATGATTTTTGTTATTTGTACAAACCTTATACCGAATATGTCGGTCAGTATGTGAGTTTTTTATACTCTCGCAACCTGTTGCTACAGAGTTTAATAGTTTTGTTCACCTAACGGTTGTTTGTATCACCTAAAACTAATCGAGTTAGATATAGGGTTATATATATATAAATGATCAGAGTGAAGAGACGAGTTGAAATCCGGGTGACTGTCTGTCCGTCCGTGCAAGCTGTAACTTGAGTAAAACTTGAAATATCTTTATGAAACTTGGTGGACACGTTTCTTGGTACCGTGAGACGGTTGGTATTGCAGATGGGCGTAATCAGACTACTGCCACGCCCACAAAACGCCATTAATCAAAAACGAATAAATTGCCATAACTAAGCTCCGCAATAAGATACAAGACTGTTATTTGGTACACAGGATCACATTAAGGAGGGGCATCTGCAGTTAGAATTTTTTTTTAAGTGGGCGTGGTCCCGCCTCTAATAGGTTTAATGTACATATCTCCTAAACCGCTAATGCTATAATAACAATACTGGAAGCAAATGTTTTAAGCAATTCTATTGACGGTGTGAAAATGGTTGAAATCGGGTGGCAACTCCGCCCACCCCCATATAACGGTACTGTTAAAAACTACTAAAAGCGCGATAAATCAAGCACTAAACACGCCAGAGACATTAAATTTTATCTCTGGGATGGTATCGAAATCGGACTACAACCACGCCTACTTCCCATATAACACCATTTTAAATTCCATCTGATTCTTTCACTTTCCACTATGCATATCAAGCAACAATGGATATATCGGGGTAAAACTTTGCGTGAATAATACGTTTAAAGTATGCCACCTTGTGACCAAAAATTGTCTAAATCGAACCAAAACTGTTCAAGCCCCTAAGTACTAAATATGTGGACCCCAGTGCCTATTGTTGACCTTCTACCGAAAATATCAGTCAATCCACAAAGAAATCTCAAACGATTATACCATTTGACTTTCCAAGAGTATAAAATGTTTGGTTACAACCGTACTAAGCCCTTCCTTACTTGTTATTTATAAAATTGCTTGAAAATATGTTCTCGAGTACACTTTATTAATGTCAAAGGTTAATGCAACAAACCCTGATCTTTCTTTGACCCCAATATACCCTGTATGGTTATTTACAGCTTTCGAGCCGACTATAAACCGTTTAGGTTGGTAAAATGTATATGTAAGAATTTGGTGTAAGCCTTCGTGCAAACCTCATATCCCTAATATAATGAATTCCCATCCTCTGACTGACGTTTTCCGCATCATCTCAATATATTAAATTTAGCCTCTCCGATTACGTTTATATCACATATGTCACATTTGGATATGTTTTAAGTATAATTTTAGCTGACGTGAAGTAATATTGTATATAACAATAAAACTAAGAGAGCCTATGACCTATAGTATACCTTAATAAAAGACCAAATTTGATCGTAATTCATTCACGATTTCGTCGAATAATGAATGTTGAATTCTTTCTAAACAATTTTTAATATGAAGGTTTGCCAAAACCTAAAGGTATTTTCCGGGCTTTAATCTTTTCAAGTTGCACGAGTGTGAAATCTTCGGTTACACGTGAACTTAGAACTTCCATAATTGGTTATTATAGATTTTTTTGTTTTTTAAAGAGAGCATAAAATAACATATCTTGCTGCTAGCTTCCTCTTTGCTTTTAAACTCTTTCTATTGAAGCTGAGTAAAATTTAAGATCAAAATAATCAAAAATAATCACGACACCACAGTATGTCGCAACCTCAACCGGTTTTCAAACTTTTACTAAGTCCTAAGGAACTACAGTGAGAAATTTCGATTGATGACAAAATAATGCAATATGTGTATAAAACGGAAAGTTGTCTGAAATGATTTGAAGAAAAACGTTTTTAGAGCAATGGCGGATCATACAGTGAACAGTTGTAAGTGATGAGTAGGTGTGTTCTTGATCTGAAGATCTTAAGAACGTATTTAGAACTACATGCTTTTGAATAGAATTGGCAACATGTTAAGTAAATGAAACAGATAAATGTGTGCCAAAAGTAGAGCACTTTAAATAGTCTACGGAAAATACGAAAAATATTCGGAAAAGCATTAATTTATTTATCAGACAAATTACACAATAAAATTGTCAATGAATACGACTCCAAAATACTAGCAAAAACCCCTTAGCGAACTCATTGAAACGAAAATTCGCTTCAATTTTGCTTAAATGTAAATATAGCGAACCTTGGAGTTTTGAAAGCAATAACCTACATAAAAGTCTCAAAAAAATTTTAAAACTAAAATTCAAGCGATAATTTGTAAAAGCATTCAAATGATATTTCAAACAAACTTTAAATTAGCTGCACTATAAAATTTAGCCAGCATTTCGACGCAGTCATTTAACTTGAAATAAACATTTTCGGACTTTTTATACTCTCGCAACCTGTTGCTACAGAGTATAATAGTTTTGTTCACCTAACGGTTGTTTGTATCACCTAAAACTAATCGAGTTAGATATAGGGTTATATATATATAATTGATCAGGATGAAGAGACGAGTTGAAATCCGGGTGACTGTCTGTCCGTCCGTCCGTCCGTCCGTCCGTCCGTGCAAGCTCTAACTTGAGTAAAAATTGAGATATCTTTATGAAACTTGGTAGACATGTTTCTTGGTACCGTGAGACGGTTGGTATTGCAGATGGGCGTAATCGGACCACTGCCACGCCCACAAAACGCCATTAATCAAAAACAAATAACTTGCCATAACTAAGCTCCGCAATAAGATACAAGACTGTTATTTGGTACACAGGATCACATTAAGGAGGGGCATCTGCAGTTAAAACTTTTTTTTAAAAAGTGGGCGTGGTCCCGCCTCTAATAGGTTTAATGTGCATATCTCCTAAACCGCTAATGCTATATTAACAAAATTCACTAGAAGCAAATATTTTTAGCAGTTCTATTGACGGTGTGAAAATGGTTGAAATCGGGTGGCAACTCCGCCCACTCCCCATATAACGGTACTGTTAAAAACTACTAAAAGCGCGATAAATCAAGCACTAAACACGCCAGAGACATTAAATTTTATCTCTGAGATGGTATAAATTGGCTTTATAGGAACCGCGTTCAAAATTAGTCAGTGGGTGTGGCACAGCCCACTTTTAGGTGAAAACCCATATCTTGAGATCTGCTCAACCGATTTCAACCAAATTCAGTGCATAACGTTCTTTTCATGTTTCTATGTCATAGTGCGAAAATGGGCGAAATCGGACTACAACCACGGCTATTGCCCATATAACACCATTTTAAATTCCATCTGATTCTTTCACTTTCCACTATGCATATCAAGCAACAATGGTTATATCGGGGTAAAACTTTGCGTGAATAATACGTTTAAAGTATGCCACCTTGTGACCAAAAATTGTCTAAATCGAACCAAAACTGTTCAAGCCCCTAAGTACTAAATATGTGGACCCCATTGCCTATAGTTGACCTTCTACGGAAATTATCAGTCAATCCACAAAGAAATCTCAAACGAGTATACTATTTGACTTTGCGAGAGTATAAAATGTTCGGTTACATCCGAACTTAGCCCTTCCTTATTTGTTTTGTTTCTAATCTAAAAGTAACAACAATAATAAGCACTTCGCATCTAATTCCCCGAATGACTATAAAGAGTTTGTGGTGTTGAGTGCAAAAAGGGAGTTAAACAAAATAAAACTCGCGGCAAATGTCACGCACAAACACAAGCAAATGTACACACACACATACATGCATACATATGTTTTTCGCATTTTACAACCACTTTTACATTCAAACTTTTCTTTGCCCGCGTCTGTATTTATATGCAAATGCTGCTTTCAGCGCTGTGGAGTATTTTGCATTATTACACTCGCTGGGCAAATTAAATTTTTAAACTTTCAGTAAAAACAACAACAAAAATAAACCACATGTTAAAGAGGTTAGATCTGAGTTAGTTGACAAATGCGAGAACGAGAGTGCAATACCTCGCATGAGTTATGTATACATATATCTCCATATGCACATATATCACATAAATATACTCGTACATATATACTCTCATACCGTTTGTTGTGCATCCAAATATAAGGACAACCGTCAAACAGCAATCTAGCTTTTTGGGCTTGAACAAAGTGTAAGCACCAACAACACACAGATATGCTCTTTACTTGCTTGGCTTCGGCTGTGGTGAATCTGGGTAATAATAATGTCACGACGCTTGGCACACCCGCATATGAAATACAACAACAATTAAGTGGTATAATAAAAACTTTACAATTTTAATTAAAAAACTTTAATTTCAATTTCTCTGCTGAATAATGACTGATTGAAATTTAGTGCAATAAAGGTCGAAGTTTGTAAGGACTTGACAGAAACGAGCAAAAAACAAGAAAATCCGTTACTTCGGCTGCACTGAAGCAATAATACAACTAACAGGTGGATTTCTTCCAGCAGAAGAGGGTATAAAAAGATCTTCATCTTGATTGTGATCGGTCACTTTAAATGATAGCTATATGCTATAGTGGTCCGATCTGATTCGGAGATTTTAGCGTTGCACTTTATGCATCTATCTTTTCAAACAAAAAATCTTTTTATATATGGACTAGATTTTGATGATCAGTCAGTCTCTATAGTAGCTATATCCTAAAGTGATCCGATATTAGGGTCAATTTAGCGGTTGCTTGGAGAGAATAGAATGTATGGACATACATTTCGGACCCTTTCTCATTCCAACCACAGCAAGGCTGAGGTGCCCTTCCTTGCCAACTAATCAGTTTACCAGTTGCCTACGATTCTGCTTTGAAATGATATTGAAATCAATCTTATCCAGAAGTAAACCGCAGCCATGGAAAGTGACGTTAGGCATTCTTTAACCAGCACCCTTATTAAAAGAGGGTGATCTCCGGAGCAGTAATCCAACCTTACCCCCTAGCCTTGACCCATCCGCAAAAAAGCAAACTACCTTTCTCTTCCTCGACTTAGTAAAACATAATGGCCTCGTAAAGTCATAGGACTACTTTTAGTCAGAGACCCCATCTTTTTCCAATAGCTTCGTTTGCCGCAGATATCTGCTACTACTCCTACCCCTCACATTCAATAAAAATTGGCACAGTGTAATAAATCCCAGCTAAAGTAAGAAGCACAACACTGACCACGTTTATTACGCTATTATTAGAGAAACGGTAAATAGAATGGCGAAAAAGAATATTTTTAATTGCAAATACAATACCCGCAGGAGGTTATAATTTTCATAAAGCACCAGAAGGAGCTGCAAACTGATATCCCTATGCGCATAGTTTAAGTGTGGAAGCAAACAAGGCAAATAAACAAATGTATTCTTATAAACAAACAAGCAAATAACAACGTGTTCGTGCTAATTTATACAGTTATAATGCAATTCACGCGCAAAACAAAAATAAAAGTCAACAAAACGTGGCAAATTTAAATAGTACAAACTAAAAAATGATTATTGTTGCCGGCACAACAGGGCGTACGAGTGTTGTGCAACAAATAAAAAACAACAAAAACAGATTGCACTGAGTAACAGCGTTTCTTGCGAGCTACAATCTAAGCAGGCAAGTGTATTTGAAGCAGACACGTAGAGGCGTGATGTACTCACGTATGAACTCGTACATATATGTAAGTTTGTGTGTGTGTGAGCTGGGTACATGCCGCATGACCGGAAGCGCTTTTTCATGCTGTTCGTAACGGTTGTGTAACGCTAGCAACCGCAATCACACTCGTCGTCTAAGCGTAAATTTGTTATTGTAAAGATTCATTTAGAGTCCATTTGTTTAATCTATGAAATGCAATTACACTGGCGCAACCACTCACACACACAAGAACTCATACATAAAAAAATAACAAAAAAACCTTAAGTTCCACTGCACCAAAGCTATAATACCCTTCACAGGTTCATTTTTTTCAGCATAAAAATGGTCCGATCTGAACAAATTGCATAAACATTCAGTTTATATGGCAGCTATGTGCTATAGTGAGCCGATCTGAACACTTTCTTCTGAAATTGTAGCGCAGTCTTGGACAATGGTCTATGCCAAATTTTGTGGAGATATATTGTCAAACCAAAAAGTTTTCCATACAAAAACAGTTGGTTTGTATGCCAGATATTGGCGATTCCAATAAATTTTTGCGGAGGAAAGGTCGTCTGCAAAATATTAGATCGATATCTCAAAAACTGAAGGATTAGGTCGCGTATATACAGACGGTCAGACAGATAAACAGGCATGGCGAAATCGACTCTGATAATTTGTATATATATTTCCTAAGGTCTGCAACGTTTGGCTCTGGATGTAAAAAATTTGTGGCAAACTTAATATATACTGTTTAGGGTGTAACATATCATACATGCGCTCGAACAGAACTCTACATGCAGCAAACACAGCGCTGCATTCAAACAGACAGACAAACAGCTAGTTAGTGCTGCAGCAGAAATCGTGCCACGCCACGCCATGTTGCCGCTTGTGGCAAGCTAACTTGGACGCGCTTGCTGCCAGCTGCAATTGCCAGCTCCAAAACTGTTTGTGTGTGTGCATGGTGGTGCAATATCCCGCCTGGCACTAGGCACGTGGCTGAACACATTGTGCGCGTGCCAAGTATAGAAATTATAAACGTTTCCGTATTCGCATCCGTGCACGTTCGCGCGCACTTCCGCCGCTCGAACCTGAGGCTACCGTGATTTAGTGGTGCGCATAAAAATAAGGCGATCTAGTTGAATGCCCACACATATACGTGCACTATGCAGCACCATACACCTAAGTCCATATATGGACCGGCATCATAACCAGGAGCAATGCAAATATGTTGCACGAATCAGCGGCACAAACAAATACATAGTCACACAGGTCTTTAAATACATTTACTGTCAAAATCTGGAAACGATTCCGAATTTTCTAAGAGCTGAGCTCTTCTCAGCACGTTTGCGTGCGCTCTTTTACAAGCAGATTTGCTTTTTTGTTGCTGTTGTTTGGAACCTTCGTACGTACTAGGTACTTTAAAATGCCATCGACAGCGCTTGGCATTCGTGTCCGGCGCTTGTGTCACTTGCGAATGCAACGCTGAGCTCATTTATATATGTAGAATTTTTTTAAAAAATGATGATGTGAAAATGTTGGAGTGAATGTCACAGCTGGACTGGTAAAAAATTCATGAACATCGTCGTCTCGAATACGTACTAATCGCATATACATATGTAAAGGGTGTTTTTTTCGAGGTATAGAACTTTAAATTGCAATAAAACAACGATTATTCGATTGACATGAATTTTATTTATCCGAAAGATAATATTGTGGCATTACATTTTAAATATGATTTCTTGCATTTGACCGCCACGGCTAGCTTGGATGTAGTCCAATCTGGACGTCCAATTTTCGATGACTTTTTCCGACATTTGTGGCCGTATATCGGCAATAACACGGCGAATGTTGTCTTCCAAATGGTTAAGCATTTGTGGCATATGCGCATAGACCAATGACTTTACATAACCCCACAGAAAGCAGTCTAGCGGTGTTAAATCACAAGATGTTGGAGACCAATTCACAGGTCCAAAACGTGAAATTAGGCGGCCACCAAACGTGTTGTTCAATTCAGGAATGAAAAAGTTTGTAATCATGGCTCTATACCGATCACCATTGACTGTAACGTTCTGCCCATCATCATTTTTGAAGAAGTGCGGACTAATGATTTCACCAGCCCATAAAGCGCACCAAACAGTCAGTTTTTCTGGATGTAACGGTGTTTCGACATACATTTGAGGCTTAGCTTTACTCCAAATGCGGCAGTTTTGTTTGTTGACGCAGCCATTCCACCAGAAGTGCGCTTCGTCGCATCATACGATAAAATGAATGTAGTGCGCAACACGTATTTCGCACAGAACCATTATTTTCGTAATAAAATTGCACTATTTGCAAGCGTTGTTCATTCGTGGGTCTTTCATGATGAATTGCCTAACCAAACTGAGAATAAATCACTTGACATCTTTTAAATCGGTCGCCATCTTGCCAACATAAAGTTCTATACCTCGAAAAAAAAAACCCTTTATATGTTTATACAACAACTCACATCTGCTATTCGTACGACAGGGGCATAGCAAATTAAATACTGGGGGTACAAGAAACACTTAAGATCAGACGTCCTCAAAAGTATTCATTATGTCTGTCACAGTTTAAGACAAATATTATTGACGTGACATAGTAAGTCAGGCACTGGATTTCCCCCCTCTGAGCCTCCAAACTGACTGCCGCTCAAAATATGGTATATTTAGTATTTCTATGATATCAAGCCAATACTAGATTAAAAATCTGCACAACTAAAACATGTTCATCAATCCGTAAAACTTGGCTATTGCATGTGTATAACTAATGATGTGTATAACTAATAAACCCCTGAATTACCGGACCCGCCGCTCATTTTGCATAGCTCCGAAAAAGTGGCGGTTTGTATTTATATTGTACTCCCACTTATCAGATGTAAGTACAATAATATATCACATATTATTTCCATCATCGAACTCAAATAGATTCCGAAATTGTAAATCATCAATTAATTACTCCATTTTCACCAACGAGAATTTTACTTAAGGGGCACACCTAGTATGACAGTCTTAATTAAGGTGATTTTCGGAAATTCAAAAAAACACAAAAATTAACGAATAAATTATTTGAAAACTTTAGGGGTATATTTAAACAAATTTGAAGAATATATAATAAAGACAAATTAATATTTTTTGAGCTTCCGACTAGAAAAAAGGTTATTTTCTCCTGCAATGAACGCGGCCTTCTCCATGGATGAAACCCAAAAACGAATAGATTCTCGGCTAGAGGATATTGTCCGTACAATGGACTAGAGCCGAAACAAAATAAAACTGAAGTGGAATTTTATGATTATTAAAGATTGATTATTAAACATATTAAATGTTTAAGACATCGATTTCAAAGTATATTATATTATTTTAAAGTTAAAACCTATCGAAATATGAAAAAAATATTTGTTAATTTTTCAATTTCACACCAGGTTTGTCCCATAAGCTTGAAAAGAATGGCGTTAACCACCATTGAATAAAGGCTCAAAATCAATAAAATATTTAGTTAGTGACCCATACACAACACCGACAGAGGAGATTGGATCTGTTCAACAATTTCTCACTTCAGATATTAGAAACATACCTTTATTTTTCCGGGTAACATAAAAGTAAATAAAATTGTCGCATTTGGAATGATAATGTCCACAACTCATTGTCTGAGGCGTGGCCTCCAATATCGTTCGATTGAACACCGCTGGACCATTTTTTGTGGAGTTTGTGAAGTTAATAAGCGTATTTTTCGTAGGTTAAGCTATAGAGAAGTTATTCAACCTAAAATATGGAGAATGTGAGCAAAAAATTACGACAAAATATTATAAATTCTAAACATCGAAACATTTTAATATTAAAATAAACAAAAAGTTCGCTAAAACAACGGAATTTATTAATTATTAAACGAAGACCCACAACATTATTACAAATTTCTCTGAAGCTGAAAACATTTTAAAGATCATTTCGAAGACTACTTAACGGTATTTTTCCTGTAACAGTCCACACCCATTTTCGTCGCCAACCAGCAACCGACGCCACTGTTTTGCAACACAACCCCACATACGAGTATGTACGCATAAATGCACGAACAACATTAATGTGGCACATATGTTGACCATGTTTAGAATGCAGGTCTGATCTGTAGCTCGGTGTTTTCGTGTCAAGGTTTGCAATCACACCAGTCAAAACAACAACAAATGTGAAATGTAGAACCTTCGACAGAGTGAAAAGGCAAAAAAGAGCAAGAATTGTGCGAAAAAATTTCACATACACGCACGCACATACACATTGGCATATGTTTGCGCTTTATATGCAAAAATTGCGTTTGTATTGGTGCCTTCCGAGGCACATGCTAAGGTATGTGTGTATTGTGGTTTACCACTTTTTAGCCGGCTAAAAGCAATTCTTTCATTCCATCTTTCACTCTTAGCTTCTAATGCGTTCATATACCCGCTTAAATACAGATTATGCTTTTGCTTCGTACTTAAGTCCATACATACATACACGTGGTTGTTTAAAGCCCCGAGTACATTTTTATGCAAGCGTTGTGCTGCTGAATATATTATTTTGGTGCATTTGCATTTGTTGCAATTTCATTCCTTTGCTAATTGCCAACATACAAAGTGTAAAAAGCGTTTTCTGCGAAAACTAAGAAAACATTTTCGCTTTGACCATTTAAGGTAACCCATTACATACACCTACACTACATAGAAAAAAACACAAAATACTACAAAGATTCAAAAATCTTTTGGAAAATTAGTTATATGATAGAGTTATATTAGTTTATTTTGAAGTTAGGAAAAAAGGATACTCGTATCTGGAACTAAAATTATAGGTGAAACAACAAACTCAGTCGCGGTCACTTCTTTGGATCCAAACACTTCGATGACTCTAGATAAAAGTAGAAGCATTTGAAATATTTTTTTTTTTTTTTTTTTTTTGTAATCCCACATAGCTAGTATTGACAAGATCATTGTCGAAAGAAGAAAAAGCGTTATTGCAATTGCTCTTATTTAAAGTAAGTAGAATAGAAAATGGAACTTGGAGAAAGGTGGCTCTTCAATAAAGCTTTATACAGCTTTCCGATGCAGATTTAGCTCGAAATGTGAGTTCTCAAGTTCTTCAAGTACATGAAGGGACGAAACGATCTACGAAATTACTTTGCTACTGTCGATATTTTATCTATTAAATCAGAGATTACTAATCTACTAACTTGGGTAAGATATTTATATGTATGGTGAGTACAAAAAAGTTATTTTATATTTGGTAACTTTATTTAAAACTTATACTTTCCAGTTTTTATATATAGACAACTACGCCTGTTGTTCATTTCGCCAAACTCTTTGAATATATTTTCACACAAAGAAGATCTGTATAAGAGTTAAAAGCGAAACAGTAAAAAGATTTTAAGTGAGCATATGCTTTTTCAACGCGAGCAGTTTAGTAATGAAACATAAATACATCTAAAGTGAAGTTTAGTAATAAAATATCTGCACGAAAAAAATTGGTCGCACGGCATTTGCCTAGCTTGAAACTTTATAACGGTAACTTCAAAATTCAAATTTATGCGGAGAGGTTACTTATTGTCCACTTTACTGCTTAAAAATTTTTACATAAATATCGTTAGTGTACAATTTGTCAGCAATGAAGGCACCTGTTCGCGAATTGCTTTTGCGTAAAAAACTTGAAAATTCAGGCATGTCAGGCATGTCAGGCAAAAAATGGCAAAATCGTCAGTGACATTCATACTTCAAACAATTTTTATTCCACTACAAATCACATGACGATTTTGCAATATATTATAATTTTGCTTCCGGAACAACAACTTATTTTGAACGACTTTCACGAAAGTCGTCTTGGACTGAACTACGACCTCGATTGAATGCACCATGCCATCGATAAACACTGGTCCTTGATGGATCGTCATCAGTAAAAATTTAATTAAGTTCATTGATGCACTGTTGCTGAGATAATCCACACAGAAAGTTTTAAGAAATAATCGCGCGAAAATGTACGCGACTTAATTCCAGTTTTTAGCCGAGTTGAATATTTTGAGTTACTATAAACAATACAAATAGCGCTTGCATGTCAAAACACTTTGAGTATGTATAACATCAAAAATCTCAATCTTTATGATAAAGTGGTGAATTGCCATATTGCAACACTAGGGTTGCCAATGTCGAAATATAAAAGGCCACCCACGTATACCGAGTAAAAGTAAGCTAAAGTATTAGAAAATAAATATAATAGAACCTCTATCAGATAACAGACGGTTATAAGACCGTTTTCCTCAGCAGTTTAGTAGTCAACTCAAAAATTTTAGCGGAATTTGGCTCTATATGTATGTTGTCACAAAAACAACATTATTCGTGAAAATATAGTTCGCCACTACACTGCAAAATTAATTGGCCACTGTTTGGTTCTTAGAAGAACTGAGTTAAATCATAATGATTGATTACTGATGACATCAATGCAATAGCAAATAAATATTCAAAATCAAATTTGTTTTTTTCGGTTTCGAATCTTTTTTTGAACGCCATTCGCTAGATTGTTGGACAGTTCCGAAGTCGTATTTATATGCCCACGTCTCGTCATCAATAATGAAGCGTTCGGTAAATGTAGGGACCTGAGTTACGTTGTCAAGCATCTTATGCAATGTATGGTAAATCCATTTCTTCAATCTGTTCTGTAAGGGATTCAGCGAGTAATGTTGTAACTACTCAAATCTAGAGAATTAATAATAGAACACAGTGGCTGCGCTGGTTAATAAAAATCGTTCGAGATATTCCACTAAAGTTGTTTGAATTCCCAGAACAGATAGTTTTTAGCCAGCCAAGGACTATTATTTCAGCGATCTCACCCTGTATTAGTAAGTAGTAGTACCAAAGTTACCGAGGTGATTATTTAGTAAGTCAAGAAGAAAGTAATCTGAATACTTTTAAAGGTTCAAAAGCAATAATTCCAAAAAGTAAGGTAAAGTTTTGCTTTTCAGAATCGGATACTTCTAACTTAAAGCATCTATTTTACCCTAAAACACTAAACACTACAAAAAATATTACGAATACGCCTAGGCAGTATACTGGCAGCTGAATATACTACATAAAGTCCGCCAATTTGACTTTTTCCGAAAAAAAAATACACTCACGTCTTGTGTAAGTATATATTTAGCAGACACATTAAGAACACGTTGTAAAGTCGATATTCGCATATGCTGCAGACATATGTATGTACTAACACTTGTGCTCACGAGCAAATGTTTCGCACTAAGAGCTTTTGGAGCGCTTGGGAAAATTTAGCTCAACTCGCGACAACATCACCAAACTCAAATAAACAAAGCCAACAAAATATTGCAAAAACAAAATCCGAATGGAAAACAACAATACTAGGGCAGTGCAGAGGACAAACACAGCATGTGTACATATGTGTAGGTATTCAAAGAGGAGCCAAACAAGCGGCGCACACCAAGCGAACGCAAACATATTAATTGTTTTAGTAGACGGCAACGGAACATACAGTTGTGACCAAAAAAGTTGTAGTCAAAAATTTCCAATTTTGTTTCATTTTTTTTTTTTTTTCAAAGTATTCAAAATTATTCATAACTAAACTATACTCAAAATGCTAAAATTATTTTAAAAAAGCACAGATGGGAAGAATTATAGAAATGTGTATCCATACTAATTCAATGAGCGTTAAATATCCTGCAAACCACCTATCGGTTGAATCACCAAATAATTACCTAATAGTGCTACCAGAGATTTTAAGTTGTTAAAGTTTCTATGAGTTTTTTAAGACCCAATTGACAATTCTATGGTAAACGAAACTCTTATGTACGTGTTAGCGTTCAACCCTTTCTTTCGCAAAATCCTTATGAGTTGCACTTTGTGTTTGTGTTAGTTTCCGCGCTAATTCTTGGAATGTATTGTTCAGTAGCCGTGACTTGCTGGGTATATTTTCCACAAAGTCGATATCTATACGTAGAGTAAAAATATCGATAAGTTAAGATATCGATTTTGTTTCGTAATTTTAAATCTCTCTTAAAACTCTTGGAAATATTAGGTCTAGTAAAAAGAAATACATTGGTTTTTTTAATACATGGCTTTAGTAATACGTATTTTGCCTTGCATAGGTGCAATTGTATTTCGAACAGTTTCGTAAATGCTTGATTCATATTATATAATTTTGCTTTGGTAAGAGCAAAAACGCAAGCCAGGCGGCTGAAAATATGAATAGTGTTAATGGTCCCGAAGGAAGTAATTGTCCAGAGGAACCAGCTTTGGAAAATTGCAGAGAAATTGTGTTCCATTATGCAACGGCAGGCCAGAAACATCCATGATGACTGGCCAGAAGCTCTGGGAGCTTGGTTGGGAGGCTCTTATGCGTCCACCTTATAGTCTGGACCTGTCATCAATTGGTTAATATCTGTTACCTGTCTATAGCGAATCATTTTGTTGGTGAAAAATATTTGATATTTAATATTTTTTAATATCTGGAAACACCCACACAGTCGCTTGCCGTTTACTTTCTAACATTTCACTCGACCAATCGACACGTGTCTTTATTTAAGTTAATTTATGTACTGATGCTGAGTTAATCCACGTCAAAATTTGTAAAATATAATCGCGCGAAAAAGTTAGCGATTTAATTCCATTTTTTGATCAAGATGAATATTTTAAGTAACTGAAAACAACACAAATAGCGTTCGTATGTCAAAAATTTCATCAAAAATAGCATCAAAAATGTCAAACTATACGATAAAGTTGTGAGTTATAAGATTACAATACTAGGGCTGCCAAATCGTGAAATATAAAGAGCAAACTACGTAAAATATGCTTAATAAAACCATTAATGTAATGCAAAAGTAAAGGGTTTCTTTTTTCTAAAACTAATATATTTTTAACAGCGTTACTTCTAACACAAGCTCACTGTGTTATCACAAGAGAGTGTGCTATTAATATGATTAATATGTAATTCTTACTGAAAAATTTCTACAGTTCAACATAATATATAAAAAAAAAAAATCGTCAGAGTTAGAGAAAAATCCCACGAAGTAAAATGCGGTAACCTCTGAAAACATGTGGAGGTTTTCAAAAGTTACCTCTACAAAATCCTTATTTCATTGTATATAAGTAAGGTATATAGATTGCACCTTCGCAAGAACCCTTTAAGTTATTTGAACAGGAAAGAGTTAAATGTGTTATAAACATTAACTATAAGATATGTTTTTATAATTATAGATTTCCTTTTATGTATAATTTTAGATTTTTACCCTGTGGGTTTGAAATCCTCCACCTAGTTAGTGGTAGTCTCGCCCACGGCTACTACTATTGTTTTCAGCTCCACTGTATAAAACTTAAAGTAAGTGTGTTTGTGAGTCACTTTCTAGCCTGCATGCGTTCCTCTACAAGCTATTATGACACGCGAAAACAAGATTGCATACGTCACGGACGAGAGGTGTAGCGAAAATAGTAAAAATAGTGTACATTGCTCATTGCAACAAAATGTAGGCGTGCAACATCATACGTCAGGTGAACTAAACAGCTACTTCGGTCGGCTAACGGCAAGCAAAAACTATGCGAACGCATTCCCATGAACACACACACATGTATAAACGCATAACTACCCTGCAAAAATTGTGCGAGTAATCTTTAAAGATAGTATTCCACGATTAGTCTCTATAGGGTACAATTTGGAATGAATAAGTCGTCAACATATACCTTTAGGACACAATTAGGTGCTAAATAATCGGTTATCTTTTGGGTATAGTAAATGATAAATTCTTGGAATCATTGTTTACATTTCTATTCAATGTTACCATGCACAAGAAATTTTCCTTTTATAAAGCTGTTTACGAATAATGGAGAAGGCCTCCGAAAAAATTAAAGAATTTTATTTTTTATATACATTTCAAATATACTTAGAAACAGTTAATCAGACAAAAGAAACTGCGTTTGAGGTTAAGTTTTGATTTGTGCAAGATTGAAGAGATAACTCCAAATGAGCCAAATTGCTCAACGAAAGTACCTTTTCCAGAAAAACTGAAATTGTTAGCAATTCGAAATCAAGTATACTGTAAAACATTTTCTGAACTCCTAACACTTTTCGCTGAAGGTGGTATAAATGTAACTAAACGTGCCGAAACTGTTTTAAGGCATGAATCTAAAATCTAAATAATGGCTTTGAGTCCGGAGCAGTTTATACAATTATAAGTGTAAACATCGATTGGAGGATTATACCGTAGTTCAAGGATGCAGTTGTGGCCAATTTTAGTTCGGATTATTAATGTGCAAAATATATCAGTATTCGCTACTGGAAGAAAAATCTTAGCCTGCCCACACATATTTTCCGTTATGTAACATAGCATATCAGAGCCGTAGCAGCAGGAAATAATGTCTTCCATTAAAAATATATATATAAATTATTTATTTTAGAAACATTCAACACTGATTTTCGTATAAAAATAATACTATTAATTTTTCAATTTAAAATGAAAATGGATCGCACGAAAATATTGGTCAGAAAACTTTCCAAAATTTTGACAGGAGTAATATCCAATCTACTTTTAAAAAGTTTGACGCCTGAAAAAACCCTAAGGAAAGGTCTACATATTGAGACGTAAAACAACTAAGGAAAACCTAAAAAAAAGCTAATTTAATTAATAATAACTTTGAATTTTCCAGTATTACAGATTCTATTATAAAAATGTACAAATGAGTTTAAGTTTCAAACTTTTAATTTTAAAGTATTTTTTATTACCACAGTCTATAATAAAAAAATAAAAATTTAGTTTTATTTATTATGTATGTTTAATAATTGTATAAAACTAGACTAGTGTCATTACATGCCTAATAGGGTGTAAAAAGTGACCAGTCCGTAAAATAATGAAAACGAGCAGTCTCATTTTGTAGGTATTCGGGTACAAAAGAGTACAATTAGTATCTTCATAGAAAAAGGTCAAAAGTAGTATTAGTCACATGTTCCTTCGCGACGAATTACGGACTTATTCCGGACTTGTCGCATGTTTTGCAGGATGGAAGAAACTGTATGTGTATGTGTGAACTTCAAAGCGCATGTTGGACGCAAAAATATGCAAATTGGGGGTTGGTAACATAGACGACGCATATACACATATAAAGGGGTGCAGCCATGAACAGTGTGAGGCAGGTCGCCGGCAACTAGAAATGTTGTTACAACATTAAGGCACAACAGCAGCAACATCAACAACAACAATGTAACGGCTACAATAGCCAAGCTACTATGTTGGCGGCACTTTGCATACTAAAATGAAATATGACTTCCTGCATTTGTATCCCTAAGTATCATATAGTGCACGTCCAAGTCACTTGCATGTTTGCGGCGCATAAGCCCCGCCATGCCATGGCACACCGGGCTGCCTGTGAACACGCAGTTGTTGCTACGTTTGTGTTGGCGCTGCTCGTCGGCACGTAAGTCACGTGAGCTGCGTTACTGCCACTACAATTTGCGTGGTTTTACATGTCCGAAAGTGTCGAGCACACGCCAGCTCAAATGTTAACGCTAAACAAATGAGTGGGGCCGGTCCCCAGTGGGTGGAGCGCGGTAATTGCCAGAGAGCGCTGGTTGTGGCAAGTAAGCAAATGATACGAATATGGTTTTTGGCCGCACGGAGCTATTTCTATTCATGCCTTTTATTAATGTGAACTTAGTTGAATGGAAAATTAAGAATCAACAAAACGGTATTTTACTTTAAGAGGGTATATCCACTTGCAAGTTAGAAAACACGCTTTTTTTTGTGAAGTATTTTGAGGAAGCTTTTCTTTATTTTCAAAAATTTTGCAGCCAATCTCCAGGAAGACCTCCGAAGCAAGTAACTGGCGGTGAAAATAATTTGTCTGCTTAAAATTATTTAAAATTCAAACACCAAAAGAAATAATTTTCGGAGAATATTTCCTCACTGACTCTAAAAACAGCGTTTCACGAAAAACGTTTGGAGAAAACTTCTTCTAAGTACGATCATATCTCCGAATCTTTTTTTAAACGAGGATTACTAGAGTTGTCAAAATAGTTTGCGCTTTGAAAAAACGTAGCCAAAGATTCTCAAAAATATAGATTTCAGTGCTCTTATAAAGTTCTAAAATACTTTCTCTTTGGCACTTATATTTTGTACATCAAAGAAACGGAGGGTTTAACAGCTGTGACCGAGCGCAGGAAGATTTTTCTCTAGTTTTTTAGATTCTTCCTTGCATAGAATTAGAAACCAAGTCCCTCTATGGCAACGGTGATTTTTACTTTGCGCAATTTTATCTGCTCGTGGCACAAAATACTTTTATCACTCTGATTTAACAACATCAAAATTCATCGAAGTATATCAGTGATAAAGACAGTAGTTTAGTAAAAGATGCCCGTGACCAAACCTTAAAGTATGGCAGATTGTGTTCTCTCGTGAATAGAATCATATGACTTAAGACTTTAATGCAAATAATGTTTACTACTCAGTACGCACATGAAAAGACTTTCTTATATCAAATACAATTATCTACTAGCTTCAGCATAGTTACTGTTGTGACTTATAGGCACTATAAAGTATAAGTATACAGTAAAAAATTGGAACCGATATCATTATGTTCAACCGGAGACAGTAATTAGTAGCATAACAGAATTATAGATTATATGCGTTAAACAAAATTCAAAAAAGTAGAACCTCCAACACTGAAACTTTGTTAGCTTTACCGAAATGTGGTTTTGTTCGTAAACAAATACCTTAAGTATCTAAACTTAGTAAGCCTAGGCAGAATCCTAGATATATAGCGAATGTATTCCACTTTCGATGCCAAAAGAATTCTGATTGAACTTGGTTTTGATAAAATTAATCAGCTTTCGTAGGTTTCATTAGCCTAATTGGACGACCTCAAGCGGCACTTTACATGTGAAGGGAAAGACACCTAAACACATATAAAATATTGTAATTTGGTGAAAACTGAGCATTAGCCCAACAGAACTCTCATTTCGAAAAGACAGCAATAACCCAAACCTCTCTATTCCTGAGCCCTGCTTCACGTGATGGTTCGTACTGATGTAAAGCTTGCAAAGTAGAGTCTCCGCGGCATTGCAAACAACCAATGACGGAACTGGCAACAATGGCAGTAAAGAATCATCATTGACTTAAAATCTGATTAACAGAATATTTCAACAGCCACGTAAAATAGCCATGTCACGTAAAAAAAACATAACCTTAGGGTAATATTGACTTAGAGAACTTCCTTTTTGGCTTAAATTGCAAATTTGTTCGAACTTAACTCGTCTGGGTGCTTCAATTGCGCGAGCAATAATAGCTATGCCACAACTCTTTAAGCAATTTGTATGTTATAAACAATATTTTTAATCTCCTAATATACTCTTTCATATTTCCCGTTTTTTATACGTATCGTAATTAAAACTTTTGTACGTTAGGGATTTCTTCGGTTAAAATCATAGCTGTAACAGCACATTGGCATCTACCTTGTTATTACAACATAACTTATATCCAACGACCACGTGCACCTTAGTCGTACATCCACTAAATGCAGTAACTTTAAACGGTTGGGCTACATGGGAAATTACGAAAGTTTCAACGAAAACAGATACCACTCAACGATATCCGCAAATTCCGCCTGCCAACGAAAGCGGAAAACAACAAGAGTGGCGGTACCCCTGCAGAGAAAAGTCCAACCAGTCAAATAGTACTAGTTAAGAACCAGTAATTTCTCTCTGAAAATAAACAAGTCCGAAAAAATTTACTTCATAATCAGATATTTCGGGACAAATTAGAAATTCGTACGCAATTTGCTGTCTTATAAAAATTCCCAGCCAAAAATTACTACATTATAATAAAAATGAAGCGAGAGAAAGACCGAAATATTCAGCTACATAAGGAAGAAAATGCACTACTAAGCCGAATGCGACTACTTCTTAACAGCAACTCGTAACTTAGAATAAACTCGAGCAAAATCATATACCTTTCAACCAAAAACCATGGATTAAAAATAACATAATACTTAAAATACTAATCTAAAACGTGTAATTTGGAACCCAAAATTAACTGGTTCAAAAATGACTACCTTCACGTCATATATTTCTGGCTTTAAATAAACCAGTCTCATCTCTATCCATTACCAAAGTATGTACACGAAAAACGTACATGACGTTTTTGCCATTTTTAGTTTTTTGGCGATGAGACATGCCTGCATTTTCAATGTTTTTGTGCAAAACCAAATGCGAACGTGTGCCTTCATTTCTGACAAATTTGACATTAACAATATTTCTGTAAAAATTATGATGCCGTAATGTGGACTATTAGCCTAAATTTGAATTTTAAATTTACCGTTACAAATTTTCAAGCTACGCGAATACCGTATGACTAATTTTTTTCGTGCACATACTTTAATAGAAACTTTCTACTGCAATTTAAATCTACAACTAGAATTTTTTTTCGAAAATAAACTGGGCTGCAAAATAATATCCTATTGTAAATTCTGAGCTAAAAATAAACTAGTGTAGAAAATACATTTTTACTACGAAAAATTCGTAACTAAAAACTATTCCGAGATTATATACTTTTTTTTATTTGACAAGATATCTTCAGGAAATTTGGAAAAAATTATTGTATAGAGCAGCGCTACTGTCTCCGGACACATTTCACTGATCGGACCACTATAACATATATGTATGTCTGTCTATCATTCAAACTGAACGATCGAAATCAAGTTCTTGTGCAAATGCTTTTTTATTTCTGAAGGGTATTATTGTTTCGGTACAATGGAAGTTAAGTTTTTTTTGAACTCCTGCAATATGCTACAGAGTATAACAGTTTTTTTCACCTAACGGTTGTTTGTAACACCTAAAAATAATCGAGATAGATACAGGACACCCAAGTAGGTTGGTATTGCAGATGGTGGAATCGGACCCCTGCCACGCTCACAAAACACCAATAATCGAAAACTTATAAAGTACCATAACTAAGCTCCACAATAAGATACAAGAATATTTTTTAGCACAATCAATCGGATTCGATAGGAACATTTGTGGATTAACAAATTTTTAAAAAGTGGGCGTGGCCATATTTCTATGCTACGGTGCGAAAATGAGCGAAATCGGACTACAACCACGCGTACTTCCCATATAACGCAATTTTAAATTATATTTAACTCTTTCACTTTCCAGTTTACAAATCATGCGCCAATGAATATCTCGACATATGATAGATAGAAAGATACATATAGTGTCTTTAAGATGTGCCACTTTATGACCAGAAATTTTCAAATCGGCCTACGACTATTCTAGCCGCAAGATACCGAATATGTGGACTCCAGTTCCAATTGCGATCTTTTTATCGAAATTATCGGTCCATCTGTGAGATATATAAAAAATATAAAGTTCTTTCCTGATCATAGCATGCCAGTATATCGGATCGATACTTATCATATACCTAACGGAAAGACTATATCCCCATACATCGGCCAATATGTGCGTTATCTTATTAAAAATAATAGAACGCATTTTTCAAATAACAGTATACATATATTTTTGCATAAAATGGAAAAAATCGGGTTAAAACTTGCCCCAGCTCTATATAACTAATAACAGGATTTTCTAACATCCATAAAATCGAGTCAATACTATCCCTGTCTACCATATACCTAATAAAAGACCATATATCATAAAACCACGTGACTTCAAACCGATTAGGATGGTCAAAATATGTGATATTTTAATGAAATTAAGTTTACAAGCTTTCCTTAAAAATATGAATGGAATTGCTAATATAATCAATAACCATCTTCTGGTTGACGTTTTGCACATGTAAAAACATGCAATATATTGATTAAATTTAGTTTCTTCGGTTTAGTATAACTGAATGAGTATGAAATGTTCGGTTGCACCCGAAATGAGCCCTACCATACTTGTTAATTTTTATTTTGTTTTGAACTAGTCTCAGGCTGGTATGCCTCTGATGGAAATCATTCGATATGTGTCCCTTAGGACAACATCGTTCAGAGATAAAAGCATAAGCGACTGACTACTTGGTCATATGCTAATTGTAAGTTAGTTTGTAACTAGTTTATTTCGTAATGTGTAAAATAAAGCTAGAATGCAAAAGTGCATGCAAAAATGTATGTATGTTGGTATGTACATATGTGTTTAATGCTACTTATGAGGTATATTATGAAAAATCACTGCCACTTTGTAGTGGCATGCAATGTGGCATTCAGCTTGTTGAGAAATGCAATATCGGAATAACGGGGTATAAGTGTATATATGTATATATATTATTTTGCATATGTACATACATATATGATGAAGATTTAACACACACTTTTACGCGCACAGCTATGCATGAAAGTGATTTTCTTCGCGCAACGTTTGCGGTTCATTACATTCGTGTTCTCACATTTCGCCTTCCACTTCAATCACCTTGAGAAAGTTTTTGCACGAATAACCGCATGCAAACACACACGCGCACATATTTCGGGCGCGGTATTAGTGAAATGCAGCTGAACATATGCTTGCCTTAAACGTGCCCTTACGCTTGCTAACACCGCACCGCTCCCCCTCTCAATGCAAGCGCACTACCTCAAGGTTTTTAGGCCATACACCAGCGTCTACAGCATTTACTATTCATAATTGTGCTTGTGTATTTACTTGCAGATAAGCATGGGTATGTGTACGTATTGCTGTATATATGTGAGTACGCCTAGAAGCGTGCTTCTTTCTTTCGCTGCGTTTTGTGGCAAATGCGTTTGCATGCGCATTTAGAATTTTAAATTATTTGGCAGCACGATCGTACACACCCAACACGCTAGAACTCACCACACCATACCGCTCCACACATATTATGAAAAGCGACCCACCACCCCTTTTGGTTTCGTCTATATTGCTCAGTGCTTACTTGATTTCACACGTGCATTGAATGTAAGGCTGTTTTTTCAGCGCTTTTTCGAGCGCACACACACACTTACGTGTTTCGCATAAATCTGTTAGTATTTTTGTATTACTGTGCATATGCATTTTTAACGATGTGTTTGCTTTCATTACCACAATATTTGCAACGCATTTCAACGGAACGCCAGACCCAGCCAAGGCGAACTTAGCACACATTCATATTTTTTATGCCCTAAACAATGTTTATTAAGTTTGCCACGTCGGAAATCCTACAAATTATATATATAAATGATCAACGTAATGAGCTTAGTTGATTTAGGTATGTCTATCTGCCTGTCCGTCTGTCTGTATATACACGAACTAGTCACTCAGTTTTTGAGACATCGATCTGAAATTTTCCAGGTATCCCTTCTTCCCCAACAAGCTGCTTATTTGTCGGAACCGCCGATATCGGATCACTATAGGTTATATCTGCTATACAAATGATTAATCAAAATCAACTCTTCCTATGGAAAACCTTTTAATTTGACAAGATATCTTCACGAAATTTGGCATGAATTATTATCCAAGCCAACGCTACAATTGTTCTGATCGGTTCATTAAAGCATATAGCTGCCATAAACACTGACCAATCAAAATCAGGATAAATATATTTTTAAGCTCATTTATGCTATGAGAAATGCACCTGTAAAGGGTATTATAGTTTCGAAGTAGTGGAATTTAACCTTTTTACTTACATATTTTTATACACACACATAAGCACGTACATTTAAGCTTACTTATAAATTACGAGCTCTATATCGAGCATATGCAATTTAAGTTGAAGTGCAATTGTTTGTGTATGATTGTGTATGAGTATGTGCTCACGTACGGTTAATCACGCCTAAACCTTCCGCTTTTATTCGCTATTCAAGCAGCTAAATCGCCACAGACACGCATTTTTCAATTTAACGCACAAGCGCATCTATCTATCTATGTATGTATGTACGTAAATATGTATATGTGCTCTTTTTGCTGGTTAGAAAGTACACACAGTGAAAATATGTGCAAAAGTGCAGGAAAGTATTAATCAAAAGTTATGAATGTTGCCACATCTATTAAATGCATACACACCTGCGAATAGTTATAAATATGCGATAAATTACGGTGCGTAAAGCGTCTCATTATAACTGCTCTAATTATGGTTGCTTTAAAACATTCAAATAAAAAAGAGTTGCCAAGGAAAGTACGTATTTCATCGTCATCATCTTCGTTTCCTTTATGTGTTTAGTACTATCTATTAGAAATGTAAGTAGTTTGAAGAAATGCAAATCGTCGGCATTCTTCTTGGTTCTTGGTTAAATATAAATCCGGGACCGTTGCGGTTACATAGACTCTAGCACCTTTACAGCGAAGTGAAAGCAGCCGTTTCTTTCTATAACAAGACCAGCCTATGCTATTTTCCTACACGTCGAACTACACTTACTAACTACACGAATTTGCTGACTACTTACTTAATGATACACAATATTTCGTCTTTTTCTGATTCCCTATAAAGTTAGCTCGCTCTTTCATTCTTACTACGACTAATGCCAGTTTAGCCCAATTAATAAATAAAAATAGTCAAATCGTTATGAATATATGCCAGTTATTATAAGCCCTTACAGGGAATTATTCCTGAATTTTCTTTTCGGAAACACGAAAAATATTTTCAATATTAATCGATCAATATAAATGGCTCGAAGATGTAAAACCTTTCACAGATGCATTTCTTATGGCATAAATGGGTATAAAAATGTCTTTATAGATTTTGATAGATCACTTTGAATACCAGCTATATGCTATAATGGTCCGATTTAAACAATTCGTTGGGAGATTGTAGCCTTGCCTTAGACTATAATCTGTGCTAAACTTCCATACAAAAACTTAATTTTAATCGATGAGTTCGTATGGCAACTATGTCCAATAGTGAGCGGATTACGGCGGTTCCAACAAATGGGCAGCTTCTTAGGGAGAAAAGGATATGTACATATTTTTAGATCGATATCTCAAAAAGTGAGGAACTAGTTCACGTATCATTTATAAACATATTTTATAGGGTCCTTGACGTTTCCTTCTGGGTCTTAAAACTTCGCGCCAACTTAATATACTCTATTTAGGGTAAAAAAGCTGCGAATGCTGGGTTTATCTTCGGAATCATTTTTTTTAAGAGCGCAATTAATAAATATGGACATAGTTTAATAGCTGAAGCTCTTACGGTTAAACTTTCAAGTGTATACGTACAATAGTTTCCATTTAGCCATACAAACCGATTTGACGGAAATACAGTTTCGAGAAAAAACGCGTTTTAAAATTTAAATGATGAGCTGACCGACCCGAACTCTAATTGATCTATCAAATGAAGAAGATGTTTACCTAAAAGTGTACTTTTAGATTAAGAAAAACGCACTATTTAAAACCCTTTACGGTGAACTTCATAACTTGATGCGCAATCATCCGAAATCAAAAAATAAAGATTAATTTGTTAAAGTAAAAACGAGAAGATTTTTCGAAATTTTAATTTTTCATTCTTTTATAACACTTTGAAGGAAAAACCACAATCAAATAAAAATTATTAACAAACTTGAAAAAAACGAGTGGCCTTACCTCGTAAATTAAGTATGTACAGAAATAGTGTTCAATGTTTCAAAAACAACGGTGTAGTTTTGAGGTTATGAAGGGCACCGACTTGAACAGTAAAAAATATGATATAAAACATTTATAAAAATACTCGTAACTTCTTCATTTCTATTCCAATCGACTTGAAATATTACAATATTTATTAAATTTATATTGAAATATATGTACGTAATTAATATATATAATAACGCTTTCATGATATTTAACATTGTCAAACTATTTTGCTAATTGCACCAAAGACAGTTTTCTAATCCAAAGCATGTTTATCAGTACCTTGTCCTGTTCTTTCGCTTCTCGTCGTTTGCGGTGGCTTAAATACTTAAACTACAGATACCGGTGAGACAATAAAAGTATTGAACGGATGTTACAGCCTCCAATCGCGCCAATATATTTCAAGGCATTGATCCACCAGTGTTTCCAATCTTTATCTCATTAATTAAGCATTAACTACTCCGTTCTGCGTCAAAATTAGCTTTGAACGATCTTTATGAGTTGGCTAGAGCACCTCAGTGGAGAGTTTTCATTCCATTACCGCTATACTTTAGTACTTATTCTAATGTTATTAGAAGTGATCAACTACCACAAAGCTTAACACATTTGAACTAAGCTAGCTTATAACCTTTCAGCTTTAACAAATACTACATATTAACAAATAATTCTCCTGAAGATATTTTTAAATTAAAAAAATTGTTTTGTAAATGAAATTTCGGAAATGGCAATTCCATCAAAGAAAACTCTGTGACTTAACTTGTACCGCTCCCAAAAATAGTTTAACTAGTTTCTTAAATAAAACCCGAAAATATTTTAAAGTTTATCAGCAAATTCAACAGAATTATTTACACGAAACTTCGTTGTTTGCATTCGCCCTTGGAGCTTACTCTTCTCTTACATACCGCGGCACATGTGCTTCTCGTGTAACGCCTTGCAATACAGCGCCCGCCGTTAGCCTCGGGAATGTCAAACAAAACAAAAAATGCTGATGTCGCTGAAAGGATTTGTGACTGTACGGATTTTGGTGTTAAAAACGATTGTTAAGCTCAACACGGTCGCCTATACACCATACGCCATCTCCAGCCGTGAAGGCGCGCTGACTGACAACTCATTCATTTAGTGATTTAAGAGGGCGGTCCCACATATTATTAGCTTTTAAAAGAAAAACCAAAATTTTGGAAAATCGCGATTAATTTCTTATAATACATATTCTCTTTTAACTCAATACACTTTACCCAGGGAAGCTTCAACTCATTTCAACCGTCTGAATACTTTTTGGTAGGCCTCTTCGGTGACGAAATACAATTTCTGTTGATCTGCCAATTAGGCTTCCGTGGCAGGGATAACGTAACTTTTCACGTTTAGAAACAAAAAGAAATTCCACAAGGCTAAGTCTGGAGAATATGGTGGATGAAGTAGCAATTCATAGCCTGGTTCGATAAATTTTGATGTGTGCCGATAGGATGTCATGGAGTAAGAGCACTTTTTCTTCCCTAAATGTGGCCGTTTTGTCTGCAATTCGGTGTCGAATCGGCTCAATAATTCGGTATAGTAGAGCCGTGTGACAACTTTGCCCTTCTCCAAGTATTTGATGTAGATCACACTTTTGAATGTTAGAAAACGATGGTCAGAAACCGACATTCGAAAACAATTTTAGACATCGAAGTAAAAGAATTGGCGTATATAGTAGCCCTCTTTGATTTCAGCGCGCCATTTCTTTTAGAATTTGTTTCCATTTTTCTATAATCCGCAGACACGACTCATATTCTTCCAAATGCAGTCAAAACAAAACTGCAAGTGCTACGAGGGCTGCTATATAGCTGGCTGGCCTAGGCAATACTAAGTGTTGCCAGGTGCAATCTGACATTTCCATTGGAAAGTTTGACATTTTTCAGCATAACTTCACTCAGTTTTGTCATTTAATCGTGAATTGTTTTATTTACAGGGAATTAAAAAATTTATCTCGGCCAAAAAATGGAAGTAACTCGTGAACATTTTCGTGCGATCATTTTTCACAACTTTCAACGTGGATCACGACAAGAGTGCATCGATGAACTAAAATCTTTGTATGGTTATGAAGCACCATCCTATAGCACTGGGAAAAACTGATATAACGAATTCAATCGTGGCCGACGCTCGCTCAAAGACGAATTCCGTGAAGGTCGTCCAAAAACAGCCGTTGTGCCAGAAAACATCGATGCCGTACGTGAACTGATAATGCAAGACCGTCATGTAACATACCTTCAGATAGAGGCATGCCTCTCCCACCAGCATGCATTCGATATTGCATGAACACCTGACCGTAAAAAAAGTTTGTTCTCGTTGGATCCCGATCGCTCATAAAAAGGCTCGTGTGGATTGATCGAATTGTGACGAATCATGGATCTATGCGTATAAGCCCGAAACAAAACAGCAATCGACCGAAAAAAAAACAAAAAAAAAAAAAAACATTTTCGTTGATAAATATTCGTATTTTCATTATTAGGCCAGAAATATATATAGCAGCCTTCGTATTTCGTTGAAATTTGAACAGTAGCCGTATAGAATGTGCATTGCTTTGTCGAGAGTGGACCACCCTAGTATGGATGCATGTGTGCGTATGCAGTGAGATGTGTCTTGTGCTTTGACATCGCCTTAAAGAATTTTTAACTAAAAATTCTGTTTTTCTTGCGCTCAGCTGTCAACTCTTGCGCTTGGCAGGGCTTAATACTCACATACACGTATTCATGGAAGCATTTTTCACAATTACAAGCACAACTAGCGTCAGCGATTTCTGTAAGGATTTGTGCGCAAATTTTTAATAAAGAAGATGTACGGATCACCGACAGCGAAAGGATAAACAGAAATTAAAAGCAAATAGAAAAAAGTCACGGCGACACATACAAGAAGAGAAATCGTTGGGAAGAAACAAAAAAAATAAGTAGAAGAAAGAGTTATTCAAGAAAGTAAATAACAGATTTGTGAATGCAATTCTTCGCCGAAACATTTGCCAACTTGACTTCTGACGCCGCACACAGCCACACCCACTCACACAGAAGTAAGGCCCGCAGTGCTGAGAACCTAACTGAGAAAGCAAAGTGCAAAAACATACTGCGCCATTGTTGCCAGTGGAGAAATTAAATGAGAAAGCAATGCGGACGCTGGCAGCATGCGAACTAGATTGAGGTAGCAAGAGGCAAACAGCAAGCTGCAACGCCAGCAAATTGCGTAGGCGGTCGAAAAGCGCCACGGGTTTTTCAGGAAAATTAAAATCCTTGTAGTAATTCAACAGCCCAGCGCTTGGCGGCAAATGTGAAAGGATAATAAAAATGTCAACAACAACCATAATATAAAACACATAGCACATTATGGCAAAAGTGACAGCAACAACACAAAAACAGTAACAGCCTCATCAGCAATGATAACAGTTGCATTACGAGCAGCAACAAAGAAAAACTAACTAAAACTAACTTACTCACTGAGCAAATAAATACAAGCGCAACAGCCGAATAAACACAAGAAGCAACAATGGCTTGACAGCGATAAACAATTATTTTGTTAACACTTGTGCACGCCGAGGGGTACATAAGCGTTTGGGTACTACCAGCACTACTGGAGCAAAGAAGGAACCCTTTCTGAAACAAATAACTAGCACAGTCAGCATTACAAAAGTATCGCTTGAGTAGAATCCTCAAGGACGCAGAAGTCGCGGCCGACCAGAGATAGCATTTAGAAGGTCGATACTGCGCGAATTAGCCGATGCCAAATTACCTGGGATGGCGCAAAGGCCACAGGCCTCGGTCAGTTGAGATGACGCAACCTTTTTGAGGCCCTTTGCTTGAGTGGTTAGTTTAAAAGCACGTTAAAGAATTAAAAAGCTTCTCACAACTATTATTTCTTTGAGTCTAATCTGGCTTAAACTAAAAGCTCCTACACAGAGTTAGCTTCGGCCTCTATGGAGAAATCATTAGAGGGTTAAGACGTTGAACAGGGTTATTTAAAATGTTTCTTAAAGTCGTCTCAGAAACACACATGTAATACAAATTCAACTAGTAAGGAAGGGCTAAGTTCGTATGTAACAGAACATTTTATACTCTCGCAAAGTCAAATGGTATCTCGTTTGAGATTTCTTTGTGGATTGACAGACGCCCCTCCTTAATGTGATCCTGTATACCAAATAAGAGTCTTCCATCTTGTTGTGGAGCTTAGTTATGGCAATTTATTTGTTTTTGAATAATAGCGTTTTGTGGGCGTGGCAGTGGTCCGATTACGCCCATCTGCAATACCAACCGTCTTACGGTACCAAGAAACATGTGTACCAAGTTTCATAAAGATATCACAATTTACAGCTTGCAGAGACGGACGGACGGACAGACAGTCACCCTTATTTCCACTCGTCTCTTCATCCTGATCATTTAAATATATATAACCCTATATCTAACTCGATTAGTTTTAGGTGATACAAACAACCGTTAGGTGAACAAAATTATTATACTCTGTAGCAACAAGTTGCGAGAGTATAAAATGATAAACACCATATTACCTAGTTAATTTTGGAGGCATAATAGAGTAAAAATAATATATAAGGGTTAATATAAATTAATTTAATATTACCTTTGTAATTAATTTTTATGCATGATTAAAATGTTTCAGCAAAAAATGTATAAGGCTTTTCATAGATACGCAAAGTTTATATAAATATAAAGTCATCAGTATGGTGAAAAGACACCATTATCTGCTTGCTTGAATACCACATCAAGGACCTTGTTAGTGACTCCATATATTCGGTAAAATTTTATTTAAACTTTTGGACAATGTAAAGTAACTAAAAAGCTCAGTCTAGATTAATAAAAGATCAACACGCTTAGAATGCAATTCATTGTCACCTTCCCAAGTAACGAATATTGGACCGATGATTCAATCTGTCGAAGCGCCGTATGTGAAGAAATATACAGAGTTTTCAAGGAACAGCTTGGACGTTTCTATCTCACCTTCCTCCATCAAACTTTGACAAGGTCCGAGGGGATTTTAAGCCCTACTGCATGAATGCCCTTAGGATATTGTGTGGTGAACTTTGCTGAGACAAAGTAGTTCAATGGATCTCTACTACTACCATTTTTACCCCCCATGAATCGGAACCCCATGAATTCTACCTTTTGTACGTTTCACTTTCAAAACGTTCACATTTTGCAGGTGTATCCGTATTTTAAAATGACGAATTTACCTAATCACTAAACTTATAATTACAATTTCATCAACTAAGTTCGACCACATATATCTATGAGTGACAACACTCACTTTATTTACTTCCTTTGACTGCATAAACACAAGCTTTCAAGCGAAACAGCAATATTGTTAACTTAATCATTGTCTTCGTATTTGCTTTTCACACAAAATAAATTTTATAAATAGCCCGGTACTTATATGCAAAAACTTTTTGTCTATCTAACCCTTTTCTGTCGCTTTGGTGAAAAGTAATTTTTAACCGTCACCTGAAATGCAATTTAGTGCCAGCCGGTGTGCTCATGGATGCCTCTTTGCACTCAGGTGATATGTGTGTGTATGCGTTTGTTTGGTTAACACAAAAATAATGATGCGTCAAATATTAAAAACATCCATAAAGAGGAGAAAGAAAATTAAACAAAGAAAGAGTGATTAAATATGCCGTTTGCCTTGGCAACAGTGGGACACAAGTTAACAAAAATCTATAAATCTTATGTTGGAGAAATGCGAAAGAGACTCTAATACACTCTCTTGGAGCAATATTATGTCTACATAGGTTTAGGGGCATTGAGCTTATTTTATTTCTCGAGATAGTGTTTTATATGTAGGTTATGTTTTAATACGGATAAAATCCCTTTGTTTCACTTTTGTTTGTTCGGCTCCGCGTAGATATCTTTACATCCTTTTTTTATTTTGACAGGAAAATTTGATTCCAATCTGATTCTGATCCAAAAACTGAACTTTTATTTTTGTCGCAGTAAGTGTAAGGCAGCACGCATTTAGTATGACATTATATTAAGCATTTTTGGTTTTAAATCTTATATTGAATTAAATTCATATCTGACATACTAAAACTAGATCGCCGCCATATTTTAATGTAAAATTTAATTTCTTATAAAATATCTACGAAATCCATTTTGTGGTTACAGAAAGTAATTTCAAGCACTACTTCTGGGGTGTTCCTCTATATCAGACTGTTCTTTTCGATATTGTATTCTCCAAATCTTGAAAAAAAATGTTTAAAAGGTTTAATAGTAAACACAAGATGAATTTATTGAGGCCCCGAAATTGATGCTATATAGATAAGTGAAATAAAATACAAGTCTATTTTCTGACTAAGAGACGATCTAAGAGCAATATCATAACCTAACTTTTAAACTCACTGACTTTTCGAAAATATAGTTTAAGATTGATATAAGATCTATAACTAAAGCACTTTCTCTTTGCTATAATTTTCTCGTTATAGATTGCTCTGCACTAGGGATATCATAGCCTGCGGTTTTATTAGGTATCAGCCGCATTAGTACAAGGTGGTGTATATATGATGATTTTATAAGTAATTTATCCAGCGAAAATAAAACAATTTATTCTCTTACTAGCTAGAAATTTTTCCTGGGGGTTCAAAGCCAATAGCCCAAATAATGTTTCAGAACAATACTCACTATTCGACTGTCTTGATAGGCAAACATGTAAAACATATCTTATACACGATAGTTTTCCATCATATCATATTACCCAATTAACAATCCTCGCAGTAAGCTAATCAGATAGCAGAGCTCTATGATCAGTTGAATGTATGTGTTTTTAGTACCTAATTATCTCGCAGAGTAATCTCTCTCTCTCTCTCTACTCGGATTCTATTCTCCTGGTAAACTCTCGGTGTTAAGTTTTATCAACAGCTTGCAAATTCTATATAATCCTTATTACTATCACATAGAACAGCTTCACGATTATATCAACTCTTTTGTAGGGAAAATCTCGAATTTAATTTAATTTTGAGGATTAATAGGTACATAATTTTAAATGTACTTCTGATTTGCGCAGTTCAAACCCACTGTCTTCTAAACTCTGCCACCGTGTCAGTATGTTAATGTGCCGTTATGCAAAACAAAACGTGTTAATATGCTTTCATTTACCAAACAAATATGTGCGATTTTGTATTTATTTTTCATAAACTTACATACACATACTTTTGTGTACAGTTAAACAATGGAAAATGTGTCTGTAGGTGAGGTTTTGAAACACAGCAACAAACGTAGCGGTTTTCTGCTTGTGGATATGTGTGAAGCTTTCGTGTTGATATGCAAATGAATATTCGTATGAATGTAAGTATGCGTGATTTTCAAGGTATGTTTTGTACCGTTTATGTATATTTTATGTGGGTATAAGGTTCGGGTAGGTGGGGTTTTCATGCGAACGGCTTGCACTCACTTTGTTAATTACACGCATATTTGGCACGACTCGGTGAGCAACACATAAGACACACAGCGAGAACAATTAGAACAACAATTACAGCGAAAGCAAGTGAACAATACAAATGGAGTGAGACTAAAAATAAGAGCAGTTCGTGGTAACAGGAAAGGAGTGAAAACGGAGGAGGAACCAAACCGTCGAGGAATGAGCCAAAAGAGCAAATGATAAAAAGCAATTTAGGTCATTAAAAAGGGACAACAACAACAACAACAACGATGCATGAAAATGAGAGGAATTTAAGGAAAAGATGCTGGTGGGAAGCAGAGACAAGAAGTAGAAAACAATAAGCAGGCAAACAAAAATTAAAATGAAATGACTATGCTTTATGAACATGCCGCCCCTCATACGAGTTCCGTTGTAGCAACAGTACAGGTATAATAATGAAAGAAAAAACAAATTGAAATCTTTAATCAAAATATGAAAGAATGAAGACATCACTCAGTGAACAGTTTTACGAAAGGGTAACTAAACAACCAATTCGAAGATGCAGTGGTAAGAAAAACAAGGATGGAGAAAGAGAGGAAGTCAGATTTACCTGTCATATAATAAGAATTTAAAAGGCCTGACACTTTTTAGTAATTACTAAAATGTTTCAGAATTTGCCTTTACTTCTACTGAATCTATAGACGAAGTTTTTGTTCTCTTAACCTGAGAGACGATGTGACTTGATCTCACCATAACCCTTATATCTTATGACGATGACAAAGAACCATAGCTGATAAAAGTGGAACATCCAAATACATAATATTCGTAATACTTGGATGCGATTTAAACGCACATAATGACATTAAAGGGGTGTTCTAGTCAGGAAACATTTTAGGTAATTTTTTAAGTGTAAATATAAAAGTAAAAGGCATTCAATATTTTTACGATCGATTTTTTTATCAGTTATATATTAATGTTGCAAGAACAAGTACATAATAAAATCCAAAAAAAAAGTTAAAAATTTAAAAAACTGACAGTTGATGGATTAGGGGGTCTCAAAAAGTTGACACTCCTAATCATCTGAAATTAAAAAAAGGAAAAGATTATCAATCTGCAATGATGTCGCAATTGTATGAACTAGCGATAAGTTAATTTTTTACCATTTTTTTTTATTTTCTCCTATTTTATAAAAATAGTAAAAATTTAAATTTGGGGATGAGGCTAGTTGATGTTGAAATTACTAAAATCTTAGGGCTTCGTCGAAAATAGTGAAAGAATATTTTGATCTATTAAAGGGACTAACATCCAATATCACGATAAACTTGCATTGGTTCCTGGACACAGCGATATTCCAGACAAATGTGCCACACATGCCGCCTATTGATATTCAAAAGGAATGAATATGAACTCTCTCTCCTCTCTTCTCTCTAATAGGAGTGCTAGCAGATCCCTGTCTTATTGAAAGAAACGCCTTTAGACTGAGGATACCATGCAACGATTACTGTGGCAAGAAATAGTAGAAGAAAAGAGTGGAGCACATCTTTAATGCGGCTGCAAGGGTTTGGATAGGGAAAAAATCGCAACTATCACAATTTTCGTGATCATGTCTTAACAGTTGCACATATAAAACTTTCCGAATTGATCAACTTTATCAAGGCCACGGAGTGATTCGAAGAGGACATGATAGTGTGAGCGGAATCCAGTCACAGCGACTTCAAAGTGGGTATCCTTAAATCCTCAGTGTGTCATCAGACATCCACTGTAACTCAATGGGAGCTCTTCATATCAGCCGTAATCTAATGCTGCGCAAACAGATAGTTTATTAGGGGGTATAACAACAGACCGTAATGTAACCTATCAAATGATATGATTAAATTAATGAAAACAACTTTGAGCTCAAGGAAATAAATGTGAGAAGAACAGGACCAAAGGGTTAAAAGACATATAAAGGAATACAACATGATTACAGAAAGTGCAAAGAGTTGCTAAGACAGCAACAAAACAACTATAATGAACTAAAGAAAAAGCGGCAGACTTAAGAAAAAGATGGAACAAAAAACCAAGCTGGAAAGTAAAGACTATGAATTTCCAACTAAGCTATTAACAAATTAACAGTGAAGAATTGGAGTGAATTGATGGTTAGGCAAGAATGTGGGTAAAACTGAAGTGAAAATAAAAGCGACAAGCAGCTACTAAGGCCGTTTTATTCGGACGAAACCGGATATTACCAAACTAACGCATGTATCACATGGTGGAGGACGCTAGGAAAAGCTACACTCGCAAACATGTCGAACGTGTTCAAAGAGCGGTTTCCCATTGACATCTGTGATGTACAACATCAAAAATAGCACACATCACATTCAATACAATACAGCACCAATGGATACAGCCAGCAAGTGTATTGCTGCGAAGGTCGCTGTAAGATTCAGCGATTTCATAACGCTCAAACAGGACATTCTGAACTCCTCTCCTTTTCCAACTGGCTCCCTGAAAACTTGGACCACTGCGCCTCACTACACTTAATAAGTTTTTCTCAGCTCATATACGGAAGATAAATATTTGGCTGGCGCGAAGTCGCTCAAAAAGAGATACAGTGAGCTTTTCCACGAATGGGTCGAGGTTCAGAGGGAAAGGAATAAGCTCTCCGTCAAGCATAGTTTCAGGCTACCGGATCAATGTAAACAATAGTGACTGCCATTAAAGTAGCAGTAAATACATTGTTCTGAAGAGCAATTAACAAGGTTCATCTTGCCGCAATCATACAAGTTGTTACATAATATTATTTAATAGGTATATATGCGGTACGGCAAAAAGATTTCTCGGACGCGAATTGTTAAAGACAGTTGGAGGAAGGTGAGATGTAAATATCCAAACACTCCAATATCCGGGGTTTGCAAGACTCAATTTCAAACATCCCCGCAGTCATACTTTCGGAAAACCAGCTGAAAAAGCCGAAATTGGTATTAGTCGCCTCACGAAATTTGTGACAGGCTTAAAGCATTTTATCGGATTATAATGGTCTTTACAATCAATACAAAGAGGATTTAGGTATCACAACGGACCGGCATTCTCAGCTGTCGAAGAGATTGTTATTGGCTTTTGTCGTTTTGACTTTTAAACCTAACTTAACTTAATCTAAATATGTTACATTTTGAGTGAAAAAAATACCTGGACAATCAGTCTGATAAGAACTAAGATGCACTTTTGAACTAAAGCAAATGCAAACTCTTTCCTAGAAGAAAAAACGTATTTTCCATCATGAAACATCTCGGCTACAAGATCGATAAAATTTTGAGGGGTTCCTAAAACATGCTCGACCGAGTTTCTCTCTTTTCTCACTTTTTTTGTTACTCTATATATACTGTTTATAAAATGTATAAACTGACGAACCGATTTTAATAAAAACTTACTGTACAATACAAGTAAGGAAGGCTAAGTTCGGGTGCCACCGAACATTTTATACTCTTGCAACTTGCAATGAAGGAAGCAGGGGAAATACTTTCAGGTGTTAGGAAAACTTTGTATTAAATAAATAAATGAAAGAATTCAACATTAATTATTCGACGAAATCGTGAAAGAATAACGATCAAATTTGCTATTTTATTAAGTTATATTATAGGTCATAGACTCAATTAGTTTTAAAACTATATTTTACTTCCCGAGAGCGACAGCTATATTAAAATCATCCTCCAATGAGATATACGTAACTTAAACTTAAATTTAATATTTGATGTGCAAAACGTCAACCAGAAGACCAAGGTCTAGACCAAGTCCATTATATTGGGAGTGGGCGGGGTTATGATCCGATTTCACCCATTTCCCACTGTCGGTAGAGGTGCTAAAAATATTAGCCCTCTCTGAATTTGGTTATTATAGCTTAAGCGATTTAGGAGATATGTACATTAAACCGTTTAGAGAGCGGAGCCACGACCGCTTTTTTTAAATTTTAAACTACACATCTTACTTAGATAAATTGGACAAAATAAAAAGTACCTTTGACAAAAATGTCCTTGGGATAAATCTATGCTAAACTTTTACTTCGTTTTGCTTGTTGTCTGTGCGGACTGCAACTCAGGTAAAAACGCTTTTACCGTTATTTAAGGTTAATAGCTCCAGAGCAGATTCTCTTTTCGTAAAAGTTTCTACAACACCTTTTAGTTTCTCTTTTAATTTTAGTGTTTTGTGCGATGCTAAAAGGAATTTCAAAATTTCCAAACTGTTGATTGAAATATGCGATTTATCTTGCCAACACACACGCCAACACGCGCGCCGACACCTGCTATCTGCCAGCATCTAAGCGCTCAGGGAAGCATATGTGAGCAGCCAGTTGCCGCGCGCTCTCTATCTCCCTCTCCCTCTATCTTAACACCATTTCTTAGCACTTCGCGTGTGTTGTACATCCTTGTAGTCGATTTAGTGCAACACATATTTTCATTTCATGTCAAATTGTTTTAACAACTTGTAACGTTAATATTGGCAAAGGTGCCAGATGTCAGAGCGGTCCCCGATCCCGCCTTTGATCCCGTCCCGGTGGACGTCGTTGATTTTGAACGTTACCGAAGATGTCGAAGGAGCAGCAACTATTTGTCACTCCTTGCCACTGACATAGAGGGCGCACACACACGCTTACATGCGTACTTGCGTTAAACGGTGTATTATACATATACAAGTTTATAAATGTACATGTGTGTATGTGGGCAGTATGTGTACTTGCAGTTGTCTGGTTGCCCATTTGGGCGGACTGCTGTCCAATTTGTTGCACAATTGCTTTTCTTGTCAAGTTAACTAAACAACTGTGTCAGAGTGTGCACAATTGATGTACGAGTAGAGATATACACACCGGAGTCTGTATGTGTGTGTACACAATGCACAAATGGCGTGCCCAACATGAAACATGGTCAGGGTTACTTGCAGTGCGTCGTAAAACTACAGCAACAACATAAACAATAACATCATAAGGTGCAACAACAACAAGCAATAACTATGCCGTGCATGCAACTATGTATATACAAACTTGGCTGCTGCCTTGCAAAGTCGGTAATTGCCAATGGGCATCACATCTTTGTCGTTAGGTTATTGTCATTGTTGTTGTTAGTGCATAATGTATAGCAGTACAGGGACATCACGACAGTAAGAGACCAAATGTCATCCACATATGCATACAGTAAAATTATAAATAAGAATAGGTTCAATGAATAGGCCTAACCTCTCAATTCTAGAAAACATTTCGTGACAGGATTGTTCTCTGTAGTGATTTCCAGAGGAGCAAAAGTATGTTTCCTATTTAGAAAGCGAACAAACTGTATCCTGACTCATATATATTTTCGAGCCGCTATAATCAGACAACCTCCTTTAAAACAGAGAGTACTTTTAAATTTTTTATTCCAAAAAATTTGTTTTTCCAAACCGAGTTCAGACACAATAGCCCGTATTATGGACAATAGAGTATAAAATATTATATATTTAATAACGGATAGGTTAAACCGACACAAAAGCCAATTATTGCAAAACAATCAGTGTAGGTTCTTGCTCTGGATCCTGTTGACGAACGAATTACTAAAAGAGCTCAAGGAACAAGTGATTGCTCATGCGGATGGCGTAGCTCAAAAAGAAAAAATCGTAAACACCGTCTGCGATCCTACCTAAAGGTATCTGAATGTAGTAATCAAGTGGGCAGATAAGTAGTTTAACCACCAATCCAACAAAAACTGAGCTATTTTTTAACAGCAGGAGGTAAAAGATTACAGATATGTCTCTCCCCTCACTGGGAGGCTCTAGTCTAAAAGACTAGCTGTTCAAGTGAGATCCTACGTCACCTTTTTTATTGTACGACTTTAAAAAAAAAATGAACTTAAAGAGAATTATATTTTTAGTTCAGCGATTAATTTTTAAAAATATTGCATACATTTGTTCCTATAGCCGATCTCTAGCAGAACCTCCGGATAAAGGGGTCTGGCGATGAGGAAGATATTTCGACGTCAAATTATTTGAATGTCATATGGAAATTTCAAGCCGATAGGTGCAGCCGTTTCAGCGAAATTTTTCTCACCGACTCTGAAAATAGCGTTTCGAGAAAAACGCGTTTAAAGCTTTGGGATTACACTGAGTTACAAAATTCTTACAAATACGTTCATATCTCCAAAACTATTTGTCAGATCAACAAGCGGATATAACCTCTTAAGATGATTACAGTAATAAAAAATCTACATTTATACTGTACCTCGTTGTTTAAGAAAAGAACAAAATATCACAACTCCATCATCATCATGATGGTAATAAAAGAAATAACTACCTTGTTAATTCAGAATTTATGTACCGAAATATAATAAATATGCCTACATATGTCTGTTTGTGACAGTCACAGAGACAGTAAAATAAAGGTTACTCAAGAAACGTTCCCATTAATGACAGAGAACAGTTCAAAAGATCCTCCGAACCGACCCATAAACCATGTTTTGGCTTAAACATTGCGAAGTAGGGGTATCTTAAGTAGTTACAGTCTTGGGAGTACTGAACCAGAATTCAAGCTCTCAACCAAATTTATCAACTACACGTCACGCCAATAGCGGCACAGTCAGGACATTCTACAAACCGACTCGCAGACAAAAGTTAACGATACTTCTCTAATAAGAAGAGGGGGGCAGTAATGGCAGGTGGGCAGGTGAATTGGGTAAATTAAGTTTGTCAGGAAGTTTGTAGCATCCAGAAAGAAATGTAATATGTATGTATAAAAATGTCCGTCTGTCTGTCTGCATATACGGAAACTGGTCCCTCAGATCTGAAACTTCGCATCCGTCCGTTTCTTCTTAAGAAGCTTCTTCTTTGTCGGAAACGCTGATATCGGACTACAGCAATTAGATGTCTAACAAGCAGACTTTTAAAACTAAGTCCTTGTATAGAAAATTTTTTTATTGGCCTGTTTAAATTATCGAAGTTCGGCATTATTTATTATTATTATTTAAAGCAACAATGTAATAAGATATTGTTCGTATCAAATCAATATATTATATAGCTATCATACAAACTGAACGATCGAAATCAGGTTCTTGTAAGAAACCTTTTGTATTATAGCTTCGGTGCAACCGAAGTTAACGTTTTTTCTTATTGTTTTCATGCAATAGCTAATTTACACTAAATATGGTTACATTATTATGTTACCCACTGTTTACCTACATGTAATTGCACTCATACCTTGTGCTTATAAATAAGTGCGTTTAGAAGAGCCAATGTGCGTCTGTAGTTGTAGTTGTCGTTGCCTTAGAATTGCTGTCAATTAATTGCTGCTCGCCCTGAAGTGTACACAATAAATTTACTTTCTACAAAAGACAATTAAGACATCAAATTGACAATAGCCGCTTACGTATGGATTCATATACATACATATATACTTGTATAAACATATGAACATACATATATATAAATATGAACAAATGAATATACGAGCATGGCGAATGACAGCATAGAAAACTTGGCGAAAATAAAATAATGAAATAATGATTACAAGGACAGTAAGTTACCCCGAGCTTTTTGTAAAAGTATATATAGGCACAGAATCTTATAGGTAACAATAGTAGGAATATTAATAAATGTTTTGTCTAAATATTTAAATATGGTAACAGTAATTAAATTACGCACATATTTGTCGAAAGCAATGAATATTGATGGTTATAAACTTGATATTTAATATTCACTGTAAATTTTGAAGTTCTTATTGTTGTAAGGTATTTTTAATATAAACATATTGGAAAGAGTGACTCTAGAGAGCGTTATTTTGTCTGCCATTGGCAATGCTGTCAAACTTATTAGATTCAACTATTTAATAATTGGCCACGAAGTATGTTACAAGTATGTACTGGCAATGATAGATTGGATTATTGGACTCTCAATTTGCTTAACGAGCGATTGAGTTCCTTAAAATTTGCTTCATAAAAGAGTATATGTCAAGGTGAAATATAGAAATAATAAGAAAAATAAAGCTATATAAATTTGCAATACAAATCGTAAGCAAAGCAAATAAGTATCGTCGCCTTAGCGCTAATAGTTCTATTAAAAAATTTAAGCAGATGAATGCAACCCTAAAGAATACTATATAACAACAAAACATATATGACTCTCCTGTTAAACAAATAGCACTAAAAGTTCTGATATAATTAGTTTCTCAAATAGCTTTTATTTTTTACTGACCGATAAAATATATTTGTAAATCTTCTCCGAAAATATTAAGTTGATCCGGCAAATGGCTTCGGATATAGGTTTTTTATTTTAAACGAGTTTTTCTTAAGGAAAATGGCTGGACTCGTCGACTTGAAGCTTACACACGACCTCCTAGATGCATTTGTCAAGTACTGCTCTATGGAATAAGATTTTTCATTATAATAATTTTTTAAGCCACTCTGAATTGCACGTTTTTTCATAAAAAACGACTTTTTTGGGAAGCCGCTATGTTGTCTAAAAGTAAAATTTCGACTAGTCCTTCGATCATTACCTATACTCATCTATTGTAACAATAATATTTTTAGTTTTGGTATTTGAGATAATTTTAAGCAGAGAAATCTTCCTCATTTTGCCTAGATCTTTATTCGGAGGCCCTACTGGAGATGGGCTGCGGGATAAAGGGAATTAAAATATTGTCAAAAATGCCTCTTCAAAAAAAATATCACAAAAAACGCGTGTTATATTCTGACAGGGAAGTTGATATTTTTGTGTTCAAAATTTAGTCACAAAGTATTTTTAAGCTCAGCTTCACAGCAAGTTAACAATTGCTAATATATTTGTGCAGATAAAACTGGTCGGTTTGACTACAATGTGAACATAATCGTACTTAGAAAACCGTGAACTTTAAGAATCATGTAACGTTGCCTTTTTTCATAGTTCACCTAATGATGCTCTAAGGCTCCAAGTTTCATTTAATATTATTTTAAATAACTGTAATTAGTATGTAGTTACCGATGTGTGCTTATCTATGGTTGAACTTTTCGCATCCATCACTTTGTCACCTTCACCTTAATGAGCTATTTGCTGAGTTCCCTCTCTCTCTCGCTTAGTCACATATGCTGCCGCACACAACTTCTGTTAATATTTAGTGCAGTTAAATTACATAACGGGTTTTGCGAGCTAGCGATATTGTTCGCTTGATAAAAACAAACAATATAACAGAGAATTAAAATTGTATAAACTTTTCTTGCGACTGAAAAGTTTTTCTCTTAACTTGTCTTGCAACTGGACTTTGCAAAAACTCGGGGATATTTCGGTGCAAACTTTGGACGCAGCAGTTGAGAAAAGTGAATAAGAAATATGAAATGACATGGAAAAACACTAACGAGCTTGTATAGTATTACATATGTACACATAAATTGTGAAGGTGTTGTTAGACGGCTCGACAAGGGCCAAGTTCTCGAACAACAACAATGAAAGCAATGATAACGCTAGAAATAACACACATCGTTCAGGCGAGTAAGCGGGGAATGTCGGTTGGGGTTAAGCAAACACAAAGTATTTGAAACAGATCTTATGAGTCGCTTGTAATGAGTCTTCTTGGCACACAAGAAGAAAGAAAAATACAAAAAAGCAACAACTACAAAAATGCTGTCAATGTAAATGTTTACAAAAGTGTTTAGCAAATTTTGACAATGACAGTAACAAAAACAAAGTGCAAAACTTACCCCACAAGTATGAGCATTACAGCAGCAACAACAACAAATAAAAGTTGCTAAATCCTTTTTGCCGAAAACTTGCACTTGCACAGGAACTGCGCCTCGCCAAGATACGTCCTCGTGTATGTTTGTATGTGTGTATATATAGTAAGTTTATCAGCATGTGTGGGAATACATTAAAACCCGGTAATAACTGTAAAACTATTTTTTGTTTAAAAGCATTTTCGGTTACTTTGTTAGTTGACAGCAAGCGCATATGCTGCAGCGGCAACTGAGGATACGCTCATTGTTTTTCCGTGTCCGTTCGGATTTTCCTACTGTTTTTGTTACAAACGGAACACTAGTTTTTACTAAGCATAGGAAAATTGTTTTCTGCTGTTTCGAATATAAAGGAACTAGAAATAAAAAAAGGTTTTTTTGATGTCACGGCGCACTTATTTTTAGCTCAGAAATTAAATGTGGTTGTCCTTAAAAATAAAAAAAATACGTGTGGCATTCAGGGACTGCCGCGGTAAAGCTATTGCATAGCATTTTTTATCAACTTATGTAATTATAAGTATTTATTTGTTTTTGTGTTATTTTTTTTTTCTTTGATATTAATTCAAATTACACTTTCTGAGCCTGGTGACTGATAAGAAAACAAATTATTTTCTTTTATTTAATAAATGAGAAGTCAATATTGTTTAAAATATTTTTATTATCTTACAATACATGTAGGTTATTCAGGAATTTTCATTATTGAAACTGTAGGTTTATGGTAAATGAAATAAGAAAAATAAGTCAATGGTGGGCCCATATTTTGTTGAGAATTCTTGTGGATAATTATTAATTTTCAAATTCATTTTTTCCGGAACAAAAGTTGTCAATTGCTCTGACTTTATCAGCGAAGTTGATGTTGAAATCGCAAGTCAAGATAAATAGAAATGTATTACCATTGATAACCCGATTGAAATACATAATTTCAACTGTATTGTTCAATCCAAACGAGATACGGTTCCAAAAGGTGGGGTAGCTATTTACCAAAATAATAATAATGTTACTCATATTATATCTCCAACTATTGAATAATTTATTTTTTATTAAAAATTTGTTTATTAAATTCTATAAAGTATGAAGAAGAGGCTAGGCAATAGCTTAAAATTCGTAATTTTGATTATTACATAAAATTAAGTCATAGAGAAATTATTTTGATTTATAATTTAACCATGGTTAGGTTAAGTTAAGTTAAGAGATCGATTCCAACCGGGTTTTCACTTGGACTCCTATATAATAGAACATAAGACCGCTACAAATCGATCAGTTTCGGGTTTGCTCTCCTTTCAGTCTTATCTCTTAGCTTCTACGCATCCATGAAAAATCTCACTGCGCCCAATTTTTAGAGATGCAGTTGAAGGCGGAGAGAATTACGGCGTGTATTTGTTCAGACCCCTTCATATGCTCAGCGCCCTAAACTTTAAAGCGCACTTCGCAGCAATGCACCAGCCGGCAACGTCCCCGAGTGCTATGTGTAAAATTATGCATTATATGTATTATTGGTGTAGTCCGCAGTGCACCATAAATAGCTATGAGAGCCGCTTTTTGGACACGTTCAAGCTCCACGCAAGTGTAGCCATTTCGACGAATACGAATACGAATCCACGAAACGAATTCCCTATAGACCGATATTGACTTGACTACGGCTTCATAAAGCACCACCTTTGGTGACAGTCCCCACCTTTTTTCTATAGCTCCTCTAAAGTATTATAACGTAACCGGTGACCGTAAAAGAAACAGTAAAACTCTTGAAAAGTGATGCTGAAAATGCTTAATGGTTTCAAGTGTCAAAACACTACTAAACAAACAAAAACTTCTTCAAAACCGCAACTCTGTGATACAGTACCGCGCACACTTTTAGAAAGAGTCAAAATTCATTCGTTTTTGAAATGAATATTTGGACATGAAGAAGTTAGCCACGTAGCTCGTGTCACAGGCAACCGATGCCTTCCTTACTGACCGTGATTTATTGATTCGGCTCCTTTCGTAGCAATTACGTCACTGTTACGCCATTACGTGGGGAATTTCGAGAAAGTAGGTGTGAAGACTTTCAAATACAGTTGGTGCAAGAACTATAGCCGAACGACCTACCACAATGGCAATTTCATCCAAGAATCACATTTCATAGCCCAAGTAGAGAATTGATCCTCTAATCCACTTCTGATAAAGTCTTACATTGGAAGCTGGTCATAGCCGCACTGTTATACTTACTTTACATACTGCAACTGTCTGTAGCTCAGTTTGATTGAACTCTATTTGACCAGTTGTTTATTCAGCGAAATGTGGGACACAATGATTTAGAATCATTCGAAAGTTAATTTCAAATTATCTCGGTACTGCACCAGTAAAAGTTGAGCTTACTTAAATAGATGAACTCATTAACCAAGTAGTTCTGAGCAAATTCTTCCAGAATACAAACATTAAGTACATTTCTTACTTTAAGTTCATTCTATGTGATGTGCTCAAAAAATCGATTTTTTTCATAAATTGTTTTCTTAACATGTCTAAAATTTTGAAGATTTTTAAAAAAATGAAGTCGTTTTAAAAATACAGCAGTTGAGAGAAGGAGTTGTTTGGAATGGTTTTAAGTGGACTTAAAACTTTAAACCCGTTTTTCTCAAAACTGTGTTTTTCAAACTTTCCTTTATCCTATCTTAGCTTCACCGATTGACTGTACCTCAGCACATGTAAATGCATGGAATGAACTATTCTCAATCAAAAGTTCCTAAAATATCAGTTTTTTTATATCAAACAACAAAAAAAAAACGCAAAATTCGCAACTTTTTTTTCAAATGTCTACCAAAAGTCCGATTTTTGATATATTCATTTGCTAATAGTCGATTACATTCATTTAGGCTACAGATCAAAACGCCGCTAATTTTTTTGGTTTCAGATAATCCAATCAGCCGGAATCGTGGAGGAAGTGCGAGCCCATTTTTTCGAGGCAGGGGTGTTCAGAACGCTGTAAGTCATGTTCTATACAAAATTTTAACCTTAAATTTATATTTATACTGTCAAAATATACGTTAATAAATGGTAATATGCACTGGTCGTAGAAAAAAATCCTAAAAAACAGATTGTCACATGGGATGACCCCCTTAAAAATTTGTACCTTCTAGTTCAGATCGTTCACAGCACTATTATATAATTTCTATTTTTCCCCTCATTAAGCAGATATTCCCATCGCGTAGCTTGAAAATACCAGCCGTGCCAAGAAGACTGCTCCCTTTCATTTCTTTCTTTCATATTTTCTGCAGCAAAGACATTGTTCCTTTGTAAACGCGACAATTCGGCTACATTTTTATTGCCGTGCGAAATATTTTATACCAAATTTTAACTTAGAGTTTCTTAAGAGCCCTCTCGGAGATCATCAAAAGTGTTCATTTTATTTCTCATAAAAATGCGTTTAAAAAGAATTTAATAATATGCGTTTTTCTCCATGCGCTCATTAACAACCAGCCACGGAAGAAAGGCGTAAACGGGCAATAGTGCGAAATAAAAAAGCGATATAAAATGACCAGCAAATTTATAGCTATCAATGCAAGACGTACCATAAAAAAGTTATGGCTTAATAATTTGAAAATTGAATACCTTTCACTGATAATTTCGACCTCTCTGAACCAAATAAATAATAGAGTTGCCAAGTATGTATTTCATGTGAGGCTGTCATAAATTAATGGGTCATGCATGATGACGTCTGTACAACATTTTTGGATAGTAAAAAAGAAACAGTGTAAAAGTCGTAATAATAGAAGCTTGCATACACACAGAAACTTGGCAACAAAATTTATAACTTTCGAGATAATTTTTATGCATTCATTTTTATGACAATGATACGAGTATAACACATAAAAGTTACACTTCTCTTTCATTTTGCTCTTTTTGTAGTTGTTCTTGGTTGTACAAATTGATTGCGACACTGCAGCGTCGTATGACCTGACATTAGAATAAATTTCCAGCAGCTGTCGTTTAAGGTAGCCAGGATAAAAAGTTAGCGAAAATAAAGTAAGTTCCGCCAAGTCAAACAAGAAGTCAACACTGATAACAAACTACGAAAAATAAAATGCATAAGAAACAGTAAAAATCTTGAAAAGTGATGCTAAAAATTTTTAAGTGGTTTCAAGTGTCAAAACACTGCTAAACAAACATAAACTTCTTCAAAACACCAACTTTGTGATAACGCTTGTTTAGAACAGAGCCACACACACTTTTAGAAAGCGTCAAAATGTATACGTTTTTTGTAATGAATATTTAGGCACAAAGAAGTGAGCTACGTGGTTTGAATATTGGTGACTGCTAGTGATGAGAAACACCGCAAACGTCTCCTTAGCGAGGTTCGACCCCATTGGGATAGATGTAAACATAAAAATTTAATCGGACTTCTTGATTTTTCAGGCCTAAACGAACACTATAGATACATTTTTACAAAAGGCACCCACCGAACGCCCAAAGTTTTAAGTTATTAGATTATATTTAAGCTATTCACTAATCTAGGCAGTTCTCACTGCCGTTGGAGATTATATAGTAAAACAGCTGTTTTTGATTATCCGATCGAAGCTGAGGCATTTTTTCTCGCCGCAACTTCGGCAGCTAACTCCACATTACTCTCCTTCTTTATACTATCGCAACATGTTGCTACAGAGTATTATATTTTATTCACCTAACGGTTGTTTGTATCACCTAAAACTAATCGAGTTAGATATAAGTTTATATATAGGTATAATATATAAACGATCAGGATCTTTATAAAACTTGGTTTACATGTTTCTTGATACCGTAAGACGTTTGGTATTGCAGATGGGCGTAATCGGACTACTGCTACGCCCACAAAACGCCATTAATCAAAACAAATAAATTGTCATAACTAAGCTTTACAATAAGACACAAGACTGTTTGGTATACAGGATCACATTAGGGAGGGGCATCTGCAGTTTAAAATTGTTTTAAAAAGTGGGCGTGGTCCCGTCCCCTAAGAATGCATATCTACTAAGCCGCTAAAGCTAAATCCCTCTATCGGTAATATAAAAATGTGTGAAATCGGGTGGCAACTCCGCTCACTCCCCATATAACGGTACTGTTAAAAACTACTTAAAGCGCGATAAATCAAGCACTAAGCACGTCAGAGACATTAAATTTTATCTCTGGGATGGTATGAGATGACGTTATAGGAATCAAACAAAAAGAAATCTCAAACGAGTATATTTACTTTGCGAGAGTATAAAATGCTCGGTTACATCCGAACTTAGCCCTTCGTTACTTGTGTAATACTGTTTTCTGCCATTTTCACCTATTTACTTGATATTGCTGCATAATTTGTTTCACTTTGAGTGAGTGAGTAGTGTCTTAATCAGCTGTCATAATGTGATAAACTTCCCTATTTGAAAGCTTTAAGCACGAGCTTAAGGATCACAGATCAATCGGCCCAAGTAATTTCTTAGAACTAACTCATTTGTGTGCGAAAGGATCGGGAACTACCTCAGTAGGAAATATTAAAGATTGGCTGGTGCACAAAATCTAAAAAACAATCGTAACGCCCTCAACTGCTTGACACCATTGCCTTTAATACTATTTTTCTCTTTACTAGTGGGCAACTAGTATAAAAAACCGCTTACTCTGACACCACCCACTCAAACAAGTAATGCTTAGGGTCTACCATTTTTTCTCCCTGTTATTCCATAGCATTCTAAAAGTATTGTAGACTCCGCGCAAACATATTTACCCTTCCCTGTTGCGCTTAAATTTGCGGCTACAAACGTAGAATTTTCCCCATCAGAAATTTTTCCGATTTTTATAGGGCACGTTGGCTTTGTAACATTGTTATTACTTTTTATACTTTTGGTGCAAAGCTTACACTTCTGTTGCTTTTGCACGTTTATATTTTGGTTCGGTTTTATTTTAATATACCAGGGCGGTTTAATAAGTACGCAACTATCACAATAATTATCTACCAGTGTCCATATATCGTGTAGTGTAAAAATTTTTGGGAAATCGGATTTATTCACGTTCTTCACCCTACGAACCTGCTTTGAAGAAGATGAAGACTTTCATATCGGCCAGAGAGCTCGGTTGGGATTCCCAAGACATGATCTATGTCGACTATGTGAAGAAGTACAAAACGGTCACAGGGCTCTATTATGCCAAATTGCGTGGCGGAGAAAGAGTTTTTTTCTCAACCATGACAATAGACCGGTTCCCACCACCACTGTCCCACATGCATTTTGGTCGAATTAGGTTACGAATTGCTGCCGTATACAGCGTTTTCTTCAAATTTGGATCTGTTTGACGTTTTTCTGTTTCCTAACTTAAAAAATTCACTCAACGGTCAGAAATTTGAAAAAAATGAAGATGTCATGAACCCCTACTTTACAGATTCTCATAAAGTGTAGCTCTCAGACGTTTAAAGCAGTTGGAGCATCACTGATTCAAATGTATTTAGCTGATAGGCGACTATGTTGCGAAAAAAATCCCAATTTTTCTCAAATTTTCGTTTTATTTGTAGACTAGGTACTTATCTAACCGGCCTCGTATGCTACTCTTTTTCAAATGCTTTTTTACAATCGTTTACTACAGAAAAAATCTAATAAAATATGACGAACGCAACAGTCAGCAGAGCAATAGCACGACTTCCGCCCACAACTTCCGGCTGTTGTGGCTATTTATATGTAACACTATGTAAGTTTCTATGTACAAAGTGCATGTATACATATATGTAAGTGTTATTAGTGCGGTTCTAAACACTATATACAGCGTTTTCAAGCCATTCGGTCTGGCAACCTTTTACGTATTTCAGTTGATGACATTATTTTTATACTCTTGCAACATGCCACAAGTATACTAGTTTAGTTCACCTAACGGTTGTTTGTATCACCCAAAACTAATCGAGATAGATATCGAGTTATAAATGTATATATAAATGATCAGGATGACGAGACGAATTACATTCCGAGCGACTGTCCGTCCGTCCGTCCATCCGTCAGTCCGCTCAACTGGTATTGCTAACTGGCGAAATCGGACCCCTACCACGCCCACAAAACGCCATTGAACGAAAACTTATAACAAAACCCATAAGTAAGCACTACATTAAGATATATAATTTAGCATAAGTGATCGCAGTAGTAAGCAGCACCTGTGGACAAAAAATTTTGCAAAAATTGGTTTGACTCCGCCCCCTAAAAGGTTTAATGTACATACCTCCCGAACCATTCAAGTTAAAATAACCAAATTCGCTCAGGACAAATCTCTTAAGCTCCCCTACCGCCACTGTAAAAATGGATTAGATCTGATGATAGCACCGCCCACTCCGATATAACGTTTTTGTTAAAAACGACCCAGCGTGAGCAATCAATAACTAAATACGCCAGAGACATTTAATTTTACCCCCAAGATGGTATGAGAGGACTTTATAAGAGCCAATGGGAGTGGCACCGCGCACTTTTAGGTGAATTTACATATCTCGTGACCTGCTGGACCGATTTCAATTAAAATCGCTATATACACTCCAGTATACAACAAAAGCACCAATTTATACATCGGAATAAGACTTTGCACAAATAGTCCCTCTAAAATCTGACACCATATGACTAAAAATTGTCTAAATCGGATCAAATATGTTTAAGTTAGATACCGAATATGTGAACCCCAGTGCCCATAATTGACTTTTTACCAAACCAATCGGTCAAATTAAGAGACGATCATTTTCTGAAAATAGTATGTCTTTATTTCCTTTAGCCCCCATATACCTAATATAAAGATTTTTGAACTTTCAATGAAAATGAGGGAACGTGTTTTACTCATAACAATGTACTATTGCGCCAAAAATGGATAAAATTGGACGACAACTTGACCTAGCCCCCGTATAACTAATGTCAGGATTTTCAAACATCCGGCTGACTTTACTCCATATAGCATGTGATATTGACAAAATGGGATAAACCCGGGTCAATACCACCCCCAACTCCCATATCCTACCTATAATGAATGCTAAATTTTTTCGCAATTCTTTTTTAATATAAAGTTTTCCTAACACCTAAAGAAATTTCCCGGGATTTAATTCTAGCATGTTGCAAGACTATAAAATGTTCGGTTACACCCGAACTTAACCTCTCCTTACTTGTTTTTGTTTTTTTGTTGTTCTTTCGAATCCCCCCCACTAATACAACGCTGTGTGGGACAGAATAATGTGTGGCATAGAGTAAACTAGTGCTGCAGGCTTATAGCGGACATTATGGCGAAAATTATAAAGACTTTATTTTGAAATGTGCTTGTGGCGCCACTACAGCCGCAACTGACTAAGCTTTACATCTGTCCAACTGGCGAGAGATGCCCGTTCTGTCGTCCTAACGATAGCAAACGACGAAACCTTGTGCCCTGCCCACCAAATCGACAATTGCTCTTAAGTGTACAATATGTACTCGGCCATTGATAGAGTTCCTGCGACTGTCACCATGCTCCATGTACCCTTCTAACACACACAGACACACACACTTGGAAGCTTTCGGCTAGCCTTTATTGCCACTGTTGTCAACGTTGCCGGCAGCATCATTGATGACAGCTGAAATGTAATTTAGATAAAAGTGTGAAATTCTTTTCACTCACTGTTTACTGATTCGTTGTTGTACTTTTATTAGTACGCAGTGTTGTTGTTGTGTACATCCCCACTTATTTGCTACTTGTTTGCTTCCCTTTTTATAGATTTGAAGCAGCAAATTGAAACTTATGTTTCCCTTTATTTTTACGCCATCAAGTGTCGTACGAAAAGGCATGACAAAACAGCAGAGATCCGCGCTTATATTTCGTTACAACAACAACGGTTCACTGGCTTGATAGTCGTTTTGATAAGATGTTGTTATTTTGATGAACTGTTAGCGTTCAGAAGGTTAAATGAGCGTTCACTGTGATATTTTTAAAGGCACAAATTAGAAGCATGTCACTCTTAATTAAAATCTGGAAATAAAAATGGAATAAGCAACCAGTTTCCAAACAAAAAAAGTTTAAAACCGAACCCCGCCATCTTTTTTACGCTCTTAAAACTATTTTCTGCACACCGACTCTTTACCTTAATGTGTTACTCAAGTATATCTTCAAAACTACTGACGTCGAGGAGCGCCTCAAGCTGCAACATGATTGAAAGTGACCTCTTCGAGCAATATAAAAATACTATAGAACCACCGAACTGCTCCCTCATTAAAGTATAAGATGATGAAAGCTTCAAACTATTGATATTATTTTCAGTTCGCAAAAATATACCAGCTAGGGTCTCCCTAGACAGAAAACTTTCGTGGAATTTTGATGAAATAGATGTGAGTGCGATACCTGCTTTACGTTATTATAGAAAAGTTATCGGAAAAAGATGAGGTATCCCAGGGTTAAACCTGAATTGGTCTACGCGATCTTTACATGGTCGAAGACACTGTGGTGAGATTATGAGTAATAAAATATATATATACACCAAGAAGATATAGATGGGAAGCACCAACAGTTCACCGATACTTTTGTGAGGTTTGATTTCTTCCTTGGTTTTACAAAATATTACGTCATTTTGTCTTCACTCGAAGGTTGTGTTGTGGTGTGTGTGGTGGTGGTGTGTGTGTGCTCAAAGGTTGTGTGCACAAACTGAAGCGAATTTTTTCCGAAAGTTACAAAGAGTTATATAGAATAAGTAGAGAATACCCATTATTCTCGCCAGTTGCCGCCAAATTTATATGTATACATGGCAAAATGAATGGTAAAGTATTGACTAAATAACATGAGCTCTAAGTAAGCACAGCGAGTGTTGGACAACCGCCTGTACCTCTGCGATCTCAAGCATTTTTTGTCCTGAGGTAAATTGAAGACGACATAGCGAGCTTATTGCACAAATTAGACATTACAAAATTACTTTCCCATGCTTAAACAGTAAAGGAATATTACAGCAAGTGTGTAAGCGCAGATCATATACATATATTCAATAAATCCTCACTTTATGACAAGATCGGTGTACATTATCGTTTTAACGTGGAGCAGGTATGAACGCTAACAACCACTAAAAAAGATTTTCTTGGCTAAGGAAGTCGGAACACTATCGTCATGAGTACATTTCACACAAGAGTTATAGTTACCGTGTGTTCAAAAAATAACGTTTTCGTTTGCTAAAGACTAGATAATGTTTATGGGTTATAGCTGACATTTATTCAATACTTACTCAAATCTCCCGCGTTGTTTATTATAGCCAAAGATGTCAGGCTACTGGCAACTTTCAACTAAATTTTCCGTATATTCCACAGAAAGCGATCTCCAGATATTTTTTAGTAGGTGAATGAAATCTTTTGTTGACTTTAATTTTAGCTTTCATTAAAGTCCAAGCATTCTCTATTAGATTGGCGTCTGGAAACTGTGATGGCCGATCTAAATTAACAGTTTATTGTTTCCATTGAGTATAGAATCTGCTCCTATTCTTCGGATCACTGTCTTCTTACAGTATGAACTTTTTGCCGTAAAGCATTTCAGCTGATGTGAGTAAACCCCTTTTCTACAATTTTATCATTCTAACGGTGTTCAGGTTTGAAGGTTGTGAAGCACCTCAAAACCACAAAGCCAAGCATACATAAACACACCTTTTGTGGGTGCTTAACACTCCTTTGAAAAAATGTTCGTCCTCTCTTTAGCCAAACAGGTCTCAAGGAATCGAACACTACAAAAGTTGACTCATTTTTGGTTTTCCTGCGCCCAATGCAACCTTTTTATACTCTTGGAATATGTGGCTAATGGTTGTTTGTATCACCTAAAACTAATCAAGGTTTATATATGTATATATGTATAAATGATTAGGATGATGAGATGAGTTGAAATCCGGATGTCTGTCTATCTGTGCAAGCTGTAACTTGAGTAAAAATGGCGATATCGCGATGAAACTTAGAACACGTGTGCCTTGGCGAAAAAGTAAGGACGCATTCATTGTTGAGCGTAATCAGATCACTGCCACGCCCACAAAACCCCATTAAACTAAAACCTATAAAATGTCATAACTAAGCACTAAATTGAGATAGAGAACTGTAATTTGGTACAAAGGATCGCAGTAGTAAAGGGCACCCATTGGCCCCGCCCTCTAAAAGGTTAAACGCATATATCTCCAAAACCATTCAATAACCAAATACGCTCAGAACTAATTCTTTAATCTCCCCTACCGACACTGTAAGAAGGATGAAATCTGATGAATCCCCGTCCACTTCCCATATAACGGGTTTGCTAAAAACTACTTAAATCGCGATAAATCTAAATACGCCAGAGACCAAAAATTTTCCCCTCAAGATGTTATGAGAGGACTTCATAGGAGCAGCATGATAAGAGTTTAGATGAAATCATATACCTCGGGACCTTCTATACCCATTTCATTAAATTCGGTATTTAACATTCTTCCGAAATTTCTATGATACAATGCGAAAATCGGACTACAACCACGCCTACTTCTCATATAACACAAATTTAAATTCCATCTGGTTCTTTCACTTTCCAGTATGCAAATCAAGCACCAATGAATGTATCGGGATAAAACTTTGACCGAATAATGTCTTCAAAGTATGCCACATTGTGACCAAATATAATAATTGAAATTCAGAGAGGATCCTTTCCTGATAATAGTATGTCTGTATCTGAAAATTGGGTTGAATCGGATCAATACTTCTCTTAGCCACCATATAATTAATATAAAGATTTTTGAACTTCCGGGTGACTTTATACCGCATATATCGGCCAATGTGTGAGTTATCTCAATGAAAAATAAAGAGCGTGTTTTACTCTAACAGTGTATCTATGTGCCTAGAATTGATCAAATTTAGCGAAAACTTGACCTGGCCCCCATATAACTAATATCAGGATTTTCAAACATTCGGCTGACTTTACTCCATATGATTGGCGATGGTATGTTATTGTATAGTCTAAGCCATGTTAGTGTATGTAATATTTGGTATTGGCATAAATTGATAAATACGGGTCAATACTACCCCTAACTTCCGTATACTTCTTGTAATGATTTTTGTTATTCTAACAAGTTTTATGCCGGTCAGTACTATGGAATTGGTTAGACCTTGGTCTAAGCCTCATATTCCTAATATTGGATTCCGATCCTCTGGTTGACGTTTTTCCCATCAACTTAATATATAATATATTAAATTTAGCCTCATCGGCTGACGCGAACTAAAATATAGCAATAACATTAAGTCTAAGTCAATGATAGTCAATATACAAGTAAGTCAAGAAGATACCAAATTTGATTTTAATTTATTTGCGATTTTTTCGATTAATGAATGCTAAAATCTTTCGCAATTCTTTTTTAATATAAAGTTTTGCCAGCACCTGAAGGAATTTCCCGGGTTTTGATTCTTGCAAGTTGCAAGAGTATAGAATGTTCGGTTACACCCGAACTTAGAGCTTCCTTACTTTTTTCAATGAGTGTTCTTGAAAGTAGGGGTTTGATTACAATACTGATTGCGTTTCATGCCAGATTTCTGAAACCTGTCGCATATTGTATTTTGAGATATTCCTTTTAAACAAACTTTTTTAGCTTCTCTTAGACTGAGAAGTGGTTTCTTCTTAAAAATGAGAACAATAGCTTTGTCCTCAGTTGTAGATGTCACGTGATTCCTCCCTCTTCCTAGTTTGTCATCTACGTTTCCAGTTTATCCATAATGATCAGACCACCTCTTTACAAATGTACAACCCGTATGTTATTGTAAATAATTACGTTGCAGTTTTTTAATAGTCCATTTGGGACCTTAAGGATGTTCGTTAGAAAGACTGCTTCAAAACGTTTCTAGCATTGGGCACTCATTTTTCTTATTTGACGGCACGGCGTGACACATTAAGAAGATCGAAAATAAACTGCCTGAATTGTGCACGTCAGTGATTGAACATGTGTTAATTTACAAAAAAAATGAAAACCGTTGTCTGCGAATTGATCGAGCAAAGGATAAAACGATAGTTTTGAACGCACTGCATATAGATGATGTCTCTCGACTTTTTCTTCTTTCATATAAACACTTATTCTTATTGATATACATATGTATAGTGAATTTTTCATAAACAAAAGAAATTTTATTAGATGACGACGAAAACATTTTTAGGAAACATTTAAAAGGATCAAGCGATTGGAGAATGAGTTATTCAGGCGTAAGTTATACATACAGGCATACTAAGTATGGGGTTGTCAACATATTGATTTTTATACTCTTGCAACATGTTGGTACAGAGTATAATAATTTTGTTCATGTAACGGTTGTTTGTATCACGTAATAGAGATAGATATAGGGCTATATATATATATATATATAATATATATATTGTATTGTATATAAATTATCAGGACGACGAGACGAATTGAAATCCGAGTGACTCTCTGATCGTCCGTGCAAACGATAACTTAAGTGAAAATTTAAAAATCTTAATAAAACTTGATACAAATGTTTCTTGGCGCCCAACCAGGGTTGGTATTGTAGATGGGCAGAATCGGACCATTGCCACGCTCGCAAAACGACCTGTGGTTTGAAAATCTTTAAAAAGTGGGCATGACTCCGTCCTCTAATTAGTTTAATGTACTACTGTAATTCTGCGAAAATTGGTGAATTCGAATTATAACCCAGCCCAATTCCCATATAACGGGTTTGTTAAAAACTACTAAAAGCGCGTTAAATCTAAGTACGCCAGAAATAAAAAATTGTATACCCAAGATTGTACAAAAGGTCTTTATAGGAGCCGATGTTAAAATTGAGCAATAGGCGTGGCACCACCTACATTTAGGTAAAAACTCATACCTAGGGACCTACTCGACCGATTTCGGTAGCTAATATTACCTTCACATTTCTGCTTTACGGTGCGGAAATTAGCGAAATCAGACGAAAATCACGCCTACTTCCCATAACACTCAATTTTAAATTCCATCTGATTTTTTTTAATTTTCAGTATACAAATCCAGAACCAATCAATTTATACAGATATAACTTTGCACAAATAGTGCCTTTAAGGTGTGTCAGCTTGTCACCAAAAATAGTCCAAATCGCACTAAAACTGTTCACGCCTCCAATTACCGAATATATGGACCACAGTTCCTCTTACGAACTCTTTATCGAAAATATTGGTTAAACTGTTTCGAACTTCCTACTGACTTTTTATCGCATATACCGGCAAATATGTGAGATATTTAGTAAAATTGAGAAAGCGTATTTTTGTAATAACGGTGCATCTGGGTGCCTTAAATGGATAAAATCAGGTGAAAACTTGTCCTAGCCCCAGGTATTTATAACATCGGGACAATATATAAAATTGGATATACTAACATATAGTTTAATGCATATACTGCATGTATGCAATGATTTTCGTTGTATTAACAAACCTCATGCATCTGAAGGTTTCGATCCTGGCAAGTTGAAAAGTTAGATTTGTTTGGTTATACCCAAACTTGGCCTTTCTTTACTTGTTAATCATATGATGTTTCGACAGAAAAAAATAGCAATAGCATGAACAAAGTCAGAAAATATGAAAAATAATTTCCTTAATTAGGAGTGTATATCTTAGAAACATTTATTCTGCATATCTATAGAATATAATCTTTTTTGTGAATTTTTTATCAAAAATCTCCTTGAAAATAAATGTTGGTTACCGGTGAGCATTACAAAGACATAATATGGTATATGATTATTTATGGCGAAAAAATTAAGACATACGGTTGGACGAGATTTATATTATCTAGCATATCGACATTGCCAATTCACCACTTTGACAAATAACTACAATAATAAACCGTCAACGATATTGCGGAATGTCCTTTTATTAGGTCGCTGAAATCATAGGTAAGCAATATCTTACCAGAAGCTCTCATAAGTATTTGTAGTCCGGTAAAATCTTCACCAAACCAAAAATCATTGAGTAAGGTTGAGTTGTCATACTCAGAAATACTTTTGATCAAATCTCAGTGAAAAAGTTGGTGAGGAAATCGGCTCTCTCCTTAAATTGCGGATCACTCTTCCGCAGATGGGACTCAGGCAAGCGCAGCAAATGCTTTCGCAAGCTAAATGAATAATAAACTTCTGGAGCTTAGTGAGACACGCCCTTCCATAGTATGAACATGAAACTTCCTTAGTGTCATATACGCTTAGGGATCAACCGAAACTACGCTAACCTAATCACCCTCCACATTCACATGTAATTTTGCTTCAGTCCATACACACATAATAAACTCATTTACGAACGTTTAACTTCATTTTGTCACTAGCGATGAATACTTTTTTTACATTTTGCCATTGTTGTTGTTTTTAATTTCAGTTATGGTTGCAAGAACAGATTGCATGTTGTCAGCATATACACAGAATCGTTAGCCTGACCGATCCCTGCTCATCACTCTGTTGATGTTACGCGGTTGCGGTGCATAATTTAACTGCAAACTTTGATTGAGATTTTTCACTTACAAACTCACGTAGCGCGCTCGCGTTGCAACCAGATCAACAACGCTACGTTTATCTATTTGCTTATCTGTCAGTTTGCTGCATGCAAGTTTTTATTTGTATTTTTTCTTTTTGTTTTTGTATTGCAGCGAATGTGTTTACTTCCTTCCTGTTTACATTTTTCGCAAACAACAACAACGTCTTCACACAGCCACCTTTGTGTGCGAGGAGTGTACACGTACATGTGGTTGTGTGTGTATGCAGCGCAAATCGTTTAGTCGCAAATTGCTTTCGCAGCTTTTCTGCTTTTGAATAAAATTTTTTTTGTTTACTGTTTTATATTTTTTTTTCTCCAGCAAAATCTCATCAAAGTTTATAAATTGTATTTACTTTTTATTATTTATTATTTTCGATTTATGTACTTTTCGGATTACAGCCACAGGGGATAAAGTGATTACAGCAAGCTTATACGCATAAATTTCGGGATTATTCTATGAACAGCAATGACATGTATAGAGAAGAAAGCTGCCGTTGCTGCGCATAATCGATTAGCGCTTTCAATTATTAGTTTTTATTAAATGTGATTATATTCGCAAATTGTGTTTATTCTAGTTGGCTTAGAGTAAATAAAACGTTGTGGAAAATTCTAATTTAAGTACATGTTTACAATAAATGGTAGTTTGCTCATACATAAATGAATTATTAATTCAGATCAAAGTTCAAAATCAATATATATATTTATATATATTAATTTGAATGCCCTGAACCGGGTATATTAAGTTTGTAACACAAACAAAGGAAACGTCGGAAACTCTATATGCATATAGTATATACATAAATGAACAGAAAACTTATAGTAACTTTCAAAAGTTATGTAAGCTCTCTACACTGCAAAAAACCGATAAGTGTACTAAAGGCTACTTATTTCCCTACTCAACACAGGCATGTGGTAGAATATACATGTGACATATGATTGGAAACCATATATATTATAAAGTGTGTAGTAATGACGTATGTGTAAGGATAAAATGAAAATATAAGACCTGGTTAGAAAATCAAAGGCTGCCTCAAACCTAAGGCAATTCTCCAATCGATCCCATCTCCATGTTCGCTGTTGCTATATTTCATCAGAAGTTTTATTAAATATGAAATGAGTTTGCACGGAGCTACAATCAGTCTGAACTTTTTAATGCAAGTTAAGGTTACAAACCCTAAAATTATCTGTAGTGATACAAAATGTTTTTAGAATGTGATTGTATTTCGTGATACGGATCATGAAGAAAGTGAATGACTTTCAGTTTAGAAGTCAGACTACTTGTAAATTGGCTTAGCTTCATATAGGGTTCAGGTAGAATCTAATTCTGTATAAATATTAATCACAGAATATCAGAACCTCTTCGAAAGAACTGGTCGCTTGTCACTCCGCAAGAAAGTGGCAATCTTCACGACGAATGAAAGTAACGAGAGACTTTGCATGTTGAAAACTCTCTCTAGGAAAAGAATCGCAGCCATCGGTCGAGGGTTTCTTGACGACGTCTCGGAGGTTTTACGGATAAAATATGTCTCACTGATGAAGTTCCTCAGAAATACGGGGTGGTTTAAAGAGGAGCCAATAGAGTGAGGGGACCTTAATCCCGGTGGTATCGCAATGGGTCTCCTAAAGAACTAGGTGTGTCAAAAGACCGCCACTCTACCTACCTACCTACCTAGTCATCCCAGAAAATTCCTTTTACCGATCACAAAACTACTACTACTAGTCATTGTAAACTGGTGAAGAACTAAATGAAGGTGACTTCATGTCAACTGCAATCAAGAATAACAGTTCAAACCTGAACCAAAATGTTCCAAATTTACTAAAATACTTATTAGCGCCCTGCGAATTTTCCGTAAATATCTTAAGCGACTTTTTGAAGCCAGCGAATAGCTTAACGTATTACTTTTATTTTAAATTGCTTGCAGAAAGTCTTCCATCAACTTTTGGTATACCAAATGCAGTCTCTAACCGAACACCTTTCAAGGCTATTCCAGCGTTTCAAAAACACCTATTATATGCAAAGCATTTTATCGCCAAAAATTTCTATCCGTACACTGTCACATGTCATATGCACACCATAAAAAATGTCTAAAGGTTTACGTGAAAATTTCCAACGAAAATTATCTTTATGATGGAGTTATGCGCACCGGTAACCGCTAAACAAAAGCACCTTCATATGCGCTTACGCACAAAGTTTTCGCGTAGCAAATTTGGAGGTGATTTGCGAGAAAACAGAAACAACAACCAAATCATGTTTGGTGTAAATTTCATCTTTGACAACAACACCGTCGGTGTGGTGACGAAAATGCATAAACTTTGCAAATTTATATGAGTTACTAAGTGCAGATAAATTGAAAGCATATATATATGCGTGTGTGTGTGTAATTTATTTATGTTTGCTTGTTTAGGAAAGAGAGTACATTTAATATGTGTGTGTTCTCATGTGGCATGTAAATGCCTATAATTATGTGCGAATGAATTTTAAACTTGTGAATTGTTCAATCAACTCAAAATTCACACACACATACATACATATGTATATGTATAAGTAGATATACTTGTACAGTAGTGGACAAAGAAATCCGGACAACCAGACGTTTCGCAAATTTTATTTATTTCGTTCAAATGATTATAGTAGCTAATCCAAACAATTATTTCTTAGTTACCAGTTTTTTCATCCTTAAACAATTTATATTACAATATGCGAGAATTAACAAAAACGAAGGAACACAAACCATTTTTTTAATATTTGAAAGTAAATCTTTCGATAATATTTTATTAGCTAAACATTGAACTTAATTAAATATTCGTTTTTTATTACTTTGTTTGGACTTTTTTGTCAATATAACACCAATTTTCCAAAATTTTGCCAAGCTTTTGAAAAGTTTTGGGTTTCTTCTTCTTTACTTTAATTTTGAAAGTAAACTAGAGGTTCTATATTCTTTCTCCAAAGATTTTATTCCCAACAAACATGTTGGAAAATTTTAAATACAAATGTAACTTGAAGTTTTTGCACGAAGCCAAAGAGCAGAATCATCCTGAAAAATAGCTCTTTCGGTATGCGAAAAACGCTTCCCAATGGATTGTATAAGAATATGATAGACAATTTGTTGGTAGTTTTCTGGGTTTACAATTTCATCAATTAGTGCCAGATCATCAACCTGATATTAAAAAAGGCATTCTCTGATCATTCTAGATCCTCTTCGATGGAAGGTCCGGGGCACTCTTAAGGTATCTTAGTACAGTCCGAGTGCTGGTTACGATTCTGTCCGCTTGAACGCAGTCGCCCTTTATATCTTCTTCTTCTTCTTACAGTTTCAAGCCGATTTGACAAGCCTAAGCGTTTCAGCACACAATTCTCCAGGTGGTTAGTCTTTTTCTTCCTTCCATTGCATGAGGGTCCCGGTTTTTTCGAAATTTTTTAAAACAAGTAAGAAAGAGCTAAGCTAAGGTGTAACCGAACATTTTATACACTCGTCAAGTTAAAAGCCGGGGAAAACCTTCAGATGGATACAAAGCTTTATACTAAGGAATGTTGCGAAAGAGTTCAAACATGAAAGGATTAGAAACATGTTTGGTATGCCATTAAATTATATTATAGGTCGTAGACTCACTTAGCCTCATTTCTAAAATTTGCTTCATATCCAGGATATTGGTACTAAAAGCAACATAGTTAACTCAAATAAGATATACATACATGATATAACTCAACCAAAGAGACTAAATTTATAGACCGCGGTCTTGATGTAGACAACACAGACAGCATAAAGTTTGCTAAAATAACGAAAATCATTATATGCAAAGTATATTAGGAATGGATGTTGGGATAATTCATTGATAAATTTTATCCAATTTTTTTTTTACATTAAACTAAAATATATACGTTCGCTTAATTTTGTTATCTTAAGTATCTTACATACATATTGACCGATATATACGGTGTAAAGGCAACCGGAAGTTTGGAATCCTTATAATGGGTATATGGAGTTTAAGGGTAGTATTGACTCAATTTAATCCATTTTTGGCTATATATTATTATCAGAAAAATATATTCTATGAATTTCATTAAGATACTTCGCAGATTTAAGGATAGATATGATATAAGGTCAACCGAAAGTTCGAAAGGTATATGGGTATTGATTCGATTTTACGCATTTTTGAATCTCACAGATTGACCCATATTTTTGGTAAAAAGTCAGTCATAGGTGTTTGATTTGTAAAATGAAAGAATTATATGGAGTTTAAAATTAAGTTACAGGTTGGTTGAAAAGTTTCTGCGCTCGAAATGAAAAAATACATTATTTGACGGGAAATATATTTTTTTATTGATTATACTATATACTTATTCCAATGATCCTTCAACAATTGTATGGCATCCCTATAATGACTTTCCGGAAGCTCTGAAAAATACCGTTAATGGCTGTAATAGCTTCTTCAATTGACAAAAAACGCTTTCAACGAAGGAATTGTTTCAGGTTTCTGAAGAGGTGGTAGTCGCTGGAAGCCAAATCTGGTTAATACGGTGGATGCTCAAGCAATTCGTACTTTAATTCGTTGAATTTTGTTATTGCTAAACTACCTTTATGAGCAGGTGCATTGTTTTAATGAAAAATTATTTTTTTGTGCTGCAAACGAGGTCTTTTCTCATGAATTTTTTTAACCAGCTGATCCAAAAGGCTGCAATAATAATCCGAGTTGATTATTTTACCTTTCTTTCTGCAGATAATCAATCAACAAAATTCCTCTTGCATCCCAAAAAACTGATGTCATAACCTTTTTTGCAGATTGTTGTGACTTCACCTGCTTTGGAGCTGAACAAAAAGCTTCAGTACACTGTAAACGTTCTTGTTTCAACTTAGAATCATGATATTCGTCCGTTTTGTTCTACTTAAAACGCTCCAAATTATGCCGAGAGATTTGCTTTCGATCCAGTTATTGTTGAATTGTTAACGTGTGTGGCACAAATTTTCCAATTTCCCTTTTTCATATGTAATTCTCCATGTAAAATATTAGTTATTCGTTCGTCTGAGATGCCTATGGCATTAGCAATTTCACGCTTAGTCAAACTTGGATCTTCTCTAACAGTATAATGAACTTGATGACTCAATGATTTATGGTGTTATACGACCACGTTTAAATTCACCAGTTCAAAATTCAACGGTACATTTTGAAGGTGAGAACTCCTTATACAATTCTAACAATTGTTCATAAATTTTCTTTGCTTTTAAACCTTTCAAAACAAAGAATCTAATTACTGCGCGATATTATATTTCTTCCATATTAAAAAATCACTCTGACACGTGAAATGGCTTGTAAACAAAGAATCAATTGACAGAATAACTTGTAACTTTGCGTGTGTTCTCACGACAGATGTACCAACTTGAGAAAGAAGCTAGTAGTGCTATTTCTTGGTGAGAAGAAAACCATTTCAACCAACCTGTATATGGCAAGGAGGCGTGGTTGTGGTCCAATTTCATCCATTATCACACCGTAACATAGGAACGACAATATAATGTGTCGGTATTCGAAATTAGTCGAGCAGGTCCTGAGATCAAGCAGAAATAAAACCCACACGTTGGTGTACGGATTTCTGTGTCCGCTACTGTATTTACACATACATATCCATATTCATATATACATATGCCACTCACATATACAGCGTCATATTACACGCAGCAATAAATTGCATATGAAATTGGCGAATAATTTTCAAAGAAATATGAAACACACAGCTTAATCTAAATTGAGAAACTGAAAACAGAAAAAACAAAAACAACAAATCCTTAAAATGCGACCCCCCATCACAAGGGCGGCTGCAGCGCAACGAAGCGTGGAAATTAGTGTGGCAGAAATTTGGCGGTAGGTATACAAAAGCAACAACAAAAGCAGCAATAAAATTCAAAAACAACAAAATCAAGAATAAAATACAACAACAACAAACAACCAGAAAAGCAATCGCAACAAACCACCAGCAAAGCAACGAAACCGAGCGTCAACCGAGCCACAGAAAATACACAAACAAGTAACCGCAAACAACGTGAACGCGGCATAACCTCAAAACAAATAGCAATAGCAACAGCAATAAATGTTGCAACAAGCAAAGTAAATACGATGACAACTAAAGTAGCGCAGAAGATGTGGCAAACAACATGAGAAGGCGAAAAGGCGGGATATGTTAGGTACTGTCTACTTGAGAGACACTCCATCGTGTTTTTGTTGCTGCCGTAGTGTCACTAAAAGTATATGCGTTGATTGCAGCTATGCCCTGCTGTGCGCCAGAGCGCCAGTGCCGAAGTTTATACACCAAAACCGACGACATTTGCCATTAGCAAGTTCGCTGCTTGGCAGGAAGACGCGATGCTAGAAGGACACAGCAAAGATGAGAAAGATGCTCAAAACCCACCCGCAAGCGAAAGATGAAGTGTGAGTAGCTTCGCTTAACAGGCAACCAGCCGTCGAGTTTATTCTGCAAACCTCAAATGTGTTGTGACACCAGCAAGTGGAGTTCACGACCGCATTGCCACTTAGCGGGTTGTTGTTATGTCAGGCAATTGTTGCAACTGCATAAATGCAATAACAACGCAACATAAATGTTGCAAATATGCAGCTCTTTGCGTAGTCGTTCGTAAATACCGCACCGCTGGCACGAGGACGAGTTGTTGGCGGTAAAGTTGAAAGGTGCCGTAATGTAATGCCACTTGAAGTTGCGCCTCGCAATATTCTGTCTCACCTCATCGCATTCACGCTCATTGACCCCACGAAGTCAAGAGACGTTGGAAAATCTAAAATAACTTAGTAAAACACGAATTTGGCTGCCGTTCATAGCAGTGATTTTGAGTGTAGAGCCAACTTTTGCGGCAGAGGGAAATATTTGATATCGATAATAAATTATTATTAAGCAAGTGTGCAATGAGTTTTACTACGAAGTATATGGTGCAATAATATAGTGAAAGTGTGTATATGTGAATTCGGAGCCTTTTGTAAAAGCGCCGTCGCTGAGCCGTCTTTTTAGCTTCCGAATGGATTTCTAACATAAATAATTATGGAAGTACTAGGTTCAGGTGTAACCGAACAGTTCATACTTATGCAACTTGCCAGTAAAAAATCCGGAAAAATATATTCAGGTGTTGGTAAAACTTTATATTAAACAAGTAGGGAAGTTCTAAGTTCGGGTGTAACCCAACATTTTATACTCTCGCAACTTACAAGGATCAAAGCCCGGGAAAGTACTTCAGGTGTTCGCAAAATTTTATATCAAAGGAAGTATTGATCCGATTCAACCCATTTTTGAGACAAATACATAATATTGTATTATCGAGTGTTTCATTTATTTATTTCATTATATGAATTTCACATATATATCTTAAACATTGACCGATATTTTCGGTAAAAAGTAAACTTTAGGCACTGAGTTCCACTTATTCAGTACCTAGGGGCTTGAACAATTTTTGTTCGATTTAGACAATTTTTGGTCACAAGGTGGCATACTTTAAACACATTATTTATGCAAATTTTTACCCCGATAGAATTAAAAATGGTGTTATATGGGAAATATGCGTGGTTGTAGTCCGATTTCAGCCATTTTCACACTATATTATAGAAATATAATATATATATGAGAAGAGTTATATACCGAATTTGGTTTAAATCGGTTAAACAGATCCCAAGATATGGGTTTTCACCTAAACGTTGGCAGTTCCACGCCCACCGTCTAATTTTAAACGCGCTTCCTAAAAAGTCATCTCATACCATCTCAGAGATAAAATTTAATGTCTCTGGCGTGTTTAGTGCTTGATTTATCGCGCGGGGTAAGCGGGAATGTCACCCGATTTCACCTATTTTCACACTGTCGCTAGAAGTCCAAAAAGTATTTGTTCTCCATGAATTTTGTTATTCTAGCTTTAGCGGTTTAGGAGATATGCATATTAAACCGATTAGAAAGCGGGACACTTTTTAAAAAAATTTAAACTGCAGATGCACCTCCCTAATGTGATTCTGTGTACTTAATAACAGTATTGTGTCTTATTGTGGAGCTTAGTTATGGCAATTTATTTGTTGTCAATTAGTGGCGTTTTGTGGGCGTCGCAGTGATCCGATTACGCCCATCTGCAACAACAACCGTCTTACAACATGTGTACCAAGTTTCATAAAGATATCCCAATTTTCAATCAAGTTACAGTTTGCACAGGCGGACGGACAGACAGTCACCCGGAATTCAACTCGTCTCTTCATCCTGATCATTTATATCTACATAACCCTATATCTAACTCGATTAGTTTTAGGTGATACAAACAACTGTTTCAAGAGTATAAAAATCTACGAAGAATTTCCACAATTGTAAATTTTTCTATATGTCCAATGAAACATTAATATTCAACATGGAACTAATTTATTTTACTTCAAACTTCTAAAATTACCTAGCTGGCTAAAAATTCATATCCACAAAACGATATTAAATTGAAGTAGAGGAAAATAGCTGACACTATGAAGATATTTTAAGATCGTTCAGGGTAAAAGTGATTATCTCGCGAGCTCACAATAGATCAAAAACGAAAGCGGATTTATGGATCAACTCAACACATTTCGGTTAATGTTTTGGGTATGAAGTGTACCCTAACGACCTGAAGACCCTTCATTCATCAAATGCATCATTACTAATAACGAGAATATGACGTCGAAACTGTCCAACAATTTAGCGAATAGCGGTCTAAAAATAAGCCTAAGCCAAAACACGCTGAATGCACTGAAGGTCATCTCAGCCGAGGTTCGTAAAAAGTATATGGAATCTTAGATTAAACGAAAATAAATATTAGCATTAAGATACGTTAAAAAGTATTTTTTTTTTGTCAATCCGGGTCAACATTTCGATCAGATGATACCTTAGGATTATCTTGATTAGGGAAAAATTACGGTTACCTATTTTAGCCCCATTCGCAGTTGTTGAGTGTAAAATTTTCAACGCTCTCGAATACTATTATTATCCAATATTCTGTAAAATAGGAAAAGATGGGACGTCAGTATCTATGTTGCAGCTTTTTTTCTTGCCGAATACTATTAATATAACATAATAACCTCCTATTTTTAAGTAGAAAACACAAAATCAAACCCCTCCGCTGTGCATCTGAAATGGGTCAAACCCAAAATTTTTTAATTCATGGTCAAGATCAACTCTAATGAAAAAGCTGGAAGATAATTGAAGCAAGCATATTCAGCCAAGGCCCGATTGGTATAATCTACAACCTGTTGTGAGTAGTTTTCTTTCTAGCTTCTCACAGACAGAGAATAATTCAATTGGGTCTTTACCTGTGTTATTGGTAATACCTGTCGACATGTACACACACCATCATCAAGTATTTCCATACAAAACCTAAAACCTTTCTGCAAATTCTATACATATAAACGAATTTAGATCGATAATCGGTATCGCGTCTGAGTATATTCAAATGAATAGTGCTTTAATCATATTAATTTCAAAGCAACTAACAACCCTTTAAAAATACCAGCCGTTACTCAATCCAACATTATTTCTTTATTCATTAAAGCTTAAACCTCAAATTCACATCCATCAAAGGCGACAACACAAACAGTACCCTGACACACAACATTACAACCGATTAAGGCAATTAAATTTGAGTTTGAAAAACTATTGAAACTATATGGAAAATGAGGAAAAAGTGCTGAAACAAAACATTGTTATGGTTGACTTCAAATTTCTATACATAACAATGTTATCAATGCTTCATTGTTGTGTCAGTCATTGTTCCCGCTGCAATTACCGTTGCGTCAGCTAAACGTTCGGGTAAAGTGAGTCACGGAGTTAATATATAATATTATAAAATTATTCTCAGTGATCTCTTGTTTGCTACAGTACAAAGGAATCGGTCAAAATAAAAACGATAAAATATCGAAACTTTATAGAAACATCTTCCAAATTTGGCCACGTCTTCTGATATCGAAGCCCAAAAACGGTTTGTCATAGTTTCGGATTAATAGGAAAAATATGACCAAGTCCATCAGCGGTGACAAAAGATCCTTAGGGGTCATATTCACGTTTTATCCTCTCCATTTCCCTCGATAATAAATCCATCGATCTCCGAAAAGTGTCTAAAAAAGGCTTACCAAGCGATTTTACTTTCATTCGTCGAAAAAGAGAGAGAGAGAAATGATTTTGATAACGTCAGTCAAATAAATATCGAATTTTGCCACAAAGCTTTACCCGAATATTTTTATAAAATCTACAATAAATAGATTAGCTTTAATTGGATTATTTATGATGGCACTTTCAAAAAATATGGGCAACTATTAGAACTTTTTCCAAAATTTAAAGAAGGCTTGCGCCATGCGGAAACCCTCTTAATCTAACTGATGTTTTTCGTGCATTCTTAATACACTGATGAGCTATTTTTCGCGAGAATAGTAAAATCTCGATGGTAAATGACACTTATTCGGCTTTGTCCGAGGTGCGCATTCAATCGCCTCTCGACAACCTATAGTAAACCCCCGAAAAAATCGATTTGATTGAATGGAGCTCGATTTGGCAAACGTTTTCATTTTTCTTTTTTACGCCGTTTCTTTAAACTTCGTTTGCGCTCGAACTAAGCACGGCCTTACTTGCTTGGTTGAACACTTTTTGTTCCAGCAGTATTTGTTGTTGCCACCACTTGTTGTTCTGCTGTATGTATTAGAGTTTGTTTGTTGTTGCAAACACTTTTCTGACAAAGCACTTCCTCGTACCTGAGTCGGCGACCAACAAGAGAAGGAATCAGCGTGCCAACCAACCAACCGAACAACCCACCGGTTGTGCTCATTTCAACTTTAGCGAACGGTTAAAGCAATGCAGAGCTTTGCCGCAACGCGTTGCTAACACTTTTCTATGTGTCTGTGTGTGTGTTGCTATCCACTTGCAACTCAATACTGTCAGCGAGGTGTTATTGTGTACAGCAAACAGCAAAATAACGTCAACACCCGTGAGCACCAAAAGCAGCAACAATAATAGCAATAGCAAAACCATACAGAAGTAAGACAAGCGCACAGCGGTGTCAGTTAGTTGATGGTACCAATGAGCCAGGTGAGAGGCCGCAAAATGCCACAATATAAAGCTCGGTGTTGATGGTTGGATTTCCCATTTGTGTTGGCAGCAACACTCCACAATCCAACGACTATGTGTATTTACTCCATTTTTCGCCTATGCACACTTGCGCATTTTCGCGCCTATTTTTGATTTTGTTGCTGTTGTGAACTCATTTGTTTGTTTAGTCGTCGGTTGATTTACTCGTTTATTTGGCCGTTGGCTGTTGACAGTTGTTGACCCGTTGGCCCTATTGCCTCGGCCGACCGATTCACTGTTCAGGCACATATTTTCACTTTTGCTTTTATCCGATGAGAGTGGAAATCGTGACGTTGCCGGTGCAAATACTACTAAGTGCAGTGAATGGGATGTAGGGAAGGAATTCTTATTGTTGTCAGTGCAAAAAACAGTTAATGCAGATAGAATGGGTCTGTATATGAACGCTAGATGGAGCTAAATACTAGGTTGAATTAAATTTCATACAAATGAAGTTTGTGTACCATATTTTGACAGCAACAGAATAATTTGTTTCCAACGCATGTACTTCATTTCCATTTCTAACAGTGGTTGTATCTTGATTAGCCGCAAAAGAGACGCTGTGGATAGAAAGAAAGAACAAGGAATAATAGAAACGACTGAAAGAGATTAACTGTTGAAAAACCCCGATTCCATATTTTTTGGCATTATGTTCCGTATTTATGAGTTTCAAGACTTTCCATATATACAATTTATTATCAACTCCTCCTTACAGACTTGCAAATCTAACAAGCGACTTGTATAAATATAATAAAATGGCATAATGAAATAAAGTTAGAATACTAAACGATTATGGCACTTTAAAGAAGTATCCACAAATGTTCTTGTATAGAACTCAGCTAGATAACTTTGTTGCTGCTTTAAAGTGAAATTGGTTTAGTAGAAACAGCGCTCGAACATAGCTAACAAGAATGTGACGAATCTAATACGGCTATATTATGTACGGCTACATATGTCTTTCGTCTTCATTCTCGCCACTCGACCCAATATCGTGCAGGCCGACTAGATCTTCTATGGAAGGTTTGAAAAGTGTGAATTGGCGCAGATTTTATGAATCGTTATTTATGGAGCGGTGACTTGGGCATCGAAGCGGTGACAAAGCACAACCATGGCAGCAGAGGGTATAGAAAAGGGAGATAATTTCGTCTCAATAAATGAAAGCCTTAGCTGAAGATACACCACTGGCCCTATTTCCAAGAGACGGCGTTTCGAGGCGCTAAAAGTGATTTTAGTCTATGAGATTAAATCGCTATTAGTGGAGGAGTGCATAGGAAGGCTGAACAGCCTAACAGTTTGCAACCGTGTACACCTGATCTGGATCTCGTAGCCAGCAATGCTTTTCATTATATGTATGTATGAATATATGTATATATGCACTATTTATATATTATATAGGCATGTATGTAAATGAAAATCAAAATACCGTGAATATATTAATTCGCCTTACCCCAAATAATTTGCATATGTATGTGTTTGCTTAGAGTCTAGAAGAACTTTGTATTGTATTTTAATTTCCTGCTATAATTTCCGAACGGCATTGTTTGCACGCAGTTGTAAATACACTGAAAAAAGTATTTCATACTTTTCATATAAATATCCGATGAAATTGAAACACGCATGAGCTACGCAACCTATTTTACATTGTCTGCCCGAATTAAAAAACAAAATGTTCGTATTTGAAGAGCAGAAAATCCATTCAGGATACATTATATAACCAAATTTTAATTGTAATTTTGCTTAAGTTGTTTGAAGTAGAGGACTCTGATAAGCAAACACAAAATATGTCAAAAAAGCTTAGGCAATATTTATTTCTAAAAAATACCCAACCAAAAGAACACGCACATAATTCTTTTTCGGAAATCGAGACACGTATAAGTAACATAATACAAAACCTGATCTAAATATAATGCGGTTGTTCCAAACGTCTAAATTATTCTACAGCTAATAGGGTTTTCTTTTCTCAATAGAATGTTGCCTCATTATATGGCAACATTTTACAAATGTTTCATTTTTTACATGACAAAAGAATAAAACAATGTCAACCAAATCTCGTTCGCAATATCCATTATTGAGCTTAAAAAAATTTACCGATTCATTACAATTAGTAGAAAACATCATCTGGGCAACTCTCACTTTTGAGTAGTAAAATGTTTCACTTTTTTCTTGTTAGAAGGCAACATTTTGAGAAAAGAAAACGCACCTTTGAGAGGCCAAGCATAATGCAGAATAAATTCACATATCTCATACCATTCCAGAGATAAAATTTAATGTCTCTGGCGTGTTAAGTGCTTGGTTTATCGCGCTTTTAGTATTTTCTAACAGTACCGTTATATGGGGAGTGGGCGGGCTTGTCACCCGATTTCACCATTTTCACATTTGCTCCCAGTGAACTTGGTTATTATAGCTTTAGCGGTTTAGGATATATGCACATCAAACTTATTAGGGGCGGGACAACGCCCACTTTTTACAAAAAATTTTAACTGCAGATGCCCCTCTCTAATGTGTTCCTTTGTACCAAATAACCGTATTGTGTCTTATTGTGGAGCTTAGTTATGGCAATTTATTTGTTTTTGATTAATGGCGTTTTGTGCGCGTGGCAGTGGTCCGATTACGCCCATCTGCATTACCAACCGTCTTACGGTACCATGAAACATGTATACCAAACTTCATGAAGATATCTCAATTTTTACTCAAGTTACAGCATGCACGGACGGACGGACAGACAGTCACCCGGATTTCAACTCGTCTCTTCATCCTGATCATTTATATATACATAACCCTATATCTAACTCGATTAGTTTTAGGTGATACAAACAACCGTTAGGTGAACAAAACTATTATACTCTGTAGCAACAAGTTGCGAGAGTATAACAAACGGGAAGGGAAGTTTGCTTGAAAAGCGAGAATTATTTTATTATTTTGTTTGTTGGTAACAAAAGATCAAGCACCGGAGAAATGCTAACATGCAAATGCGACAACAAACACACGATCCCAAAGTACATACATATCGATCAGTTGCTAATCTGTTCTGTTCCTTTTGTCATAAACAATGTTATTTCTGAAGCATGTATTATTGACAAATTTTACTCAAACTGGCAAGACAAAAAATACAATACATTAATTTATAATAAAAAACAAGAAAAAACGTTAGCTTCGGTTGCGCCGAAGCTATAATACCCATCACAAATACAAAGGCCCCTTACAAGAACTTGATTCCGAACGTTCAATTTGTATGGCAGCTATATGATATAGTGATCTGATCTGACCAATTTCTGTGGAGAATAATTTGTTGCCTTAAGCAATAACTCGTGCCTAATTTCGTGAAGATACCTCGTCAAATAAAAAAAATGTCCATGCAAGCACTTTACTCCGGTCGTTCAGTTAATATGGCAGCTATATGCTATAGTCGTCCGATCTATACAATTTCTTCGGAGATTAGATTAATGCCTTAAACAATAATACATGCCAAATTTCCAGAAGATAGCTCGTCAAATGAAAGAGTTTTCCATACAAGCACTTCATTCCGATTGGTCAGTTTGTATGGCAGCTATATGCTATAGTGGTCCGATATCGGCCGTTCCGACAAATGAGCAGATTCTCTGTTAGAAAAGGACAGGTGCAACATTCATCGATATCTCAAAAACTGAGGGGCTAGTTCGCGTATATACAGACGGACAGACGGACGGACAGACAGACGGCCATGGCTAAATCAACTCGGCTCGTCACGGCTATCATTTATATATATACTATATATGATCTCCGACATTTCCTTCTGGGTGTTACAAACTTCGTGGCAAAATTAAAATACCCTGTTCAGGGTATAACAACTTTATTATCCCCTTCGAAATAGGCTCCTGAGCCAATACAAGCGTGCCAACGCTTAATCCAATTTTCCATACACTTGTTATACAAGTACAAGTACCTAAGTCTCGGATGGGATGGCGTCTAGCATTGACACGCTTCATACCCAAAACAATAACCAAAAAGTGTTGAGTCGATCCATAAGAGATGTTAAGATTATCTACTATTTCTTTGTTGCCAACTTTTCAAGCACCGTATCTTTAACTTTTTCGATATTATTGTCATTAACAGATGTGGATGGACGACTCGCATGAAACAAGTTTTCATGACCTTCACTGAATGGTTTGTGGCACTCACACACTTATGTTCGTGGTAAAGTAGACTCTCTTAAACACATTTGTAACATTTTTAATGATTCCGTAGCGCTGATTGCATCGAATCGTTCAATTTTTCAATTATTTTTTCATGATAATAATTGTCAGACCAAATTTTAGCGTCTTAAAGAAACAGCTGCCAAACACACACTAATTGATATACAAGTATGGAAAGCAAACATCATCCCAAACATAAAAAGGTTGTACCAATCTAGAAAACATTAGTAAGAATTCGGTTTGCGCGCGCCGTTTTAATGGCGCAGTCCGGGTCAAATTCGATCAGAACTTATTTCCAAAATTAAAGAATTGCCAAATTTTTTTTTTAATTTTTAGCCGTATTATATTTCTTCCAGTGTATCTCGTCAAACAATTATTCTATAGCAGATTTCGATTGTCCTCGACAACAACAGAAGTAATGCTGCCGCTTGAGCACAAAGAAAATCGCAAAAGTACAAATTAAAGAAAATGGAAAACCTAAAATAAAAAGCTCAAAAAACACACACACACATCCACAAACACAAAAATAGAAACAAAACAATTAAAACTGTGTGCATAGATGAATGAATAGCCAAGCGGCAAAAAGCGTGTGAATAAACTTGAAGAATAGAATAATTTAGTGCAGGTACAAGTTTTGCTTGCATACTTACATATACCTATATTGTGTATGGGTGTATTATATAATTTATACATACACAAACATATAAGCAATTCTAAATAATGTGGAGCGTAAGTAATCGGCGCCCAGTCAACAGGAAGTCAGACAATCAGTCAGCTGCACAAAAGCAAGTTAATTGTGCCAGTTAACTAGAAAGTGAATCGAACAGCCGACCGACATGTTTACATAGATGCAAACACACTGCACCACACTGCATATATGTATATACATATGCATATATACTTACATGCACCACACATATGAAGTCAATGAAATATTGGAGCCATTGTCCCGCTGTCTTAATTACCAGCAACATCAATAACAACATGCGCACATATTGACACACATACATATGTATATGTAACCACATGCTGCTATGCATACCTATGAGTAAATATGTATATGAAACATAGTTTCTGTTTCCAAATACTAGCCAGTGTCTGCGGTCCTTTTACCGGAAGGGTGTGTTGGTGTAATCGACGCACAAATATCAATTAAACTGCAAAATAAACACCACAGCCAATGAATAGGTTCAGTGTTAGAATAGTCAGCTTTGCCTAGACTGTTGATAGGTAGGTGGAAAGTTCAATAAGCAAACAAAGTGATACGTTGAACGCAAACAAATAAATGGCAAGGGAGTATATACTATATAGACAAGCGTACAGACTTATTGTTTAGGTCTTATGAGACGTTCATTTTGACTATTTATGGAGCAATACATTTCCGGATTTTGCAAGTCGTATTCTTAAGAACGAATGGAATAGCCAACTGAAAGAATCTATGCTGTGTTCAGAACACACATCACATTAATTCTCCCACAAGCGTATACGTCACTGTAATCCTTATCTCAAAACTTGACAAAAATACCACAAAGTGATGTTTCGCTAAAAATACTGAGTACGGCGATGACAGTGCTAGTCTAGAAGTCAAACTCAGAATCACAGAATATTCTCAGTAAACAAATTGAACTAGATATTAGACAGAGAACTGAGTCATCATTCCACAAATGATAGAAGCTCTTTATAAACCTATCAGCTTGACTACCCTAATATCACCGAGAGGACGAATCGGGCCATATAGCAATAATCTGTGAAGACTGAGAGGATGAATCATACCTTGAAATTAATGGAATATGATTATTGAACTTCACAGCCACGTGATGACAAAACAATGAACATAATGTTGAACAGAATTATGTAACATGTAAGGAAAGGCAAAAATCGGGTGTAACCGAGCATTTGTTAGCAACAAATTATATAATATTATATTTAAAATCACTGAATACGCAAATTACTGTTTACGCGCTTAAAGATAAACAAATGGAGCTTATTAAACTGAGCGGCCACACTTTGGAAGGATGCGACTCAAAAGCAATTTGAGATAAAGAATCAAATTTTAAAGGATGTTTTTTGTAGATATTTGGTCTTCGACTTCACATAAATCCACAAAAAAAATTCAGCGGTGTTAAATTACACGACCTTGGAGGTCACGCCACAGGCTCACGACGCGAGATAATATGCTCACCAAAAGTTTACTTCAATAAATTGATTGCTCTGTTGGCTATATTTATGAAGAAATATGGACCAATGAATGCCTCTGCCCATAGATCACAACAAACAGTGAATTTTTGAGGATGTAACGGCGTCTTAACAATGGTTTGTGGATTATCAGATCCGACAATTTAGTTTATTAATGTGAACTTCATTGCAGAACAAAATTTTTTTGTGTATAGTGATCGGTGGCCATCTCGTGTTGTACTCATTCAAGAACGTACGACGCGCTTTATTGTCGTTCGGCTTAAATTCTTGCACGAATTGGATTTTGTAAGCTCGCAAACCAAGATCCTTCCACAAAATCTTCGCTAAAGTGCACAGCTCCAATCGTTGCGCGCGGTCACGGATGGACTCATTCGGCTTTTCTTCGATACTACAAGTATGTATGCTTTATAGCAGCAATAGCGTATTCAGTTTGCACTGTACGGTGTCTCTGTGAATGCGCATTATAAACTACAGTAAACGTGGTGCGAAGCCCAACAATGGAATATTGGACGCCCACGCGAATCGTCGCTCGAACCGCACCATTATTTTAGTAATAAATTTACACATTTTGACCAATATAAAGGTCTGGACTGATTACATTATGACAACATGCTTTCAAATAATTTTATGAAGATAACTCTCATATTGAAAATTGGCCTTAAAGTTCACAAGAATAACGAAATTCAATATACATATATATGATTGCTTATAAATATATATGAGGGTTTAAAGGACCGATTTCGTTCATTGTTGGCACCAAGGTATAGTATATCAAAGGTAATACTTCAAGGTTAATACTTCTGAGAATTTTCTGTAACTGGTTAACGTATCTTTAATAGGTTTCAACGTAATCTTTAGATGAAAGAGAGGGTGTGGTTATTACAGATTTCACCCATTTTTACACTGGAGCCTTTTTGCCCACGTTAAAAAATTTAAAAACAAGATAAAACGTAAACTTTAGTTGCATCGAAACTATAATATCCTTCACAAATACAAAGCTTCCTTGCAAGAACTTGATTCCGATTTATTTCGTGTAGATAAAAGTTTTAAGAGAGTCGAGAAAAGTTTTCCATGCAAGCACTTTACTCCGATGGTTCAGTTAATATGGCAGCTGTATGCTGTAGTGATCTGATCTAAGCAATTGCTTCGGAGATTACACTGTTGCTTTAGGTCATAACTCATGCAAAATTTCGGGAAGATAGTACGTCAAACGAAAGAGTTTTCCATACAAGCTATAATGTTCCGATCTCGGCCGTTCCAACAAATGAGCAGCTTCTTAGTGAGAAAATGACATGTGCAAAATTTCAGACCGATAGCTTAAAAACTGAGGGACTAGTTCGCGTATATACAGACGGACAGATGACCATAGCTAAATCAACTCAGCTCATCATTCTGATCTTTTATATATATATTTTTATAGGGTCTACGACGTTTCCTTCTGGATGTTATAAACTTTGTGGCAAACTTAATATACCCTGTTCGGGGTATAACTAATATTTTCGGTCAACATGTTGAAAAAGCATATATTTTGATATTTTACCGCTACCTGTATGTAGTTAAACTAGTCAGGCTTTCGATCAAATCAATCAAGATGTATGCTTTCACTATACATACGTACGTACACCATTTCCCGCAACCACAAGACCACACATTACTACGAATTATAGTAATTGACCAGCAAGGCATATAAGTATGATACTTATATACTACAAGTATACTGGGCATTTGCTTGCCTAGAATAGTCCTGTGTACATATGTATTCATCCTTGCAACCTCCTACACAATATGTTTCCATAAAGATGTTCTATTGTCTGCAGATATACCAAGAACTCCGCTATTGCAATTATTTTTGCTTTATAAAAAGGAATACAATTATTTTTTATTATCACAAGAAATAGCACGCGAACAAATGTTATTATTTCTAAGTGATGCGTTGAAAAAAGTGTAAAGAGGGGGCATAGAACTCTCATATGCATGATTTATGCATTAAGATATTGCCATAAAGAATTTGCTGTAGGTGCATTCCATACCAAAGGAATAAGGAAAGAAAATGCAAACTTTTGAAGGCCTTCCTTATTGTGATTCTCCTGATTTTAGAAATCAAAGTAACAGAAAGAGTTCTATGAAAGGCATATGTAATGCTTCACAAAGTTATATTCTGTAAAAAGTCTAAAACCTGCTTAATATCGCAGAAGAACTCTCAGAAGCGAAGCGGTTCAAAATGAATGCTTTCTTCATTTTATTTAATTTTAATTTTTATCCCAAAATCAGATTTAAAAAATTATAATATATTTCAAAATTGGAGTAACGAATAAAAAAAAACATATTTTATAAATAAAGAGCTGAGATGGAAAGAAATAAAAAAGAAATATTGATATACGAGTATTTTCATTTTTAATTTTTAATCCAGTTTCAATTGTTCAATCCGGTGTTTGGTATTAGAAATTTTAAAATTATTTTATATTAAGATTTTTTGGATTACAAAACCAAAATTTTAATGTAAATAATAATTTACTATTTGATATTTACACATATAAAGCATACCTTAACCTATTAAGGACTATTTGCAATACCAACCTACTCTAGGCACATATGCAATTCATTAAAATATCTTATCAATCTGATCATAGATATAGATATAATTCTTATTCTAAATGATCTAAAGGGCGTATTCTAGTTTAGATCCTTGATTTGCAAGCATTTTTTGGCAATTGAGAAAAAGGCAATTGGTATTTGATCATTTGTTTAAAAAAAAATAAATACATTTTCATAAACTTACTAGAAGGAAACGTTGACGTGGCCTCTGTCCTTGTAGTCACGATTTTTAACCATGTGGTCATTTCATAGTAAAACAATGACGAATTCTTGATTAGTTCAGATGTAAATAACGTAGAAATCAACAAAATTGAAACTTACTTAATAAAATTTTTCTCAAAACCAAAAATTAGATATTTTAATTATTTGTTGGTTCAAACATGTTTAAAGAATATCCATGTCGAATTTCAAGTAATTCTTCTGATGAACACTTGAGAAGTTCTGACGACCGCAGAGAAAAAGTTGCTTCAAGAAAAACACGTCTAAATTTTTATGTTAAGACTAAACCTGCCGAATTGGTACGACATTAAAATGGCTATAACTTTAAAGCTTTGAAATTTTAAAAATCTTTTTAGGGAAAGATTTTTGAATATCTAAACTATCGAAATATGAAAATAAATCCAGTTTGTCAAATTTCTAGTCTAGAATACTTCCTTAAGGAAATACAAAGAACCCTTCTATAAACAATATTATTACTCTCGATTTATCTTTCTACTACATTTTCAGTTCAAAAGAAGTGGAACCGTATCAATGCATTTCAAAACAAAATCCTCTGTGCTCTCTTGCATCTAAATTTTTTACTGTCTGGTATGATTTGCTTGTCGAAGGCATTATTCATTCATACTTTTTCAAATTGAAGTTAGAACCAACGTTGCCGTCATTAGTGGTTCCAACAGGACATACAGCAAGACAAAACATACAACGAGGGATATCATCCCTTTATTTTATTGGAACGAACTTGTGCTGACCGAAGGCTGGTCAGCTGGTCAACTGGCCGCATGAGTCATGTAATACGACTTTATTCGACTACTTTTGTAAGCGCACAGACAAACCAGTTGTAACTATTGAAAGCCAGTAATCGACGCCTTATTGCCGACATAAATTGACTGGAAAATGTCAGACAATTTTAAAGTCTTACTAATTCGTCGCATTCTAAACGAACGTAACTTTCTTCATCTTTCCACACTCTCCATTTTACAAGAAATGTAATATTTCTTTATCACACATACTTCGTATATGCAAAGAAGGGAGTTTAAAAATGACAAAAGCAAATATGTAAAGCAAATTGATAATAATTAACAATGTACTAGCATTAAGAGGGAAGACACCTACCGCTAGGTAAAAGCGAGCGCACTAACGCTAGCGGGCATCTTGAGAATATTGAAAGGGGGGCAACGCATAGGTCGAGACAGGCGTTTACTCATTTAAGTGGGTGCAAATTACAGAGCTGCGCTTTGAGAACTTACATACACATATGTATATTCTACAGAGGCATACACAATCTACGTATATATGTATGTATATAAGTATATCTATGACATAGGTGAAGACCGGCATATAATTACAATGACTGACACAAGGACTTGCCAGCAGATGCTACCAGCGCCAGCTGAATCTGAACAACAAAAGTACTAAGGTTTGAATTTATAAGTGTGTATGTGTGTGTGTGTGAATAGTCACGGGCCTGGATGTATACTTTTGTATATTTTACAAGCATATGTAAATATGGGCGTGTACTATGCAATGAAGGATATCCGATTATTAACATTTCTGTTGTCATTGCAATTATATGCACATTATATGCACGCATTGTATGTCGGCCACTTAAGTAAACGCAACAAGAACAGTAACATTGTAGATTGTAAAGGAAAGTAACTTTATAATTTTAAAAAGTTCCACCATACTTTATGAAAAATTGTGGGGCATAATTATATGCAAGGAAGCGTTGATTGAAAAAAATACTAAAGTAAATTGGCCAAGTTTCTTTTTTACACGTGAGCGTGAGCACTATTGGTGTTACCCGGTAATTAGAGGGTTCTATAGGTATTGATTTTTCCTTTAGTTCATATCTTTCTATAAGGCTTTTATGAGAAACTTTTCTTAGAACTTAAATTTTGAAAAACATAAATTTTTCTTTGACCGTGTTTTGGGTGCTGATCATGCACTATACCGTTTCAGCTATAGAAACCTAAGGAATTGTATTTTCTTGCTTACGTTTTAATCAATATTTGTCATAATTTAATAAAAGAGTTACTCTTCGAATAAAGTAAATTTTCGGCAAAGGCAGTTTCATTACTACACATATCTAACGCATCGAAAAATTTAAAGAATATTCAGAGTGAAAAGAAAATCTTTCTTCACAAATATCGGCCCGTATGCTCAATTAAAATCGCTTATATCCAATATATTATATTACATGTCGATGATGACCGAGTAACCCAAAATAAAACCTGACTTTCTACAAAACAAACCCAACCTTGATTTCTTTTTTACTCGATTACTTTAATTATCTGACTAGTTTTTAACGATTCCCGATGGTTTTGAAGGTATCTATTAAACACACTCGAATATATCAACGTACAAATTACAGCAGTCATGATCTTAAAAACTACATACATATATTAGTTCAAAGGGCCACTGGGTGTTCCGAAAGGGATATAATGTGATATTAGATAAATATTCAAGTGAATCAGAAGAATTGGTTTAATCTGTATGCCTCAAATCCTGTTAGAGGGAAGCTTTTTTTTCTTCGGGAAATTGTGCTCGAAGTTTTGGAGGTGTCACATTTCTTATAGTAACTATACGTGTATGTATAAATAAATCTGAAACCGTTATTGGTCAACGGCTTGCATTCAAGGGAAAACGTTTTTCTTGTTCTTTATAGCCGCATAGTTTGATATAAACAACTTTCAAGTCGAATTCAAAATGCTTAATAATAGATCAGTGCAGTAGCCTTTGAATATGATTAAAAAACAAAAACAAAAAAAAATTGTAGTAAATTGAAACCAATCGGAAACGAAAGATAAAATGGCAAATATTAAGGGAAAAATAATTTAGGGAAAACGACCTGAATTCGGGAAAACGAAGAGGAGGGGTCATATACCAATGTTGTAGGTAATGAAAAGATCTATAACTTTCATTTTGTAACTTTTTTTACATAACCTCAAAATTTATGTGAAAAATTCAAATAACCAACCTTTTGGGTTTTTTTTTTATTTTTATCTTGTGCAGAACTTTTTTTCTTTCACTTAATTCGGTGGAAAATTACCTTTTTATGCCCTAAACACACTGTATTTGTCTCCATTTATTAAATATTGGATTTACTCCTTATATTGACATAAGATCGGAAAAACCCCTAGTTTTCAATCAAAAAATCTCAAATCAAAGTAGAAATTTTTTAAAAAAGTCAGTGGGCTTTATGTTTTTAAAAGTCTCTACTTTGCTCAGGCATATAAGCAATTTCTTTGAAGATTGTAACGTTTTCTTGGGCAATAATTTATACCGAATTTCGTGAAGATATCTTGCCCAATACAAATAATTTCCTTACAAGGACTTGATTTTGATCGATCAGATTATATGGCAGCTATATCCCATTAGCAGCTTCTTGGAGAGAAAAAGATATGTGCAAAATCAGATGGCTACGTCGACTCAGCTCTGCATCCGCATTAGTAAGTTCCAATGTCATCGCTTTTTGTCACCGTAAAATATATTTTCATACCCTTCACAACTGTTCAGCACTTTCTTTACCTGTATGTTTCTGTTCCGAGATGACCAAACGACAAACTTGAAGCTCCTATAAAAGCTATTGGCTTCAGTGTCTAATTTTTCCCGCTATTTCTCTAAAATTATATATTCACACTTTTCCATTTCAGAATTCCAGTTCAATACTTCCATTTGGTGATCAATAAAAGAAGTTTAATATCGTGGTAAGACAATCTACAAGATTTGTGGTCTTTGATTAAGCATTACTCCATAAGAAAGGAACTACTAGATATTTTTTCAATTAATTTAAAAACCTGGAGAATTTTCAACAAAGAGAAAAGTGTAAAAGCTTTTCAAGACATACTTATGCAAAATTTTGGTATGTTCATTCTTCGCTACATACAGAGAAAATGAAATGGCTTAACTAAAGCTATGTGGGTAAACAAAAACTCTTCCATAACATTTTTTGAGCTTACCAACCACAAGACAATAAGAGCTTATTGTGAGGATCAATTTCAAAATGACCAATCTACATTTGGGATGAAGCTACTTCGCTCCGAGTATGAGTCTTGTGTCCATAGAGCACACCAAAAAGTTTTGTTTTCTTTGTGGAGGTTAAATAGAATGCGACTCATTTAACCTCCCGCAAAACACTCAGCCATGCCCGCACTGTTGACCTCTTGTTAAACCTTTCGAGCACCACTTGGAAATGTTGCCTTCATTTGCGCTTTGTAGTCAGCTTGTCACAGTGAGCAATCATAATCTGCTTATGCTGATAATGTCATTTGTGCGTCGCAGCATAATTTTTAGCAACTACAACAAAACACAATTACATACAAACACTGTTCACATAAATTTACAACTGCTCCCCCTGCTGGCTGCATCTGCTGTTACTGCTCCTGCTGTACCAGCCACTTATGGACACTCCATCCGCTGTAAAGGTGCATTGACGCAGAAGATGCCGGTTGAACTACAGTAACTGTTTCGCACAGCCGTTGCATGTGCATTCTACTCAGGAATTTGCAAGTACATACCTATGCTAGTTCGCTATGTGGTACAGCGTAAGCGTGCCAAAGTGGAATTTGCACCATAACGCTGATAGAGCAGAATTTGCAAATTTTTAACTAGCTTAAATGTACGACAAATAGGGAAGGTCACATATCGAGCAGCACCAAAATATCATAAAATTCCCCATAAAAATTCGTTTGGTTAGTCGAAGATGTATCGGACCAATAAAATCGTACACTCATATTAAATTTAAAGAAGAAAAATTGGAAAATACATACATAGGTGAGATCGTAGCCGATTAAAGGGTTATATCCAATTGTGAACTTCAAAAATCTATAATTTTTGCATGTATATCGAATGTACAGATATTTGAGAATTTAAGAATTCTACGAAAATTTGAAGTTGCTCCGGCAAATACTTTTAAAGATATGAGCGTATTTAAAAGAACAATATGACTTAATGTAATCGGCTCCAAAACTTTAAACGTGTTTTTCTCGAAACACTAGATTCGTCAGGTAATGATCGAATTAATAAGATTTTTGATAATAATTGAAATTGTTTAAGCCAATCTGAAATATAAATTTTTTCACTAAAACTGATCACAATTTTGCCAATAATCAAAATTTTGACAAGTTCTTTTTAATTTGAGATGATTTTAAGCACCAAAATCTTTTTCACCACCAGACACTTTTTTCGGAGGGGCTCTTGAAGATTGGTTACGGAATCCAGGGAATTCAAAATTTTTTAAAAGTAATCGCCAATTATTAAAGTACATTAAATTTATTGAATTTACATTATATTTTCTTAAAAAATCTTCAGAAAATATTGACGAAAAAATGCGATAAGCTCTTAATACGAACCGGTAAGGGATTAACTACATGAGAGAAGAAAATTGTTTAAAATTGTTCTATATGACGGAGTTAACAATTTGGTTAAATATCACAAAAGTAGGTTTTTTGTCTTCTAAGATGTTTCTTTGGGCTCAGATCTCCACCGATAAGCCCAAACACCCTTAAATTAAATATGTATCTACATATGTATACTATAATTATGATGTAGTGATAGAAATTGCCATTTTAAACTACAAAGTTTTCCAAGCGCAAATCTACGATCCAATACCCTAGAAATCATTGAGATAATTCTGGTGTCAATTTGTACTATGCTTCAAAAAAATCTTTTTTGCTAGCGGCTTTGAATTCGTTAGCAGCCGTTTAATTTTTAATCATAATACCTATGGTTTGTTCCGAAGTTGGTCCGAAAAAGATAAGAGCGAAAGAAATTGTCGATAAAATTGATTTAGAAATGATACAAAGAATGAACCACCAGTAAAATATAACTATATTAAATACACCTAGTTTGGTTGCAATAGGATATCTAGAAGCAGTATACGGATCCATCACATAAGGAAGTCGATGTGACAATTTTTAAATAACTCGACGCATTATCGTTCTTAGTAATTTGAAAAACGGTAAAATGATGCCTGCAGAGTCGACTAGCGTTGAGTTTTTATAAAGCAAAAACAATCGCAGTTGTGGAAAAAATATTTGCTCCAAAATTGCAAGACAGCGAGATAATAACAGATCACGACTATTTGATATCCTATTCTCCAGAATTGAATTATTACTATTTAATCTTTCGAAAACCAAAACAATGTGGCTCGGTGGAAAAAACTATGGACCGCTTGAATTGATTTTCATTATTTGATAAAAGAGCGGGAGATGTATGAAAACCCTTTGAATCCTTTTTAAAAACCTTTTAATATTTTGGTTATTAAAAGATTTGAACACTCGGGGCACGGTGTTGATTGTAAAAGCGAAAGATATACATATTATATTTCTATGACAACATTCTACTGATAGCAGGGCTAGGGTGCCTGCTCGTCAGATTTGCAGTTACCTCCGATTCCACTGTGGGCTGACAACCATACTAGTCACATAGTGACTTGATGTTTATACGGGCTTATTTGTATTCTGGTCCGGCCCGAACTGTCTTAAAAACCGTAAACACAAGGTGAGCCTAAACTTAGAGTGACAAAAGAACAGGCGAATATGTTCGTATAATAAAAACACCGTTACGTGACACATGTTGCTCGGGTATGAAATCATATAAATAAATCAATAGGCAAATTGTAGTTTTACTCGAAAGAGTACAAAGGATATCGTGGCATAAGCTTATGTGTAGCTAGTTGGGACGCAAACCAGGCAACACAACTACAATAAAGCTGACAAATAGAACGTACTTATACGTAGTATGTTGGCCTTTTACCGCTAAGCGTCATGCCACTTGAGTTTAGGAAGGAAATAAGAATTTCAAAAAGAACGTCGTGGGTGTGTGTGTGTGAGCGAGTGTGCGTGAGTACGGCACTTGGCACGACCATAAATCGTGTGCGCGCATTCATAAAAACGGAATTATTGCGCTCTTCAGCAGTACATAGTTGTAGTGAGCATATCAGAAGTGGCAGCATCAGCAATAGCCCATGTTGTTGTAGTAACAACAATAACAACAACCAACTGTATAGAAGTAAAAACTACAAAAACGATAGCGATAACCAACTAAATTTTAGTAACAACAACAATAACCAACTGAATCCTAACGACAACAACAACAATAATAATGATCAACTGTTTCCTAACAACAACAACAATATCCGATTGTACCCTAACAACAATAACAACAGCACCAGCCAACCAACTGTATACGTGCAACTGCCACACCACTGCTTATCAGCAGCGACAATAGCTTACTGTGCCAAGCAACCGAGCCAGTTGCTCATCGACAACTCTTGGCAATTCACTAGCAGAAAATTCAGTTCGTCTTTTGCATAATGAGCATAACACCAATCCATATACATATGTATATGGAGGTGTGTGTATGTGTGGTGCGCGCACTCGCAATTAAATTAGCTGATTGTTTGTTTGTTGCAAGCAAATGCAAGCGCTAATCGTCCTTGCGCAGCATCCACATTGTGTACAGTGAGTAGCGTTAGCAATAAAACTGTTGAAACTCACTTCAATTCAAAAGGCTAATTTAAATGGAATAAAATTAATAATGCGTTTTGATTGCTCGCTTGATTGCCACGCGATTGCAGTTAATGATTTTAAAATTGTCTGCCACCGAAGACTCGCCCACTACTTCAATTAATAATTTAGAGTTTTGAGTTTTGCAAATGATTTCGAAGTATTGCTTGAAAGAGCGATGTATCAAATGAGAGAGAAATATTCACCAATCACACTAATTTTGGTTACTTCAAAAGGCTTTAAATGTGATCACAAGTACCGTTGTTTAGTAACTAAATACCGTTTAAGCATTGTCTATCAAACAATCTTAAACTCATCAAGGTCAGATCAGATGAGAGTACTGGTAAACTGGTTGATCGGACTTGTATGAATTGTATTCTTGATAGTTTTCGGTCTACATCCCGTGTGCATAATGAGGCTTTAGCATTTTTCTTATCATCATAAAATATTTACTAAATTTAAGGTTAAGTCGGTATTGAACGGTCTAATTTTGTATTAGAACCCATTTTGTGCATAAATCGAGACTTTGTTTCACAAGCGATGTTCTGCCACCGATTCGTGACCTACGTATGTCGGACTTACATTTTTTTCCAACAAATTTACTTACTCTGAACAACAGATTTTTGAAGGAAATGGGAAGGAACTGTTGAACAGTCTGGTGAGAGAAAGTCGCTGAATCGAGATGATCATTCGAAGAAAATTTCGGAAGAAACAATCATGTGTTCGATGCTGAGAAAAAAGTGGAACTCTTTATAATGATAATGTGATAATGTTTGATTCCTTTATATCGAGAGAAATTTTCATTCTCAATTGCCTAACCCATGAAAGTAATTCGGTGATGGGTTTAATGGTTTTCGGTTGGATAAATCGAATTGCCTACAAATTATAAGTTACGATTGTGAGAAATGGCGTGTGGATCAACATGCGCTACAGCGTATATGTTTTCGTTTTGTACTCTTATATCTTCAAACCTATTTGCATTGCATTTCTATCCTATTTACCTAAAAATAAACCAAAATTTGGTATCGTGTTTGTTCTCAGGTTAGGCGCAATATATGTATCTAATCAATCATAGCCTTCGCCAGTTGCCGGAACTGCTGGATAAAATAGCCGTAGTTCAATCCGTGACAGCACCAACACCAGCTTTGCGGCTGGCTATAGCTACTCGAACTTTTTGAACTCGGATCAGAAAATATTAGTTCCATCATCTGGGATTGGATATTTGAGTTCGTCGCTTTTTTCATATATTTTGCTGCTGGATTTGTACAGTAGATTAGAGAAGTAATTCATCCCAGCCTAGACTGATCTTTAGTTACCAAGTCCACATTTGTCAGTGGACTTCTACTCGTTTTATAAACTTCAGTTCCACAAATACGAGTTTCTCCTTTTTTCAACTCCCCAGAACGCAATAGAAATATGAGTAGGGTCGCGTCCGCTGTTGTAATTGTTTTTCTCGGCTCATTGAAATGCAATTACACCCTCCTGCATTAACTGGCTGGCACGTGATTTTGCTTACAACAATATTAAGCCATGTGACCTGAACTTCGTAAAATATAAACGCTAGACATCAGTGGAAAAATTATGCCAAAGTGGTTCCACTGAAACTCTCTCTCTCTTTATTGCGTTACTAACTTACGATTGATAAACTAACAACCAACGGTAAAAATCAACTGGCTACTATACTTCGATATGGATATGGGTGATCAAAATTGACTTGCGAATTGAGACGTATTCTCTAAGAGATTTGAAGGAGGATAATAAGAGATAAATAGACAACTGAGTGTGAGAGAAACACGCCCATTGAGATTAAGATCATACTTTCTTAATTCAGATGGGAATATTAAATTAAGTTCCCAATCGTAAAAGGGAAAAATAATTCAAAATAACCCAAATCATCAAATTCAAACAAAACATGCAGTGATACCTACCTATATTGAATAAATAATCTAGTTGAATATAAAAGATATAAACGAAGAACAAAAAGTATCATTTATCAACTTAGACCCTGACTGAAAAATTTTCTCTCTACGTCCTCTTCAATGCATTCGTAAGTCTTTATTATCACCTTCAAAATAGTCTCTTGAGCCAATAAGAGCATGCCTAGTCTTCTAATTTTCCATACACTTGTTATGAACTTCGGCTGGGTTGGCCTTCAGCGCCGTCAACGAATTTTGGTTTTATCAGTTTTGGAGCGCCATTTGCTAAATGATTGTTGACATCATATTTATAAACCCCTTGACGTTTGTGACTCTACTCGATGTCCTTTCTGCAAAAGATTCCGGTATTTTAGTACGAGTCTATCATTGACACGCTTCATACGCAAAACATTAACCAAAATTTGTTGAATCGATCCATAAGAGATGTTGAGATATTCTACTATCTTTCTGTTGCCAACATGATTATTTTCTGTTTCTTTAAAATCGCCAGACGAACTTTACGCGTCGTAAACAAACAGCAATAATTGACGTATGGAGATAATGTTGAACCAAAAAATCAAAAAAGTTTTTCATCAATTTGGTTTATGCGCGTATTTTAAATTTTGGTGTTGTTTTTGTAAGGCTCATAAGCAGTATCAGTCTTCACAGCTTGAGGGCCAAAAACTGCGGCAGCAGAGATTGACGATAATTCCGTCGAACTGCTCTGGAAAGTGCCTAAGGTCACACAATTACAATATTATCAGTACTTTGAAATTTGATCAGATGGTAGGAAATCTTTTTTGTCATCAAATAGCTTCAAGTTGCACAATTTCGACATTATCGATAACAACGTCAGTATGTATGGTAAACCAAAGCAGAACCATATTTCTCACCTCTCTACTTGATCACCTCTATGATGATGATTCGGAACTGCATCACTTTATAGGGCTTGCCTGCTAGTGGGTGTTTATGAGTCACAAGGAGATATCGACACGAGCACAAATTAGCGTTTCCCCACGAACAGTTATTCACGACCAAAGCTAAAAAGACATTCCGAAGAAGACCTGTGGAAAGACTACAATTTATGGTTTCTCATTAAACGCAGCAAAATTAAGCTGAAGTAGAAGAGGAAAAATCCAAGAAGAATAAAGCCAGCAGACAATGAATCGTATCAATTGAAATCCAGTTGTTACTAAATACATACATGAGTTGAGTCCAGGGACGAATACAGCGGTAGATTACAACTACAAACACATGCGCCCACAGCAAGAAGTAAGTGCCGCAAATAGCAGAACAGCCATTTCCCATAAACGGCCGTAAGGATATGCAGATTACAGTGCATAGCACAGCACAGCATAGCATATGTATGTGGCGATGAATATGTATGAACAAATGGTAATGTATGGGGATAGTTGTTGCCACTTAGCGGCAAAAGCGTCGCCGATAATTGTCATAAATCATTTCGAATTGGGCCACTGAGAACGACATCAACAAGAAGGATGTAGATATACGAGCATATGAGTGTACGTGCGTGCAGATTGGAAGCAAGATAGGGTGTGTGTGAAAGAAGGTGTCCGGAGGATAAAGAGACAGACTGGCAGCTGCAGACTGTGAATAGCGTCTGGTTGAGAGGCGTACGTATGGTACTTGAGCGTGCGACGCCGCAATATGATATGATTAACGCTATGCGCTCATGCGAATAGGTAGAGTGCTCAGACAGAAGGTTGTGGCTTACAGCGAGCGAGCAATTAAAAATTCAATTTCGATATGGTGCATATATTGTATATGGCTTGCAATGTGTCGCTAGTACGCATATTTAACAATGCATTGCTACAAACACGCTCCAAATACAGTGATGGGCTGTATTCATACATTGTAATAATAAATTCTTTACGTTTTTGGATTTGAGATTGAGCAGAAAATGTTTCCTCAGACACATTTTTCGGTGATCATTCTAGTTAATTATTTGTCTTAATTTTTTATGCACAATGTGAGCCACTCTCTGAGGCATCAAGTGAAGATACCAACGGAGAAAAAGAGCTGAAGAGATTTTCCCACATCCAGTCCTCGTGAGGAAACCCCTTTTCTATTTCTGATCTTGGTACTGTTTGCTTCTTCCAAGCAGTTGGCTGTAGTGTTTTGATTCTGAAACTATATAATTTGCCAGTTTTTCAATTAGCAAAAGGAGTTTTCACTTAACTCTTATGCTGAAGCTGCATAATGATATTGTCGGCAAGTGCAATTTTGAAGAGTATTCGAAAGTTAACGTCCATCTCTTTTTCCTCTTACACTACAAACCTTTTGACATCACAAATAAACCATAATTCCTTTGACGACTTGACGTATCAGCATCGGCTAAATAGCGAAAGGAACACGTTCTGTGTTTTGTATCGCCAAGGAAGTGATGGACTGCCAAATTATTGGACTTTGAACCAGAAAATTTGGAAGCAAATTTTAACGTATTTCCTGAGTTAGCAGATCGGTGCCTTCAATTCCTAGCCATCTCCTATTGGGTCTATAGTTATATTCGTTCCGAATATGCATTGGAAAGTTACTGTGCTTATTCGTCTTTATGTTTATGTTGAACATGATCTAGAATATCCTGGGCGGCCAAAAAAGTTTGACGATCAGGAACTGGAAGCATTACTCGAGGAAGATTGTTGCAAAACACATTAAAAGCTCGCAGAATTTGGGGAAACCACACAAGCAGCCATTTCAAAATGTTTAATAGCAGCCAAATACATTCAAAAGCAGGGAAATTGGGTGCCATATGAATTGAAGCCAAGAGACGTTGAAAGATGATTTTAATGCCATAAATGCTTAACACTACAAAAAAGTCTGTCTTGCATCGGATTGAACTGATGATAAAAAATTTATCCATTAGGACAGCCCAAAATGCAAAAACATATATGTGAAACCTAGCCAAATCAACGGCAAAGCCGAATACACATGACGCCAAGGTAATGATCTGTATTTGGTGGGATCAGAAGGCTGTGCTGTATTACGAGCTCATAAAGCTGGGTGAAACCATTAATACAGAACGCTACCGACAACGCCTCTTCACATTGAAAGGCGTGAATGAAAAAAATTCCCGGAATTCGCAATTAGACCGCCGCCCACCTTATAACTCAGACCGGTCGATACAGAACGCCCTCACTGGAACAAGGTATAAAAAGGATTGATTCAATCTTGGCCGCCAAGGCAATCTTAGTGCTATTAAAATAGAATCCATAAATTGCCATTTAAAATATGAGAAAATGTTGTAGTTCAGATAAATATCACTTAGGATCAGGGAATTTTTAAATTCCAAAATGTTTGAATACCGTTGGGATTAAAAATTAAATTTTCATTTTTGAATCCCGATGTTGGGATTATTTAATCCAAACGTTTGGGATTAAAAACTGAACATTTAGTTATTTATTTAATTTTAAAACAATTTATTTTTTTATTCTTAATTATATGCTAGGGACTAAAATTTATCATTTTTGGTTTTTTAATCCAGTATATTAAAAATTAATTTAATTGTTAATTTTGTTATTTTTGTAATGCATTATTTGCAACCCTGCTTAGAATAATACTATTATACATGTCTTTCGAAAATAAATGTTGAAATTTTGAAAAAAATGTATTCGTTTCCATTTTATTGACCAACCACTGTAATGCTCCATAGCTCTCCCTCTAAATGCAGTGGTTTCAATGCGTTTGTTTGTGTGTCAACTGTAGTCAAGCGCTCAGGCACAGATGCACCGCAAACGCATTTAACGCGTTTATTGTCATCGTAAATTCAAGCCAACGCACACCCTACGTAGCGTATGAGTAACGTAGGTAAAATGCGAAATGGCAAACGCACACACACCCACACACCAGCTGTAACAACGCCGAAGGTGGAACACTCACGTATTACTGATCGACTACTTTACATGTTGCATGTCACTATGAGTTAATATCGTTGATTTGCGGATACATTCGCCATTGCAAATGATGGAAATGCAACGAATGCGGCAGGCCGCTGCCGCTGATTCAGATTGATGCGCCTACAGGGAAAGGGAACGACACGCGTGCAGCTAATTAATCGTAATCACAGCCGTTAGTAAAGTAAATCAGCGTAAAAAGCACACAGTTACCAAATGCTTGTGCCATTCCTATACATCTATAGATATGTGTGTGTGCATGTGCATAGGTGTGTGTGTTACTGGGCATACCGCTGCAAGTGCGGCGTATTTGACTTGCGGTGCAACGATCGATATGCCTGCTTCTGGCGTCAACTAGCCACATCGGCTTGCCGTTGGCGCATAAGTATCTCATGTGCTGCATAAAATTAGCATTTTTCGCATAAATTTTGTCAACTGCAGAAGTAAACAATAATAATAACAACAACAGCTGCAACATTGTCGTTCAGCGACACTCACTAGCATTGCAACATTTCACACTCCATACTTATATGTATGTACGTGTATGCTTACAGTAACAGTAAATAATAATCGTGAAACTAATGGCCTCCGCCGCTTCCGAGTAGATCTTTTTCAATGACGCTGCCTCTTTACTCGAGATTAGAACAGTCTGGTTATCAATTGAGAATTCTTTTTCAAATTGTTCTGGGTGAATAGGGTTCGTGGGAGGAGTTAAATGGCACCTATGACAACAATTATGCTTTATATCTTAGTAGTTTTTTCGGCAAAAATTTTAAATCTCTTGCAGACGCTTCGAAAAGCGAATAGCGAACAAACCCGTTCCCACGACAGTCAGGTCTATTTAACCAGAACGGATCGGGACTTATATTTGCCCAAGAACTATCATCTATTCAGCATTCCTCCAAATTACTTCAGGGATGTTTTCTGCCGCTACAATAAAAACAAGAGCAGACCACGTTGTCTGTGACCTGTATGAGTGTGAAATACTAGATTAGTTGAATCCTATATGAGTGTAACACAAGTAGAAAAATTAATAATAATTTGATATAAGGAACATTATTGTTCATCACTGTATTGCGACATACTCATAATTAAAATAGTAGCATTGTCAGCCGCAGAGCTGCATGTATAAGCGCGGTAAAGTGTATGTAGGTATGGTGTGCAACAACGAAATGTTGTTACATGTTACGTATGCCGCCTCCATAACGTGTTTGTTTTGTCATGACTCACTGAAGTATCCTTGTAAAGCCATTTTCAAATTGTTTTTGCCTGGCAACTTTCCGCAATACGTTGCAAGCAAATCTGTTGGTTTCAACCCACACCTTTCCGTGACGCACACTCTTAACGCATCATTTGTGTTTTGTAATTATGCAAAATTACATTGCTTTCCATTCGCGCCTACGACTGGAGGACTGGAGGACTCGTGGTGCGCGGTGTACTCAAGTGGACACTTTGTTGCAGAGAAATTGGTTATGCAACATTTTGTGGAACGACGTGTGTATAAAGTGAGTACATTTCTTTCACCTCCCATTTCTTCTTAATGATAATTTCGCAAATTTTTATTTGCTCTTTGTTCCTGTTTGATCCCCGCCTTAGGGATCGGCCTGCAAAGCAACCTAAAGTAGTCCACGAAATTAGGCTAAGTCATATATTCTATTAGTGATACCAATTTCAGTGAGCTCTTGACCAACACAAAAAATATTAACAATAAAGCTCCTTGATATGTAAAAACTTAAAAAATATAAAACATACATTTTTAAAGGTAATAAAAATTATTCGTTCGAAGGACGCTTTTTATTTATGACATGAATAAGCTTTTATTTAAAGCGGTTGTTATCGCAGGTTTGGTTTAGTACACGATGTATTTGAAGTCGAGCTTCTACTGCAAATTTTGTAAGGACGGCTTCATAAGCGTAACAATCAACTAAGCTACTGTCCTTAAAGCTTTCAACACAAAGCTGCTGGGCAGTACAAAACCTCATTTCCGAATCGAGGAGAAAAAACACTACGCTACACCAAAAATTTTATAATGCAAAAAAATAGGGTAAAAAATAAATTGTAAAAGTGAACAGAATAAACTATGTGGTTGATTGTCAATCCAAACCAAATGCTACCTCGCCCTACGGATATTATTAGAGGGATGTGTATTTTACATCCGCTTAACGGAAGGAATTTTAACCCAGCTGGTATGAGATTAAAAAGTTAAAAACACATTCATTATCGTTGGGTAAGAGACCTATCTAGGATTAAAACTAAAACAAACTTTTGTATGCCGGATGTTGTAATTTACATCGAGACTTTACGCAGCTTTGATTGAATCCTTCCAGGATTAGAATACCACCAGATACTATAGAAGCGGAACTTCACTTCCCATAAATGAAGCTCTGTGATTTTGAAATATTCAAAGTTTTCACGCATGTTCCATACGTTCATTGACAGCCAATTTGTATAGTGAGGTTAGGAGCATACAGTAATTGCTTTCAAAAAGAGCATCTTAATGAGTTGTTAGAATTTCTCTAAAGTTATACCAGAATACAGGGTGGGCTTTTGAGGTGTTATTACAAAAGCTGGAATTTGCTTAATGAAAAATCAAAATTAATATAAATACAATACTTGCAGCGCAAAAATAAAAAGACAATTAGTAACTTGACGACGACCACCCCTTAGTGCTTTAGCCCATACTCACTTCAACAATTTCTTAATCTGTACAATATTGCAGAAAGAGCAATGTTTGCTACTTATATTCACTTCTCAAGAAATATATCCTTTAAGCTACGAACTGTGCGTTGTTCTTGATATAAATCAGTAAACTCACACAATCATCAAAGTTAGTTTACTATATTACCAGAAAATTTCAAACAATCAGTTGAATTGAGGTTAAAGTAATTCAACTAAACTATTTTTTCGTATTACAAACAACATATAATTTCCGCCGAAAAAAAAGTGATGTTGCCAATCCAGAAAAAATGAAATTTTTATAGTTGAAAATTTTTAAATTTAATTTTTAAAACAAGTACATTCATTTGTTGCTCTCATAATAACAAAATGGACATTACTTTTGATTTATATTACAATGATGAAAATATTGGGCTTAAAACGATGAGCTGTGCAAACGAAAAAGCTTTTTGTGATCATTAATTTTTTTGACAATTAAATAGCTTTTATATAATATTTGTTTCAGACTTATTAATAATTCTTGTTGAAATAAGGACACAGTTTCTTTGATTAGTTATCAAAAATGCAGTAGTAAAGATAATATTATTTTACTGTTCAAAATTTTTTGTTTTTCTTTGTATTTCTACGAAATAACTGATAGAAAATAGTTTAGAACTATTTTATATAGTTTATTATTTAGCATAATATTTTGTTTGGAAAAATAAAGTGAACTAATCTTGTTAGCACTATATTCTATAATAGTCAACCGAACTAGAACAGTGTTAAAAACATGAATACCATTAAAAAGTTGACGCTCAAGAATATTTCATTAGAAATTTTTTAACGGATTAAGTGAATAGTGATAATACCGAATTTCAAAACCTCAACCAAAATGCTGTTGTGTTGAAAACCATAATAGTATTATTTATTTAACGTTATTTACGATTAGGTTAAATTAGAATAAAAATTCGATCCTTACAAGGATCTCACTTGGACAGCTTATACCCGATGCGTTGTGGTACCTAGAACTCCTAGAAAATTTATCGTTAAGACCCTCATAAATCGACGGAGCGTGTTTAGCCGATCACAAATTGTTTCGGCTAATGTCAGTTTCGATCTTGGAGGTGAAAGTGTCTGAATGTTTCCACCCCACCTTCTTCCACTTTGACAGTTTGCGTCCGACTTGATTTTTAATCTAATCTAATCTTTTGGTAAGACTCTCCACTTTTCTTCCACCCTATTTTGAGTTATTTAAGGATATTTTAATAAGGATAAGAGGGACGAAAAAACTGTGCAACTGGCGTACGCATTATAAATATATACATAATTCGATTGATGAAGTTAAAGATATGTCTATGCATAGGAGAAGAATGAACTTACCCATAACGAAAATGGAATAACGAATATTTATTATTGTTTCAAATTAAAATTAGTCAATGTCTACAAAAAAAATTTGCGTATACATATATACCTTTGAAATCTCTATAGATCACCCTGTATACTTTGAAGCAATTCCTTAACAGGAAATCACTTCTAATTTGCATAGCAGGCAGTTAGCTCCTTTGCAGGAAACCATAAGCAACCGAGGCTGCAGTGCATCAATAGCAAAGTACAACAGAACTCATTTAACGGTTATAAACTACAAGGAACACCAAAACGTTCACGCAATACAACAATTGGCAAGCCAATTTCAAGTATTACACAAAATTAATGAGTGATGCCTTTGCGGCATTTTAGGCGCCAGAGCTGCGAATAGTCGCTGTGCTCATATGATCAGCTGCTGCTTTTCGTTTGCCAACTGTGATGAATAGCAAAGGCAGCAGAGAGTTGATGGGGGGTGGGGATGGGTTGAAATGTGAGTGACAGCGAAAATTGGAAACTAACACGCGTTGAACTTCAGACAAAACGCAAATGCAATGAAAGACAGATAAACAACTCTGTGAATCACAACAACTGTTGCAAGAGAAGCCACAGCAAGAACAAAAACAGTGGCAGTAAATAGCGCCAGCAGCAGAGCTCACAAACGGACATAGTGAGAAAAGTGCGAAATTTATGATCCCTCTGGTGCGTTCAGCACATTCCCACTTTGAAACTCACGCAGATTTCAAACACTCAGCTGCTGTCACCGCCACTGCCACCAACAGCAATGTGCCTGCCATTGCCGATGGGCTCAGTCTCACTTCCTGTCACTCCATTTCCGGCCATAGTGTCGTTTCCGCATGCCAAGCAATCATGTTGCCGTGGTATGCACACAATTGCCTGCTTTTAGGCGCTATCTTTCGCAATGTCCTCTAGCGGCTTTTGCCTCACCCCGAAATTCATCCACCATGCGTCGCTATACAGATTTTGGTTTGCGTGCCAGTGAATTGAAAGCCGGGCACGCGTGTGATTTACACATATATGTACTATTGTACTTATGTTGCATGTAGGTATGTGAGTGTGTTTGTCTCCAAAAATACAAGCCTGGCTAATGTAGCTGTCATATCGACGCTGTTGTTATATGTTTTGGATGTTATGACATATACATATGCATAAATACATAGATAAATTTCACATATTATTTTATATATTCGCTCGCATTTTTGTTTGCGTCGTGGATTGTGGCATCATAATAAGCCTCTAATCAAAATTGTCAACTAAACCTCCGGGGAGTCGCAGCTTATACCTCTGCAGCCAGGACACTTTTGAAGGCAGAAAGTGTGCCACGCCGCCATATTTGTCACATAAATATCAAATGCACGTACATATGTTGACAATGAAAGCGATAATTCCCCGCTGCGCTATGTACTTTTGCGCTTTGAACAAAAATACATTTGAAATCAATGGTTCTACTGAAATATAAATAAGCGTGGGGTGTAAATTTTAAATGAAAATTCACGAGGAACACTCTTTTTTTTGAAAAAGAATAAATAAATAATAAAAAGCATAAGAATATGTGGAAATGATGTACGCCCCTAAGTAACGTTGAAGAGAGTATATTAATTAAACTATTGCTGCCATGCATATAAGAAAACTTAGCACGCCACAGTTCTTTGGGCGAATTTTGCATTAATTTTCGAGTTAAAAAAATTGTTTATACCTATATCACTCAAGAGAACCCCTTCTTTAACCTCTCAAAAAATAATTGATGCCAAGGAAATACGGTCCAGTCTGGATAATGGTGTCATAAAATTATGTGAACTGATTCCCTACTCCACTTATCCGTTGGTTGTCTTGCTGAAACCGATATCGTTCAGAATGACCTTGACGCTTAATTCGTTTATTCCTGCACCATTTGAATTTTGAATAAACTTAAATGTAAATTTAAATATGTTAAAATGAGCTCACTTAAGACACTAAGCCTTTGAGTTAGATTGGTCAAGATCGACCAGATCCAACCGTTTTAATTCCAAAACAAATATGCACCATTTTGTTCTATAACTTGTTGTCATTTTGAAGGTAATTTCATAATACGACTCTCATATAAATCTTCATCCCTACTGGCAAAAGTCAGCTTCTCTTGAGGCGAGTTTTTCATCATGAACACTATCCGCCATAGACAAAAAGAGATAGTTATCACTTGATGTCAGATACGCAATATAAGGAGGATGCATGAGAACCTCCCAACCATGCTCCCGAAGCATCAGGCGAGTCCCTTTCCAAGAATGTGAATTAGCGTTGTCCTGATAGAACACAGTTTCTATCCTATTGCCTTAATCTGGCATGTCCGAAATAAAAATTTGGCCGGATCGAATCCTTACCGTCAATCTTGGCTTGGTCTCCTTTTGCAACCTCACACAACGATTCGAACACGACCATTTTTACTTGACGTTGTCGGAAAAAAGTCAGAAATTAATCGATTTTGTAAAGTTATTATCGGGAATTAAAGCTCTCACCCTTCTTCCCTGTGTAATAAGTGACGAGAGTCTGTAGCAGTCGAAGGTTATGTATCCACTCGTAACAAAGTGCCTACTGCCTATGCATCTCAATGAACATTCATTAAATAATTGGGCAAGGTCATCCTATGCCCTTTATCGACGTGATTGGCCTCTTGGTTATTTAGAGTCGACATGGTACATGTTTATCAAACTTTCCTTATATTATGTGGAAATTGCATATAAAAAGTATTTTTTAGTCAGGTAAATGTTCTTTTTTAAACTGAACTGGAAAAACAAAGTAGAAATATAATACTTTTACTGGATTTTATTGAAAAGGCAGGAAATGTAACCCAAAATTCAAACTACACACATGAGAACGTTCCAATATATGAGAGATAACCGAAACTAGATCAAAAATGCAAGAAGTTCGGACCGACGTACGGGCTGATAATGTGGCATAATTTGTTCATTATGTTTAAAGAAACATATCTTCTAATATCGAATTAAAAGAAGAGCTCTAGGCTTACAATTTTCAAGTCGTTTACAAATTTTAAGAAAATTTCATGTGACATACACTCGGATATTTAAAATGGCCTGCAATGGAGTGAGCAGTCTCACTCGGCTACTTTTGCCGCTCTAAATTAGATTTATAAAACTTTAAACTATTAATACCACAAACTTTTAAAGGATAACCGGATTAATAACTCTGACTTTACGTAAAATTCTGCTCTGTTGGACTATATTTTGTAGAGTAAAGTCGAGTATGCTAATAAATCGGCTACAACTGTAAGGAAACCAGTATTCGACGATTGGTGCAAACTTCAGTCGGCAGTATGCTTTTACTTAGATGCAGTATCGGCAGCAAAATAATGGACCTTTAATCCATTTGTCTGTGATATTTTTGAAATCGAAGACCTATAGAACTAAAACCTTAATATTAAAGGTATAGCGCTATTATTTTATCCAGCAGTGTATCTACATACACTGCGTACATATATGGGAAGATTTATCGCGATTGAGTGCACAGCGTGGCCTAATCCGCACTCCATGTCTTGCAAATAACGGATTACATAGATATTACACCCGCATACACACTCTCGCACCCACATGCATATGCACATATGTATGTGTACGAGTATGTGTTATGTAAGTTTCTATGCATATGCAACAGACACGTCGTCCTTGATGTTTCGTCTACTTTTTTAGCTGCGCGTGTGGCTGCGGATTTGGGTTTAGTGGTCGTAAAGTGTTTACCAACGCAATAAACAAAATAAACAAAATAAGAAGTAATGAAAGGTGGCGATTTCCTCCCTCGCTCTTCACCTCCCTATATCGCACTGTTTTTGTTTACCTATTCACTAATATGTTAAATTCAACACCTCCTGCCGACTATCCTTTGCACTTGTAATATCATCCGCTAACTTTTATGCGATTCTAATTTTTGTTGAACCTAAATTTTCCATGCTGAATCTGTATTTTTATACTCTCGCAACATTGCGCACAGAGTATAATAGTTTTCTTATAATACCTAAAACTAATCGAGATAAATATATACGATTAGATAAGTACATGCATATATCAAAATGGTCAGGATGACAAAACAAATTGTTTTCCGGATACCATTGTTCACGAACAAAAACATAAAGTGATATATGTAACCTCTTAGGCCCCAAAACAATTCAAAGTGGGCGGGGCCGCCCTGCAGCAGCTTTAATACAATATATGTACATATCATATAAACTACTAAAACTATGTCAACCGAATATCCGTGGAAACATTTATTAAAATCGGCTAATAACCACACCCACTTTTCAAAGAATAGTAATGTTCATCAGATCAGATGTTTTCTGAAAACATTATAAATAACAAGAAAAAATATTAACTTCGAGTTTTCACACAAGGACTTGGTTTTGATCCACCAATTGGCATTAGAGCCATGTGTGTCCCATCTGAATATATATATTCGGAGATTGTAAACAATCGATGACAAATTTTGTGAAGATATCTTGTCAAATAAAAATGTTTTCAATACAAGAACTTGATTTGTATTGATTGATATTGTATAAGGGTCCGATATCGGCGGTTCCGGCAAATAGGCCGCTTCTTGGATGTAAAAACCGAGTGTAAAATTTTAGGCTAATATCTCAAAAATTGAGAGAATATTTCGCGTATATATACACAGACGGACATGGCTATTTATTTATAAATATACTTTATAAGTTTCCTTCTGAGCTTTACAAATTTCATGGCAAACTTAATATGTGTATCCCATTTAGAACATAAAAATACTAGATGTAGCGTAACTTTCAGGCCAACAACTTGCGAACAAATAGCTGATATGCCATGAACTTGGACGGTATTCTACAATAGTTAAGTTTAGAACTCTAACAATTCTTTCTTTTTGGCGAGCGTAGCCTCTCTGCCAACCTCTATGTACGGAGTATGAGAATATCTGCTCCCACAGTTGACTTTACAAGTTATTTGAATGAAATGACACGTCTATATTGTTTTGAGGATTTTGGATTAGGCCTTATATAACCAATATATAATGATTTCTACCTCTCTTATTGACTTAATACCTTATAGCGTTAATTTCTCAAAAAAAAGTTTGCTTTTTTTAGCACTATGGTCTGTGAAAGTTGCGTGTTCTTTTCTCAACATTTTTCAGATTCGTTTCTTTTCTTTTTAGAATGTTGCCTTCTAACCAGACAAAAAATGCAACATTTTCGACCTTCTTATAACGAAAGGGTGGCAGTTGCCCAGTAGGTGTTTATTTTTCGTTTTTGATAATAATTTTTTGAACATATATTTTTACTACTTATACTGAATCGGTCAATATTTTTAAATTGCGAATGAGTTGGTTTGCATTTTTTTTTGTTATTTTGTTACATGAAAAATTCAACATAATGTTGCATTTATAACGGGTGTTTTTTTAGAGGTATAGAACTTTAAATTTCAATAAAACAACGATGGATTATTCGATTGACATGAATTTTATTTATCCGAAAGATAATCTTGTGGCATTACATTTTAAATATGATTTCTGGCATATGACCGCCACGGCTAGCTCGGATGTAGTCCAATCTGGACGTCCAATTTTTGATGACTTTTTCCAACATTCGCAATAACACGGTGAATGTTGTCTTCTAAATGGTTAAGCGCTTGTGGCTTATACGGATAGACCATGACTTTACATAACCCCACAGAAAGTAGTCTAGCGTTGTTAAATCACATGGCTAATTCACAGGTTCAAAACGTGAAATCAGTCGGTCCACAAACGTGTCTTTCAATAAATCGCTTGTGGCACGAGCTGTGTAACATGTTACGCCGTCTTGTTGGAACCACAGCTCCTGGACATCATGGTTATTCAATTCAGAAATGAAAAAGTTAGTAATCATGGCTCTATACCGATCACTATTGACTGTAACGTTCTGCCCATCATCGTTTTTGAAGAAGTACGGACCAATGATTCCACCAGCCCGTAAAGCGCACCAAACAGTGCCGTCTGATCCTAATTGAGCGACTTAACTTATGCTTAAGCACTAATATTATGAATATAATGATTTCCGTTAGTCAGATTTATTGCCGAATGCTGAATTCATATTCTGACAGCTGGAAATATTTCGGAGCCTTTAAATTCGTTAAACTGATCTCTTCCTTACTCGTTACTTTTTTTAGGTTTTGTCTGATTCTTTTTGCTGTTGATTTTGTTTTCATTGCTGCGCTAGCAACCAATTTTTGGTTTTTTGTTTTTTTTTTTGTATTTGCTTTTGTTTTTCATACTTTGGTCTTTGAATTTCATATTTGTTGTTGCTCGGTTCATATTTCACCGCCAAAATGTCAATATTCCATCTGTGGTTTTGTTTTTGTTACTTGTTTGGTTAGCGAGCGAAATTCACCGTTTGTGGCATTGCCAACGCTACTGATAATACCAATTTGTGGCAGATTGAAATAATTTTACAAATATTAATATAGCACATAAAAATGAAGACAAATGAGTTTATTGAGTGTGAAAATTACTTAATTAAAATGTAATGTTTTCATTTAACCGCGTGCAATATAACGGTTAATTTATGATATTGAATTGAAAATTGCAATTGATGTCTGAAATTGATTAAAACAATACAAATTTGTGAAATTTCATTTAATTTAATTTATTGGGAGAGACTCTTATGGTAGTCTTTGAACGTAGAATGACATATATCCAAAGTCTGGCAGCAGGTTTCTGTAAATGTTTAAAGTTCCCTCTTTCGTCTGCCATATCCTATCGTAGAGGAAAATGAGCCAATTGGTTCCATCTTCATCAGTTTTAGTAATATCATAAATTTGAGCAGCTGTGAGAATATCACATAAGATATCAATTTGAAGCAAGCAATCTGTGGTACCTGCAACTATTGCCTTAAATATCGTTAAATTAGAAGCCGGCTTTTGTTATCTTGTGTGCTATTAAACCAGGCTTTCCGAAGAGATTGAAAGCTAAGTTACTTTAACTACAAGAAAAAGTCTCGTGAAAATTGATTTGAAAGATAAAACAAAAACCTTCAAAACACAATGGTTTTTTGAAAATAATTAAAAAAAGATATCAGCATGGGCTTACTGCTAACCACATTTCACAAAGGAAAATTATTCTATATTTTTTTGGCAACACAATTTTCATTAGGGGTTTTTCAAATTGGCGCGTAAAGTCTCCAGTACAATAAATGCAACCGAATGCTCAAAACTACAATTCTATATAATCTGTACAGACAAAAAAGAGATACTGATATGATTCAATATCACCATCATTTCGACAACTTCGACAAGATAAATCCATCAAAATCACAAAAGATCCTAAATGTCACCCCGCATGGAATAAGATAAAGAGAGATTAATGATGATTGCGAAGCAAAGTAGTCCGAGACCTGAAGGGTTTTAACGTGACGAAAACAGCCTCGGCATTAGCCCAAGAGTCATTTCTGGACGATGTCCACTGTACATACTCAGGTGACAGAAAACCTCGACCACCAACCCATGGTTCAACCAAATCCATCTAAAAGTCCTATGAAAAATCCGTATCGATAAAAGTATCAATGCTCCATAGGAGTGATCACCAAAACTCTATGGTCACAGTCTATGCTTCGGAGATAACCCAGATCATTGCGGTTGGGTAAATCCGACAATCTAGAAAACAACAAACTACGTGAATAATCCTGCAAGCTTCGTTAGAATTTATAAGGTCATTTCGAGCCGTGTTCTGCTAAAAAGGGTTTGAACAGAGTAGCTTAGGTGAAATAGAAACGAATCCAAATTTGCATGATATGACATGCCATAAGTTCGACATAAGATATAGGTATGGCCGTTCGTTAAGTCTGTCTTCTCTAGAAATGTTAAAAAAAACAATGGATCTCGTAAAAAGGCGAAAAATAATTTGCCAACCCGAAACCAAAGAGAATATTGATGACTCTAGAACCATCAGTCATATCTCGAAATTATTGAGTTGGCAGCAAGCATTAATTTACATTTAAAAATCAATTGAGATGTAAATAATTACAAATTTGCATATTTCTCATTACGTCCTCCTTTCAGTAATGTCTCTTTGTCGCTTCTACTGACCATTCGAGTATATTTAAATGAAGTTAATTAATTATTCGCCATCCTTTGAGTGCAACACTTTAATGGTGTGATTAATTGAAATTCTTGAAGTAAATAAAAGGCAAATTATGGCTTTGTTTAAGCAAATATGTACACAAACACATATATACCTACATACATACATGTAAGCGTGCATTTCTGTGTCCTGAATGACTTATCACCATGAGAAAAATCACTTAATTTGTACACGACATACAAAAATATATATAACGACCCTCTCTAATTGCATACACATGTACTTATATTACTCCCTGCCTACATATTTACAAATGTTCAGCATGCATACCCATATGCGATGGTTGCATGTAATCGCCCACTATGTCACCACTTTCTACAATTCGCCAAGGACCTTTTTGACACTTAAACGCGCTTTTGACGTGTAAATTGATTTCCGTTCCTTTATACGGAAACACACATCGACATAAGTTAAACACTTGCGAGCTGAGGCAAATATGTGAATTTATTTGAGTAAGTTTGTGTGTTTATAAATTCATATGGGCGTATTCCTTGAGAGGGTAACCCATAATTGCACTTTAAACGGCGGCTTGCAACCGTATGGCACCCTCACGTAAATTGCCTGCTTTCCCCACTTAAATATTGTATATATATATATATATATATGGTATACATATGTACATAAGACCACTTATAAATAAGACCACAGCTAAATGATGAATTAGAGGCATACATTCGAATGGTTGCAAACTAATCCTATTTCGGTAAGTGAAAACTAGCCCTAATTCACCAGTGGTTATGTCCAGAGTATCCTTATCGATGTTGATGAAATTGAGTACATAAGTGCTCAATGTTTCATCCGAGGAGCTCTCAAAAGTATTTGAAACAATTATGAACCTAACAAAATTCTGACACCTGAATCAATCAACTATGAATGTACGTGGGTCACCATAAGTAGAAATTTCGATATCTCGTAAATTTTCTAGATCTCAAAGTATTTGCTAAATAAAAAGATTTAATATATATTTAGCTAGGTTTTCTACTCGGCAGTATTTTAAAATGATTTCGAGATCCACTATAGAAACGAAAAATTTAGAAGCAATACAAGAGAGATCGAAACTGCGTCGACCTCAATAATAACAAACTATATTTCTTTAATATATTGTTATTTTTCGAGACATAAAGAAACTGATAATTGAGCAATTTTTATCAGAATCACCATAGAGTTCACCCGAGATATATATAAAATTGCAATTTTTTGGGAATTCTTAGCAGACTTAACAGCATAAAGTAGTACTGAATAATATACTTCCAATCAGATTTTTAACATGACCGAATATGGTGCGTTTACCCTGAATCGCGGAAAGTGCTCAAAAGTTCTAGCCGACCCCAATTATACTCAATTAAAGAAACAAAAATATTTTATAATTGCCTTAAGCGATATTATAGATAGAATGATAGATAAGAATCATGATTGGCATCTCAGTAAAGGGTTCCTGATGAAGAATATTTCCCGTAAAGCCCCTTATCCTAATTCAGTGTGCATGTTTTTTGTTCAGAAAAAAGGCCAATAGTTGGCATGTAAACCGGATTAGTTCGAAATGTATCGTTTTCGCGCCTAGCTCTCACTTCGAGTAGAACTTAGTAACTCGAAATAGGCTACAGTATAAGTATTTGCGAAATCGCAAAGTCCGACGTCCTTAAAAGCAATACCCATTTATTTTCCTTTTCAAGCTAGAAAATATTAAGCAAGCTCTGGAGTTCTAAATATAGACCATTCAACTCCTTAGACTATTCATATGTCGAAACCCATGACAATCATACCAGTTCCAGGGCTAACGATGTGACTTCGAGTTTCTGTACAGACCTTTTTGTATGGCTTAGGTGTAACTGTTGCATTTCCCATCAAACTAAAAAAAATATAGGGTAAGAAATCTCAAGGCGCTAAGAAATGAACTGAAGAGAAATAAGTGAAAATGGCGCCGCGACTTATATGTGTATGTGTGAAAGTTGCCAGAGGCGAATATAATTATTTACTTTGCTGAATGCGCTCCTATGCAAGCCGTTAAAGTAATCCTAGACTCCAACGCCGAGCTCCACTTGACAATATCAACTTTGACAAGCGCGCATAGTGACATTGCTAACAATACCAAAACACAGAAACAACAAAAAGTCTAGTGTAGGCACCAACAACCACAACACGATAATAAATTTTGCAGAAAACATTTTCAAGGATGCTGAAAGCCAATGTTATCACACAGCCGAGCAACAACAATTGAAGTGGAGAAGCAACAAAAAAAAATTTGGCGCAGAATATACATTTCAAAGGCAGGAAACTGTGGCTGCATCCAACATCCAAGGCCTGAGTTCATCTGCGGATTAGCCATACCAACACACGTTTAGCTTGTAAGCAAACATACAGACAATCACACTTGTACATATGTTCGGGCGTATATGAGCCATGGTCCATATCATACCATATGGACTCACATGCCATAACAACAACTCGTCGAGTGCGTAGGTTTTGAATTGTGGAATTTCGTCTATACAATACAGCTAATCTGCATGCGTCTGTTTGGATATATGTATGGGTGTCGGTATCTGTCCCGCTGTCAGCACAGCACAGCTGCCGATGGCATTTGGCTCATGTTAACAATTTTATAGGTGCACTTTATGTCGCTGTAGTCGTAATTTGATGTTAATGTTTTTTGAAATTTTGATATAGCATGTGAGTGGGGTTGTGCCTCACTTAGTTTTGTGTTTTTATCATTTTCAAAAATGATCTGATAGAGGGAAAGCAGTAAAGCAGGAAAAGAGTATACATATGTATATACTGAACAATAAATAACAAATGTAAGGAAGGACTAAGTTCCCGCAGAACTGGAAGCTAGAGACGCTATTTGAGAACTTGATAGGTTGCTAGTGGACAAACATGCATACTTATGCTAGAGTCATTCTGACAAAATTCCCCTATACATTTACTAATACGTTTAAAATTAGCTCTCTTTGACTCCACACAAGGCCAAAGGTTAATCGAATTTTACATAAACTCGGCTGTTATACAAATATTTGAGTTTTGCAAACGTGAACGAGTCACAGGGTGCCCTATCTGCTCAATAAGATAGCTGAACGTTGATATATATTTTATTTTTTGTAAGTTAAGCAGCTTTGTTGTGCTCTTTATATAACGTCATCTTGTCACCAGTAAAAGGTTAAAAATTGGGACGAAAATTCGCATGATATCTAAAATATTTACCAAAATTCCTTGAAAAGTTAAAAAGTTAAAAAGCTAGCTAAAATCCCTCTCTCACAAGCACGAAGATTATCGATAGCAATTTCTCTCACTTTTTCGAGAATAATCCCGTTAGATGAGGCGAACACACAAGATGATATAATGATCAGTTGTTAGAAGTTTCGTTGAGAAAGTTTACTTCCTGGCAAATATTTTCGATCGAAGCCAAAAGAATTAGCGAAAATTTAGTTTTACTAGAGAATGATTGAATCGTGTATTTTTTTTTCGACGTTGTATTTTTCGATGTTCACTCTTGTGGAAACTACAAATTAGTACTCATCACCATTTTCGCCTTCTCTATTCATTAACTTCATTCTTTGGTTTTACATTAGTTACAGAGTGTTCACAATACCGTTAACTTAACTAGTAGTCAACAACCACCACATATTATCACTTTTTCTTATTTTATAAATCATATACTCGTATACTCCTATTCTGTTGAGTCCGGGTTATCCTGAAAACGTCGACATATAATTCATAAGTTAACTTTTTGAAAGTTGAAGAGCGATTTTCACCGATAACTCAGATGTGAGTTATAGTTTTAAGGATGATTTCGAAAGCTTCTCTTAAGGCGAATTTCACACCAGAAAAATTATTCGCCATAGATAGTAAAAGATAGTAATCAATTGGTGCCAGGTCCGAACCATAAGGTGGATGCATAGGAACCCTCCAACCAAGCTCTCAAAGCTTCTGACGAGTCGCTATCGATCGGTCCGGCCAGGCGTCGTCCAGATGTAAGTAGGGAACAGCTCATAGTACAATAGGTTATTCCCTGCCAATTCTACGAAACAGAACGCAAAACCTTATTGATCGTCAAGGTTAAATAGTCAATTAATTTATATAGTTTCAAACGGTATTTTATGCAATGTTTAGTTCCTGGTCAATCTAAACAGTGATTACATGACGGTCTGATGCGACGATTTCTATTATTTCATCGATATTTTCGATGCCGAGCTTGGTGCATTTTTGACATCAAAATTATCGAAACGGATGACGAAGCCGAAATAGTGCAAGATAGACTGTTACGGTATCAGTTTTTTGACTTTCTCGAAGAAAAACTAAAAAATATGGCGAAATTTCTCTTTGCTGGTTTTCATCTTGATGCGTGCTAAAACGTTATTGAGTTAAGGAATCACAAAAAACAAAATCTTATTTTTCTAACGCCATGTAGCGAAGCACGATCGCACTCATACAACGCGAAAAACATATTACTAAAGTTATTTATTGGAGAAATAATAGATTCCTTTTTACTAGACTTTATATACAATATATATTCATCAATATGCCGCAACTGTATTACTTATGGCATGAAAATGAGCTAAGCGAAGTTTCAAACCAACAAACGGCTACAGTGCATATCAAACTGTACCATGTTATTTAGGTTTACGTGTAGATATGAAAAATGTGATTTAACCAGAGAACGGAAATGAACGTTCATTTACGTTCTCTGATTTACTTCCATTGCATACATATTAGCTACACTAAAGGAAAGTTCGTTACATTTAATAAATATATATCGCGTATATGCAAAACAGCTTAAATCGACAATAATAGGATTTTAAAACTATTGGGGATAAAAAATGTTTCTAAAAAAATATCATAACTTATTATTTATGTTTTTGATGAATAAATCGTTCTTACTACAAAATAAAATTAGCTAAACTGTACCTAGTTTTTATCAAAAATGATGTCAAAAATTGTATACAAGATCATTTTTGAATTTACTATGATACTCTGGGATTGTATATTATGGGGGATAAATGTATACAAATTTATTTTAAACTCAATGAGTTTTAAGCATATAATTCTAATTGTTACATTTCCCATTCATGTGTGGATGTGTATTATGGGTAAGCGAATCGACAGAGCCGATGATGATTAGAATTTTGTTTATGAAATTAATAAACAAAAAAGATTATTGAAAATAATATTAATAAAAATAAAACATAATAAATTTAAGTTGGTACATACATATGTATGTACATATGTGCCACTTACGAAAATTCTCGACCCTTCATGTCAACTTAAAAAATAAAAATAAAAATTTATAATATTTATACATTTATCAAGTAGAAAGTATAAAAAGAATCAATAATTTAAATACAAGTACTTCAAATCATCAAGCCATTTAGAGTTACGAATCAAACACAATACAAATATATTGATTTGTTTAAAATCGATTTTTTTTTTAATTTCACACTAGATGTATCTCTTAAGTCCCCTAAATTCAATAAATGATATCGCTTCAAATTAAAAACCTATAATAATTTTGTGTGAATATTATTTTAACTCACTGTATATAAATACATATGTAGATTAGTGCCAACATGTGCGCTAAACATATATGTATGTATGAACTTATAGCTCAAACAGTCACCGACATTCCTCCCTTCCGTACGTATCGCCCGTATCAAACCAAAATTGTCAAACCAAATGTTGCCATAGTTGAATTTATATAAACGATTTTCCACAAACCTGCAAACTAAATTGCAACTATTAAAAATAGTCTAATTATTTATAAATAAATGTATTCGACCGTGATTTTGAGATATTTTAAGTATAATTTAAATATATTCAAGTTAATTTTTTAATTACTACAAAATATCGAGACTGGCAACCCTACGTTGCAAGAGATTGCTCTCTTACTCTCAGCTCACTCGTTTCTACAGGAAAAATCCAATTTTCGCGGATATCCTAGGGTACGGTCTGTAGAAGCGGACGGTAGAAGCGATGGTGAGTGTTTATTTACAATGCGCTCTCATAAGATAGGTCGTATCAGCTGATTCGGTCCACGGTTTTGCGTCGGTGACTGTTTGAACTATTATGCATGGCGACACACCATCCATGGGGTGGACTCAAAATGTAAATACATACACACAGATAATCGTGTATCTATGTGTGTATTAGTGTGATGGTGGTGCGATATGGAATTACTGGCGAGTGCAGAGAATTTCCGCGCCTCGCAAACACCACATGAATAAAAGCGATTATGCATACACGCGGCGAAGGGACGACTTAATAAAGAGAAGCCCGACGAAAAGCAACCGAAAAAGTACTCGCACAAAATAGTGCGCCAGTGATTTTCATACCAAACCCACATACAAGTGTAGATATGTATGTATGTATTTAAGCACGAGTATCTGTGCCTATGCTCCCAGCGAATCGCTAAGTTCAGCACTTTGGTTCAATTAAACAATATTAGCGACAAACGCTTACAATTATTGAGTACGCCGGCAGAGCGCATGTGGCATATGCATAGAATTCTCAATTAGGTTGCCTACAAAAGTACTAATTTTCGAAAGAAAAAAAATTGACAAACGAGCGTTGAGTGCATATGATTTTTCAACGCTGCTCAATATCATCGATTTTTCAATATTTTCCCGAACTACACAATCCATGCACGGCATTACGGAAACGCACATTGACGAAGACGCACGCAAAATAGTGATTGCAGGAAAATATTTAAAACGTGAAAGTGTTTTTGCTTCGCAGTGTTGAGAGAAATTGCTTCTTACTGCTGATTTGTGTACTACTAAGGCAGTTGTGTAGGAAAAATTTTAAAATAAATAGCACAAAAAAAAAATTACTTCCTCAGCGAAAATGGCGTTGGATAATATTACTGCGTTCCAGGTTTTCGGCAGTATAGCTCTTGGACTTATGTGCTTCAAAATCGTCACCAAATTTCTACCATGGGTTTACATAAATATTATTGGACCCAAGTTTTTGGGGCCAAAGTTGAACATACGCAGCATGGGCGGTTGGGCTGGTTAGTTTTGAGTCATATACACCGTTCTGGGTTGCCTGATAAGCTAATAAAGCAGCATAGATACGCGCTAATACCATAAACTTTTTACTAGAGAGTTTTTGTTTAATATCGAAAACAAGAATTGAGGAAATATTTTATCTAAGTATTACATTGCATGGCTATCATTCTGTTGGACGAAGAAATTATAACAGAATTTCATTATCTACTTATTATGGATTAATTAAATAATTTTTATAGGAAAAATGGAATTTCGATAAAGGCTAATTTGTCGAAAGTGCGCGTATCAGCATGCTTCTTATCGGCTTTCGACTCTTTATTAATCAGCTGTTTTTTGTTTCCCTTTATAGTGGTCACCGGTTCAACTGACGGTATAGGAAGAGCTTATGCGAAAGCGGTATGTCATGCTTATTTGCAAAACAAAAAAAACCTTAACTTCGGTTGCACCGAAGCTAGAATATTCTCCTCAAAAAAAAAGTTTCCATACAAAAACTTGACTTTGATCGGTCTCTTCGTATGACAGCTGTGAGCTTTAGTGGTGCGATCTGAAATTTTTGTTCGGATAATGTAGCGTTGCCTAGGGTAATATTATGTTCCAAATTTCGTGAATATATCTCGTCAAATAAAAAAGTTTTCATTACAGGAACTTGAATTTGATCGTTCAGTTTGTGTGGCAGCTATGTGCTTTAGTGGTCCGATATCGGCGTACAAATGAGCCGCTGATTGGGGATAACCTTATCTCTAGCATCAAGTTACTTTAGGATTAGACTGGTTTGGGTGTGTGGGGCCGGCCTGTAGGGCTGATAAGCTTGCTAGGATAGGTACTTCACTCTCAATAACTGCGGAATGGAAACGGGTAGGAGCTCCTTTGGATTCTTGCATTTCACTATTTGACTGTTGGGCTTCAGACTAAATCATTAAGCGCTGTTTGACTACCAGCAGCTACGCCTAAACAGATTTGTTTCCCTTTATAAGGTTGAGAGCGTTTTTGTCGATAGATAACATCCAACGACAGGAGTTTTTCGTTTGACATCGCAAAGGGCTGCACATAACAGTCTAAGTGTGATCCCCCCGCAATGCTGAGGGATCAGCTATCTAACCTAACCTAACCTGGGGAGAGAAAGACGTGCCTAAAATTTTAGAACTATTGTATATCTCAATACTTTTTTATTTGACAAAATATCTTCACGAAATTGGGCATAGATTAGTTTAGATCGTACTACTATAGCATATAGCTGCCATACAAATTTACAAACTGGCGGCTATAATAAATGCACGTGTGAGGAGTATTATAGCTTCGATGTGGCCGAAGTCAACGTTTTTTCTTCTTTTTATTCATTTTTCCCTATATATATACTCGTATATTACTTTTTTTAATTTTTTGCTCTAAATGATAATTACATCAGTGAATAGTAATTCGGAATACAAAATGTGGAAATTTCAGGGTTTGCATTTCAATTTCCTTCCGAAAATGTGTAATTTATGTAAATTTTTAATGGTTGTGTTAGAAAAAAAAACTCGAAAATGTATCCATGCATTAACTAATCTTGTCTATTCATACTTCAAACACTTATGTAATATATTAGTAAAGGTAATGTTTGGAAATCTTTATTAATCACTTCTAAACAGCTAATGAGCTTAGTTACGAGGATTACTTAACGCCGATTTTTCTAGAAAACTAATATTATATGCTCAAAAACACTGTGCAGCCAAATTTGAACAAAAATTCAATACATAATATAGTATTTTAAAAAAGTTATAATGGAATTAAATTAAATATTGCACTTCTATCTATATATCTACATATATAACTTTTAAATAATAATATTTTGTACAAATCTGGCAATTTTCAGAGGACATAACTCCATTTTATTTCGGATTTTTGCTGTTAAACAGTGTTTTCCAGACGTGCTTGAAGTTTCGCTACAGATTTAAATATATTTACAGGCATCAAAGACTCAGTTTTCTACTAAATTTTACATATAAATACCATTATATATATATATATATATATGGTATTAGACCAGGGTAGATAATTAAAAAAAAAAAACAGAACAATATCATCTGAAAGTAAAGACTTTAAAGAACTTAAAGACTGACTTTAAAATAAATTTGATATTTCGACTTCAGGAGACCTACAAAGTTGTAAGTTTCTCGTTTCACCACCTTTTTGTTCGTTTTCTTTGAACTCTGCTCTCCTAAAAAAATTACAAATGACAGCAAAAACAATAATGTTTACATATTTAAGTTAAGCGATTTGTTTGACCAATTCAATACTCTAAAGTCCAGTATAGCGAGTCCATCGTTAATGAAGTTCGTCGCTTCGATATTCGGCGTTTTACGAAAGGATAAAATTGTGTCACAATTTTTCACGAAAAACTATGACAGGAGATCCATTTCCAAATATAGACAAATTCTAAAAACACCCCCTTCGTTTTGCTTCTTGTGCCACCACTATTTGTGTGTGCTAATACGAATGATTTTCATTAAATATTCCCAATCCACTGCGACACAGCTAACTGTGGATCAAATAAATGCAGGCGAAAATTAAATTGAAGAATTACTTTCCCCACAGTAAATTCAAGCCCTTGCAGTATATGCAAATTTGAAAGCAAATAAGCGAAGTTCAACTACTTAGATTGTATTTCTCGCCGACTCGAATCTACTCGGCGCCCGCAATGTTTGTAAATATTAATATTTCCAATTAATGAATGCTTATTTAGTATTTTGTGCCTTTATTTTGAAGTATTCGTTGAACTTGGAGACCTAAATTGTAATTTTATGCACGTCGAATAGGTGACAATATTACGTTTTTGTTGTTCTAGCTGTATTGTCACAATATATGTGCGTTCGACAGGTCTCCTACGTGCCGACGCGTTTTAACGACTTGAAAAATTCAAAAATGGAATATTAATAACACAAAAAGACATTGCATGACATTAAATGAGGGCGCTCTATAAACTAGCGAGGTTCATTCTTAATGAAATTAGTTCATCTAATATTTGTGTAACCATACAATTTTTAGAATACAAAATTAAATATTAAACTGATCAATATACGAGGGTGGTCTAATAGATATTCAGCCTCACCTCCCGATGGCACCACTACGAAAAATAATTTTACTATCGAGTAACATAAGTTCTAGTAAAAATAAATTCATTACTTTCCAATAGATTACCTTAGTAACCTGTAGCTCTCGTTGTACAAGTGCTATCAGGTAACGCTTGGCTCAGTATTGTTTGAGCACACGTCAAAAATGGCAAAGAGAAAATTCGCCTTACTATATAGTTTTTCTTCGATAAAGTTGAAAACGCAAGCCAAATGTCCGAAAATGTGAATAGTGTTTATGGTCTTCATACTGTAACAAACAATTTAAAGACCAATTGTAGAAATAGTCGATAAAATGATGGAAATCGTAGAGTCCGACCGCCAGAAAAAAAAATGAATTGCAATAAAATTGATGGATTTTTAATGCGCATGGTTACTGGTGATGGAAAGTAGATTACTTACGACAACGTCAAGCGAAACAGTCGTGGTCGAATCGCAAGATTGACTGTCAGAAAGGTTTTGTTATGTGTTTGAAGGAATTGGCAGGGAATCATCTACTTTGGGCTGTACTCCTAAGGCCCAACACTTAATTCAGACCTGCATATATTGTAAACAATTGGACCGTCTTAAAGAAGCAACAGCACAAAATGGCCAATAGGAGAAGAATTTTGATGCGTTAGGAGAACACGACGTTAAACACATTGATAGCGACTCACCAGAATATCCGAGAGCTGGTTGGGAGATTCATATTTATCCACCTTACGGCCCGGACATGGCGCCAAGTGATTACTGCTCTGCAAAAGTACTTGTCAAAATCGACTGTCCCAATTTTTTTCTATGAGAGTGGCAATATGAAATTACCATCCAAATGGCAACAAGTTATCGCACAAAAGTTGCATATTAGACCTAGATCGGATTATTCTAACTATGATAAATAAAACCTTCATTTTAGTGTTAGCAAATCTCTCTAATAGTCAATTTCAATGTCAAGCGCAAAGGTATAGCGTAGGCACACATAACTGCAGTATGAGTTTTTTTTTAGGTAAACAGATAAAAAGCAGTTTCTTTTGCAAATATTAGTATATAAACATTAACATTAGATAAATGCGCTTACTACGCAAAAAATTTAACGCATTTACTTCAAACAACAACAAAAATATATATATATACATTTAGATGATCATCCGTAAGACATTGCAATTAAACTTACATACGTATATACATAAGATTATACATAATGAAGGGAATTGAACCGCGCTTGTGTTAAAAGTCATTACGATTTTTTGAAAAGCCAAAGTACAATCTTAATTACATTTTGATTTTGCATATTAGCAAGTAATTAGCAATTTTCTTTACTGTTAAATCCAATCAGATTCTGTACACCCTTACAAAACAGAATTGGTTTGCAATTCTGACAGTTAAGCAAATCTGACTTGGTTTTCCCAACACCGCTGATTATCATTATTTAGCAATATTACATTTATGTTTATTAATTTGTAGCTGATTTATATTTTCATATTTTTTAGCTTGCGAAGCGAGGATTCAGTTTGGTCCTGATCAGCCGTTCGTTAAGCAAATTGGAGGATGTTGCGAAGGAAATCGGTACGTGCCTATGAACAGTTATTCTAATTATAATTAGAGTTTATTGTTATTTTAGAAACTCTAGCAAGAAAATACATCCTATTGCGTACATTACATGTTAAAAGCACGAGCTTGTGAACTTTGTAGAAAGCAACATTCGACTTAGACCTTTAAATTTGTAAAAACCTGTTGTCTCGCTTCTGCTCGCATTTTACCGATTCCGCCTAATAGACAAGCCAATAATTAATTTAACTTTTCATGCTGTTGTAATGCATTTCGCTCCCGATGCCCTTAGTTTCAAAAGACCTGATATTTTTTACAACAAATCCAGTTGTTCACGACGCATAGTATCACGTAGACATCACAAACCGACCATTAGTTATTTGACCATTCAAAACGAATCCAGGGTAAAACACATTAATTAAAGATCAATTCAATTTTCGAACGATTTTAACGTATTTTTATGCCCTGAAGAGAGTATATTAAGTTTTCGGATACCCTCTAAAGTATTTACAAGTATATAAAAAATCCACTATTGAATATAGCTACGATACAAACTCATCGATCTAAGTCAAGTCCTTCTATGTAAAACTTTTTTATTTGACAATATTTATTGTTTAAGACAACGGTACAACCTCCGATCATTTTGTACAGATCGGACCATTACAGCACATTGCTGCCGTTCAAAACGGCCGATCTAAATCAAGATAAAAAAATTTTTATACCCTTTTGTGGTATAATAAATGCACCCGTGAAGGGTATAATAGCTTTAGTGCAGCCATAAACGTTTTTTCTTGTTCGGTGTTAATTCATTTTTGATAGGGTCTGCAGCTTTTGTGATTACTAATCAAGCCTTTCGAAAAAAAGAACAAAAAAACATTAGTTGAGTCAATCCATATGGGACTAATGACAGAATAAGTTGGTTTATATTTCAGTCCTTTTGCATATTCCAATTCGGATTGAAGAGTAAATGTAAGGTCTAGGAATATTAACGTACAAAAAAAACATAAAAAATTTTGATTTTTCACTTTGTGAATATTGATTCCGTGATTTACCATTTTGAGGTTTGGGAGTATTTGATTAGCAGTTCTATAAAATTCTATAAACGGTTTAGGAAGTGCGCTATATTCGAAATTATGACTCTCTTAACTCCAATATAAAGTTACAATCCCAGATATAATGAAATTCTAGGTTTTGTCAAGTGAGTTACCATTTTTGATTCGATAATTAAAAAACTTCTTAATATTGAAATAGTTTTTAATTATTCAACTTTTGTAAATTTCAGAAAATGAGTGCAAAGTAGAAATCAAAATCATCGATGTTGATTTTCAAAATAGTGATGAAATTTACGATAAGATCAAAGCAGGCATTGAAGGTCTCGATATTGGCGTGCTCGTCAATAATGTCGGCGTTGGTTATCCCTACCCAGAGTACTTTCATAATTATTACCAGCAGAATCCTAAAATCTTGCTGGACATGATTTCGGTGAACATACACTCTGTGACACACATGTGTGCCTTAGTTTTGCCAGTCATGCTGAGCAGGAAGAAAGGCTTAATCATAAATGTATCATCAACAACCTCGTCTATACCAGCCTCACTGTTAACTATCTACAGCGGTACCAAGGTAATACAAATAGAGTTTTTAAATCATTTAAGACAATTGAATTCACTTTTTTTGTACTTTTTGCAGGCCTTTGTCGATAAATTTAGCGAAGATTTACAAACGGAATATCGAGCTAGTGGGATCAGAGTACAATGCATTAAACCGGGCTACGTTTCAACCAAGATGAGTAAGTTAAGACCGAGCTTGTCGAGCCCAACGCCCGATACCTATGTGGCTTCAGCACTCAGTATGTTGGGATATGCCACGACAACAACGGGATATTTACCACATGAATTCGTACACATTACGTATAACTTTATGAAGTACCTAACGTGCGAACCCTTTGTTTCGAGCGTTTTTTTGAAATATTATTTGAAATTGCGCAAACTGGCTCTAAAACGTATGAGCCAAAAGAAATAGGGGACCAGCAGATGTGGAAGAGTTATGATTTTGCTTTATGAAGCAAATATAATTGTTTTCTTTTTATGTAATCTAAATTAAATGTGTAATTTATATTAAGAGGAAAAAAATAGTTTTTTTCCAATGGATATAAATAAAAAATGCACAGTTATATAAAATAGAATTTTAATGAAATGAGAATAATAACGACCTCCACTGTCGCGAAGTGATGCAAGCTACAGTTAAATGCTTCGACCAAACAATTCGGTATCTGTGTTATCTGGAATCTGTCAGATAATTGCTGGAATAGTAGATAAGACAATAAGAAGAAATGTGTATATATATGTATGTCACTGACCTATAGGGACAAGCTCTGGGATATCAGCGATGTAACAATTTATTCCGAAGATTTTGCTTTGAAGCTGGAAGGATTCTGTCGACTCGTTGGTCACAGAAATTGAAAATTGGTGGTCTTTTTCGATATTAAATCAAAATAAGGTGAAAAATTAAATATTTAAAATAAAAGAATTGTAATGTCTTTGGGACATAAAAAGGTTAGTTTAGACCAAATTTCTTTATAAAATGTTGTAAAAAATAAAAATAAAAAACCAAAAAAATGTATATAAAATATTTAATAAATTTATAGTTATGTGAAAAAGGAGTCAAGACAAGATTATCAGACTAGTGGTTTTGCCCGAAAGATAAACCAGTTTTAACCCTTAAAAATTCAACTACCCACTCTCTTCCTCTCCCCGACCACAGCTCTCTCGTAAATTCTTTTTCCTTTAATGTTTGTTATTTTATCTTTGATGATTGGTATCATCATAATATTTATTTTCTGATTTCAAAAATATCTACCCTGGTCTATATACTCGTATTTCTTCAGCGACATTATTGCCTTAGGCAATAACTCATGCCAAATTACTTGAAGATAACTCGTCAAATGAAACAGCTTTCCATACAAGCACTTGATCCCGATCGTTCAGTTTGTATGACGGCTATATGCTATAGTGATCCGATATCGGCGATTCCGACAAAGCAACAAAGAACGCATGCAGATTTTCAGGTCGATATATCAAAAACTCAGAGACTAGTTTGCGTATACCTATACAGACAGACGAACATGACTAAATCGACTCATATCGTCATGCTGATCATTTACATAGAAATTTATTTTATAGGGTCTCCGACGTTTTCTTTTAGGGGCTGCGAAATTCGTGGTAAACTTAATATACCCTGTTCAGGGTATAAAAAATGCATACGAAATAGCTTATTGAATTATTAACGAGTAATATTCAAAAACTACACCCTGTGGCAAACAAAGTACGAAAATAGTTCGCAGCAACTGTGCATGCACAGCTGATTGTACTCACAGCAAGCTAAAGATTGACATTTCATTTCTCTGTTTGTTCTGTTCGTGTTTAGCTCAAGTGGCAACTAAATAAAGTGTAAGGATTGTGTATAATTTTGTGAAAATATATCAAACTTTAATTTAATTACATTCAACATATTTGCAATGAAATATATAATAACAATATTTCATGCAAACTCATTATGTGTTGTTGATAAATAGCTAGAAATGCGAGATAGCGGACTTACGTAATTTTATTGCATTGCTCACATTTTCATTCTTTCCAGGTGTTATGACTTTAGCCCGTTTGGCAAGGAAGTACGGAGCAGTTATATTCTTCCCCACATTTACAGTAACAACGATTTTAGTCGACTGGACACATACACGTGCCTGGAAAGAACAACAACGTCAACTTGCTAGAAATAAAGAATTGTTAACTGATTAACAAACTCAGTGAACAAACGACAACAGTATGATTGGATTGGACAAACGCTATGTATGGGCTGTGTTGCCCTTTATTGGTTTTGCCATTGGCCATTTCTTAGATAAGAAGGAAACCGAACGTATGACACTATTCCGTGATAAAAGCGCACTTTATGCTCGGCCGGGGGGTTCTGAAGGCAAAGCACCATCTTGGTAAAGAGTAACTACCATGGCGTTTATAAGTAAAAAATTGTCTACTTTAAGTACCATTTAAAGAAATGTGTAATAAAAAAGCTTGTGTTTAAATAAAAACAAATGTTTTAAACGAAGAAAATAAATAAGTAAGTTGCTATGTGCGCAAAACAAATCAATTGAAAAGGCGTATATTAAAATAAAGTAATAAAATTGAAATGGAAATAAAAATCCGGGAGTCTTTCGACCATAGCCAGGAGACAGATTTTCCTAGTATTTAATGTTTGTAAAAATAACAACTATTTGTTGTTGTTGTTGTAGCGACAGAATTCTGCCGAGTTGACAGTCCTTGGCCGGAATAAATCCGGGTCCGTTCCGATTACGTAGACCCGACTGTCGTGGGAACTATTTGTAAAACTATCTGTTTATCGCTATCAAAATCATTTCTTGGTTATATGAAAGTCGGGAAATTTATTACTACAACGACCGAATTATAATTATTATTTGCCTTATTAAAAACAATTTCTTTAGTGTTGCAAACTAGTCTTCGTTAAATCAAATCATTTAATGTTGTTGGCAAAAGTTTCTTCATGGAACTATCATGTTATCGTTTACCATTATATATATGTATGTATGTACACATTAGAGGAAGTTGCTTTGTAGGGGGTCGAAAAACGGAAAAATCGCATATGCGAATTATTTTCTACAGATCATTTTGGAGTATTTCGCCTAACTATGGGTCTAAATCCGGTTTCGAGCCAGCGATCTTCAAATCGAATTTTAGCTTTTATAAATTATAAAACTTTGTCACTTTTTCGAATATCCGGTGAAACTTAATACACAGGTGTATTTTGATCTTGTGCTAATGTAAATACATACATATCTCCCATACAATCGATTATTCAGATTATTCATTTCCCGGTGTACTGCTTTTAATTAAAAGGCTAAGATTACCCAATTATGCAGAATTGTCTACATAAATATACTTAACAATGACAGCAAAAATAAAGAAAATCGATCGTCTCCCGTTATCACACGATCTTAGTAGATATACATATTTGCCAGGGAATGATCGAAGGAATAATAATTTCGATTTTTGCCAATCTGAAGTGAAAGCTTTTGCACGAAAAAGTACTTTTGGAAAACCGTGATTTTGTCAATAATCAAAATTTTGTCTAATCTTTCGATCGTTACCTGTATTTATCTTTGGTAGTAAGTTTTTCTCATATTTTTTTGTTTTGAGATAATTTTAAGCCAGACACTTTTTTTTGAAGGTCTTCCTGGAGATCGACAACGAAATCAAGGGGATCCAAAATGTTTCACCGATTATTAAAGTGCACTAAATACAGTAAATGTTTGTACATACATTATTTTTCTTTATTAAATAAATAACGTAATTCTTCAAGAGAAATTCACGAAAAAACGCATTTTTCTGACTTGCAAGTGGATATAACATGGACATATTCAAGGAATTATGCTACAATATAAACAACTCCCTCACGCACGACAAATTGGCCCGAAGCGCAAATGAAAATGTCAAGATGGAAACAAACGCCTGTTTTAAAGATCTCGAAGCTTTATACTATGGATTCGGTATCGAAATGTTGGAGGACAGTTACAACAACTGCAGGGAATTACTGAAGAGTTTATTATCCACGGTGGAAAAAGGTAAACAAAACAAATAGGGAAGGGCTAAGTTCGGATGTAACCACACATTTTATACTCTCGCAAAGTCAAGTGGTATACTCGTTTGAGATTTCTTTATATATTTTAATAACTAGAAGTAGGAACTGTTGCCTCAGTTATTTTCATTCACAGTGAAATTAATTAAAGCAACTTGTAAACTAAATTTACACAAATTATGAGAAATCGTTGTATAGGCTTATAATTGATTTTATATAGAATGCATTACAACTGTATTGAGGAGTATGAAAAGAAATCGTTTTTGGACAATGAATAACATTTTTTATTTATTATATCGATATTATTTTACATGTTTCGTTTAAAAATAATAAATACTAACAATTTTAAAAATTATATTAATATATTAATTTGTATATAATATTTACAATATTAAACATAAATTTTTATAGAGATTATATCCATAATATATTTCTTTTCTCCCTATACTATTTAATTTCTCTCATATATTTATATAATACAATAATGTCTTATATAATAACAAATTATACATATAATTTAAATTTTCTTAATTAGATTAGTTACATATTTTTCTTAAAATTGTCTTAAAAACTACTGTCAAAATTGCTATACCATTCTAATTCGATTATATTTGAAAAAAAATGAAAAACTATTGCACTAAGTCTGAAAACTTTAGTTCGAAATATAGACACAAATACCAACATGATAGCTGTGTACTGTCTCAAAAGTAATTGCATTAACATGGGAAGGATCCATGTTTGAAAATGCCCAATCAATTTGTGTACCGGCAGGTGTAGTTGAATATTCTGCACCAATCAGGGAACTAAAGTTTTTTTCTTGGAGCAGATTTCTTATTGTAGTCCCTGTAGACATTAAACAAATGTTAAAATCTCCAACAATTAGCACATTTTGATTGCATAACTCAGAAGTAAGGACTTCCTGAAGTTCTACAATTAAATGTCTGACAGAGAAAGCTGAATTTCTATATAGAACCAGAATATTAATATTGAAACATTTAAACAAAACTGTTGCTTGTTTCCGTGCTATCTATCCTCAGCTCGATAATTGGAGTAAGTCCTGGTATATCAAAACTTTCTCCAACTCCAAGTTCTACAAAACATAAAATATCTGAAGATAGCATCAAACAGTCGCTTTTTATATCATTAATGTGAGCATGAAGACTCTGAACATTATGGAATAAAATTTGATGTCCTGATGTTCAGGAAATCATAAAATTGAAACTTGTTGTCAAAGCTTTATTTGTGTTCAATTCCCTCAGTTCCCTAAATACGGGATCCGATTCAGAAAATTTGTTAGGAGGAATAAAATTTCCTATGATGAATAGACTTTCTGCAGAAGTAGCTCGACTACAAGCGACATATATTGAAGCTCTAGATGGAACAACTGGAAACTGATTTCTTTCAATTGAAATTTTTTCATTTCTTTTATATTGAAAAGACTTTAGAACTTTTTCAATAGGTGTCCAAGAATCCACAGCGGATGTTTTTAGTATCAATTCATAGGGCAATCACTGCGTTTCAGAAGTTTTGAAAAGTTTAACTCTTTCCATAATATTCTCATTTTCACTTATACCAATTCCTTTAACTGAGTCTTTTGCAGTTGAAAGGATAGCTTCAATTGGGATTCGACTGAGCTTAAGGGCATTGAAATTATTTGTCTCTTCATTGGACCAAAATAAATGTATGAAATCATCGGGAACTTCTTTGAAATTAACTACTCGAATTTCAATTAGTAATATGTCCTCATTTGTCATAGTACCAGATGCCATATGGTTTAATGCAATTGCAAAGGCCTGATCCTCCCGTTTTTTATTATTTCTGTTAATTCAAAGTATTTAAATAACTCCCACAAAGGGGAACCAACAAAAGTGCTGTAAGGATTAGGAGAGAATATCCACCTATCTCCAACAGGTGAGAGTTGCTTCAAATCACCAAACACTATGATCGATATACCACCGAACAGAGCTAAACATATGCGCACCTACCATCGATATTTCATCAATTATGATTAATTTTAAATCGATAAGTCTAGGCATTACTTGCTTCCGAAAGATGGAGCCCAATGCAGCAATATACTGCTTCTTGTGCAGATATTTCTGTGCCTGATATAAATTTGTGACCTATATGTTTAAGTTTTTGCTTAATAGTATAATTTCCAGCATTTACCTCTGATATAGCTTCATTTAAGAGCCTAGAAATTCCTCTGTTAGACTTGTTAATATAATTAATTATATATGAACAGCAAGCATATGCATCCAGTATATATTGGATATCCATATTTGCTCTATGGAGTTCCAAAATCAGAGGATTATAAGCGTTTATAAAACGAACCTATAATTTTCTTTTAGAAAAATTTTGGGTTTTGTTAAACCCCTTAGCCCTTAGGTCAAACCAAATATCATCAAAATACATATTTATTCTACTATCAGACAGGAAGTGTTCAAAATCGTTTAAATTAGAAATGTCTTCTGTAGTCATATTTGAATTTAAAATGTTTTGAATTTTGAGAAGGTTTTCCTTGTGACTTTCGGAATTTTGACTTGTTTCTGTAAGAGGTAACAGTATTTGCGTTGAAGGCATTGGTGGATATGGTATACCAAAACGACAAAACTGTTGTCCTCTTATTTCCCTAGTACAAGACCGACTGTGGTTATGCTTTTGATAACCCAAATAATTTTCTAAGTGGCTGATCGAACCATCGGTAGAAATATAAATGTCAATAAAACTAATGACATCAGGGAATGTCTAAGGATCTTGAAGGTTGATCCTGGGAGCATTATTAAGCCAATACATGCCATGTACATGCGGGAAACTCTCTGTTGAAACTCCACTCTCCAGTGGAAATTTGTAACAAAATGTTCTCCAAAAATGCCGGCGTTATCTTTAAAAAGCTTAAGAATTTGTCGATAGCGGTAGTCAAAATGTCTAGCACAAGTAACCAAGTCTGACCGAATTAAGCGATATCTATCTTGGGTTGTTAAACTGTTGCCTTCCTCTTCCGAAATATCTTTAGAATCAACAGTTTTAAAGAGAATGACCAAAAGCTCAAATCACTGAGATTCTGCAGCCGATAAAGTGATAAAGAAGGTTGGAAGCTCAAATTGGTGAATCATAGCGATTTCCTTTTTCTTCTCAGCTTCCCAGTGCGCAGGTGAGGATCTAACGCCTTTCAAAACTTTGTAACCATCATCGTGTTGAATCAAGTTTTGAACAAAGTTTTCGTTTAATAGATTTTGGGCCGTAACTCGGTTGGGGCTTGAAAACTTTCTAAGGCAAATGAATGTACTATTCTTAATTTGTAGCAGTTCTAATTTTTTGTAATCATAGAACAACTTTGAAATGGTACACGCTCTTCTGTCAAAACGGCGAATTTCAGAACGAATTATCTTGCTATATGTTTCAGAGCATGTACGTTTCTGTCCAACGTATATTGTTCCAAATGACAACTCTTCTGAATTATTATCTTGAATTATGTCAATTGGTCTTTGTCCTTCACCTGGCGCTATAACTAAACGGTTATAGTCCAAGTTTTCTACAGGAATGTTGCCCAAAAGAGTTTCTTGACCGCCTGAATTTAGCTCTGAAGGTAAAAGGCCCGTGGGGATATTATTACCTGAGAGATTATCATGATAAGTTTGAGCGGCATGAAAAGATTGAACCAATCGGGAATCCTCTGCAGATGCAACAAACGGAACTTCTTCTTGGTTATTAAATTCTAAAATCCAGTTCTTATTAATATGTATATTGTGTTCACGATACAGAGGGGTATTCACTAAGAATTGCAAAGCTTCCATAATCTTTGCGGGGCGTATGGTATCGATCATGTAATCATGATTGTATTCCAAACGCCTTCTTAAGTGAATTCGTATCACATGAGCCTCATCAAAGGACCTTGGTAGCGATGTCACAATATTTTTAACAGAAATTGGTATATTAACAACAGCACCTTTGAGCAAACTCTGACCTTTATATCCTAACGGACGGACTGTCATAAAAGGCAATCTAGGCCTTATGAGACTTTCTTCAATTGGGGTTAAATCTTTCAAACAATCTGGTATTTCAGGAAAGTCTAGACCGTTAGCTAAACAGACGGAACGTTCTTTTTGACAATCGCATTTTTGCAAGTATCACAAAAATTGTAATTTCCATCTTCCGAAAGAAATTTTTGCATTAAATAGAAGGCGGATGCAGCATTCGGGTGACCTTGCGCAATAGTTTCGAAATTTAATTTGCGAACTTGGTGTGAAAACCAACCATAATCCGCCACAGCAAATATATATTTCAGTAGGGCCCTTATTTATATTTTGGAAATAAATGTTTTTGAAATCTGTTAAATTGCCACTATTATCAATTTCAATAACATTATTTTCTCTCGTTGATCGGATTCGTTGGGACTGCGTTTGGTTTTCAATTTGCCTATTGAGCGGGTTATCTCTACGAAGGCGAACTTGACTTTGTCTAAGACGTCTCTGATTCAAAATTCCTTCCCTCATACCCCTCCTACTAAGCTGTCGACGTTTTAGTCCGATATTAAAGTGAAAGAATCAAGTGGTATTTAAAATGGTGTCATATGGAAAATAAGCGTGGTTGTAATCCGATTTCGCCCATTTTCGCACTATAACATAGAAATATAAAAAGAATGTTATGTACCAAATTTGGTTGAAATCGGTTAAAAAGATCCCAAGATATGGGTTTTCACCTAAAAGTGGGCGGTGTTAGTTTAGGAGATATGCACATTAAACCTATTAGGGGCGGGACCATGCCCACTTAAAAAAAATTTTAACTGCAGATGCCTCTCCCTAATGTGATCCTCTGTACCAAATAACAGTCTTGTCCTTATTAAGGAGCTTGTTTATGACGATTTATTTGTTTTCCATTAATGGCGTTTTGTGAGCGTGGCAGTGATCCAACTACGCTCATCTGCAATACCAACCAAGAAACATGTGTACCAAGTTTCATAAAGATATCTCAATTTTTACTCAAGTTACAGCTTGCACGGACGGACGGATAGACAGTCACCCGGATTTCAACTCGTCTCTTCATCCTGATCATTTATATATATATAACCCTATATCTAACTCGATTAGTTTAAGGTGATACAAACAACCGTTAAGTCAACAAAACTATACTCTGTTGCAACATGTTGCGAGAGTATAAAAACACTTATTATCTTTTCGAAAATTACTGTATGGACGCATATAGCAAGTTAAAGATGCACATGCTTATATATAGATATGTATGTGTGTATGTGTATCCTTATGTAACTATAAGGTATTGGCTGTATACAAATTATTTTTGGTCAAAGTCACGAAGCTAAGACAAATATACATATATGTGTGTACATATGTAAACAAATAAATTTGTATGGAAAATCATAAACCAATCAACAATGTTTTTGTGTTCACTTAGATACATACCTACACACATACATATGTATACACAAAATGTATGGGCACAAAAAAAAACCTTAAATATTTTTTGAACGCTTGGAGCAAACAAAACCAACAAACACTGTCTGATGGCTACAAACAACCGCAATACAGGTTTGACCAATGCACTAAGTCTCTTACTTGCAACTGTAATGAAGCTGCATCGTGCTGCAAGCTGAGTTTACATATAATACTTTCTTGTCTCCAGATTCCACAAGTGCCTTCTGATTTATGACCTACAGCCAGTTAACTAGCCGTTGGTGCCGAAAATAAAACTTATTTGCTTAGTTGAGTGTATGTGTGTGTGTAGATGCTTGTGGCTGAATTCTTAACGAACCTCGTCCTCTACGGTAAGTAACGTATGCTTCCCTTGGGTTGAAGCGTCAATTTAAGCAGGTAGTTTTAAAAGAAACGGCAGGCGAAAACTGCAACAACAATAACAATGCAAAAGAATTGCAGAGTTGTTTAGAATTCGTGACAACACAGCGGATGAGAAAGATATACAACACATGAGATACATATATACATACATGCAAACACCCAAAGGTATGTACATACATATATAAAAGCAGGCAAGTCATTGATTTTTGTGAACCGCTTAAACCCTTTTAAGAGGTGCTGAAGTCACGAGGAAGCTTTGAGGCAAAATAAATAATAACAAGTAAGGAAGGGCTAAGTTCGGATGTAACCGAACATTTTATACTCTCGCAAAGTCAAATGGTATACTCGTTTGAGATTTCTTTGTGGGTTGACTGATATTTTCGGTAGAAGGTCAACTATAGGCCCTGGGGTCCACATATTTAGTACTTAGTTTAGGTTTGAACAGTTTTGGTTCGATTAAGACAATTTTTGGCCGCAAGGTGGCATACTTTAATTGCATTATTCACGCAAAGTTTTACCCCGATATAATCATTGTTACCTGATTTGCATAGTGGAAAGCGAAAGAATCAGATGGAATTGAAAATGGTGTTACATGGGAAGTAAGCGTGGTTGTAGTCCGATTTCGCCCATTTTCGCACTATGACATAGAAACATGAAAAGAACGTTATGCACCGAATTTGATTGAAATCGGTTGAGCAGATCTCAAGGTATGGGTTTTCACCTAAAAGTGGGCTGTGCCACGCCCACTGACTAATTTTGAACGCGGTTCCTATAAAGAAAATTTATACCGTCTCAGAGATAAAATTTAATGTCTCTGGCGTGTTTAGTGCTTGATTTATCGCGCTTTTAGTAGTTTTTAACAGTACCGTTATATGGGGAGTGGGCGGAGTTGCCACCCGATTTCAACTATTTTCACATCGTAAATAGAAGTGCTAAAAACATTTGCTTCTAGTGATTTTTTTATTATAGCATTAGCGGTTTAGGAGATATGCACATTAAACCTATTAGAGGCGGGACCACGCCCACTTTTTAAAAAAAAGTTTTAACTGCAGATGCCCCTCCCTAATGTGATCCTGTGTACCAAATAACAGTCTTGTATCTTATTGCGGAGCTTAGTTATGGCAAGTTATTAGTTTTTGATTAGTGGCGTTTTGTGGGCGTGGCAGTGGTCCGATTACGCCCATCTGCAATACCAACCGTCTCACGGTACCAAGAAACATGTCTACCAAGTTTCATAAAGATATCTCAATTTTTACTCAAGTTAGAGCTTGCACGGACGGACGGACAGACAGTCACCCGGATTTCAACTCGTCTCTTCATCCTGATCATTTATATATATATAACCCTATATCTAACTCGATTAGTTTTAGGTGATACAAACAACCGTTAGGTGAACAAAACTATTATACTCTGTAGCAAAAAAGGATTATTTTAGTGGTAAGAAAGCAATTATACACACTCGGCTTGGTATATCAATATTTTTATACCCTGAACAGGGTATTATAAATTTGCCACGAAGTTTTTCAAACTCAAGACGAGTCGTCGGAGACCCATTACAGTATATATGTACATTCTAAATGATGAGCGGGACGAACTAAGTCGATTTGGCCATGACCGCCTGCCTGTATACCTATATGCGAAGTAGTTCTTCAGTTTTTGATATATCGATCTGAAATTTTGCACATCTCTTTCCTCTCAAAGAACTATAACATATAGCTGAACGATCAAAAACATGTTAATGTATGGAAAACGTTTTTATTTGACAAAGCGAAATTTGGTGTGGATTATTGCCCAAGGCAACGGTATAATCTCCTAAGAATTGTTTAGGTCGAACAAATGTAGCATATATGTACTTATGTACATAACTGTCATATAAACGGATCTATCAAAATTAAGTTCTTGTAAGAAAAACTTGAATCTGTGAAGCTTAAAGTTAACGTTTTTTCTTGTTTTTAACATTGAACACATGAAAATAAATAATTGAGTTATTTTAGCCCAAAGGGTTAAAGGTATCTAGTCGCATTTTGCAATTTTTTTTCTAAAATTTATTTAGGTCACTCATTAAAATATAAATAACTAAGAGAGAAATCTGAAAATGTATTTAGCACTTTTAGAAGCTGAAAGTCTGTATTTATTAACAGTTAATTATTATATAAATTATAGATTACAAACACAAACATAAAAACATTTTTTTTAATCTCAAAGATAAAGGGAACTTTTTTTCGCGTCACAAATACATAATACTCTTAATAATATTAAACTAACAAGTTAAATAATCATTTATATATATAGGAAATATTTGTATGGCATATAAGGCTCAGACGTGATTAGTCAAGCAATAGCAGTACTTTGAAGCAGTATTTTTTTACATTTAAGGTAAGCGGTGAAGCGAAAGCATTAAATTTTTAATAATTTCCAAAACATTTGTATGAAACTGTCACTGAAATTCTCTAAACAAGCATTTTCTCCCTGCTACCCACACCGCTACGTGTACTGGTCAACATAGCACCGGCGCTGGCGGCTGTAACATGCGCATGGCACTGAGGCGGCATCATTAACGAACGCCGCATGTGGTTCTGGCGACGTAAAGTGGCGCTGTGACGTTCACGTGTCGATTGTCTTAACTTTTGACGCCCAATTGTCATATTATTGGTGGCAGAGTGCGCTGAGGAACCATTATATTGTACCATGTTTGATTGAGTTGCATCAATTGGGCCACACTGACCTGCATTCATGGCGGCCAAAAGGTCAAAAGCAGCGCGTTTATGCTCCTTAGTCCAAATATTGCTCAACTCTGATGTTTCGCATTTGGCTAGCACTTGATCGGGGCGCGGCGCAAATGGCATACGCGCTTTGGGTGTTGGTGAGCTGGCTATAGGTTGTTGGTTGGCTTTATTATTCTCAACGTTATTTTTTATATGATTGCTGCCGGACTTTGTAGTGTCTTTGCTGCTGCGATGTATACCGAAAAGTGTGGATAATATCGAACGACGTCGTGTAGGCACGGTTGTCGTTGTTAACGTTGTATTTGTCGAGTTAGCTGCGATGCCGCTATCAATTGATTCTCGACTATCTTTACTTGAAACACTGGCCTGAAGTTCCATAGGTTGCCGTTTAGTGTTCACTTTGGCAACTGCGAGCTTCTGTGCTTGTGTGCCGTCGTTGGCATTAGCATCAATGCTGTAATTTGTAAACTTTTGTGGCGACTGAAATGTAACACGACGTAGGGCTGGATACGACTTGGTTAATGGCAAATTAAGTTTAGCAATTGTCGGTGATTCCAGTTGTGTTTCTTCTATGCTGCAATAGGTCTCATCATGTTTGCTAACGCTAGACTTACGTGGCGGTATTGGGGGAGGTGATGGTGAACGGGCATTATCATGTCGGCGATCAACTGCTTGTAAAGCGTCGACTGCCAATGCCTGCTCGTTCACCACCAATTCAAGCTCACGTTTATGTAACGCACTTTCCAACTGCTGTAGGCGTTTCTCTCGTTCGTTTAATTCTTGCGTGCGCATGTCTAAGCAATTCTCTTTATGTTTCAACAACGACTCGAGCGCGCGTATGGCATGCAGACGTGCTTGCAACGCCTCATTAAAGACATCCTCCGTAATCAGCGTGGGGCTCTTGAGCTCGTTCACAGAAATGTTAGCCGACGTGCGCGCATGTGAGGATGGCTTCGGCGGTGGTACTGGCGGTCGCAGTGGTGTCAGATTATGTACGCTCGCATATAGTTCGTGTTGTATGCTTTCATAAAGCTCAGGATCTGACCGTTGAAATATAGATTTAGACTTCAAGTGCCGTTTCACAGAGGAAAAGAGTTCGTCACGTAAATCGGGCGTAAATCCGACACTCAACCGACGTTGCCCGTAATCCTCATTAAAACTATTGCGCTCCGTATACATAGTGCTAGAAAGGTCTATTGAAGGGCTGTATTGCAGTTTGCAACGTGGTGCAGACATTTCATCGACTTCAAAGAAAACTGACTCCGCTTTGATGAGTGTTGGAAAATCATTACCAAGTTCAGTTATATTGCGCACAACGGTTGGATGACGAGTTATCACTTCAATGCTAGGACGCTGTTCACTATCCACTGACAGCATATAAGCAATGATTTCTTGCAGATCGCTGGAGTACACAGCTGGTATGTGATTGAATTTGCCATTGGAAATATTCAAAGTAAGCTCATCGAACTTCTCCGCCTGAAAGGGCGTGCGTAAAGCACACATTTCGTATGCAAGACAACCCACAGCCCAAACATCCGATTTGCGATCATACCGCGATCCTCTAACAATCTCGGGACTCATGTAGTAGGGTGTGCCAACAAAAGTGGCTGCGAAATCCTGATTTTTGCGCAACATACGCGCCAAGCCGAAGTCACCCAGCTTTGCATTACCTTGAGCGTCCAGAAATATATTTGCCGGTTTGATATCACGATGTAGAATCGTGCCCTTCCTTATCTTGTTGTGACACACCTGCAACGCTTTGCAAACTTGAAACAGCACACGCCATATATAACGCTCTTCGAAACGTTTGCGCTCATCGCGCGCACATTTTATAAGCTGCGCCAAATCGCCACCTTCACAACACTCCATGACAATAAATATTGACTTGGCCTCATGATTAACCAAATGATGATAGTATTCCACGATATTGGGATGTTGCAGCTGACGCAACACACGTATCTCGGACACCAATGAAGCCTTCTTAGACTCGCTCAACTCATCGTAGTCGATGCCCTTCCAAGCGTATAGCTCACCCGTTTGTTTATCGCGCACTTTGAAGCACGTACCAAAGGTGCCGTTGCCAATCACCGATATAACTTCATAGTCTTGCAAAGTTTTACTGGCAAATTTAAAACTCGTATCACCATCCGTTACAGAACTATCACTTACGCTGCTTGCGCCACTGCTTGTCCTCGCAGACATTTTATAGCTAAACTAAAAAACTATTTTGAATTGGCGACGTTTAGAAGCCGCAAGTTATATTTCATTTAGTTGATTTCTTCGAACAGCAACTACTGCGCGCACATGAAGCGTTCAAATGTAAGACTGACCGCGGACTGCTAGCACCAACTGATATGCATTGCTTAGCGACCTGTGCGCATCTTGGTTAGCAGGTTCGTCGATACACAACACGGTATTGAAATCTCAGCTTAAACGCCTCTCTCTCATAAAACGTTTATGCATTTGTCTGACTGAGCGCACAAAACTTACCACGATCCTGTTACCATTCTCGGAAGGTTTACCTCGCTCGTAGCACAAGCGGCTGTGACCTGCCCACACACTTGTGTATGCTTATAGACATGACTTTGTGGTTGTATTTGCTATTTTCGTGTGCTCAGTCAGCAGGTATTCATATTTCCTGCTTACAATTTACTAAACTCGTGAGGTTTAACATGCGCATCGAAATTAGAGATTTAATGTATGCAGCATACATTCCTACCTCTCTTCTGAGGTATGTACCATATGTGAGTACTTTTGTGTACAAAACATAAACCGTTGGATGTAATCTTTTAACACTTGGGCCCAGCACGCCTGCAGTTTCAATTATCATTGTTTGTGCTGACAATAAATAGTTTTACTAGCATTGGTATATCAATTTTACACATTTTTGTGTTTGCCTGTTTTATGAATGTCCGTGCCCTTTTATAATTACTGTTTACATTTTTGTTTTTTTTTTTTATTATAGGGCAAGTAAGCATGGTGTTACATAAATACAAAAGATGCTAATGGGGAGAACAGAGCAGCACAAAGCAAAATATATCCTTTCCTTAGTTATACATTATTTGTGTGTAATTTCCGTTTTGATATAATTTTGTGATGTAAGTTGTACTTCGGTACAAACATACAACCAAGATTTAATTTATTTGCGAGACTCTCTAATAATATTGCAAAACAAAAATATCTTCTTTAATTTTATTTGCATTAATCGAAACTGAACTTAATAAATTGTAAAATACGAGATTAAAAAAGATTATCAAATTACGGCAAGTTCAAAGAGGGAACAATAAACCGTATCCCGCGAGAGTCGCGTTGACGTAACCGAATTTTTATTTGAACAGGACTGTAGCATCCTAAACAATTTTTGGAAATAATTTTTGCCACTAACACAACAGCAACAATAAATCTATTAAAACAAATATTTATTATTGTCGTTATTGCATCTTTATGAAAAAAAAAGAATTAAGGTTACGTACACCTAATTGTCGTAAGGCTTAAGAAATATTGTAGAGCTTATTTTAAATAAACTGTTTGCATTATGTTGCACAATGTATTAGGTCTACCGGAAAGTTCTGTCCGAATATATGACATCATTTTCGCCACTGATAAAGTTCATTCACGCTACTGTAAAAAATTGACTCGTCCAAAAATTGCAGAATTAGGCTGGGAAATTCTGTCGCACCCACCATATTCCCCGGACATAGCACCCCCTGATTATCACTTGTTTTTGTCCTTACAAAATTTTTTGACGGGCTAAAAATTTAAAAATAAAGAAGATGGCAAACAAGCACTGGTTAAATTTTTCGCATCAATAGACATTTTTCAAAAATTGCCCTCACGCTAGCAAAGGATCATTTTAATAATGGCAATTATATAATTAAAGTTGATTGGCGGTAAGAAAAAATTTGAAAAAAACGAACAGAACTTTCCGGTAGAAATAATATATTGCTTTTGTTCAAAAAGACGCGAAGTCATATACTACACATGTAACTCCGTAACTGACTGAACTTAAATCCAACCCCCAGAATTGCCCTCCCCCTCCAGAGAGAGGTGAGTTGGACCAAAAGACATACATATATATACCGTCGGAACCAAACTGTATAATCGAGTAGGAGAATTGTCTTTCGACAACCAAATCAGTGCATGGCTTTCAAGCAAAGATCACAACAATTATGAAAAGTCTTCTATATTCACAGATATCCAAGCAGTTTAAAAATTACTAAAGTCTCGTAGGATTTCATCGAAGATAGTGAAAGAATGTCTTGATCTTAGACACAGTGATATTCCAGATAACTGTAAAGCAGATCAACTGGCCAAAACAGGCACCACCGAACAATTAGAATCCGATAAAGAGGGAATATATGTATATTCCTCTCGCTACGGACTGTGTTAAAAGCTTTTGACAAGTCCAACGCTACGAGGCTCGTCCTTTCACAGGGTGGCTTTTGGTTTAGGCCATGAACGATCTGGGCGTTTATGACGCTATCGTATTTCCTTCACTATAGAGGAAAGGAGAGTTATCGGAAGATAAGACTCCCAGGTTTCAGTAGTGTAGCCAGTAGTCTTCAAGTTAGAAGAGTGGTCAGCGACAGGTTGAGGATCTTGGTTAGAATGCTGACTCCTGTCAAGCCTAGGTACTTTAGCATCAGCATGTTTATTCCATCTGGACTAATGGACTTGATGACACTTCGAACCTATTCGTCCCTGAAAGTAAGTGGCGCGAGTTAATATCGGTTGTCATGTGTCTTCAGATTTGATAAGGCCTTGACAGTAGTCCAAAGCTTACTCACACCGATGGAAAGGTTACAAGACTTCAGGCGCTTATGCTGGTTTACCATATGCCGAGACTATGAACAATTCCCACAACAGCCGGTTCTGCGGTACCGGAATTGACCCGGATTTTATCCAGCCAAGGGCTGTTATTTCGGCGATCTAACCCTGTTTGGATCGATGAGTTTTAGATTAAGTTTGTCGTCATTGGAGCAACGCCTAGCAGCAGGGTTGCTCCGTATCCTCCTGACCCGTGCTGGCATCAAGTCCAACCCGGGCCCCGAGGAATTTTACTGCTGCGTTTGCGCTAAAAGGCTCCATCCAAACTCCACCTCGGTTAGGTGCAAAACATGCAATGGATGGAGCCATCTTAAGACCTGTTCAGGCCTTAAGACACATAAGGAGTGGACCACAAGTTACGTGGCCCCATGCTGTCACCGCAATAATGCGACATCTGCCTCAACGGCTGTGCAACCTGCACCATGTTCGCGCACTGCGCTGCCACTCCAGTCGAGTGGCCAAGATAGGATCTCCACGGCCCTAAGGAGCTCACACAGACAGCATGACTCCCAGTCTGACCAACCACCCCCCCAACCTTCATGGAGCTGGCGGAACAGATAGACGATTCGACATTCTGCACAATGAATGACGAAGCCCCCACCAGAATTATAGGCACCTGTAATAGCTCGCCAGATATTACCATCGCTAGCGGTGGTCTGATAAATGGTATAACCTGCTAACTCTCGCATCAGACCATCTGCCCATAATTATCTCGATCGAGAAACCTCCTGACTTTATTTCTGTGGACAACCGCACTTATGTTAACTTTAACAAAGCTAACTGGGTCGGCTTCACAGAATTTACTGAGAGCACCTTCAACGCACTATCCATTCCTACGGACGTCATCGTTGGCGAGCGTCAATTTCGCAAGGTGATCGCTGCTGCTACTGCTCGCTTCATACCGGCTGGAAGAATCGCGGAACTCCGCCCTAACTTCCCAGCCGAAGCAGCTGTATTAGCAAACGAGCGCGACACCTTACGCCATGCCGATCCCTGTGAATCCCTCAATTTGGAGATTCGGCAAATGGTAAATCATCATAAGCGGACAAAATGGATAGAGCACCTGAAGTCCTGCAACCTCTCCACCGGTGTGAGTAAGCTTTGGACTACTGTCAAGGCCCTGTCAAATCCGAGAAGACATGACGATCGAGTTGAAATTCAATTCGATGGTCATGCCTCCTCGGAACCGAAGAAGTGCGCGAGCTATTTTAGCCGACAATTTACACTGCACCCTTCGACTGACAAGGCCAAACGACGTGTTACCCGACGGCTGCGCAAAATGCCAAAAGACTGCGCACCACTTACTTTCACCGATGGGGAGGTTCAGAGTGTCATCAAAAAGGCGAAATCGTCTAAATCCAGTGGCCCTGACGGAATAAGCATGCTGATGCTAAAACACCTAGGCCCAACGGGAGTAAATTATCTCATCAAGGTCCTCAACCTGTCGATATCCACTCTTCAAATACCCGATGTTTGGATAGTCGGAAGAGTGGTCCCACTACTGAAACCTGGGAAACCCGCCAACAAAGGGAAGTCTTATCGCCCGATAACTCTCCTTTCCCCAGTAGTGAAGACACTTGAGGCCTTGTTACTCCCGTCATTCACTCACCACCTGAGCCTAGCAGATCATCAGCATGGCTTCCGTAAAGTGCACAGTACCACCACAGCACTTAGCGTCATAAACGCTCAGATAGTTCATGGCCTGAACCAGAAGCCACCCTGCGAGAGGACGATCCTCGTAGCGTTGGACTTGTCAAAAGCTTTTGACACAGTCAATCACACAACGCTACTTGAGGATCTAGAACAATCAACGCTCGGGAAATGGAATCGATGGCATGTGTTCAAAAGTAAACAGCTACCTCTCCGACCTTTCTCGCTTCTTCTCTGCAAGGAGCCTAACACTCTCTCCCACTAAATCCACAGCGACCATCTTCACAAATTGGACGAAGGAGTACAGACTGGACCTGAATATTTCAGTCGATGGCACAAAAATTCCGACAGTAAATAATCCTAAAATTTTAGGCGTCACTTTGGACAGTCTGTGCTCTTTCACTCCTCACACGACCGCGATAACTGCCAAAGTACAGAGCCGCAACAAAATCCTCAAGTCGCTTGCCGGCAGCTCTTGGGGAAAAGACAAAGAAACGTAGTTGGCAACATACAAGGCAATCGGCCAGGCGGTCCTAAATTACGCAGCCCCAATATGGTCGCCTGGATGCAGTGACACGCAGAAGAAGAAGCTTCAGACCTGTCAGAACACTGTACTCCGAACTATCACGGGAGGCCTGTTGATGTCTCCAATCGAACACCTACATAGTGAGGCCCGTATGCTTCCGGTTAAGGAACACAACGAACTCCTCTCCAAGCAGTTTCTACTGGAGTGTTTTCGTAGAAACCACCCCTGTAGTCGCCTGACTGTAGCGGAGCCGCCTCCTAGGAACATCAAGAGGTCTTTCCTTGACTACGTCGACGACATTAGACAGTACGCCGACCGGACTTCGGACGCAACGAACTTCAGACAGGCTCTGACCGCCATTCACAGTGGAGCCATCAACACCTTCACAGACTCCCTCTCAGTGAATGGCGTAATAGGAGTCAAACCACCACCCATAGCAGACATAGAGCTCGAGTTGCCTCGCGAAACCAGAGTGACCCTCGCGCAACTTCGTTCCGGATACTGTAGCAGGTTAAACTCCTACTTATCCAGAATAGACCCCGACATACTAAACACATGTCCTGCGTGCAATGAGTCTCGGCATGACACTAACCACCTCTTTGCATGCCCAACAAACCCCACCCATCTAACACCCTTCTCCCTATGGTCCGACCCCGTCGAAACAGCTCGTTTCCTTGGCCTTCCGTTAGATGACCTCGACGACAACGAATCTGGAATTTATCACCCAAACGGGGACTAGGTAACCGTTACAACAACAACAACAACTACGAATTGAGATTCCTTATTCGGGGATCGCAGGAATCGGCGCGGCGTAAGTTCTAACGCTCGTTAGCTTGGACTGGTCAGATTGGGATTCAAGCTGCCTGTTCAAGCTCGTTAGGACTATAGAGCTTCTTTGTTGGCCACACAACTGGAGTGGCAGCGCAGTGTGCGAATATGGTGCAATTTGCATGGCCGCTGAGGCACTTCCTATGGGTTTGGCTAACCAAAGTGGAGTATACTAAATTTTAGGATAAAAAACTACTGTCAGTAGCAGTAAAGCAAAACAACATTATTTTCAAAGTATATGTACATATTTATGTATGTCAATGTCACTAATTGTTTAAGAGTAAAAGATTTACCAGCAAAAAGTTTCAACCATTAAAACAATATACTATTGTACATTAACAATAAAACATGTACATACTCGTGTATGCTGTGATAGAACTTCTGATAAAACTATTTGCTGATATAATGTTCAAGTAGCTGCTAGTGTCTTATATGTATATTATAAATTAAGATGATTTTCAATTCACCCAGTTTCGAATTTGCTTAAATTTAATACTTTGTATGTGTGTAAGTATATGCGGAATTGTAAATATTTTTCGGGAAACTGCAGCATTTATGACCTTATAGTTCTACTAAATAACTTTTCATTTCGTTCTTAATTAATAAGCTTATTATATCCATTAAGTCTAAATTTGATAATCATTAGCCAACAATACTACTGGCACCACGTAACGCCAAATAACCAGCCACAATATCGGAAGGCAAAGTCTTCACCACCGCATATTCTTCAGAATTCGCATAACGCAACTTAGAGTGAGGATCAGTGTACGGTGCAATCAGTCCCGATATATCAGAATATTTTTTAGGTGGTCGCAAAGAGGGTGGCGCATTGAAAGAGGAGTCTGAAAGAGATAAAAGGTAGCAAATATAAATTATATACATAAGTACACAAATTTTAGTGATAACATTTTAAAACAAGTGCACTCACAAGACATAGTGCCTTCTGGCCACTGTTGGGTTTTCTCCACCGCCAGTATTTGTTTCAGTGATTTGAAGACGTGCTTTTTGCCACCAGGTTCAATATAACTGTATTGTGGATTTTTAAAACGGATTTTTGGAGGTTCTTCAGACATTTTTTTTTAACACCAATTTAATCATTCAACTAACAATAATGTTGCGAATTTTGATGTGTTTAAGCAGTCAAATTTAACAGCAGGGTTGCAAGCAATTTATTTCAAGCCATCAGTTTTTTTTCATGTACTGAATTAATAGTAATAATTAAAAATTATCTTATCTTTGAATCGAGAGATATAATTACACAGATAAATTTACATAAATTAAAAATATCAATTAGTGTAAAAATCGAAATAAGAAAACTCGGATTTATGATATTTTAACTATTATTTTTATAGGCAGCTACTTTAATACACATAATACGCATATATTGCACGAATCCAGCGTGTATTTACGTAATACGTCTCTGTTATCTCAAAACAGCTGTTTACTATTTCTTATTTATTAGATAACAGTTTAAGTTGTCTGTAAACAAACTATCTACCGGCTAATAATAACAACAAAGGAATTACCCCAGCAGTAACAAAAATATTATAATTCAAGGTTTATAAGAATGAATCGTCATGTTCAATTTGCTAAGAACTTGAATCGTTTTCGCCTAGTAACATTTGACATCACTGATACATTATTGAGGTTTCGTAAACCTCCAGGTGTGCAATATGCGAAGACTGCGGCATTAATGGGTGTAAAAAACCTTGATCCAAACAAATTACAAAATTTATTTCGCGAAGAATTTAAAAACATGGCCAAGAAATATCCCAATTACGGCCGTAATTCGAAAGAAATAACTTGGCAGGAATGGTGGATCCTGTTGGTGGACAACGTCTTTAAACGAGTAGACGAGAAATTATCGCAAACACAAATACGGCGCATTAGTGAACGACTTTTTGAACAGTATCGCAGTAATGAGTGCTATGTGCATATTGAGGGCAATTTAGAATTATTAAAAAAAATACGTGATGTGACTAAATATGTTGGTGTCATTTCTAATAATGATCCCGGTCTGGAATGTGTACTCTCTAGTATGAATATAAGGCATGAGTTTGACTTTGTGTACACCTCATATGATTTGGGCGTTCAAAAACCGGACTGTGCTGCATTTCTGAAGCCTCTAGAAAAGTATAATGTGCACGCTCCTGAAGCGTTGCATATTGGAAATCTTTACGATAAAGATTATATAGGTGCACGCAATGCTGGCTGGAGCAGTTTGCTCATTACAAAATCGGTTGATGAGACACAGAAGGCTAAACCTACACACGCTTATTCTAGTTTAAGAGAAATGCATAATGCTTTGGAAACTATTGATATCGAGTGGTAAACATAACTGAGATAAAAATAGTCGTTTTAATGTTAAGTTTAAAATTTGACTATGGAACATTGTGATGATTATTAACTTCTTGATAAACAAATGACTAAATATTTTTTATTGTGCGATATTTTAAGAAATATAATAAAGTTTTATTGATACTTATTAGATAAAAACTGTTTTATAAGTAACGCATAAAAATATCAATCGAAGAAATTAAACTTAATTTTTACAAACAGTAATGCGTTGTCTTTAAAGCTATAAGTATTGCGATTACGACTTTTTTACTTATGTATCATTACTTTTAGTATCGGGAATATCGCCAGTTGCTGACGAAACCTGCGTCACTTTCTTACTTTTGGCACTTGCCACGGCAGCCGCTTTCTTAGCTCGCATAGCTTTTATTTGTTCCAAATTCATGCGTTGTTGCACATTCAAATTAGTCACTTGATTTAGCACAGATTCGCTTGTCAGCTGCCAATCACGCTCTAATGTTTCAGGGTCCACATCCTTACCATCTAAACGCATTTGCATATCGGAGTAAAAATCACAAAATAAAACTGGATCTTCTGTTCTCGACAAAGTCCGAGTACTACAGTATTGCCCTCGTTTTAGTAGATCCTCATTATTTACCTTCGCATCTAATTGACGTGACGCAAGAGGCACCTTTGGGTATTGAATTAATTAATTTCTTTTATGTGCAAGAATTAAAAATTATATGTTAAACCTGCTGTTGTATCAATTTTTCATGATGTTGGGTAATTTGTGTTTTCAGCTTCCTAAACTCTTTCAATTCATCTTTGACGAACTCCAAGTAGCTATATAAATTGTAAATTTATGGAAAGGTTCTAGATTTTTTTTATATAAACGTCATACCTATACATTTTTGCTGTTTGCTTAGTAAGCGCTTCCAACGAGTTTATCAAATTTTGCATTGGTTGTGTTTGTGCGCCTAAATGTGGCTGCAGACGTTCCGCCTGCAAAACCAAATCCTCACTGAATTGTTTGGAATAACGTAAATGTTCTGCAATTAACTCGCGTTGTCTTCTCAATTTTAAATAAGACTGCTCCACGTACTCATTGTGTTGTATTTGATCCAGAAATGTTACAAGATTATGTGGTTCACGCAACAAAAATGGAGAGTCTATTTTTTGTGTAATGCGTCCATCATCCTGGAGGATCCAATGGTTAATAGCGCCTACCGATCTGTATACATTTTGTAATAGCAAAAGTAACACTATGGAAAGAACCGCTCCTGATCTTATAAGCACTAATGATGGCATAGTGCATAAAAAATACAATAAGCGCTAAATATGAACAACTTGTCAGGGCGTGGTAATAAATAGTTGAAAATTAAAACTTATTCCAAGTGCTAACTGAAAATAAAGGAAAGGTGTTTTAAATTATCACGCCACATCTAAATATAACTGCTTCCACTTATATCCTTAAAACTCAATAGTTGTTGGACAATTGCCGATAACAAAATTAAGTATTTGATAACGCGTATAAGGTTTGTTGCACACAGCCAACCGGAGGCACTTTTGTTTACATTTCGAAATGGTGGTAGGGTTGCAACACAATTTTCTGATGCATAAAAAGTAGGAAAGTAAGATTCGTTACATTTGCGTCATATTGATTATAATTTTACATTATTTTAATATGCTTATATTACTGTACAATATTTTACTGAGATTACTCAGATAAATGTAAAAATTAGTAATAATTTTTGTTTTTTAAACACAAATTTGCTGTCATTTAGACATTTATCTATACTACTCATTCGCCACGCGCCAGCTTTCGGATGTATGCGTGTGGAAGAATATCGTGTACGTAGAGAAACTTGGATTGTGTTTTTTCAACTTGCCATCTCCTTCCTTTCGCTTCGCTCGTTTTTTAGAGCTTTAACCAAAAAATTTTTGGATAACGTCTGCGTTCGCCGTTTATTATTATTTTTCACTGTGTGAAAAAACGTATTTACTTTCGCATATTTTACTGCAAATTGCATTTAACTTGCAAATAGCGAAGTTGCGCATAATACATATGTGAGCAATAAAAATAAATGATAGGCAAAGCAAGAACACAGAAAATTACTACATAAGTAAATAGGGGAAAAGTGATCGAACAGCGGCAGCGGCAGCAGCAGTGGTGCCAGTAAAAGTATGTAATAATTGTTATAAAAATAATCGTGAAAATAGTTACGGCCACAGTTAACACCTTCTACACAATTGTTGTGAATTGATGCTTAATTGTTATTGAAAGCAAGTGACCAAAAATCTAAACCCGAAACGAAAACAACAAAATAAATACTTCCGCAAATCAACGTATGCACGGAGCTCTAGCAAAGAGCGATAAAAGAGACACGACCGCATTTTGTTGCATTGGGAAACGCTTTTGCTGATTGTTTATAATTGTGGTGACTTACAATTCGAAACTAAACGAGAAACATCAACACCGTTAATTTGATTAGCGATATCATAATAAAATAAAAGTAAAGTTCACCTAAATTCGCGCTATCATTGCTGAGTTGTGTGGCGGCTTTCATTAAAAATGGCTGCGGTAAATGATTGCTTCACGATTGGATCATCTGTGCTGTGCACGACCTGTTTCAACGAGGAAGTGGAAGGCGAAGTGCTAGCATTTGATCACAACACAAAAATGCTAATTTTAAGTATCCTTTTCAAAAACAAAAAAGTGAAAAACTTTTTCATAAAATTAAGTCAGAGAATAATATTCATATATAATATAAGCGAATTTGCGATAAGTTGGAGAAAGCTGCAATACGAGTAATATTACTGAGGTCAATCATCCGTATTGACTTTTGAGCCAATGAACATTAATTTAGTGTTATGGTAGTAGTGGTACATACATAGGTTAATAGTTGACAATATAAACAGGTGTTCAGTTCTATGCCTGAGCGCGAAAAGTAAATAAAACTAATATTAATTATTCAACATTTGAATAATGATGAATCCAAAAACAATTGCATTACATCATATTATTGTACACGACATTAGTAGATTAAGTAATAGAATAAGTAAATTAATAGTGAAGAATCAAAACTTTACTTGGTTATGTAGGTAATATTTTAATTTTAAATTTATGTAAATTGTTTACTTTCACGGTAGTGTCGTAAATAGAGCGTAAGGTTTCCCTTAATTTCCGTATTATTTATATAGAATGTCGTTCGAAAAACTCAGAGCAACTAAATGATGTGTACGTGCTGAATTTGTCGCTATGCAGCAATGTCAAAGTGATTAAGGAGTGCAATGGCAACTTCGTTGAGGATCCACAAAAGCTGAACTTGGAACAGGTATAATCTAAAAACTGAAACGTAACAATAAATAAAAAATAACGTTAAAAATTTACTATTGTAGATAAAAATTCGACTTCGCAATACAGTGCAACAACGACAAACTTATCTTAAGTCAAGAAATGCGGATGTAAGTTTAGAAGCACAGGAATTGTACAGAACAATTGCAAAGCAGTTTAAGGTACATAACATAATCTTAGTATATTGTATTCAATTCAAATAAACCAATTTTTATCCTAAAACTTACTTTTAGTCGAATGAAGTATCCTGGCAAGGTACCAACATACAAATTTTCAATGAAGTCACTGTTTCTCCACCGTATCGAGTGGAAAATGTCATTTCAACTTCAAACAACAAGTCTTTATGCAATTACATAAAGAAAATGGTCAGTATTATGCTATTATCTTAAAAAATGCATCTAATTTATATTCCTCTTTTGATCCATTTAAGATCGAGAAATTTTTCGAGGGTTCCTCGCAAGATAATAGCTCAGCTGCTGCGGGTACATCTTCAGCTTCTTCGTCCACATCGTCGTCGTTGTCATCATCAGCACCCTCGGCTTCAGTAGGTACATCGTCGAGTAATGCGGCATCAGCTTCACCTGTGCCAGCCAATTAATAGAAAAGACCACAAAAATCGTTTAAAAAAATATATATATTTAAAAAATCACAGAATGTTGTTTTCACTGTAGCAAGTTAACACGTTTTCTAAATATTTTTGTGTTAAACAGAACTATATCAACAGGAGGGTTAAAGATGGAGTTTTTATTAATTAATATGAATTCATTCTTTTCAAACCTCACAGGGGGGTTAAAGATTAAGTTTTTATTTTATCCTCCAATTTTCTTCTATGTAGCACACAAGGGTTAAAGTTTCAACATATAGCAAATATACAACCCTGTGTGGATTAATTTTTGCCTTTTATTTTGTTTCTGTTTATTAAATTATTCATGCGATGCATTGGTTGAAAATAGGCGAAATTCTAATTTAACTAAATTTAATAAGTGTAAACACATTTCATATATAAGTACATAATAATTATAAAACCTAAAATGGAAGAAGTGCAGCGCCACAGCGTGCATACGCTAATATTTCGTTCATTAAAACGCACACACGACATGTTTGTATCAAATCAGAGCGCATTGCCTGAAATCGATGAAAAACTGTAAGTAAAATAAACTCAGCTTAAACAGATATTTATAAATTAAAATTTTCAGATTTAACATTCGGAAATCCATTAAAGCAAAAGATACGTATGGGTTAGTGTTTGATCGCGTCTCTAAAGTTGCTGAAGCAAAACAATTAGCCGCTTCTGCACCCGATGGCGTACTCGAAGGACCAGAACGTCCACTTGCCATCACAGATGGCAACTTGGTTGGAGACCACAATAACGCCTTAGTAGCAACAACAGAGAAAACTTCAACCGGTGGAGTGGAGCATGTAAATGGTAACACATCACTTGTGGCCGCATCAGGGGCGCGCACCGGTATAGCGGGCAGTAATGTACAATTAATACCCAAAAAGGCGCCTACTATTCCCAAACCTACATGGCATGCGCCATGGAAATTGTCACGAGTTATTTCTGGTAAATACCCGAAATCAGAGAGTATCAACAACAAATTTTAATAAATGTATATTGTATTCCTTTTCCATAGGTCACTTGGGCTGGGTGCGCTGCATAGCTGTAGAACCTGGTAATGAGTGGTTTGCAACGGGTGCTGGTGATCGTGTTATAAAAATTTGGGATTTAGCCAGTGGTAAATTAAAACTATCACTCACCGGACATGTGAGCACCGTTCGCGGTTTAGCAGTTAGTGCTAAACACCCCTACCTCTTCAGTTGTGGAGAAGATCGCCAGGTCAAATGTTGGGACCTCGAATATAATAAAGTCATACGGCATTACCATGGTCACTTGTCCGCTGTGTATTCCATGGCGTTACATCCAACAATCGATGTTCTAACCACATGCGGTCGTGACTCCACAGCACGCATTTGGGATATGCGTACTAAAGCCAACATACACACACTGACTGGCCACACAAATACAGTAGCCAGTGTAGTTGCGCAAGCAACTAACCCGCAAATTATAACTGGCTCACATGATTCTACAGTACGCTTGTGGGATTTGGCAGCTGGCAAAAGTGTTTGCACATTAACGAACCACAAGAAATCTGTGCGTAGTATCGTGCTGCATCCAACGCTTTATATGTTTGCCTCGGCATCGCCGGACAATATCAAGCAATGGCGCTGCCCTGAGGGTAATTTTGTGCAAAATATATCCGGTCACAATGCCATTGTTAATTGCATGGCTGTAAATGCGGATGGTGTATTAGTTTCGGGCGGTGACAATGGTACAATGTTCTTCTGGGACTGGCGTACTGGCTACAATTTTCAACGTTTCCAGGCGCCTGTTCAGCCGGGTTCAATGGATAGTGAAGCCGGTATCTTTGCAATGTGCTTTGATCAGTCTGGTTCACGTTTAATCACGGCCGAGGCAGACAAAACGATAAAAATCTATAAAGAAGACAATGAGGCGAGCGAAGAGACTCATCCGGTTAATTGGCGACCGGAAATATTAAAACGCAGAAAATTTTAAATAAACTGTGTTCAATACCTTATTGTGTATTTGTAGTTTTGAAATAAAAAATCAATTTTATAATAAGCAAAATGGCTGCAGTTAAATAGTACCTGTGTAAATTGTATATTTTTGAACCCTTTGAATATGCGGATTTATTTAGTATATAAATCTTAAAATAAACACAATAGAAATTATATCGGCCAAAAGCATTACTACTGTTGCAAACATTGCTGTAATTTTTGAAATGATCCGCTAATTGTGTTGTATTGTAGGTTAATGGGTACGGGAATTCAACCAAGCGGAATTCAACAATTCAGTGCTAGAAGTGTGCAGCAAGTTTTACTTTTCAACTCACGAAACAAACCAAAAAAATATACATATACTTATAAAAATAAATGTATTAAATAAAAAAATAAAAATGTAAATAAACATAACGAATATCTAAAACACATATTAAAATAAAATAAAAAACAAATAAAAATAATAATAATAACTAAACATAAATATGTATAAATAAATAATTAAATATTTGAAAAATAATAATAATTAAAAAAAGTATAAAAAAAATAATAAAAATAAATAAATAAAATAAAATCAGCCACTCTTGTTGCAGCAAAAAAAAAAAAACATTGTAAGGAATGCTGTCGATTGACAGTCTTTTGCCGAATAAAAATCTGGGTTTGTTCCGGTCACGTAGACCCGACTGTCGTGGGAATACATGAATATCTAATGTTGTCTTGGATTAAGTGTGTAATATGTTTTAGGTCTTCAATACCGCTACGGTTATAGTGATTATTATTATACCCTGAAAAGGGTATATTATGATTACCACGAAGTTTGTAGGCCCCAAAAGAAAACGTCAAAGACCCTACAAGTATAAAATATATACATACATAAATGATTAGCATGATGAGCTGAGTTGATTTAGCCATGTCCGTCTTTCTGTCCGTCCGTCCGTCTTTCTGTCCGTCCGTCCGTCTGTATATACGCGAACTAGTCGCTCAGTTTTTGAGGTATCGATCTTAAATTTAGCAATAACCTTTTCTCACCAAGAAGCTGCTCATTTGTCGGAATGGCCGATATCGGACCACTATAGCACATAGCTGCCATACAAACTGAACAATCGGAATCAAGTTCTTGTATGGAAAACATTTTTTATTTAAATTTGGAACGAGTTATTATCTTAAGCAATAATAGAATCTCCGAAGAAATTGTTCAGATCGAATCACTACAGCATATTGCTGTCATACAAGCTGAATGATCGGAATCAAGTTCTTGTACCTTTTGTAATTGTGCAACCGAAGCTAACGTTTTTTCTTGTTTTTTTTGTCATTTTTTCCCCTTTTCATTCCCACTGCTACAAAAGCGATATTTTTGTTTCTTTGACAGTATGTTTTTTTAACTTCCCGCTAAGAAAATGGAAAATTTTCTAAAAATCGGGAAGATATTGGTTTCACCCCAAAAATCGAGTTCTCAACAGATCTCGACGTTCTGAGGGTCGAGGAAGCTTCCCCGAACATTTCTACGATGATGTCCGTATGTCTGTATGTATGTGTGGATGTATGTGTGTGTGTGTGTGTGGATGTATGTGACCCTCTTATAACTATTAAACTGCTCAACCGATTTGAATAAACTAAACGGCATTCCAAAGGGTTTCATTGCACTTGAATTTCGTGTAAGTTTGGACCCAATCGGACCAGTAGATTTCGAGAAATCTCAAAAATAAAAAAAAAAATTTCCAAACGACTTGACCGATCGACACCAAAAACTAATCAGGTGTAAACCTTGAAGAAACACATCGTTTGCCGCAAACCGGGTCGAAATCGGTTGATTTACTTGCTAGATATCGAAAACGAAAAATTTAGAAGAGCTCAAAAGCAGTGAAAAAAGCGAAATTTGAACGTTAGCGTATGAAATTAGAGGGAAGTTGCAAGGATGGCCCTTGAGGCCAACCGTTTTCCACATTTTTTTGTTAATACACTATATAATACGCATATTTTTACACAATTATTTTCAATAACTAAAATGTTAAAAAGAATGTTCTAAAATTAACTAAAAAATGTCAAATGTTGAAACGTTATATTTTTTCGATTAATATACCGTTTAATATATTTCAACATTTTTTACAATCTTTAATTGGCATATTCCGTCATTTTCGCTTTCAATAGTGTTAATTTATTTTTATGTTTTTCTTTTTGTTTTGATTGCAATAACTTTTACAAAACATACATATATGTTGTACGATAAATTAAAATCATACCTAGTTATGCATATCTTAATTGCCTTTGTCTCTTTTTTTATAAATTATTTTTAATTTGGTTGTATGTATAATTAGTTTGAGACACATAAACTTAGTATTAAGTAAAACAGATGTATGTAATTATTTTTTGTTTACTTTTGAAACTTTTTTTCTCATTTGTTTTTACCATACATAATAAAAAAAAACGGCACTATGTAAACACTATTTATTATTATTATTATTAAAATTGAAATTGCAACATTCACATATTCGACCGCTAGACGAAACCTGCCATCCAACCGGATATCAGAAGACATAAAATATTATAGTTTTAATCAATTAACTTTTAAAATTAAGATTTCGTTAATATTTGGAAGCCAAAGCGTTCTTTGCTACACGAAAATATCAAAATTATAATTATTCACCAGCAAAAAATATTATATTTAACAAAAATATTATAAATCGCTATTAATTTTGTAAGATAAACATAAGTTAGAAAAAAAGAAATAACCTATAAAAGCGCGTTTATTGATCTGCTGTAATTCATTTAACAGCTTACATAAAAATGACACGTTAAATAAGGAATATCTCTAAAAATGTAAATTTTCGTTCTAACCTGAAATTTCAAGAAATGTTGTGCCAAGAATAGTTAAGGGGTTATATCCACCTGTGAATTTGAAAATAAAAAATTTCTTATATACCGAATTAACATAGTATTTTTGAAAATATTCTGTGAAAACTTGAACAATTGCCATTTTTGGAGACACCATTTTGTCAAGAACAATGTTTTCACTAATTTTTGACCATTATCTGTACGAGTATTCATTTATATTAAGTAATAATAAATTTTATTGATTTTCGGGTTCGAGATTATTTTGAGCAGAAAAATCTTCATCACCACCACCATTTTCGGATGTTGTCCTGGAGATGGGTTACGGGAACAAGAGAATTTTTAAAAGTGAATCGCAGTTTATTAAAGTACAAGAAGTTCTGGAAATGCACATTTTTTATTTAATAATTAAATAAAACGCCTCTTAAAAAATGACAAAAGAGCGTTTTTTCGGTCTAGCAAGTGGATATAACCCTTTAAGTTAATGAGGATAATTTTCAAGACTCGACTATGTTTTCTATGCAAATTTTCAAATTACCATTGAATAATAAAATTCATATCCGTATTTATACTAAAAGTTAAAATACCTACCTCTGCTTAGGTTGACATTAGCTATTTTAACATACTAAATTCAAGATATGTATAAAAGCTAACAGCTTTGAGTTAGTCGAGTGTATTCTATTTCTTTAGAAAAAAATGCATGAATTAAAACAAATTAGTTTTGATTACACATATGTATTAATAAAAAAAATTAACAATAATCAACGGAATACTCGGTGCATACAAATAGCTTTGCTTACAATTATATACACAACCGCCCCAGAACTTAAAAAAAAGGCTTTAGCTCACAATATCAAATAGAAGTACGAATAGCTCCCCACCACTAACAATTAATCATACGCATAATCACTGTGCAGCATTCTCATATGGATGTGTTGGTGTTAGCGGAATAAAGAAATCTGTTTATCAGTACGCATGAGCAGAAATCTTTAAGATTATGTGTGACATGGAAGTTGGTAAAATCCTTTTGACGCAAAAGTAATGTGTGTGCGATTTTTTTTTTTGACGTATGTATGTATTGGGGTTTTCACTGATGTACTAAATAGGTTATCTAAAAATCATTATCGTTTCATTTTGTTTTGTTAGATTCAATTTATGTATATCTCTATTATTTCTCTTTAATATAATATATATATAAGTGTGTGTTTATGTATATGTATGTATATTTCAAATTATTCTACTTGCATTCAATGCGTTTCCATGTTGATGTTTTTGTTGCTGCTGCTGCTGCCTACATTTATATAGCGACTCCGCATGCGTTGCGATACTCAAGGATAATGCTGCGGTAGTGTAAAATTGCTTTGATTTGCTAAATGAAATCAGGTCGAGGTATACAGAGACAGTTGTGGCTCCTGAAATGCACCTAACTAACTTCTACAATTTATATGTGCGAATAGAGCGCCAGAATAATCGCCAAACAAAATGCAAACTATAATGCGCTTCTCCAATATCGTACGTTCTACGTCGATTCCAATCAGCCAGTAAACGTCGCAGCCAACGTCACCAGCACCGTCGTCGATTGCTTAGGTGCTACTCGCATAACAATTATTTTTGCGTAAATTTTAGTTTTTCTTTTACATTCGTACGCCTAAGTTTTTTTTAAATATACATATACATATTTATATATATATTTATATATATATATATATTAAAGTAGTACATTTTTAATTTAATATTTTTTATTTTAGTTTAATTTTAAAGTTCGGTTTATTTGTTTTGTTAAGGTGTGTTCTGTATTTCCATTTGTTTTATTACTCATATGTAATGTATTGTTTGTATGTGTGTGAGAGTGTGTGTGATTGTGAGTTCTTTGAAAATTTTGCAGGCGAAGCTCTTTTTAAACACATTCGAAACTATAAAAGCAAACAACAATTCACAAACACTCCACGCTTCTCGCTGTTGCAATCGCTTGTTGGTTTTTATTATTTTGGTTAGTTGGCTGATTGACAAATCGGTTGTTTGGTAGTCGGTCGGTCGGATGGTTACTTGTTTGCTTCACTTTGTTGTTGGCTGCACACATAGTTTGTTTTGTTGCCATTACGGTTGCAGCTATTTGTAAGTATGTTCGTGTGTTGTTGTTGTTTCGGCGTATATGCAGCATATGTAAACATAAGAACAAGACATACATTAGCAACTTTTTTGTTATGGTTTTCTATTTGTTTTTATCGTTTATCGTGCTATAATTTAAACTCGTCTTTTAACCATAAAGCCCCATTTTAAAATTATTCTGCTACAACACCCGCAGCTTTCTTGCTTCTCTCTGCATATATTTTCCTCTAATTCGGCAGTTCGCATTTTCTCGGTTATTACATTTTTTGTTTTTGTTGTTATTTGCACGCACACATTATCGATCCCACAATGAGTTTCATCTTTTGTTATGTTTTTGTTGTTTTTCGCCAATTACATTCTAATTTAATTGTAAATCTTAATCGCTTTCTCGGAGAAATTTAAGGATGTTCGCTTTCTGGATTTATTTATGTGATCTAGTCCAAAGTAAGGCAAATGTGCATTAGACCAAGTGCGATAGATCTCCATATCGACCGGTGTATTGTCGTTAACCTCGTTCTGATGCCCCATTGAGATGACGGCAAACTTGAAATTCTCCCACTCTTTATCGGGCACATTCAGACGCTTCTGTATACGTTGTTTTAGCGCACCATATGGTTCGTTATGTTTCGCTTTAATCAAGAATGGCACACCAAAGGAATTGTAAATCTCTTTGCTGTAATGGGCCACGGGCACGAGTATCTCATTCTCGGCCAACTGCATATCTTCGGCAGGCACTTCCTCAATGCGGAAAGTCTTCTGCGCACTTTGTGCCGTCATCGTTTCGTTGGTCTTTTGTAGCGCTTCCAGCGGCATATCTTCCTTGTAAATGGCGGCGATTTTGTGATTTGCCACTTTAAGTAATCGCAATTTCTTGCGACTATTTTCAGCGAATTGTATCTTTTTGGCAGCCTCGTCCAATAGACCTTTGACATTCTCGTTCTTATTGGGATACAGTACAAGCTCTTTCTCCTCCTTAAGATCATTTGAGACCCAAATGCATTTGAATTGTTTCTTATTGTCAAGTTCGTGGATGCTTAGTGACAGTCTTTGATAGAAGAGCTTTTTGGTTGCGCTCTGCTTGCAGTACGCGACTAGATCCTTAACAGTTCCCTGAAATTAAATTTTTTATTTAATTAAATGTAAAAAATGTATTAAATATATATGAAACAGAGAAAAATATCCATGTTGGATTTTTTTTAAATGGTCTATGGTCTTAAGTCACAAAAACTACCAAACAAACTCTTATAAGAAGTGAATATAATAACCCAATTAAGCCACCGAAATAGTTTTTATAACTTTTACATACTGTATTTTGCATAAATCAAATATTCTTGCTTGCGTGCACTCACCTTGAAGGTGTATGGAACGGCATTGCCGGGTGTCTCTTTGTAACTACTGACACACATAAAGAACTGCAACTTGTTTGGATCGGTATTGAGTCGCTCTGCGACCGCTTTTGCCATTTGATCGTAATTGTAGCGGTTGGATAGCTCTAGTACGATTTCCGGTTCATTGGGATTGCATTTATCACAGAATGTGATTTCCACTCTATACACCAAATCCAAGAAGTAATCTTCGACGGTAGGCAAATCTAGTTTGATGTCAATGTGCTCTTTTTCAAATATTAATATATTGCCCTGTAGATTTTCCTGATGCAGGTAAAGCACATTCTCTAGTGGTTCATTGATATTGGTAATTTTTTTGTCGTGACATTCATCGAATACCGTTAATTCGGTGTCTGGCTCAAAGCCTAAGTGCGTATTCACTTCCGAGACAATTTCGCTTAAACGCCGACTAAGTGGCTGTTGTGAGCAGCCAATATAATTTAAGCGCTTATTACATGCATCATAATACTTAAAGAATAGCAGCACTTCTTGTTTGGGATCGAACGGCGGCAACGGGCGGCCAGGTACAAGCGGTGATGCCAACTCTAAGAAGATCACCCACGGTTTCTGTGCAGTAGCGATTTGCTCAATTGGACGCAATCCCTCTCGTTGGAAATCAAAGTATAGAAATTTTTGCGATTGTGCCGCAAACATAATCCAGACGCGCATTCGATCTTTGGGCACGCCAAATGACTTCACGAACGCGTCCATCATCTCTTCGACGGTTTGCGTTTGTTTTAGCTTGAATAGACGTTGATGCACTTTATCCAAATCGAAGAGTCGCCGCTTTTGCTGCGCCTCAAAGTATTCTTCTAGGATAACATGTATGGATACATATAAGTTTGCCTCGCTGCGCTCCTTACGACGTGCCATTTCGATGCGTTTCTCCAATTCAAGACGTTCCACTAATTCACTGGGTATTTCATTTTCGGGTATATCGCTGAGTACGCGTTCCAATTCGGATTTACGTATGTAGACTAACATATATGCATTGCTACACTTAGCATGGAACGATATTTCATCATCGTTTCCACCGTAATTCTGTTCAATGGCTTCAACCCGACGACAACTGGAGACGACATCATCATCGAATTTGAACCATTTTCCGTCCGCTTTCGGATTAATGAATACCACATAGTGGCCGCCATGGTTGTCGCCCGAATGTACAAGCACTGCATGCAAAACATACTCGGCAGGTGTCTTCTCTTTCTCAGCCAAATATTCGTCTAAGTTTATACGATCGTAAAACTCGAAACGATCATTATATTTGATGGAACTGTCTGTTATGGGATCATATTGGAAACGCATTAAATGCAAATGCAACACGGGCGGAAAAGCCGTGAAGATAACACCTTTGCTTGCTTCCTATATGGAACAAAAGAAATACAAAGGAGGTAAGTTGGTCAAATTTTCAACAAAATAGACATGTGTCTACTTACATGCATATATAATAATAATAAAATAAATATTTATAGTACAATAATAATAAAAAAAAATATTTATAGTAATGATATAATAATAATAATAACTTAAGCCAAATCAAAGTAAGAAATAAACCCAACTGGGGTTCACTTCACAATCTTATTCATACATTTTCATCATTTACTAGCATATTATAATATTTATATATTTTGCAAATTTAACTCACCTGGAGGCCATGCACTCCCGCATCGTATTTATTATCACCCTCAAGTGTTTCAGAAGCTATATAATCCTTGAAAGAATCGTAGATATTCTTTTTATCCTTTATATTCAACTGTATATCGTAGAAAGTTTCGTAACGTGTACTGTTATAATCAACATTCTTGCATTTTATATACGAAGACATTTTACCCTCAAATAAACCCGGTATGGTGCCTTCCAAACATGTACCTTTCATTTTTGATTCTAATTTATCGAGTAGAACTCGTAAAAATTCCTGCACATCATGTTGCATAAACGAGTCAAGTGTTTCCCAACCAAATGACTTGGTAAGCTTTTTAGTTCCTACCGGGCGGTCGCCGAATTGCAGATCATGAAAAACGCGTTGTAATGATAAACCTACCGACTTGGTACTATCATCGGCCTCTGTCGGTATTTTGTAAACAGCACGTCGCAATTGATTAGTAAAATAGAGTGTTTGAAGCAACGAATTCATATAACATGTTGCTCCTTGATTTTTAAGTCCCACATAACCAGTATGTTTTTTGGAATCCCAAAGCACGCCGTGCGGTGCATCTGCCACAACGTGCACCTCCAATGTGATATCGCCATTGTGTACGTAACACTTTTCGGGCTCCTGTAATTCTGTCCACGTAATAAAGTTGGAATAACCGTAGTCGTTCTCTTTGGAGTAAAAAAGATGCTTTATACGCGCACGAGTAAATGGTGGTGCATCTGGTTTGTGACATTTCAGTCGTAATTCAGCGATGGCGTTACACGACCATGTAGGTGATTCGTTTTCGCCATTACATTGAAGGAAGAAACCTAACGCACGATCATTTGGAATTACCATAATTTTCCATGGCAACATGCGTACATATACGGGTGGTGAGAGATGTTGTTGCTTGAGCTGCGATATATTTTCCACCGTATATGAAAATGTAGCTTCAGAACGAAACTGATCGTCCTTGGGATCGTCGACGGACGTCATCTCCTGTTCGTTGGCGTATGGCGAAGTGTTGTCGGCTAGTAATTGCTGCGGCGGACCGTTGCCGTTCTCGTTGGGCAGCTGTTCTGCTGGCAAATGCAGCTTATTTAATTGTTGCTGTTGCTGATGTTGCAGGTCGCTTGTGATTATTTCGACCTCTTGTGTGTCCATTGCCTCTATCGATTGGTCGGGCTCGATTTCCATTTTCTCGTCACAATTACGCTTTAAATTCAATTTTACAGCGCCCCGCAACCGCACTTTTTCTTTTACACACTTCGTCGTCGCTGTGCTATGATGATGAGTCTTTGGCTACAACGCGACCTTTTACAAAATCTTTCACTAAGAATCGGAAATGAACAAATAAAAAAATCACTAGTCAATACGTCAGACATGAAAGTGAACGTGAAAAAATATTATTTATTTTTCAATTTTCCAATCATTCTTACACTGAGCAGATGATGAAGGGAAATGAAAATTCGTAAAATGTGACTCTCTTATGTTCCTTACATTCTTACCTGTCAAAATTATGTCTTATTTTTGTCCCCTTTCTGTTCTGCTCTCCTTCTTTCTTTTTGCTTTCCTTCCACTTTGGCACTCGAGCAGGCGGTCTCTAACACCCCGTACAAACTGTTCTTTTTTCTATTGTCTTTACCCTTTACCTATTCTCTTTACTTCGTTGGAATCCACTTTTGTTTCAGATGCTTTCACGATTCACTATCTTTTTGAAGCTTTTATTTACGCCAGCCGTTCTTCCGCTCGCTTTTTTGGTATTTTGTTTCTTTATTGTTTTCAATTCTGGACACTTTTAAATTCTTATAAGCAAATGCTTTTTTCACCTCCTATATCTTTACAACTGCTAATGCTGTGTTGCTTTGATGAAGACGATAAAATTCCGAATCAAAGGGAAAAGCAAAATAGGGGAACACACAATACAATTAAACGAAGACAACGGCGGACGAGGAATCGTTGAGGTTGTGTGGTAAAATCAGAATAAGTGTACAATGCAAATTTGCCAAAATTCTCTTGTGGACTTTGTCGACTTCTTTCACACAAGAGTTCCTTTGTTTTTGTGCAACAAAATTTATGATTTTCCTATCGAAAGATGATAACCAAAGTGCGTGGCACACTTTTCACTTGTTTTCACACTTATTTGCAGGTATTTTCCTCAACTTAATGCCTTAAGAAAATTTACATCTTTTTCCAAGTCGCACTGCCGCTACTGTTACTACTTTTCAATTGTCAAACTACACACAGTGTTGTGTTTCAACTGTACTGTGAGAAAATGGCAGCACTTAACTCTCTGAGCAGCAGGAATTTTTTTTTATTTATATTAAGAGGTAAAAGCATAAATCTAATTGGCACTTAAATTTGGTTAGGTCACTTTTGGTAGCTTAATTTTTTTATTTGCTAATTTGGGACAAGTAGTTCAGATTTCTATTTACAATTCAATTTATAACATATCATATAAAATTTCGACAGTGCTGCCAATTGACTTAACAAAAGGGTGTGAGGAAAAGGAAGAGGCGCCATTCAATTTAAAGTTCTACTGGATATCGCGATTGAATTTTATATACTTTTTCTAATGGATTTGTTTTTAGGTAGATTTAAAATATAAAAAATTGCTTCAGTGATCTTAAGGATTTGAAGGATATAATGTTTATTATAATTTGCTGTATCGACCTTTCTAACATGAATTATTCATATAACATTTCCTATTTATTCATAGTGTATTAATTCGCAATATTATAATTTATTAAATGTAATTAAGAGTATATTTGTAAGTAAGTACTATGATCAATCACATGAATTAAGGTTGAATGATAGTTTAGAAACCCCTTGAATATGAAGTTCTGCTGTTAATCTGCATACATTTGTGTATGTGTGTACAATATATGCATGCGCACGTATTTTTCAGGCATATACATATGTATAATAGCATATTCAGACAATTATTTATTATAATACATTATACGATAACATTCCTATTCTACTATTTTCATATAATTGTGTGTGCTTTAAATGTACATATGTATGTCGTTAGAAATCCAGTTTCTTAAAGTACCTTTTTAACATTTCAAAAATTACTATAATATTATGGACAATTTAAGTACAATATATTGAATAGTAAAAAATCGTTTACACACATCAATAACTGCGCAAATATACGTATGTAGATATATTATATGTAAGTACATGCACGTTTAGAAAATGGCTAATCTTATAAGTAATTCGAATATTGTCACAAACTTTCAATTGCATAAATATATGTTTACATTTCAAAAAAGTGATTATAAAACGGTTAAATAGATAAATATGCAGTTGATTGGATAGATAATTATTTCATTGAGCAATATATGAAGTGTAAAAAATTCAATAGCATGGAAAGCATAAATAAACTGTCAGTGGATAAACCTATGAAGGATGTGGATGTAATTTCTTTTCGATTTCATTTTCGACACGTGCCTCATCTAGTGATGATACAGTTGGCAAGCCGCCAGGCCAGTGCAGCAGCTCGTTCTCGTGCTCCAATATCATATTGGCTTCAGCTACAATAAAAAAACAAAACCAACAAAAAACAGGAGTTAATATAAGAAAACAATTTGGAAATGCAATCACCCAAATAGGTGACTTTTCAATTGAATTTAACTAAGGTATTCATTGAAACACACCTTGAATGCGATGTACTTTGCTGCCGTAAGCTAAATCGGCATAATATGCCATAACAAAGGTCAATGGGACCATTGGCAGCAATGCCGCTTTTCGTCGAATGTGCTGATAATATTGCCAGCAACCAATGCTCGAGGTTATATAGAAGGCGCTTAACCAGTAGAAGAGTTCACGTTTGCCAGCAATATAAGTTGCCATTTCGCGCTCTTTTATCTGATAGTGCAATTGTATCCAGCGTTCCATCTGTAAGATCGATTTTCACAGGAAATTATATAATTATTATAAAATGTATGTGTATTGTGTACATTGATGCACTTACTTTCAACTCTTGACACTTCCGGTACGCTGGATCATCATGCGAGGGAAAGTTGGACGCAGCATTGCGCGACGACGATGAACCCATGGTCTTTTATCGACTTAATAATTATTTGGGTAAAGCAAACACTATAATATCACACACTGTTACACAGCGAAAGCGATTACTTTACTAGCGAACACAGATTATGCGCTGCTGCTACGAAAAGTTATAATTGCACATACAAAAATACTATTCACGCTTGAAACGTTTTACTCAAACTAATATTTGCTAATTTCATAGATTTTTTTTTGGATTCATGTAATTGGAATATTACTTTTATTAATTGCACCTAATAGCTAATCTTTGCGACTTACTTTGGCTGTGTACTTGACTTTCTGGACGATTTGCAGAGTATAATGGCACAAGACGAGTGAATTTCTGAACAATTTTTCGTGCTCTCCTCTTTGGTTCTATGTAGGTCTCTTTGAGATTTCGTTAGCTACCTAGACTGGCTGGCGTTCCAAAACTCAGGCGTGCGCAGTATAAATAATAATGAGATTTCTTGTTGATAAAGTGAGTATTTTGATTGTTGTTGATTGTTTTGGTGCTCGGAGAGCTTTGCCACCACAAGTAAAACAAAAGTTCGCTGATGCTTTACAAATCGCGCTGGAATTGTGGGCTTGTAGTGTCACATAAGTGATAAACATAAATTGTTTGTTTGGTTTGGAGCGCAGCGAAGATTGTTGAGAACATTATGGCAAACATTCTTATTGCCACTCAGCTGTGACGACTATGCTATGTAGGGAGCTACACAATGCTTAGTAGAGCGTTAATAACTGGATTAAAATACGTAAAATTTACAATTATTATTTATTATTATTTTATTACTTGAGGTTTAACAATCAATAATATTAATGAACAACAACATTTTTGTTATTACAATATTTTCATTAACATGCAAGTATTGAAATATTGAATGCGAAATTTATGGGTTTACTTTAAAGATTTTTATATAATAGTATAATCATGCACTTCCTCACGTACTTCCATGTTGTCATAACCACGAAATTGCTATTTTTATACATGACATACAAACAATTGTATACTTAGTATATTTTAAACGCGCTTGTTGTCAAAAAATGTCGTCATCTGCTTTGAATATTAAATGCAAAACAATAATTTGAATAATTTGGTGAAAAAAATGTGTACTGGTATGAAGTGTCGATGAGAATATTTTCTTTGGCAAACAAAATCTTGCAAATATATATTGATATATGTATATTAGCTTTGCTGCAGAATTTTGGAAACCTGTTTTGAATCATTGTCTACGCTTACGGCCCATGCAATAATTTACAGTATTATATATACATATATACAATATATTCCATAAATGTTTTTGATTTTGCACTTCGTCGAAATAATACGCTTCAAAGAATATTTATACCTTTAAGAGGGTTTACTAAGTTGACCATGAAGTTTGTAACACGCGGAAGGAAAGCTCGGAGAACCTTTAAGTATTCATATAAATGATCAGCATGACGGGTTGAGTCAATCTAGTTCCACAGTTTTTGAGATATCGATCTAAAATTTTATACACGTCCTCTTCTCTTCAAGAAGCTGCTCATTTGTCGGAACTGCATATATCGGATCATTATAGCATATATCTGCCATACAAACTGAACGGTCTAAATCATGTCCTTGTATAGAAAACTTCTTTATTTTACGAAATATCTTTTTCAAACTTAGCTCCCCAAAGCAACCAAAACAAATAATATACAAATTTATCGATCAAAATGAAGTCCTTGTATGAAAAGCTTCTTAAGTTGACAAGATATATTCATGAAATTTGGCATGGATTATTATCAAAGGCAAAGGTACGATCTCCTTAGAATTGTTCAGATCCGACCACTATAGCTGACCGATCCAAATCAAGTTCTTATATGGAAACTTTTGTATTTGTAAAGGGTATTACAGCTTCGGTGCAGCCGAAGTTATCATCGGTTTACATTGTTTTTTTTCTTTGCAGTTTGTCAGAACGGCACACCTGGTAGTAGAGTCTTTTCTAAAAACTTAAAAATTTCCACATTTAGGAAATATCAAGACGGTTGCTAGAGAAAACGATATTGATGTTATATGAAAAATCAACGGCCTTATGTTTTTTCTACGAATGGCAAATTAATTTTCGCAAATTTGTCTCGACTTGGCGATTTGCCATTGCATTCTGAGAGAATAGCAGAACTTTGGTTCGATTAGTTACCTTCAATAATGTTACGAATACGGTTTTTTTTTTTGAAGAACCAATTTAACAAATAAGTAATTTCTCTGTAATTTTGCTGTAAACTTAATACTAAGCCACTTACGAACATCTGATGAATTTCTATAGAGATAATACTATAGTCTAGTCTAGACTAGTTAAATATTATTTAATGAGTCGATGGCTAGAGAGTATACCTAAACAATACAAAAATATCCGCCTTAGTATCCAGAGATGTTCAAAGTTTGCCCTCAAATCACACACACAGAAATATATTCACTTTCCACGAATATATTGTTAAATATGACTTAAAAGATTTCGATGTTCATATTGGTGCGGTAGTTGTGGTATTTCTAGATTCTATAAATGTTCATTAACAGATTTTGGCTACTATAGCCATTTTCTGGGATTGTAAATGGAAAAATTTGTGTAAAATAGTGCTTCCATGCACGATGCGGGAATGAAAGCCTATTGAATCGACAGCTATGAATAAATATCTGATTTATTAATTATTCACATAAATAACGAATTAATTAATGAATTTATTGATGGGAAATGCATTCAATCTGCGCTCATTCAAAATATGTGAAATCTTAAAACAGAAATTGCACCACGAAAAGCTGAGATGTTTCTTGTGCAAATTTTCTTTTGATTGAGACCTAAAAAAAGCGTTATGAAAATAGGATTATTAAGTCTAACGTATAGTTAACTAATATTTAGTAATATTTATTGAAGAGTACATGTACATCTGTTGGCTTATCAATCTCCCCCGGCCAAACTAACATGCAACTGTAATAACAATACGAAACTCTGATATTTTCATTCTTACTTTGTAGTAAGAGTATCCTAATAAAAAATGTAGTACATTATAAAATATAATACAATTATTTAATTTTTCAGTTTAGAATTAGGATAATAATACGTGAAGCCGATCAGTAATAAATATCGCAATTTCGTAATCGATGCAATCTCGCTTTAATTTGACGATTTTTAATAATTATTTTCAGATGTAGGTATATGATTATGTCACACTAATACAGTCGTATATACAAAAATAAGTCTCAAATGTTTTGTGCACTACTGTTGACAAACAACAACTCTGTATGCGATTTATTTTGTATACAAGACTGACTAAATACACTTCTATATATACATCTACATACATAAATGTTATATACAAAACTTGTATCGTCTGCAACAATTTGGTATTGATTTGCTTGGCTGTAACAGCCCGGCAACCGGCTTTATATGTCAACAGCGATCAGCTGTTTTTTGTGTACAAATTTTCAAAAGTAAATAAACAATAGCAAGCCGTTATATTATTCCCACTCTCGGTATGCGCATGTGTGTGTCGTTGACCCAATTTGCCGCAAAAACTTCAATGACAACAAGCAAATTTACGAGCATGAATGAAAAATTCACTACAGTCTGCACCTATGTACGTATACATGTATTAACGTATTATTTTTGGTCAGAACAGATAAGTATGCCGTTATCTCTATACCGTTATACATATGCAAAGTCTGTGTCAGCACAAAGATGAGAATGCGTCGGTTAAGTTCCCATTCGCATGTAACGCTTCTATCAGTATTGATTTTGTCCACCAACGAAACGGACATTTTGGCTAGAACGAAGTGAAAATTTGGCCATGTAAATATTTTGCAAAACTATTTTTGCTAATACTTGTGTAAACTTTAGGTAAATTGTAAGGAAAGTTAATTTGGAAGTACTATAAAAGTGCTTATTTGCAATTTCCTGTCCATCAATTGCAATTTTAGACAGAGTTTTTGAAAAAATCATAGCATACTTCAGAGCGTGTAAACTTTGAGTTGTGTCTAATTGGTTAGAAAGTGTGTTAAAATTAAAGAAAAATTGTTGAAATTTGTTTAAAAGTTACTTATAATTTAACAAAAGTGCAAATTTAATTAACTAAATATGTTTTAAATGCAGAAAAATTACTTTGGCAAAATTATAATTCCTTTCCTGGATGTATTGATTTTTCGCAGAGAAAAGTATACGCAAAAACATAGGGATACAGGGGTAGGCGAAGTTCAAATGAATTTCCATGTTGAGGAAGAAGCAAACAGCTGTCTGAGAGCAGTTTGTCTGGTTTTTAGATTGAAAGAGAGTGTTGATAAGACATATAACTACAAGCAGCCGCACTTCGTCCAACGCAAGGTCTGTGGTGCTCCAAAGTTGTTTACTTACGAGTATAAATAACTAAGTATAGTTGACTACGTTACATTTATTTCATATACATACATATTTAGGCAATATGTTTGCTTAATAGTAACAATATGATCAAAGAGAAACAAATCTAAATGAGAAAATTATGTCTTTCAAGGACAAGTAGTTTATGTGATATTCAGTTAACTTATAGACATTATGCAGACACCTGTTCCAACATCGAGAAAGCTAAAAATTCGAAATCAAATGAAATTTCAAGTGCTGGTAGGGCGTTAAACTATTTTGAATGCCATTTAGTGTCCGGAACACTTATGATGATTTAAAAGCGGTGGTCTTTCGGTAGATAATAACAATTCTACAAATGTTTTTATGCATAAAAACTATACAATTCTTTAATCATAATGGTGGCTTAAAATTTTTAGGATCCACCATTTCAATGGATAATACAAAGGTACATACTACAAATCTGGGAGGAAGCTGGGTCAAGTATCTGTTTTTGTAACGGTTTTCATATTTCGATGCAAGTTCAATTGTGTGACTTGCTACTTATTAATCCAAAAATGGTTAAATCGGCGAAATATTGTATTAGCCCTTGACCGGATAAAACCCGGGTCAATTCCGTTATGGAAGAACTGGCTGTTGTGGCAATTACGGTCAAGTACATATCTAACAAAGGTTGCAAATGTATGGATTTTTAAATATTAGTCAGGTTATTGACTTTCTCCAATTGTCTGGGTCTTACACCCTCTTTATTATTATTATTATTATTTATAATTAGGTTGATTAATTTTTAATCGCTTCGAAATAAATATTTTTAAATATCGGAGATTACTTTTGATATGAAAAGATTCTCCAAAAATCTCGCAGCTGTTCAAAGTAGGTTTAGGGCTTTCAATTTTATTATAGAAGTAGCTTCCACAAACCCCTGCCAAAGTTTTAAGTTGATTAATTGGTTTCACAACTCTATAAAAGATAAAAAATAAAAACTATAACATTTAACTGTTGTTATTTCAGCTGTCTTCCTTTTACACACCCTATTTTTTGGACAACAAGCACACGAGGAGTTCGTTTAATATCTGTGTAATCTTGGCGTTCGGTCGCGTAGAATGCGTTCAATCTGCATGCTTGAATGATTGACCGATTGCATACGCGTCGCTTAGGAGCTGCAAGTAACCGTAGCGACACTAGCTCCATATCGGCGACTACCACCGGTGTTGGCGGTGGTGTTGGTGCTGGTACAAGTGGCGGCGGCATAATTACCACTCCACCAGCTAGCACCAGCTCCTCCAGCGGGCACAGTCTACAGTATCAGCAGCAGCAGCATTCACATCCCCATCAACAGCAACAGCAATTTCGCTCATCATTACATCACCATCATCATACGTCGGGTCACAGTCATTTCACCTTCAATACCGGAGGCAGTTATAGCCAAGGTCATAGCTCGGGCAGCTTATCGCGCATATCACGCAAGGCTGGCGCATCACTTTCGGCATCTGCACAAAGTGGACATGGCTTTGATGGAACCAGCAGCGTTAATAGTCCGTCAGTTGTGAATTCGGGCAGCGGCAGCGCCAGTAGTGGTCCGGCACTGCTACCCACAATGGGTCCAATGTTGGGCACTTCAACAAGTGGTGGTACCGGCATAGCCGGCGGTCAATTGGGTGTACATAATCAAAATGTGTCTTCGAACACGGCTGGTAATAGTAGTGCTGGTGGTGGTGGTCTTGGCGCTAGCGGTAGCGGCAGCGGTGCGGGCATTGGTGCTGGTGTCATGGGCGGTATTGGTGGCGTTGGCGGCGGTGCGATTGGCGGTGGTGTTGGTATGGGCATCTGTGGCGGCATCAGTAGTACGATGGGCCCAAGCAGCGCAGCCATAACTGGCGTCCCCCCTATTGGGCTGGGCCTAGCAACGGGCATTGGTAATAAGATGCTCGGCCGCAAGCAAAGCCTCAAGGGGGGCGAACCGTTTTTGGCCGATTATGGTCCCGAGGAGTCGCTTAACGAAAGTGCCGATATTGAATGGGTGAATAAGCTGTGGGTAAGGCGACTAATGCGTTTATGCGCCTTAGTATCCTTGGCCTCAGTCTCATTGAATACGCCGAAAACTTTCGAGCGGCATCCCCCATTACAGTATATAACATTCGCATCGGACACCGCGGTCACGCTGCTATTCACCGCCGAAATGATTGCCAAAATGCATATACGTGGTGTATTGCATGTAAGTATTATGGTTAGGTAGAAGATCAATTATTGAACACAACAATAACTAAATGTTAAGCGAGCTTGAACGAATCCATCGGAAAGAATAATATAACATAAGGTATGGAGGGACATAGGTATGTGAAATTATCTCTATTTGTGAGCCTTTGTTCGAATGGAGCTTTATATAATTGTTGTCTAGAAATGTTATAAAATGAAAAGGTAATCTATTTTAACTGCACTTATTGAAAAATGAAGTACTAAATATTAATTAATCGATAATTACCTTAATTCAATTTAAAACCGATTTGAATTTCACTTAACTGTTCTATATAAACTGCGCGCGCAAACCGAAATGATAAATAAAAATTCCTTAATTGGAATAAAATCTTGTGAAATTTGATCTCCATTTTTACTATAGAAAAAAAACTTAATATCGAGTCTTCTTTGTAACGAAGACAAATATTTTAGTGGCACAAGACTTCAGTGAAGCTCGTAAAGTCATCGAAAACTTTTCTCATGGGAGTCGTCCATCCACCATTGTTAATGACGATAACATAGAAAAAGTTAAAAAAACATAGTTTGAAAATCGTTGTCACAATGTATGTAGCTGAAGACCATATATTCATCAAACACATCTTAACTAATGACGACACGAGAGTTTATGAATATGACGTCGAAACTGTTCAATAATCTCGAATGGCGCTCCAAAAATGAAGCGAAAACGAAATAGCAAAACTCGCTGAAAGCACTAAAGGCATGAAGAGTTGATATGCATTTCGTTTAGAAGTGACATGTTCAGTGTAACTAATAAAATTTGGATCATTACCTATCGAAATACGGATAGCAAAAGTATTATTGGTTAAAAACAGAAACATTGGCATTTAAGCCTTAATTAAATCGTATAAATAAACATAAATATTATTGCTTATTAACAAAATGCTGTCTAAAGTTGTCATATTGAAAATAAGAAATCGCTTTTTTATTTAAACATAATCGGAGTATAACCCGGAGGAACTTTTAGAGTGTTACAAAGACTAAGAAACTATTAATGTCCTCACATACCTTATATCTTATGATCAGATTGATTTGCTCAAGTTTGTTACCGTTATTGATGTCGTCACTTTCAAAACATATGTTTGTATGTAATAATTGTCCTACTCCATTTTGCGTAAGCGTCATATGAATCGAGTTTGCAACGATTACATAAAAAATTGTATATAAATATGTGTATATTAATGCATGTATGCATGAGTGTCATTTCGAAGCAGGTATTACCAAATCGTTCAAAATGTGGCCTTTACTAATCATACATTTTTCCCCCATATACTTTACATACAAATGAATTGCTATAGGGTGAAGTACCATATCTAAAGGATCATTGGTGTCAATTCGATGCGTCAATGGTATTTTTTCTCTGGATATCGATTATATTACAAATATTCGAAGTTTTAGAAATTGTGCCCAAGTAAGTTGAAACTACGCCTCATAACTACAAGTAGTTAGTCTGATTCTTATGTGTACATTTATATAAGAAATGTTTCGGAAGTTTTGTTTTGAATTGAATAATCAATGCGCATTTGTAATTACCAAAAAATTTCCGAAACAGTTCAATTTCAATCGTTCCCAACTTACTACTTTTTATTAATATTTTTTACTTAGATTTTCTTACATCTCAATTGTACGCGCACCACGCCCTCTAATTATGATACGCTTCCTGCGAGTCTTCCTGAAATTTTCGATGCCAAAAAGCCGCATTAATCAAATATTCAAGTGTGTAGAAATTATTATAATTTAAAAAAAATGTCTGCATATTAATTATATATGTATTTTCGGTGTATTACAGACGCTCGAGCCAACAGATCTACAACGTGACCTTGTTCTTCCTATTTTTTATGTCACTTTATGGATTACTGGGTGTACAATTCTTTGGGGAGTTGAAAAACCATTGCGTGATGAACAACTCCGAGTACGACTACTTGGGAAGACCGTAAGTATTCTCTGAGCACTAATTTTAAAAGAGAGTGAAGGAATGAAACCGGCGAGAAGGAAGCAAGAGATGAAAATATATAAAAATTGAAGGAATACAACAAGTATACTTCATTATAGCCTAAACATACATATACCTTAAGTTTGCCACTAAGCTTGTATAACCCACAAGATATAAATTGTCACCGTGACGATCTGAGTCGATTTAGCTATGTCCGTCTGTATAAACGCGAACTAGTCCTTCAGTTTTTGAGATATCAATTTGGAATATCGAACACGTCTTTTTCTCCCCAAGAAGATATTCATTTGTCGGAATTACCACCGATATCGGACTACTATAGGTTATAGCTGTCATACAAACTTATCGATCAAAGTAAAGACCTTGCATGGAAATCTTTTTTTTGTGTCTGAAACCTTTTACTGGGTAGTCAGGGTTTAGGAAGAGCAGAACTAGTTTATTGGCTAATAAATGGAATAACACCAAAATGTGGAAACTTCAGTTTACTGAAAGATAAGTTAGATCGTAGATCGTCCTTTGTGTTACCCATACATTCTTAAAAGTTAATCCCCAGATCTTCATAGATCGACAAAGCGTTTGGAGGTTACCACAAATATATTTAGACAAATTTGTTCCAATCCCAGCCACTTCGTTAGGTTCACCGAAGGTGTGTCTACCGAGATATTTCAACATCACTCTGGCAAAAGCCGGCGATAGAGGAGAAAGTGGCAAGATGATTCCACCTGGCTTTCCTCTATACAGCTCTGGCAAAGAGCGGCTGAAAAAATAATATATTTTTTTAATTTACTGAAAGAAATACGAGTTAACTTTTGATTCATATAGAAAATATCACTCAAAACTTCTTTCTATAAGGATCGTTAATCAGACAATAATTTATCAAAAGCTCAAGATAAGGTAGACACAGTAAATTTTTTTAGAATATTTATAAAAGTATGTACATAAAAGACCAGACAAAAGAGCATAGCCATTATTTAAGCCCGCTTTTGGTAATGCTCTTATGAGTCTACATTAGGGTTTTTTAAAACAGCATTTAAATTGTTTTCCATATCATCCTTTCGAATCATTTCGAATTTCAGCATTTTAACTATAAATTCGCTTGCCATACCTGATACATTCTGCTCGATGGATCCGGACTCTGGATATCAGTGCTCACCCGGAATGGTTTGCATGAAAATGGATTTTCTCAGTAGCTATGTAATTGGCTTCAACGGTTTCGAGGACTTTGCTACGAGCATTTTCACTGTCTACCAAGCCGCCTCGCAAGAAGGTTGGGTCTTTATAATGTACCGCGCTATCGATTCTTTGCCCGCTTGGCGTGCTGCTTTCTACTTCAGGTTGGTATTCAAAGGCATGTTATGTCAAATTTACAAATACCTTTACCTTTTTTTCAGCACAATGATTTTTTTCCTCGCTTGGCTAGTGAAGAATGTCTTCATTGCTGTCATTACGGAAACATTCAACGAGATTCGCGTGCAGTTCCAACAGATGTGGGGCGCTCGCGGTCACATACAGAAGACCGCTGCATCGCAGATACTCAGCGGCAATGATTCTGGTTGGCGTTTGGTGACTATAGATGATAATAAACATGGCGGTTTGGCACCTGAAACCTGTCACGCGATCTTACGTTCACCCTACTTTCGCATGCTGGTGATGACCGTGATCTTGGCTAATGGCATAGTTATGGCCACAATGACGTTTAAACATGATGGTCGCCCGCGTAATGTTTTCTATGAGAAATATTATTACATCGAAATGGCTTTCACATTTTTCTTGGACTTGGAAACGCTCTTCAAGATCTATTGTTTGGGTTGGCGTGGCTATTATAAACATTCCATACATAAATTCGAATTGCTCTTGGCGGTGGGCACCACCATACACATTGTGCCAATGTTTTATCTGTCGGGCTTCACTTACTTTCAGGTAAGATAAAAAAGAAGTACGAGTATTTCGTAGTGTTGTGGAGTCAATAGAATCTGTACTTTTAATATTTTTGAACATTTGTTTCATATTTCACTTTGCAGGTCCTGCGCGTTGTACGCTTAATCAAGGCTTCGCCTATGCTTGAAGGCTTCGTTTATAAGATTTTCGGTCCGGGCAAGAAACTCGGCTCACTGATCATATTCACTATGTGTTTGCTTATCATTAGCTCCAGTATTTCTATGCAACTTTTTTGCTTTCTGTGTGATTTTACGAAATTTGAATCATTTCCGGAAGCTTTTATGTCTATGTTCCAGATTCTTACGCAAGAGGCCTGGGTTGAAGTTATGGATGAAACAATGATACGCACGAGTAAAACACTTACACCGTTAGTGGCCGTCTATTTTATACTCTACCACTTGTTCGTCACATTGATCGTGCTCAGCTTGTTCGTGGCGGTCATTTTGGACAATTTGGAACTGGATGAGGATATTAAAAAATTGAAACAACTTAAATTTCGTGAACAGAGCGCTGAGATTAAAGAAACATTGCCATTTCGTTTGCGTATTTTCGAGAAGTTTCCCGACTCACCACAAATGACCATATTGCATAGAATACCGAATGATTTCACATTACCCAAAGTACGTGAATCGTTTATGAAACATTTCGTAATTGAGTTGGAAACCGATGATCCCTCCATTGTGGAGAACTGTAAGCGTCCCATGTCGGAGTGTTGGGAGTCGAATGTAGTATTTCGTAAGCAGAAGCCTGTGCGGATCATGAACAAGACGCCCAAGGTGCGTTCGGCCGGCAGCAGTTTGCGCAAATTAGCCATCACGCATATTATCAAGTAAGCGAAAGATTGTGTAATGCCTTTATGCTATTGTACATATAATTGGCAGCAAAATTTTCAAGCCGGGAAACTACGGTTGAAACAATTTGAGCTCAAAGGGAATACCATTAATAATATAGACATTAGTATCCATAGATATAATAATATATATGTATATATTTAGAAGGCGCAAATTATCATATCCCTATCAAAATGTTTCCACACAGACTATCCCGCATGCAATGTGTGCTCAAAATTCTCATATACATATGTGTACTTTTATTCAAAATTGACTTACTCAAGTCGACTTTCCAGTGATTCGAATAATCAGCGTTTAATGCTTGGAGACTCCGCTATGCTGCCTGTCGTAGGCGGCAAAGGGGGTTTAAAGTCTCAAGGCACCATAACACATTCGAAACCATGGCGTGTAGATCAAAAGAAGTAGGTTCCTAACAATCATTGGGCATACGCATTAATCTTGTATTGGTTTTCTTCAATTTCTGTTCGTTACACCAGATTTGGTTCACGTTCCATACGTCGTAGCGTACGTTCCGGTTCGATTAAATTGAAACAGACTTATGAACATCTCATGGAAAATGGTGATATAGCGGCAGCACCACGCGCCAATTCGGGACGTGCACGTCCGCATGATCTCGACATAAAGCTACTGCAAGCGAAGCGACAACAAGCCGAAATGAGGCGAAATCAACGCGAAGAGGACTTGCGTGAGAATCATCCGTTCTTCGATACGCCACTGTTTTTGGTGCCGCGTGAGAGTCGTTTTCGTAAGATTTGTCAGAAGATCGTGCATGGACGTTACGATGCGCGCCTTAAGGATCCACTAACGGGCAAGGAACGGAAAGTGCAGTATAAGAGCATGCAGTAAGTCCTTTGAGTAGCCTTAGCTATATTTCTTGTGTACAAAAACTTATTTTTCCTTCCCGTTCGCAGCAATTTTCTCGGTTTGGTCACCTACTTGGATTGGGTTATGATCTTTGTTACGACACTTTCATGCATATCAATGATGTTTGAAACGCCAAGCTATCGCGTTATGGATCATCCTACTCTACAAATAGCCGAATATGGTTTTGTAGTATTTATGAGTCTGGAGTTGGCTTTGAAAATACTTGCCGACGGTCTCTTCTTCACACCGAAAGCCTATATTAAGGATGTAGCTGCAGTGCTGGATGTCTTCATTTATGTTGTATCCACATCCTTTCTCTGTTGGATGCCCCAACAGATACCGACTAGTTCTGGCGCACAACTATTGATGATTTTGCGCTGTGTACGCCCATTGCGTATTTTCACGCTGGTGCCACACATGCGCAAAGTCGTTTATGAGTTGTGTCGCGGCTTCAAAGAGATCTTACTCGTATCCACATTGCTTATACTACTCATGTTTATATTCGCCAGCTATGGTGTACAGTTATATGGTGGTCGCTTGGCGCGTTGTAATGATCCGACCATTATGCGTCGTGAAGATTGTGTGGGTGTATTTATGCGTCGTGTGTTTGTAACGAAAATGAAATTGACACCCGGTAATAATGAGTCATATCCGTCGATGTTGGTGCCACGTGTCTGGGCTAATCCGCGCAGATTCAATTTTGACAATATCGGTGATGCGATGCTGACGCTGTTTGAAGTGCTCTCCTTTAAGGGTTGGCTGGATGTGCGCGATGTATTGATCAAAGCTGTTGGACCGGTAGGAGCGTGTTTCATTTTCATACTCTTATTAGTGTTTCTACAGTGTTTTATACCTGTTTGTTTGTATCTTCCATTTTCAGATCCATGCGGTTTACATACACATCTATATTTTCTTAGGTTGTATGATCGGATTGACCTTGTTTGTGGGTGTAGTGATCGCTAATTACTCGGAGAATAAAGGTACCGCTCTGTTGACGGTCGATCAGCGTCGTTGGTGTGACCTGAAAAAACGTTTGAAGATTGCTCAGCCTCTGCACTTACCGCCACGTCCGGATGGCAGAAAGTTTCGCGCTTTCACTTACGACATAACCCAGAATATAATCTTTAAACGTATTATAGCCGTAGTGGTGCTGATCAACAGCATGCTGTTGTCCATAACGGTAAATATGAAGTTGTGCAAGAAATTGTGAAATAATCAAGACGAAGCCGAGATCAGATAAAAATAGACCTCAATATGGGACTGTTATATATATATATATAGATTTATATATTCTTCCGATTATATGTTATTCCTCAATTTAATATTTTATGGATAATTTGTCATATTGGATCAATTGGTTTCCAAGTTCGACTTGCTTTTGATAGCCGATTAAGTTGAGTATAAGTTTTATCAACCTGCGGCTAAATATATTATATGATATAAAGTTCAAGATCGTTAAATACATAGATTCGTAATACTAGTTTGGATTTCACTTGAGGCTTTTAATATTCGTGTATATAGTTTGAACTTACGACCGGTATAACTAGGGATATATGTATATATTATTGTAATATATAATTGAGATACTTGTTGTAGACCCTCCATGTAAACATTTTAGATAAAAACCTATATTTCATGCATGCAACTAAAACCACTTGATCCTACTGATTATAGGAAACGTCGGAGACCCATTAAAAATATATATAAATGATCAGTGTGACGAGCTGATTTAGCTATGCCCATCTGTCTGTCAGTCTATATATATCCAAATATATAATCTCCAAACAAATTGTTCAGATCGGATTAATATAGCATATAGCTGCCATATAAACTGACCAATCAAAATTAAGTTCTTGTATAGAAACTTTTTTATTTATGATGGGTATTATAGCTTTGGGGCAACTGAGATTAACGATTTTCTTGTATTTTTTGCAGTGGATTAAAGGTGAAGTTCACACGGAACGTTTGGTGGTTGTCAGCGCGGTTTTAAATTTTGTTTTTGTCATTGAGGTGGTTATGAAAAATATAGCATTTACACCACGTGGCTACTGGCAATCGCGACGAAATCGTTACGATTTACTCGTCACTGTGGCCGGCGTTGTTTGGATATTCCTGCAGACTATATTAAGAGTGAGGCCCTCAAAGGTTTTTAAGACGTGCTTATATTTTTACTTAATCTTTTTCTATTTTATAGAATGATCTCTCCTACTTCTTCGGTTTTATGGTAGTGATTTTACGCTTCTTCACTATAACCGGTAAACACACAACACTCAAAATGCTTATGCTGACTGTGGGCGTGTCGGTTTGTAAATCCTTCTTTATCATATTTGGCATGTTTTTGTTGGTATTCTTCTATGCCTTGGCCGGCACTATACTCTTCGGTACTGTTAAGTATGGTGAAGGTATTGGTAGACGTGCAAATTTCGGTTCTCCTGTAACGGGCGTAGCGATGCTGTTTCGTATTGTGACCGGAGAAGATTGGAATAAGATTATGCATGATTGCATGGTGCAACCACCATATTGTACGCCAGGAAAAAATTATTGGGAAACCGATTGTGGTAAGTTATTTTAATTGACAAAATACTAATAATATTCCGACATTCGTTGAGGAAAGTTTCAAACTTGGATAAAGTAATTGGGGTGTATTGATTGAGAATTAATAACATAACATAACATTTTTTGTATTCATATAATATAGGTTAAGACAAAAGTTTTACAAAAGTCGGCAAGATTCTGTCAAAACCTCCAATAAATAGATATAGGAATTGTCAAAGCCCTGGAGGCTTTGTTTGAGTCCTAATGAGGTTTTTAGCAGAATATATCAATTTGGATTTGACTGTCGCAAAAGAAAATCAAATAAATTGAAATCTTAATGAAAATACCCCATTTGGCATAGAATATAGACAACTCTGTCCAAATCAGTACGTGAATCCATGAAGAATCTACCAAATTTAATGTTCAACCTTATTAGTCTAAATTTTTCACAACCTATTGTCACTCCAAGTGAAAAAATTTTAGTAGAAATTCTCGCATTTTGTCTAGAGGATACATTAAAACGAGGAACAGAAGGAGTTTAGTGAATCCCTACTACTAGGTAGGTAGGTAGAGTGGCTGTCTTTCGACACACCTAGACCTTTAGGAGGCCCATAGTGATACAAACACGGGACCAAGGTCCCCTCACTCTATTGGCTTTTCTCTGATCCCTACCACTCAGTTGATAAAATTTTCAAACCAAAGCCGGGTAGAATTATGAATTCTGTTAAAGTTATTAAGTAGTGGTCGTACCTAAGCAGTTAATACTTGTATTGAACCCCTGAGTATATTTTCGACCCAAAAAATTTCCTAAGAAACAGTTTTTGAATGAGGTCAGCATGTACTGTTAAAATATGCGGATCTCTTATTATTACTAGTGAAGCCATAGTATTATTAACCCATTGACCATCTGATCAAAATTGACCCAGACAATTAGTAAAGATTTTTCGATTTTTACCATGGAAAAAAGTGAATTTGGCTTGAAATTTTGTGTTTCCAATGGAATCACAGCTATCGGTATCAGAATCAGAATGTTGCATAAGTGTTTTGGGGTAGTCTCCCTAATCACAAACGCAAGTATTTGAGGGGCATAAAGCGTTCTGTGAAGGTCGGGGAGTCATCGAAAACACGTCTCATACGTTATCGCCATCATCTATTCATCTCTGTGTCGATAACATCGAAAAAGTGACAGTGCCTGAAAATGTTCTTGTTGGCATCAGAAAGATATGAGAGGATCTCAACCACTTCTATAGATCGACTCACTGGTGGCGATATGACGTCGAAACTATCCAACAATGCCACTGCAAAAATTAGCCGAAACCGAAAACACCAAAATTCACTGAAAGCACTGAATGCCGTCCGGATTAAGCGTTGCCAAGCTTAAAGTGGTTCAAGAGTCTATTTTGTAGGCGATAATAAAAATGTATATTAAAATATGTGAAAATGGAGTTTATTTCTGTCAGTTCGGGTCAAATTTGATCAGATGCAAGCCCAAATATAGGCTTGAGAATGGTATTTTGTTCTTAAAAACTTCTATTACTTTACAAACTAAAAAGTTATTTTCATTAATCCTTAGGTAATTTCACAGCTAGCCTGGTATACTTCTGCACTTTCTACGTCATTATTACGTATATTGTATTGAATTTACTCGTGGGTAAGTTATATTGCAAAATAGAATACCATATATAAGAATGATAATTTATTTTTCACTTATTACAGCTATTATCATGGAGAACTTTTCATTATTCTACTCAAACGAAGAGGATGCTTTGCTTTCGTATGCCGACATACGCAATTTCCAGAACACATGGAACATAGTGGACATACATCAACGTGGCGTTATACCTGTTCGACGTGTGAAATTCATATTACGTCTATTAAAAGGACGTCTAGAGTGTGATCCACAGAAGGATCGATTGCTCTTCAAGTACATGTGCTATGAATTGGATAAGTTGCATAATGGTGAAGATGTGACTTTTCACGACGTGATTAAGTAAGTATAAATTTATTTTAATATCGATTAATGGAAAGAAGTGCTACAATTTAATTTTTTGTGGAAACGCAGCATGCTGTCCTATCGGTCGGTGGATATACGTAAAGCATTGCAATTGGAGGAATTGCTGGCGCGTGAGGAATTCGAATATTTGGTAGAGGAAGAAGTCGCCAAGATGACTATACGCACTTGGTTGGAGGGTTGCCTGAAGAAGATACGTGCACAAAATGCAAGTGTAAGCTATAACGGCTTTAAAAATGTTGAGATTAACTAAAAAATAATATTTGTTTGCTATTATTAGAAGCAACAAAACTCCTTAATTGCCGGTTTGCGCGCCACAAATGAGCAGTTAATGCTACTCAAGACACCGGAGGATAAAACTCCCACCAGCGGCGGTGAGAAACCACCTGGCAGCACAACTGCGGCGGGTCCACCGACTAGTGATGCCTTTTCGCCCACCTTTAGTTCAACGGAGAATGAAGAAAAAGATGCCAGTGGTAGTGCGGCTGTCTCCACCACTGGTGAGGCGCATGGCGTGCAACGTGTCATAAGTGGCACCAAACGCGCACAAGCACTGATTCGTTCGGACTCAACGGGCAGCTCAACGGGTCGCAAGTATTTAGCACCCACCACATCCGATCCACAACAACGCAGCACACTTACGGACAAGGAGCGTTTACATATTAGTAGTCAACAAAAAAAGAAAAATTCAATGACGGCAGTACCTATCTTGCCACCAGTCGCTGCTGCTAGCGGTTCTGCAATTAAACGCGACTTGAATCGGACGTCGGGATTTTTCGCATCCGGTAACAATGATGGCAGTCAATTTCATTATCCCCCAAATGTGGTGAATCATTTTGGTGAACAGCATGGACCATTGGGTAGTCCATCAGCGATTATGGGTCACATTATTGCGGGTAGTAAATTATTGCCGTTTAATAATCAAGCGAATGCAGTTTACGAGGTGCACGATTGGTGGCAGGAACAGGTGATTTGCACACTACACAGTGACGATGAAGGTTGAGTTGAGTGTGCTCTTTGTACGTTTTGTATTGACTTGTTATTAAATAGAAGAGTATAAAATATTTTAGGTGGATGTGAGTATAGAATAAGTGTGAGGTTAGTAAGTACGGGAATAATAATTTATAATTATATTAGAGCTCTATTTTATGTATTTTTTTGCACATTGCCAAATTTACAAATTCCAAATAGCCAAAAATCTATTTATTTAGTTGAATAGTGAATGATATAGCACAATTTATTGTTAAAAAGAGTTGAATAATTTTAAAACAAAATTGTTAGAAAACTGTGGAAATACAATTATGCATAGGTGTCTTAATTTTGTAATAAAAATATGTTGTGAAAATTGTTATTTGTTAAAATTTTTTACATTTATTTCATTGCCATTGTAACTAGATAACATAAAATAAACTAACGAACAATTTGTTTTGTTTATTGTATAGTACAAATGCAATTGCGTTTGAGTCTGGTTACTGTATAAGGTGATACGGTTTTTTGTGTTTAAGTATTTCTTTCCAATTACGACAATGGGTCAGCTCTTGTCGCCCTGAAGGCTCAGTGTTTACATGGTGAGAAAGTCCATAAGTCATTCATACGAGACTTGGCATATTTATAGATTAATGCGGGAACTGAGTCAATTCTGAGATCACGTTAAAAATCATGGCTGCGAGAACACCAATGCACATCTTTAAATTTTTGTTTGAAATCGCTGGATTTCTGCGACAGTGCATGGACTTCTGCAACCCTAAAGCTGGATTCCATAAGTCCAAACTCGTCTGAACACCTGCTTGTAAAGAATAATTTTGTTAGATGTGGTTAGGGCAGAGTTTCGGCCCAAAAGCCAATACATATCATTTTTATTTATTTATTTTTGACATGTGCACTCCATCTAAGTTTTGTATACAGGGTCATGTTCAGGTCTTTCTCATTATTGTGATATAGTATTTGTACACCGTTAATAAACAGTGGCATATATCTAATATTGTTGTGAGTGAAATCAATATGTACTGATTTATAGTGGTTTCATCATCATCAGTATCATCTGCAATTGTTGCTGTAATACAATTGCCATCGTGTGGTAGATCGCACGTAAAGAGTAGGTAAGGAATGGGTTCTAACACACTACCCTAAGGAACACCAGCTTTAATTTCCTTTAAATCGGAGTACATATGTATCTACGTGTTTAATTCGAAAAAATCGGTCCGAAATGTATGATGTTAAGATATTGTAATATGATTTTGGTATTATCAAAAGCTTTGAAAACGTCGAAGAAGACGGCCGAGCAAACTTTTTTTCTTCAAAAGCATTTTCAATATCTCAAGTAATTCTATGCACTTGGTCAATAGTAGAGTGATTTTTTCGAAAGCCAAACTGATGCACCGGTATCGGTTCCATTTCTTCAATTATGTTGTTAAAACGCGTAGCAGGAAAGATCATTGCTGGCTTTCCAGGTTTGTTAAGCATAATCACTTCTGCAGTTTTCCAGTAAATAGATATGTATTGTAAATTGAAAGTAGCGTTCATTTTAGCAGTAATTTTACTTATAATATTTTGAGGAAGCTGTTTTAGTATTTCGCTGGTAATGAGGTCCAACCCAGATGATTTTTTAGACATAAATTTTTTTATTTCGACACATATCTCATCTGTAGTTACTAGAGGGATTTCAGTGTAATTGTCGTAATCATTAGGTTCCATTTCAGCTGCCTTAGATGTGTCATATGGTTTAAAGACACTTTTAAGGCATTCCTAAAAAACATTTGATTTCTCTTTTTGATTGGATGATGCTGATTAACGTTTCGAGATTAGTTTTTTGTACACTTCAGAAGTGAATAATCATTCCTATGGTCATTAGATAAACTTTTCAGATAACAGTTGAGAATTGTATTTTTAAATGCTTTTATCTTACTGTTAAGTTGTTTACATATTTTTTTAAGGCAACTTTTGTCAGAAGGAGATCTTGTTTGTTGCCACTTTCGGCGTAATCGGAGTTTTTCTGCTACCATTTCTTTAATATCCTTGGTATACTTATGTTCTGCTGTGACGTTTCTTGTAATTGGTGTACTACTCCAGGCTGCATATTGAATTGTGTTTGTCAAATTCAAGATCTCGCTATCTAGCTCGGAATTACAACTAATTTTGACGTGATTGTCAACATCAGACAACATTTACTTAAAGTATTCCTAATCAGGGTTTGTATTTGTTAGTGTAAGTGGTGGGTCCTTAATAACAACACTTTCGTGTAGTGTTAAATAGATTGGTGAATGGTCAGAGGTCATATCCAAACCATTTTCAATGCACATATAATTTGAAGAGATATGTTTGGTAATGACAAAATCAATAAGATCTGGTGTTCAAAGTGGATCTGTTGGCCAGTAAATAGGTGTACCAGTAGACATTATACTTGTACTTCACCTAGTCGTTTAAAGAGCTTTCAATAACTATCTGCTCATTGTGGTTATAAGCCTCGAGCGCCAGTGGGTATGTTGCGTCACCACCCATTATATATCAGTTTTTGTGGCTATTTATTAGTTCTAAATAAATATCGCATTTTATTTGATGCCTTGGGGGACTGTTGACCACTGTATGGGACAAGTGGTTGTCGCTGTCGTCATATTAGTGGCAACACTACAGCTGCCCATTGTCGTCGGCAATATTAGACATCGTTTTAATTTTGAGACAGCGACAACTGCAAGCCTACTGCAGTGAAGTTTTGCTGCTGTCTAATTAACTGTGCCTATAAGAACGTGTATGTTAATATTTAACAGATGCTGCCTGTCGCTTGTCGTTGTCTATGTGTTCAGCTAATTAAAGTTATTGCTTGAAATTCTTCTCTAGAGACGACATTGCTTCTAATTATAATGCACAATTATTACACAATAGTATTGCATATACTTCAAAGTTTCTGAATTGAATGTAAGTTTGCTTGCTAAAATGGGTCTCAGATATTAAGAATACGTCAATTTTTTCAGTATTGAGCATTGTTTCTAGCTCATTTTGCTGTTTCATACGGCCGTTTGCGTTCTATAGCAAAATTTTTTAAAGATTTAGTTATATTTATTTATTGTTTTTATACTCAAGCTTATGAAGCCTCTTTGCAAGTGGTAAACTCATTTGGTTTTGTAAGGCTTTCTAAAATTTGTTGAAGAATGCTAGAATCATTGTGCTCTCTTTAACAACGTGAAAATACGTAAGCCTACTTGCTGTTGCTTTTCAGCAATTGCTTGAAGTGTTGTGGCTTTTTGGGAGACTTTTCCATTTTTGTCAAACGAATTTTTAGCATGTGTGTCGTTTTTCTATGTACCAGTTCTTTGGTCACGAATCTTTTGCAGTTCTTTCGCAACTACGCATAGTTTGTAGGATGAGTCTCACCACAGTTGCAACATTTTGGTTGATAGTGATCAGGTTGTTGACACTCTATGGTCTTATGCTTTCGCGGACATTTCACACATCTTGCTGGCTTACTACACTAGTTGGGAGTATGATCATATGATTGGCACGCCTTGCTTGTGGTATGAGCTTCTTACAGCCTCAATGATAACAACAAAATGTAATATTGTTTTTATTCCATATATGTTATTTATATTTTAATTGCTAAAATAAATATTATTTATGTTCTTGAATGAATATTTTCCTTGTTTTAGGTCCTGGCTTGAATCACATTATAACGTAGATCTAACGGTACTAGAATAACTGTAATTACAATATTTTCAATCAATGGTAAATATTTTAACAACTTTTTCCGAAACGATTAAAAACCGCAATGTCGTTGTTTTCTAAAATCTATGAATGAAGTGAAATATAAAAGGTAACCAAGGCACATAGAAAGAAAAATATTTAACAAAAAAAATCTACCATTTTGATAAATTTATGCGGATTGTACTTTTTTGATAATCACACCGGACCGCCGTTTCAATATTGGTATTCCATTTTTTTTTTTTTTTTGATAACGAGTCTGATGACTAAATATTATAGTTTTAGACTTTCACAATAACTTTAATACAAATTTTACTCAACAGCAAATATCCGGAGGAAATAAGTTTTCTCTTCCAATTTCATTTTAATTCGCTATTGTCAAAACTGTGTCAATAGATGCAGAGTTGCAGTTGCAGATTTAAATTAGTTTTTAATTGCATACCTAATTCTTTTTTTTTTATTTAAATTTTAAGTAAATATAATATTTTATCAAACAAGATATAGAAAATTATTTATAGAATGACAAAACTATGCATACATTAAAAAATAGTAAAATTTTAAACATTAAATTTATTTGGGATTAGAACAATAGCAATGTGGCAGCTTTGTATATTTTGTGTTTTGTTTTGATTTCATCTTTATTTTGTAATTGCTGCATTTCTGTAAAAAATTGGGTGCAACAATTTATACAATATTGTTTCAGTAGATAAAGATGGATCAAGCGGCAATAAGTAAGTAATTATTATCACTGATCAGAAAATACAACTTAGAAATTCCGTTTTTATCAAAACAGTATCATCAGCTGAGGAGCAGTTGAAAAATTTTGGTACATTCCTTGACTTGCATGATAAGAAATTGCAGCAACTATCGCAAAAAACTACACAAGTGCCATCAGCTCGAGCACCACCCACTCTTAAGATTTTGACCAAACCTCTTGTGGAAGTAAACTATTCGGCTAATCAGGAACAGCTTATATTGCTACGATTACTCGAATCTGATCGTTTGCTAAACAAAACGCTGCTTACATTCGCTCATCTTTGCGCTGAGGTGGATACCTTAACACGCAAAGCACAACATATGCAAATCAAATTTATATATATTGATGAAAATTTATGTACACTCTTTGCCGATGAAGATGGCAATGGTGGTCCAGATGCCGCAAGGCAAACCAATGAAATTTTACTGCAAATGAGTGAATCTATGCAATTCGTTTGTGATATACAATTCTTATTACAGCGTTGCATTGTGTTGGGCAACAATTTGCTCCACCAATGTGGAGCCTACGGTGCACTGGAAGATAACAAAAATTTGGAGTTTCGCTTTGTGGTAGATACAGTTCTATATTATAAGGATTTTGCTAATTTTGTGTAAATTTTTTAGGATGTATTCGATTACCTTGCAGATTTGCTTTTGCAAATTCTTATATTTAATGAAATTTTGGCTGGCTCCAATTTTTGCCGTTTCTGGCAGACTTACAAGAAAACCGTAGAGGCATTAGCGCAAAATGGACATCACATGGAGTTCTGCACAGCTAGCGAACTGATTGGTTTAAGAAATTGCTTAGAGGAATTCGATTTTCTTTTCTCAGGCACTATCTTCCAAGTAAACACTTTGCATCTTTTGATATTATCTTGTTTACTGTTATATCTACTTTTAAGAGTTTCCTCGATAGCACTTTTGCACTAAAGGATAAGGTCGGTCCGAAGGGTATTGGCCAACTTACAAACCAATGCAATGAGTATATGAAACAGTGTTTGTTGACTATAAACAAATGCGATGTGAATGAGTTCAGCGATCACAAACTACTTGTGCGTCTGAATGCATTCTGTGTAGTTTTTCATGATTTCTGCGGACAAGTCGAGACCAAACATGTAAAACAACTTCTAGAGCTCAATCAAAAGCATCAAGGTATTATACTAATTGGTAATGTAGCTTGGCAGCCAACACCCTTCCTGCGACGCCATGCCGCTTCTCTGGTAAAACCACATGAACGCCTTTTGGGAGATGGAAAACGTTTTCAACAACATTATTTACATACACGCGTGCAAACTCTGCCTCGTGATTGCCGGCATTATTGTTCGCAAGTGCTGCTTTTGACGCTAAATGTACGCAAAGCATTAAGCATAGGTCCATTCGACCTCACCGTACAACAGTTCAAAGAACTTTCAGCTTTACTATTACTTGGCCTGCGTTTTGCATCGCAAATAAGTTGTTTGATCAAAGGTTTAGTAAATGCACACGTGACTTTACAATCACCAATGACCAAAATAACACTGCAAAGCATCTGTAAACTAATTGAATTGCTGAAGAATATACAACAACTATTCCAGGAGCACATGGATGTCATTGCAAAGGTGATACAATGTGTTTTGCAATACTTACAGTATAAAGTATTGCATCTGCTGAACCTGTGCAAGGTAAACAAAAGAAATTTTTAATCAAATAAAAAGTATTACACGTTTATTTGTTAGAAACGCATTACGGCTGCCAAAATGCATAATCGTAACGTTGACGCTTTAGCCGCATTGCGCATCGCTGAGAAGTGCATGACGGGTCCACCAACGAAAACCCGTACTCTACTCACAAAACTAGCGGTGAATGCAACGAATCTCAACAATCGTACATTGCCGCAAGATCAGTGCGAGCGTTTTCAATTGCTTATGTCTCGTATAACAATTCTAGCCGATTTCCAGTCGAACATGCATGAGCTCTGTGATACGACATTCATCTATTGGCATCAGTCAGTGCTTTCAGCGTACTTGAAGCAAGTCGTTGAACGAAAGTTGGACTTTAATTCTTTTCAGGTAGAAATTGGCCCTATTGAGAATTGCCCGTATATTCTACAAAGATTATTATATGTAACCCGTCCTATTACAGTATATTCTACATGCTTTCAACGATTGTGGTAATGCTTTTGAGCTATTGGACTTGAAGGACCTTAAATTATCTAAATGTTTGGAACGCGTGACTTACGATAATTTACGCAGCGAAATTGTAAGCAAGTTGTGTGCACAAATCGAAACGTTTTTGCGTCTGGAAGTGCACTCCAATTTACAGTTGGAGAAAATGAGTCCATTTGAGCATGGCATTGATGACTACCGCGATTTGATTAACGCCTGCCCCATTAAATTGAATGGAAATTATGTGATTCTAAAAGGTTAGTGAAGATTTTGTCTCAATTATATGGTATAACTAAAGCCAGATTGTAAATGTTTTGAAAAATAGTTAAATGTATAATGACCTTATAGTTTTTAAAATATAATTTTATTTGTTGTTTTCGGCGATTCCAAAACTTTAAACATTACAATAGCTGCCTAGATATTTTGTGTAATTTTAAATGAATTAATTATAAACTATTGTTTCCAGATCACGTCGAGAATTATTTAAGCGCCATGTTTTATAATCTTACCACCATATCATTGCATGACTGGAAGACCTACGAGGAGATGCGTCATCTGGCTAACACGCGTTTAATGTTAAAACCAGTAGAGGATTATTTGCCTAATCAAACATTAGAACAGGTATGGTTACTGGTTACTTAGACCCGACTGTTGTGGGAACGGGTCGAGCTGAGTCAATTTAGGCACCTATCTATATAAACGTGAACTAGTCCCTGAATTTTTGAGATATCGTTCTGAAAATTTGCACACATCATTTGCCTCGCAGGAATCTGCTTCGGAACCCCCTAGATCTGACGACTATAGCATATATGTAGCTGGAAAACTTTTATGTTTGACAATGTATCCTCACGAAATTCGATATAGATTATTTTCCAAGCAGCGCTACAATTTCCAAGCAAATTGGTCAGATCGGATGCCTGTAGCATATAGCTGCCATTCAGGCTGACCAATAAAAATCAAGATAAAGATCTTTTTAGGCTAGGTTAAGGTTTTTTTTTTTTTGCCACTCGAATTTGCATCCCTTCAACAAATAATAATAGCACCTTCATTGTTCTTTGCTTCTAACTCGACTAGCTTCCCTTCTTAATTCATATTTTTGGTCTGCAATATTTCTTCAGGGCATCGATATTTTAGAAATAATGCGTAAAATCCATATATTCGTCTCGAAGTACGTTTATAACATGAATACACAAATATTCGTTGAACAAAGGAGCGCCAATAAGCATTTAGATTCGATTGGCATACGGCATGTAGCCAATTCGTTACGCACACACGGCACCGGTGTCATAAATACTACCGTCAATTTTACATATCAATTTTTGCGACAAAAATTTTATACTTTCTCACAATTTCTCTACGATGAACAAATCAAATCACGGCTTATGAAAGAGCTACGCGCATATGCCGAACGCAAACAGGCAAAAAGTTATCCTGTATACGCGTACGAGCGTGCCGACGCTTTCAATAAAGATATACGCAAGCTGGGCCTCTCCAACGATGGACAAACTTATATGGATCTCTTCCGAAAGGTCATAACGCATGTGGGTAAGTTTTTTGAACGAATTTTCTCTTCATTTATATTATATACATATTTTACAAATACATGTTCCACAATATTTGCGCATAACGCACAGGCAACGCTATGGGTTATATACGCTTAGTACGCTCCGGTAGCATACATGCCAATTATAGCGCCAGCCTATATTTGCCTAAATTCGATGAGAATTTGCAATTTGCCGCTGCTTGTCATGAGCAGAAATTGGACGATGTCTCCGTGAAAGCGGCGGAGAATTTCGAAGTGAATATTAATAATTTGGTAAAAAGCTTCTCAGATAGTACGGATTATTTTAAAGTAAGCAACATTTTTTTTTTGTAATTTATGCTTAAGTTTTCACTCAAATGTTAAATGTTACAGTTACTTGTTGAAGCATTCCAACCGTTCTTTCGTAATCCACATAATCTGCATTTGAAAAACTTCTTTCTCATTGTGCCGGCTCTCTCGCTCAATTATGTCGAGCATATGTTGAGCGTCAAAGAGAAGATCAATAAGAAGGATCGTCAGGAGGCGGTGCTCTTCGATGATGGTTTCGCGGTCGGCTTAGCATACATATTAAAATTATTAAATCAAATGGATGATTTCTATGCTTTACATTGGTTCGCAACGGTGCGTGAACGCTTCAATGCGGAGCGCCTTAAGATACAGGAAATGTTGCAGGACATAAAGAAGTCGACGAACACACGCACTGGCACAAAAGCCAATTCTAAAGCTGCGTTGGCAATGCAAAATAACGAAACAGAAAAGCTGCAACAAACGCTGGCATTAACCGAACGCCGCATAAACGCACACCAAATGGAATACAATTTGCTTTATTGCAATTTGTGCAGCGCGAAAATATTTTTCCAATAATTAAAGTGATACAAGTGTTTATATATTGTAAGTGATTTTTTGTTTAATTTAACGCATACACATTTTATATTTTTACATTTATATATGTAGTTGATACCATAAAAAAATTATAGCAGAATCATAATACACATTTTTATGAATAAAATATATTTGAAATTACAAATACCTGATTTGTTAAATAATCTGTGTAAACTTAAAGTGTTCATGTATATTGAAATACTTAGAGAACATATAAAAGAAGATATACATATATCGCACACTAACCACAAAAGAGTCACACTCGAAAAATTACAAATGTTCAGGAGGAGCAAAAAACCGTTCCTATAACAAACATTAAATTTTTGCAGTCAAATCGTCTTCCATAATGTAAAATATCTTCTTTAAAGAGCGTCTTTCTCAAATATGATTGATTTTTCAGTTTACAGAGAAATTAAGAGACACCTTTTGAGTTAAGACATCGAATAACATCGAAAGTGACACATTTCAAATAATACAGACTCACTTTTTTCAGATAAAAAGACGCAACTTCGCAGAATACTGCAAAAGATTTACGATTTATTTCAGCAATAGCGGCACAACTACAAATAGTACTTTTTGATTTTCCATTTAAGCTAGATAGTGATGACAATCATTTTCTTGGGTAGGTAAATAAGTGTATTACGAATTGAAAATTTTCGACTTGCGACACTTTTGAAGTTAGTGTGTGATATGTATGCATGTGTATACTTTCAATTAGCTAAGACACTGTTTTTACCTCAATAGAGATTAAATACGAGTAAATAGATTGCATGTGTGTAAAGCATTTTAGGAAGCATCGTTTTATGCGTGAAACTTAAAATTTTTTTTTTATATATTTCTGAAGAGGAAGAATTCCAAACAAAAAACTCTTCTATTTGCATAGTGTGAAATTTTTAAAAAAAAAATATTCATATTTTTTTGGCATATATACCTGTAAAAACACCATACCAGAATTTTAAATTAATATATGAAATATTTTTTGAGTTACAAGCTTCTAAAGGGTAGCCGCTCAGTTCAATCGGTTTTATCGGTTTATCGCGTTTTTTTCAAAATTTTTCGAATTTGCTGCAGTGATTACCCGGAGACAAATGATACGACCACTGCATGTTCTGTGTATAGTTCCACACAAAGTTCCCTACCAGTTTTTCGATTTGATCAAAAACTGAATTTTGGCAGGCCAAAAACGACCAAAATTCAACTTTTCTTCAAGAACGTTGCCATTTGGTCTACTTTGATATTTTTTTCGATCGCAGGTCATTGTACGGACAATATCTTCTTTGGTGGCTTTTTAGGTTTCATCAACGGAGAAGGCCGTATCACTGCAACAGTGATTTACGACTTGTGATTTCATTCAAATAATTTTTTGATAATTCGGTAATGAATTAATTGTCGTAAAATTAAAAAAAAACATATATTTTTTGAGGTTATACCAAATGTTCATGTGGAAAATTTTTCGAAAAAAATTACATATTTAATATAATTGTATACATACATATGAATAAAATAATTTTTTTGAGACTTTCTTTTGTATTATTAAAAAATAAAATTTTGGGGTTTACCGCTCGTGTGAAATATTTTCGAGAAAAAACGTAAATTTAATATTATATATGCACGTATATATATTTATTTTTGTATATTTGTCTAAAACCCTTGTTAATAATACACACACATAAATAAACTGCATTACATAAAAATATAAGAGCTGCGTACGTTTGAAAAAGTACAGTTTGCTTAGAATGTAGATACATAGTAAAATGTTAAGTCTTTGTATGAGTTGCAATAATTAGTTAATGGAAGAAATTGTCAGTGCTTTAACTATGCTAAAAGAAAAAGTTTCGACATAGTCACATTTAATGTGGAGAAAAAAAAGCTATATTTGTGTTACGTTTTGCACTTATTTTAAAAAAATCTCCCTTTTGATTGCATAAATGCATTTTTTTCTTTTGGAAAATTGTTCATTTTTCAGTAATTCTTATAAATCATTAAATTTGTTCACTTGTTTAAAAATAAATATGTATGTATAAACATGCCTTAAAGCATTTGTTCGTTGGGTAAATTAAGGGCACTTGTTAACAAACATCTACGAAACAAATACATACAAACATGTATATGTATGTAAGTAAATAGTTTCTATAAAAATAAATTTTCACAACAATCCCTTTGGTACTGCTACAGCAACCATTTCAGAAGTCCACAACCACTGTGTGCTCGTTAGCTGCGCTGGTGCTGGCATGGTTAATGTCCACATGCACCAGCAAGGAGGCCAACTCCAGCTCCTCGCTGAATTTATTGCGCAGCGTGATGCTACGATAGCCCGTGCGTATGCAATTCAGCGGGTAGCATGCTTGTGCTATAAAATGTGTCTCGGCAAACATATCTTCGTCCTGCACCTCGAAGCGCAGCAGCGCAAAATGCGGATTACGCACGGTGAAATTACAGCTTTCATTCCAAAAGGGATTAAAACCGTTCTCGCTGACCTTGGTGCGATGTTTAACGCCCGTGTCAAAACTGGCGCCGCATATTTCAACAGTGACTAGCGGATTATTGGATTTGCCGCCGCGAAACAGATGACGCCCCGCTATAATACGTATTGTTACAAAGCGCTCTTCAAGTGAACTAATCGCCAGCATATTATTCGGTTCGAAACTGTCGCTTTGCATAAATTTCGGTTTCAGCAGATAACCACAATTACCGTTATCACGGAATTTAGCTTGATTCAGCTGCATGGCTTTGTCGCCAGTCTGATAGTTGAGTGCAATCATTTGCGAACCGACATTCCAAAAGGGTACCGGATTAAAATTAGATGAATCCAAACGTTGACCTTTCGGATAGACGCGACTGATTTGATTGCGATGATATTGTAGGAAGAGCATAGTGTTCTGTTGTAAAAATTGCTTTTCTGCTTTGGTTTCGGGGAAGCTGGACATCTCGTAGAATACCCATGAATGTTCGCGGAATGGCACACTGCGGAAGTAAATAATTAAATCGGACATTTCTTTGGCCACACGTGCGGAACGTTCTTTCTTGCGACGTTCGGTAGCCAATTGATTGGCGATTTGCGCACCCTCTTGTATGGCTTTGATCCATTCGTAAGCCAATTCTTGGTTATCAAAACCAATGATAAAGGAATTTTGCATTGTGGGTGTCTGAATTTGCAATTGGAATAATATACCTGGCTCGTTAGACTCGGACAGGTGTACAATAGCGCCATGTATGTCAATCGAATCAGTGCGTGAGATATTTTCACAGTTATTTTCGTCGCTAAATGAGTTGTAGTCATCGCCAGCAGAGTCAATTACCTATTCGAAAAGATAATTATTTTTTGACGGGAAATTGTAAAATTGTAAAAAATCTCAATATATCCTTGTAGTGGTACCTCAACTAATTTGGCATTAATAGAAGGTGTAGAGAGAGATGTAGAATAGACTATCCACTGTAGCATCATTTTACATTATCACCACTCAATGCCGGCTTACACACGTACTCTTTTGTCGCCCGGTTTTTTCTAGACGAGGACCTGAAGAAAAAATAAAAACGCTCGTGCTCGGGCGGCACGCTTTGTGTTCCTGTTCGTAGCATATCGTTCGTTCAGACATTTAATAAAATAAAAGGGATAGTAATTAGCTAATCAAAACTATTTTTGAGAATTTAGGAATGTGATATGAAAGAGAATGCAGAAAATTATCCGATTCAACTTGTCGCGCTCGTGTCGCTCATGTGAACTCAACGAGCGACACCAAAAGAGAATTTGCTGATAATGAGCGACAAAAGAGTCCGTGTGAAAGCCCAATCTAACTAACCTCAACAAGTTTTATTAATATTGTATTAAACTTACTTTCACATAGTTTGCCGGAAAGTGACGTTGCACCATGCCACCATAATCACCGCGCCACCACATTGACGTATTTCTCTGCACATTCGTAATGATAGCATGTTTTGGAAAAGAAAGTTCATCCGGTTTATTAGCTTTGTAACTGTAGAGCGCTTTGCATGTAACGCGATCATCCAGACTGGGATCCATATAGCTCGAGGCATCATTGAAATCGCCACCATTATTATGATGCTCCAGCGATGTTTGACAAGCGAGCAATTTCTGACGTAATAATTCTTGTGACACCGGATACATTAGCTTAACATTACGATATAACGGATTTCGCATGTAATAATTGACTAGCGATACAAGCGATTCGAATTGAATGGTATCTACGACATAGAGACGACCCTCTTGCATTATGCGACAATGCTTAATTTTGCGATTTATTGTAAATGATATGACAAATGCATTGGTGCTTTGTACTGATGGGCGTACCAGAAATGAGCCCACGTCCAGTTTGATAAGCACTTGCTCTGCCTGCTCTTTGGTTGTGTTTGGGTGAAACCATTCTTGTGTTTCGTGCTTTTTCGGTTGCGGCACAGGCTCTTTCAAGGTGATTGAGAATTCGGAACTGCGCAGCATATTTTTGCGATAGTACACAATGAGTGAGTAGAGTGAATCGAAAACGAAATTATCGACTAAATAATACTTGGTTGCGCCATTTTCATGTTTCAACTTAATGCGACAATGATTTGGACGATTACGACGCCAGAAGGACAAACTGTAATCACCAACGAATGTGGCCGATTCACGCACTAAAAATGTGCCATCGCCCAAGTGCTTGTAAGCCTCTAGTAGTTGATCGGCTTCCTGGCGGCCACCTTAATTATTTGTTTAAACATTATACTTAAATTTAAAATATAATTTAATTGGTTTATCACCTTCTAATTTTCCATGGAACCAGTTTTCACCAAAGTGCAATTCTTCATTCGCAAAATTATCTTTTGATTTGGGTATTAACGCCGAAGATGTATTTTGTGTCACCGCATTGTCATCGTCATCGGCGCCGCCAGCGTTGTTTTCGTCCATGTGCGACGAGTAGATTAATTGCTGTTGTGTTAATACGAAATGATATAGATTCCAGGCTTTGTCAACGGGATCTTTAAAGTATAACATTCCCTCTTTGAGAAAATTTCGCATATTTTCATTTTCATCGCCGTTAGCGCCACTAATTGATGATCTGCTACCACTGGTCGTTAACACGCCAGACCCGCCACCTACTATGCCCGGACCACCGGCGCAGCCATCCTCATATTCTGGCAGTTTTTTGTGCTTAAGTATGATTTTGCGACGCAGTTGGTGCGGTGAAGGCAGTTGCAATTCAGCGCGGTCACAACGTTGAGTCAACAGCATGTCACCAAAAACCTGAAATTTTTTTAATATAAACATTAATAAAAACAAGAAGAAAAGTTAAATAAATGGATTGACGTGGCTAAATCGATTCAACTCGTCCTGCTGATAATTTATATACATATATATTTTATAGAACCTCCGACTTTTCCTTCTGGGTATTACAAATTTCGTGCCAACTTAATTTTCCCTGTTCAGTGTATAACAATTTTTTATATTTTATGACTTACTTCAGTAAGCGCTTGCGCCATATTACGCTGCTGCTCCAAAGAACAGTTTTGCTCGATGGATAAAATCACTGGATATTCGGAAGTTACAAATGCATGCTCCTTTATCGTTTTTATTACATCTTTAAATTTAATTTTTGATGTCATGGTGTGTCCATGGAAAATATATGGCAAATTGTCTGCACCATTCCAGCAGTCCAGTTCAATACAACGACAGCCCATACGTAATGCGCGGGCGTACGCTTCACATGAAGACTCACTGGAAAACTGATCGCCAGTGAGATAGGTGTTGTGTGAGGATGCAATCCAGTATGCAGAAATCGGTTGCTTCATGTCCATGTAAATGCGATCACAATTGCGGTCCCAGAGATCGTTTTGTTTCGAAAAGAGATAATCAAGAAATTCACTAATTGTAAAGTAAGGTTCTTGCACATCACGCTCAACATCTTGCAAAAAGTCCCGTATAAAGTTTGAAACTGACGCATCATCTCGTCCCATGATTTCATGTTGCTCTTGCACTAGGAAATTTTGGAACTCACGTAATGTAACTGTTTCACCATCTTTTGAATAAGGAAACGTGCCTGGTGTACAGTAAAACATTTCTTCAAGAAAATTATTCGGCAGCAGTAATTTTCTATATAAACGTGAGAAATCATCAAAACGTAAATCATTTTTACGTCTTACATCATCTTCAGAGAAGCATTCCATGAGTTTACTGGTGGTCATTTTGCAGCTAATACTTGCAAGAAAACATTTAAAATCTTTCACTGTCACCTGACCACCATCTTTGGATGACTGTACGCTTGAATTTTCAATGGCATAATATTCGCGTCGTAGCCAACGTTCGACTTGTAGAGGATATGGTGCATTTACGGTGTCCTGCATCATATATCGAAGACCGCGTACCCAATTGTCTGCCTCTTGTTCGGAAAGTGCCACAACTGAGAAAGTCTTCAGTTTGAATGAACTGCCATGTAAAACAACAAAGCATTTTGCCGGCTCAAAGCGTTTTGAATCTTCAGCACAATTACGGAATTCTTTTGAACATTTACCGACACGTATCTCACGAATTTCACGTAGTTCAAGTGAGCCCTCGTAGTCAGTACGCGTATCTGCCATAACCGACGACCATAGTAGCTGCCTCGTTTCGCGCACTAACATCAGACGCCGTTGTTCCGGACGATGCTTGGAATACAATTTAGTGATAATTGTACCACGTTCAAGCATACAAATGGTTTGTTCCATTTCACCCAATGTGGGCACAATCATTGCGCTGAAGCAATTCAACATGTTGTTTATTAAAAGTGCTGTATGCTATGTTAGTATGTAGATAAATTAAAGGTGAAAATATAATGTTTGTATGTTTTCTGGTCAATCACTTGTTTGCTGGACTTATCTATTTGTGTAAATTCCTGTAATTTTTTTTTTTTTTTATTATTTTTCTGTTGCGTTTTCCTTTTCTCTTTCTATGAAACTGCACTCCATCCGCTTTAGCTAGTCCACATATATGTAACATTTGTCGAACTACTAAAAGCGATATCCCAACCACATTCCTCACAATTGCTATCAAAAAATTGGAATTAACTAATATTTTATCACATTAATTGCTTTGGAAAGCAATTATTTGTAAAATTAAGGCACTTCTTGAGGAAAGTTTCCTTTGATGGTTTCTCCACTTGGCAGCATTGCCAGACACAATACCCAATGAAAATAATGGCGCCTGTGATAACAAATTTGACGTCGTTAAATAACTACGAGGGCAAGGGATCTAACCAGTTATGTATACATTTTAGTGGTAAAACTAATTAATATAGGTTAAATAATATGCCTATATTAATTTTAACAAAACATTGATTCCACCATTTTAATGAGGAAATATTGCAGTATCAAATATTTTAATATGAATGTAAAATAAGAGTATTTTAAAGTGTTGCCACTAACTGTCACTATTTTTCCCGCTCTTGAAAGTTAATTCGCGAGCGAATCCTAAAACAGTTCCGGTGCGAGTATTTATAAATTCAAATTTTATATGTTTTAACAAGTTGAATAGTGGGAAATAACTTCTATTCAATTAGATGTATATATTAGACTTGGTGAGATATGAAATAATCAGTTCCGGTATCGTGCGATCAACAAGTGAATTTTCAATATTACAATTTGACTCTTATGCAGTGCCCACTGCTTCAAAGATAGACTTTTATATAAACTAGTGATAGTACAATAGTTCACAAAGAAGTGTATGTAAACCTACCGGTCGAGTTTTAATGTATATTTTAATGACACTCAATGTTTGCTGAAGAGAAGTTCCGCTATTAAAAAAATTTTGTAGCCACGTATTCAAGTAAAAGAAAAGCAATTAATTTGCAACTTTTAGCTTGTTTGTGCGATTTCCCTTTACATATATTAATAAAATAAATTATCAACAAAAGCTTTAGAAGAAATTAAATCGCTGTTTTTTTTGTTTCCACAGTTTATTAAATCATCTTGAATTAAATTTAGTTTTGTTATCTCCAGTATATAAATAGGAATATAGCGATACAACATAGAAGTACATTAAACTGTAGACATGAAATATAAGTAATTAATATTTTATACTGCATATTATGTTTTTAATGGTCTTATTTCCCATAAAATATAGTAGTTCATAAAATTCAACAAATTAAAGTAACCATAAATACGCAGATTGAGCATTACTTATTGCTACGAGTGCTATTGCAATTCCTTTTTTATTCGAATATGTAAAATTAACACAACTCACAGTTTCAAGTAAAATTAAATGTGAATATTTAAAGCTTGTATAATTAAGTTTGAATTCAGTATTTTTTTTGTTTTTGCATACAAATATGGACATGTGTACCAACATTATCTTTATATATATTTATTAGAGATTCATGAAACGTCTTTTTAGGAATTAATGATGTGACTGTAGTGATTGAGTGTTAATGTGTAGGAATATTAGAGTGTGAGTATTTGCAATATTATTATTATTTTTGTGTTGATTTTATAATTTTTTTTAATTTTCTTATTCTTACGAGTAAAGAGATCAGTTGAAAGCCGTCATTTTATAATTTTATGAAATTCTTACATACGCATAATGATATTACTCTTAAGGTATGTAATTATTCAATATCCCCATTGAAATTAAAATTTTTTCAGTGACTTATTCTACTTTTTTTATTTTTCTATGTAAATAATATTAGTAGTATGAAGTAGCACGAATGCATTATGGTTTATTGTAGTTATATTTTCATTTTACTATATTGTTAAACATAGAATGCATTTGCTTAACTAATTTTAAAATATTATTATTTGTTTTTATATTAATTTCCTTAGATATAATATGCGTCAAGCGTTTATTTACTTAAATGGTTCATAACTGCTTATTTACTATGTATTATAAAGCGTAAGCTTATTTTTTATTATAATAATTTATTTTTTCCATGAAATTGCGTATTATATAATATATGTAATTCAATTCAAGTATTGCGGTTGTGTATTTGTCTGATTTTTCTGAAATGTTAGACTTTTTCACATTTTTTTTGAGTATTCCATTAGTATTTCTTATAGGAGAAGTAATTTAGTTTTCTAAATGCAATATTACAATGAGTAATGCAAGTTTAGTAATTTTTTACGACAGTATTGCTTTCATATGATAAATGTATTGTGTACATATGCTGACATATAATTATAACTGTTTATATAATGCGCTATACAAGTACGAAACTAGTTATCATATTAATGATATCGAAATGCTTTGATATTTTGATTTGCTTTAATATCAATTATTTTGGTTTGATTTGTTATTAAAAAACACCATTTGATAATAAATAGATTTCATACCCAAAATCTATTTCATCTCAATATAGTACCTTTGTGATCCATTTTCTAATTCAAATTCAAATTCGCGCTTCGTTGTACGTGTTTGTTGTTGTATAACGATACAAATTTAACATTTCCTTTATGTTATTTTGCTTTTATTAACAGAAGCCACGATTTTATAATTTCAACACTTTTTTTCCACACTGTACTAACTGTACTGGAGTGCGGTTCACTACACAACTTATATAATTTCACTGTTTACACTTCACTGTGTGGCGCCGGCAGCTGGTCCATAGATTGAAGCATCACTTATGCGACGTGTCATTGTTGCTTTGCGATTTAAAGTGGCTGCTGAGTGATTCGATTGTAGTGTATTGGTATTTAAGTGATGATTGGAACGGTGTGATGGATAGTAGTTGAGCGGTGCCATATTCGGATTGTCAATACGTGTTGGTGATGACACTACAGGACGTGGTGAGACACGTTGTAGAGTGTGTAGCACTTCTTGTGGCTCCTGATAGCCAGAATCCAAATCGTCATGATAGGAATCCATAAGTGGTGTGGGATCTTCATAGTCATAGTCGATGAAGCCACTGTTGTCGAAGGACTACAGACATGAAAATATTTTTTTTTTTAAATTAGTTACACTTGATACATTTGATGATATTTTATCTTTAAAAGCAAATATAACTGACTATAAGAAATTTGCACGCGCGTTTGTGTTGGGCATTTTAATCTTATCTGATAAATGATGGGTCTTCGAACAGTTAAGAAATGCAGAAAATACGCGGTGGTTTGACATTGCCCACCATGACACATCGTTAAAAAACCCCTTTTCTAAAACTTTCTGTTCAAATAACAGGTGCTTATACCTCTGCTAGCTTTTTATATTCTGTTATTAAGTTTACCATGAGATTTGTTACACCTAGAAGGAAACATGATCAGCGTAACGAGCTGAGTCGATTTAGCCATGACTGTCTGTCTGTCCCTCTGTTCATCTGTCTGTATATATGCGAACTAGTCTTTCGGTTTTCGAGATATCGATTTAGAATTTGGCACACGTTATTTTCACCCCAAGTATACTATAACATATAGCCATACAAACTGGCCGATCAAAATTAAGTCTTTTATGGAAAACTTTTTTATTTAACGAGATATCTCGAAATTAGGCATATATTATTGTCCAAGACAAAGCTACAATCTCCGAATATATTGCTCAGATCTGACCACTATAGCATATAGCTGTTATTCAAGCTGTTATTCAAACCGATCAAAATTAAGATAAAGATCTACATGATAGACCTTAGTATGTAACCTTAACACGACTTGAGATTGTTTATATCAAACAACGTGGCTAAAAGAACTAGCAACACGTTTTCTTTTGGATGCAAACTGTTGGCCGATTACGTTTTCAGTTTTAGTTATATACCATATGCTATTTGTCGTGTACGTACTAGTTTCAAGCCTCATTAAAATCGCTGAAGAACTATTATTAAGACAAAAAAGCATTCCGATATTTGAGGCTATTCGAAAAGATATTTTCTGTCAGTTTAGAATTTGCTACAACCAAAACGGGAAATATTTAGATTTACGTAATGGTGTCTTTTTCCTCAATTTTTTTTTTTAATTCTATCGAGGGATCTGTTGGAAAATTAATAATTTTAGGTTTTATGATCTATATTTCCTGGCCCTACCTAAAAACTTTCATTTCAAACCCAGCATACTTATAGGATTGTTTTTTCTACATTTACTTACCTTTATTGGCACACGTTTTGTATATTCACGATATGTGGGATTCTGCACTTTAGAGCGATAGTCTACAATCTCATAGTGACCATCTTGCACAACAGTTCCATTACCGTTACCCACTGGATAGTCCGAAATGAAGTGCCTTGTGCCATGCGGAGTTAATGTGGCCCAAAGCAGGCGACTGTCATTAGCTAATTGCGATTGCAAAGTGTCACGATTATTGGTTGTAGCAACGGGGTACAGAATGCCACCAGCCGTAAAGGGCTTTGCTTTATTTGAAGATTCACCCAACGATTTCATGCCACTCTGTTTAATATTCGAATCGTGATAAGATAGATTACAGCTGGAGAACAGCGTTCTATAAGACAAAAAATTAATCAAATATATATATATAAATATATTCGTTGTAGGTACGCACTTTCTGCACTTCAACACTATGAACGCAAAGAGTCCACCTAAAATAATTACACCGACCGAACACGATATGAGGCCTAAAACCCAAGTGTTTTCCAATACCTTCGAATCGGTGCCAGTTAATTCGACGAATTCAATGCCTTCGCCTTCGTTGGGATTTGGATGGGGGTTACACAGTGAGGGCGCATAGCATGGATTGGTGTCGTTAGTTGACACAAGCGCTGCTGCAGTGGCAATATTCGGCAACAAAAATGACGGTAAGGGTGGTGGTGGCATCGATAGTATGGTGTCGGGTGGGGGTGCCTCATATTTGCAAATGCCAACGCAGAAACCAAACATTTCGACTGTTAGAAAACTGAAAAATCATATGCAGTTATTTTTATTATTATTAAAAAAAACTATTTTCATTGAAAACGAAAGAAATTGTTCAAAAACTTTATCATAAAAGTGTTTTTCACTCGTCAATCAATCAATCAATTAAAACTGTGGTACCTAACCACTATTACACCGTAAAATATCGATCCGAATATCAGTCAAATTAACGAAACAAGTACAGAAGCTTACAATTTGTGTTTCAGGAGCCTTTTAACATGAAATTTATAAATTAAAATTAATATATTTCATTTAACTTACTCTTCTTGAGTTTATGGATTTATTTCAATTCAATATTTATAGATTTACCTTTGCCTTTATAGAAAAAGTAATAGCAGTAAAAAATAAGTCGTACTGCCGCACGACACAGAAAGGAACTTGTAACTGTGCGTTGGAGTAATGTCTGTATACTTGAAACAGCAAAAGAGTGTGCGAGTCCTGTGAGAGCGTTGTAATGTAAATAATTTGTTGCACAGAGTGTTTTCCTCTTACAATAACTTTCACTCGGTTAACTAGACCATTAAACTTTTTTTATACGTTAATAAATTTAAAATGTATTTATTTTGTAACAGTCATATCAACCAAGCTATGTTTAACAGAACTGAAAATTCATTTAATAGAACAACGCTCTATTTGTAAATAAATAATAACAAAAGTTCCATCCCCTATAAGTATGCTTCGTTTTAAAGCCTGTTCACCCTCTCTCTCTTTCACTCTCTCACATTCTGTTACTCATTGCATTGCGCATGCACTGCCTGACCGCAGGGAGATTCAGAGATTCAGTTTTTATTAATAGCTTGTATATAAAATACATACGCGGGGAAAGGTTGTGTCATCGACTGAGTCCATATATAGTTTTTCCGTTTTTGAATATACATATAAATATTTCAAATCTCAATTTTATATAGAAAATTCGAACACTTCAATCTTTTTAAATATTTTTTGGCTCGCATTTTAACGGCTTCTGAGAACCAAAATTTTGTATGAATCAATAACAAAGTTCGTAATCCAATCTGGGGCTGCTAATATACTCCCTTATTAGCATAACTATATCTATCTTTTCAGCAAAAAAAATTATTTTCAAATCAACTTAAACAACAGATTTTACAACATCCATCATATTTCTTATTGAATCCCATTATGCTTAGCAAAATATTCTCGATAAATTTTATTGCTATATTTCCTTCATTAGCCGATATGTATAGCATAACGCCAAATAGGGAGAGACAAAAATAAGTTTATCCCAATTTTGACTCAAGTCATCGTTTGTACGGAACGAACATCCGGAATTATCTCGTCGTTCTCATCATTTTATCTAAAATAATTTATGCGGAATATGTGAAGAGTTATCGGTATCAATAGGCAATGTAAACTGGCGACTAAGGTTACTCGGCCAAGTAACGAGAATGAACAACAAGTGCACAAGAAAATTGTAGAGCCCACGGCATTCTAAAGCAAGGGAAAGCCTCGATAAATATGAATTTCATTTCCTTGTGAGTGCTGTTAGCAAATTGAATTGGATTGGCCAACTGCTTCGGTCAAAGACTGTATTGCAATCCTCTATTAGTCAATGATCTAGTTTGACGAAAGAAAAAAGACAATTTTTTTATTTGAGTTATTATATTGTCGTTCCCTAAGTAATTTCGTTTTTTTAGTGCAAGTTTAAACACGATTTTTTTTATTATGTAACGTGAACGGTCGCGTTAGACAAATTTAATCTTTCACCAATATCTCGAGTTGTTATTCGAAGATTTGCATTGACCAACGACTTTGTTTTATCCACATCGGCTTCAAGAGGCCTTCCAGGACGTGGAGCATCCTCTGCCGTAACGAAATTTTGCAAACCAATTTTGGCATTGGCGTTCGGTCAACCCATCTTCTCCGTATAACATACATCACATAATTTTTGACTTTCTGGAACTGCATTTTTATCCCTTTGATAGTAAAACGGTGAAATATACCGGAAATGTTGTTCCTTCTTGTATCTTCGATAGGGCAACAAAAAAACACTGTTCCAAAATATTTAAGAATATTTTTAATGCAGGTGTTGGTAAAACTTTATATTAAGAAGTGTAGAGAAAAGGTTCAACTTCATTGCTCGACGATATGGTGAATGGATGACAATCAAATTTGGTATCATATTAACTTATTTTGAAGGTCATAGACTCACTCAGTTTTATTACATACTATATTTTACTTGAGAACTTATTTTCAAGCAATTTTATAAATATATATATAAGTATAAACATATATATGGATTAAAGTCAGCCGGACGTTTCAAAATCGTGAATATCAGTTATATGGGGGCTAAGACAAGTTTTCGCCCGATTTTATATATTTTAGACACAAAGATACACTGTAATTAGAAAAACACGTTCTTTTAATTTCCTTAAAATAACTCCAACATTGGCTATTACATGTGGTAGTCAACTGGAAGTTCAAAAATCTTTTTATTAGGTATATGGGAGATATGGGAGTTATTGATCCGATGCAACCCATTTTTGGCACAAAAAATTATTAATATTAAAGTAACATTTTCCCGAACATAAAATAATACAGGTGGACCGATATTTTAGGCAAAAAGTCAGCTATACACACTGGGCTCCACATATTCTGTGTGTGGGCGCTTGAACAGTTATGATCCGATTTTCAGAATTTTTAGACTCGAGATACTTCAAAGACACTATTTGTACAACGTTTATCTGAATATATTCATTGGTACTTGATTTGTGTACTGGAAAGTGAAAGGATTATATGGAATTTGAAATTGTGCTATATGGGAAGTAGGCGTAGTTGTAGTCCGATTGTGTCCATTTGTGTAAGTATGTCCGGAGATATGTGATTTCACCTAAATGTGGGCGGTGTCACGCCCATCGTCCAATTTGACCCTGGGTCCTATAAAGGCCTCTTGTATCATCCTGGGTGTAAAATTTATTGTCTCTAGCGTGTTTGTAAGAGCATAGAAATTAATTGAGGTTTGCACCGCGACCTAGGGTCTATTGTGCCCTCTCCTCCATCACATGTATTTGCAAAGGCCCAGCACTCTGACGAATTCCAAGAACTTGCTGGGCGCTATTGAGGTGATGTGATTCCTATCTACATAAACGGATCCAATGGCCTTGAACCTGCGTCTACGAATTCCTGTGCAGAGTCTAGAATGAAAGTGCTTAGGAATTTACGGTTCCATTTTGCAAAACCGACAGTTTGAACAGGTGTTTCTTGGTACCCAAGGGGGTACGGGCATTGCAGATGGGCGTGATCGGACTACTGTCACGCCCACAAAACGCCATTAATCGAAAAGCTATAAACTGTCATAACTAAGCACTAGATTAAGATAAAAACAGGTACAGGGAATTGCAGTGGTGAAAGGCACTGTGTTTTATACATTTTTTTAAAGTGGGCGTGGCCCGCCCTCTAAATGGGGGCATGTACATATCGTCATAATCACTGAAGCTATCTCAACCAATCTTGCTAAGAAGTATTTTTAGCATTTCTTTATACACTGTGAAAATGAAAAAAATTTTATACAACCATGCCCACTACTTATATAACAGTTATGTTGAAAATTACTAAAAGTGCGATAACTCCCTGAATAAAAGAGTCACAAGCATTAAATTTCTCAGCCAGGATGGAAAAAAGGGTTTTATGGGAGCCGGTGTTAAAACTGGACGATGGGCGTGGCACCGCCCACTTTTGGTGAACTGCCATATCTCAGAAACTACTTAACCAATTTGAACCAAATTTAGTGTGTGAGGTTATCCTATTATTACTATTGCGCACTATGGAAATGGGCGGAATCAATGAATAACCACACCTACTTCTCAAATAACAAATTTTTAAATTCCATCTGATTCTTTCACTTTACAGTATACAAATCAAACATCAATAAAGTTATCAGAATAAAACTTTGCAGAAATAGTGCCCTCAATGTATTACGGCTTACGCCTAAAAATTGTCGAAATCGGACTATGACTTGTCAATGACCCAGACACCAAATCTGTGGTACCAGTACATGTAGCTGATTTTTTACCGCACAAATCGGCCAGTCTATGAGTTTTATTACTCAGATTCTGGGAAAATATTTTTGTGGCAGCAGCCCCCAAACAGCTAACACGGATGTTCCAAAATTAACGCAAGATTTAAATTCGCCGCCATTAATGTAGTAAATTGTTGACAACCATAAAAAAAACAAATCTACAGCTGACAGTATAGGCTTAGTAAAAATGGGGCAATATACGATAGAACAACGTGTCTTCATTGTTTAAAAATATTTCAAAAATACTGAAAGCTTGGCGGCCGCAGTTCAGGGCTAAGCGATAAGCACATTTTCACCTTGATGGGGAACCGTCAAAATTTAAAATCAAAGGTCTATTGCAACAAACCCACAACCACGCGTGCTTTAAGGGAGGACAAACGAGTGCGTATGTGTATGGAAACCCTATCTTATGTAACTTATGATTCAATATAAAACTTACAATCGAAAGACTAAAAACTGTGTCTTCCATTTAAGTCCAATCTTGCGTTAACTTTGAGACACTCTTAATAAATATTATCGAACTTCCGGTTGACTTTATACCGCTTCTATCAGTCAATACGTAAGAAAACTTAATGAAATTCCGAAAGACTCTCTTTCTAAAAATAGTTCATCTTCTTGTCTGTGATTGTAAATAATGGATGTCTTACTGCCTATTTTTAATTAAAATAAATACGAAAAACCCGTATACCTGACTTATGGAGATGTCTTTAAACTGTCATGGTTAACTTTGGTAGTGAAGTAACCCACACAATTTTGGCGGTATTTACCGAAATACGGTCCCTAAATGGAATTACCAAACAGAAGAATTTTGTAAACTAATTACTCTTTAGAACCTTTAAATCGTATGGTATTCTATTCCATTATAGGTAGGTGAACCGACGCATAGAAGTTGTTAAGAGTTAAGCGCCAATCAGACTGGTTAACATAATAAATACTTAGTTCACTTTGACTGTAATTTTACTCATCAACATTCACATACATACCTTTATTTTTTACTTTTACTGTGTGCTTACATACATACACATCTAAGTATGGTCTAAAAGCACTTGAACCACAATCATTTCATTCATATAAACAGGAAAACTCAGCTTCATTAATGAGAAGTGGTGCTTTAAAAATTGTCAGGACATGACCAAACACAACAAAATATGCACACTAACACACGTACACATACATATCTATGCGTAATTGTGCCTAAATGTCGGAGAGTATGGTAAATAAGACAATTTGATATCGACAAAAAAAGTATGCCGGCAGGAATAATTTCACTGCATTTCATTCTATGCATAATTTGCGGAGAAAGGCCTCACGTATGTGTGTGTGTGTGTGTGATTTAATACGCTTTTAAATTCCTCAAATAATGTATTCTAATAGATCTGTATGCTGGAGTTTGAAGTGTTTTCCAACACGACGGTCTTTCTGAAGATTGTTAGAATTTATTTCTCCTCACATACAGTCACGTCAGACTCATTCTTTTGCTAGAATTTAAAATAATATTTTCAAAACCGGAGTTAACGAGATCCTTTACCAAGAAAGACGGACCTCCTCACATTAAGTAAAGTTGATTGGCTGAGCCCCAAAATGGGGATCTCACTTGGACTACTACACCCAGTAAAAGGACTCCTATAATCAGATCTTATAATTCGATAAAACGCCTTGAGACCAATGTAAACCAGTTTAGGCATTTTATTTCTATCGCAACTCACCGATGCGTCTAAAAGTGTGAGTCCGAGGTGTTTTAGCCTTGATCAGGCAGGATAATCAAAAAGGTAGTGTCGACATGGCCCACACCTTACTCCTTAAGGAATTTTCGATGCTTTATCTTTATAGTACCTTTGGTGTTGAATTGGTTACAAGTGTCTATTTCACCGATCACATAAAGACTTTAGGTCTGGTAAAATATATTGAAACGCTACTCATTCTTCATATAAAGATGAACGAATAGGGAACATGGACCATACTCACCATAAAGCTATTGCAAATCTATTAATTACTATATTGGTTCGATAAATATATTCGTGCGATTTGCCAAAATGTTGAAAGCAGCCGGATACATTAAAAATCAAAGATATTGTGTTTCATATGAATTAAAGACAAGAGACGTTGAGAGATGATTTTTAATGTCAAGACTACTGCATCGAATTGTGACTGGTGATTAAAAATGCTGCTGTATAATGCGTTGTATAATATGCTTCTAAAACCGGGTAAAACCATTAATGGGGACGATTAATGATGCGAGCGGTTGCCGAAAAATGCCCGAAATTTATGACTAGACATGTGGCACTAATTTTCCATCATGACAACACTCGGACTCATGTTGCACGACCGGTTTAAAACTATTTGCAAAACAGCGGCTTGGAAATTTTGTCTCACCCCCCTCATTGTGTAGACCTTGCCCCTTCTATATATCATTGGAATTAGGTTCACAAATTGCCAATGAGAAAATGTTAGAGCTTCAAACTGGCAATACTTTGAGTAATACTATTGTACATGCTTTTCTTAAATAAACGTTACAATTTTGAAAAAAAAAACGCATGAATAAATTTATAATTCCAATACATAAACTATATATCCCCAATCTCAAGACCTTTACACTAGAAACGGATGAATTCTACATACTCCGTTAATTTATTTAGAACCCAAATGTTACTTCCTCCTTACAGTCTCTGATCTTACCCGCTACCTTCCAGGCCACTCTAATCTGAGAATCTGGACTTAACGCAAGTTATTTGAAGATTAAATTGAAAGGGTATAAAACAATTGGTCTCTCTTTGTACTTATAAGATCTATAAGCTATTATCGATTCGCTAAAATTATAATTAAAAAGGGTTAGAATAAATTGAGAGCATACCACGATAGTGAGGTATACATATACTATCTTGTACTGTATAATTTTGTAGTTGCTTTCTTGAAGAGAGCTTAGCTCAAACATAACTAGCGCAGAACTAGCGAATGGAAGATGTCCATACATTAATTATTGATACTTCATAGAATATCCTCATTATAAAATAAAAGACATTTCATGAATTCCATGTAAAATCGAATGAGAGTTTCTACATAGTTGAGAAATTAAATACAGTATATACAACTATGTAGTTCGAATCCCTAAAGGGTTATTAAAACACATAATGAAAGTGTCTGTTGGACTAGTGCAAAAGTTGGTGAATGACAGGTCGGCGGCAAGGAAAACCCGCATGCCCTTTTGACCTATCCCAGCGCAAATTATACATATATACTCACACACACACGCAGCCACAACTACAATTCGGTGTAGGTGTGTGTGTTGTTTTTGTCACGCATACATTCATACACACACGCACAACCTCGAATTTCCGATTGTTTTTGTTTCGAAACAGCGAAGTTAAATAAGGATTATTTTAGATTCATTGTGGCAAAAAGGAGAATCATATAAGAATGTGTGCTATTGAAGTGCACGAAAATGACGTGAGCAAAAGTGGTCTCATCGCACTTCAATTGTCCGACGCCGACGACGGACTCGCTCGGCTATTGTCGTCGATTATGCCACTGCTTTCATTTTGGCTGCCAACGCGGTCTGGGTTAGTAGGTGAATGTGAATTTTACTTCAATTTTTCATTTGCCTGTGTGTGTGGTTTTTCATACACGCATACAATACCAACAGAACATATAGGTTACGGTACAAATCTGGCGCACACAAATGCAAGCGCAGGTGTGTGTGTTACATATGTATGTATCTATGTGTGCATGTATTTGCATATAGGAGTACAACAGCAACAATAACAACGACAACGCCAACGACCACGAAGACGACGTCGCCGAATGCGTTGGTCGCCTTTTAGCGCTTTTCACTTTGCTTTTGCTTTTACACTTTTGGCTAAATAGAAATATTTTCAGTACTTTCACATTTATCGAGGCGCACAGAACGGCGCAGATTTTTCATACGGAGTGAATTTAACTTTATTTATACTTCCTTAGATCGGTAGTGCGTCAGTCGCGCTTCGTGGAATAAAGTGTAAGTCGAAGGAAAGTGTGTGGGATAATAACATCGAGCAAAAGCACGAAAATAATAGAGAAAATTTTCAATTTTTACAGTATAAGCTCAAAAAATTGTAAAATTATAAATACAGAACAGACAGGACTGACGATTATTTATTAGCGTTTTGTTGTTGTATTCTGCACAACTGCCGCAGTCAGCTCTCGACGCCGCTTTTCGTCGTTCCTTCACCTGCAGCGGCCGCATGTCTACTTACATATGTGATGTACATGTAAGTATGTATGATGTATGTACGCCAGTGCACACTCGTATGTAGGTGCAATTGACGCAAATTGTTGCGGTCGGCTATTTCTACGAGCATTACAATGCGCGGCAGCGGCAGTTGCGCCCTTTAATAACACTCACTGTATTCTTCGGTTTGCCGCCTCAGTCGCTACAGCAAAATACTGTTTTTGTCGTCTGTCAAGTGCTGTCGGAAAATTGGGGGGAAATCTTCCGACAGTAAATTCTGACACAAATTCGCGTTGTCTTGCAATTACATACAAACAAAAATAGTTGCAACAATAATAATAACAATTTAGATAACCGAAAATAGCAAAAGTGAATTGTCACACAGAAACGAACGGACAGATAGACGGACAGCGCTCACTAATAGACAAATGTCACGAAAGTAGGTAAGGTGAGGTGTAAGCGTAAGGTTGTGAATGAGTTTAAAAAATTTTTTTGCTTAACAAAAACAACAAAACCAACAGCTAATTGCTTTCATTGTCCCAACAGTTTCTGCATTATTAAGCTCAGTGAAGTCCCCCAAACATATAAACATACATATAAGTACATACAAACATCTGTACTTGTTAATACTTGGTAAATATGGATGATAAAACATGCAAAAGTTTTTAATGAAAATTAACTGTTTAGTGTAAAACAGCCCGTAAATTTCAGTGCACAGTGTAATATTGTTGGACTCAAGCGTGTAGGAGCAGTGCATAAGTGAAACGTTCAATTCAAGAAAAGTACCGTCCAGCACAGTCTACGAATTCCTTGGAAATAAATTATTTTAATTGATACAAAGTGCAGACAACAAATACAACGAGTAAGTTATTTTTATGAAATGAAAGGATAATAATTTTATTCTACATTTGCATGTAGAGGGTGATGGCAAATGTACTGCAATATTAAAATAGGGGTTCGAATATAGATAATTCAAGGAAGGTATTTTTCATTTTTTTCTTTTCTATATCACCAAAAGACCCGGCAGCTTAACAAAAATTGCTGAAACTTGCAATATTTACACCACGAACCGCACAATCAAACAAGATAAGTTGCGATCGCAACCAAAAAAAGTAGTGAATGATCAATCATGTTTTTGTGTTAACATTTTAATAATTTTGTGTGATTTATAAACAATTTGTATTCAGTTATCACAAAAAAAATGCATTTTCATTGGTTGAAATCTTTGAAAAATTTATTTTTGAATCATAAAATGAAAACAACACAAAGCAAAACGGCTAATTTTGACATTATGGTTCGAATTGCTTTTGAATAATTGTTGTTTTTGGGCTATCAACACAACCTTATATAATCGATTCATGGTAGAAGTCTTTGTTTTGCATTTTTTTTACCCTTAACAGGGTATATTAAGTGTAACACAAAGTTTGTAACACCCAGAAGGAAGCGTCGGAGACCCCATAAATATATATATATATATATATGGCTGCCATAAAAGCCCTAAATAGGCTACAGAATTGTCTCACTTTAATTTAAAAAAAGGCATTGATTTTTAATGCCATTCTTTTAAAAATGGCAAATAATTCCTGTGCAAAGTTATGTCAATATATTTCAAATAATCCAATGAATCGATTAACAGATGAACAGAAAGAAAAAGAATCAATGCAAGTATCGAGTATCAAGTATATTTTTGTTGTTAGAAGAACGCACTCATAGAGTTCAAAAATAAACTGCACCAAATTTGCAATACATATTTAGATTACTTAGAACGGCTATAACCTGTATGAATACTAATTACTTCAAATATTAAATTCACCGTTATTACAAATCCCACGAACCAATGTCATGCTGGGTCGTTGACATTTATCATTTTCACCGAACGAATTGATAATCTCACAAAACTCCAAACACACATTAGTACTTATTTACAAGTACTTAAATGCATTCCATGAGCTATGCGTTCTCGAATATACACACATACTTATGTACATAAACTTCAAATTATGTGTGTACACAATGTCGTTTTCGTTGTATTCGTTTCTGTGCTGTGCTAAATTTTGACATTTAATGACCTGACAGGTCACGTCGCGCCAAGAAAGAAAATCCCAAACGTAATTAATAAATTAGACAGGTCAACAAGTTAGCAAACGCACTCATTACGGTTATGTATGCGCATATAGTAATACATAAGAGTTGATATTCATAACAGCCCACCGGGCAGTCAAAACAATGAGCAAATTAACAAGCCCATAACTTTAAATTAAGGTGTACATAGCACAAATGAAAACAACTGTGCAGACATACATAGTTGTTCAGTACATACAATACTTATACTTTCATACGTACATACATAGGTCACTGCATGAAAGGGTTAGCGTCATTCCAACATCTACCGATCCATAGTGAGAGGGAGCTTGCGCTTTGTTGCAATTTTCATTAAAATTTAGCCCGAAGAAGTGAGTTTGGAAGTGAGCGTTTCTTAAATCGCCTAAGAAAACTAATTTTAATTGAGGACTATGCATACAAAGTATATTTGAGGTGACCTCAAAACTTACGTAGTCGAATCTGCATAATATATACATATGTAGAAATGTATATGGAAAAGGTAAGTGCAGTGCAGCAAATGCACTATAAGTGAACAATTGTTTTATTTTTTTTGTTATATACAAGTATTTATAGCATATAGATACTCTTTGCAATGAAATATACTTCTTAGATACTTCTTAGATACACTCGCCACTAATTGGTATACCGAGAAGTTATTCTTTACTTGTCATTAGTTCAAGAGGTCTTTTGAAGTAACGAGACGTGACCTGCCTGCATGACTTTGGATTACCAAGGGTATTTTTGTTTTTATCAGAACTGATAGATGACATGAACATTTGAACCCGTGTAAGAATGTAAAATCTTCCGAGACTTTTGAAGTAGTAGTGGTGATATTCAGAATTAATATTAAACCTACAGGACCAACTTGTATTTACTTAATCTCTGATATCTGTACTTCCTTTTTTTGCTAAGATTAAAGTCGGATCCATTTTCTTTCAATAAATCAGAGGTGTTTTAGTGGCATATTTAGGCGATTAGAAATGCTTCAATTTATCTTATGGGACTTATATTCATATTTTCAACATGAATACTGATTTTTTTTTAATAGTGGTCGCCTTGACAAATAATTTTGAACATTCCAAATGTATAAACATATGAAATGCCTTATCATAAAATCAGCAGTTCAGTGGCTTCTTAGAACTGAGAAGAGGGTCTTTTTCGAGAGACCAGCTGTTATACTTCAAATCGCTGGCCAAGCGAACTCTACACTTACTTTCTGACACCGCGAATATATGAAAAAAAATCAATAGAATTTGTTTTCTCAAATATTATAGAATGTGAAATGTGTACGTGAGGTAAAGATATATATAAAATACTTAGAATAACTCGATTTATGTCATACAGTTACCGTTTTGTTCGATTCCTTGTTGGCATTTTGAAGGCAATTGCATAATGTCACTCTCATAGAAAAATAGAAAAAGAAAAGAATAAAATCCATCGCCATAAACAGAAACAGGTGGTGATTACTTAGTGCCAGGAAAGTACAGGTCCGAATTAACATTTTGACCGTAGAAGAGCAGCTTATAGTTGATGATTCCCTGCCAATCCCACCAGATATATAGAAAAGCTTTCCTGAAACTCAAACCTGGCTTGGCCACCGCTTACGGCTTCGCCATCTATTGGCCTTCTTTTCAACTAGACCTTGTATTATAATAATAAGTTTGTTGGGTCGTATACGTAACCAAAGTGTGCCATATTTGTCTCTTTCTTAAGACTATCATCAATACATCAGCCGCAATACATCTCTCTCTCTGCAGTAACAAAAATTTATGGCGTAAAGAGCACCAAATTATTTGTTATTATGTTTTTTGGCTGCCACAGTATGTGGTCGACTGCGCAAGCTAACGCAGCTCATATTTGTTATATACATTTATTTCGGTAGAAAAGTAAGATCTTATTGTTCTTTTGGATTTCCCCCTGCGGATAGGGGTAAGAATTTACCCGCGGTAAGGCATGCCTGTCGTAAGAGGCGACTAAAAGCCAATATGCACTATGACTGTTATTATGTACCTTGCTCAGTAATATCAGCATAGTATGTCAGAAATAGTGCTATCATACTCAGCTTGAACTGATATTATAGACTTTAAATGAGATTCCAAATAAAAAGACATTTGAAGTTCAAGCGACAAATGTCACCAGTCATTGAGTAAGGCGGAGCTCAACTGGCAGTAGCTTCGGCTACACAGTCTTACCGGAGACCCAACTGTGATATCACGGTGAGCAGAATGCCCTTGGACTTCGGTTCAATCTGCTCATTGGGTTCGGCCCTTTGGGGAGTATCGTGGTGGCTGTGGAAGAACTGAATTGGAAGACTGCTGGAAGAACTGAATTTCAGTTCGGAAAACGAAATTGCACAAGCAACTGGGTTCAGTACCAGAAAACGGAAGAGGTTTAGGTCGGCCTCGAATCATACCAAGATGGTAGTGTGGACCCAGACACACTGCCACTGGTATCCAAATTAATACTTGCAAAAAGCTCGTATTGTTTGGGGCGCTTATCAACGCATTGTTTTAATACGTTGTGCTTTGGAGCACCGTGACGTAAGGCTGTCGCCGGCAGGTACTCACGTAAAACACACCGGACGTTGTTCGATAAATCATTCAAGTTGGAGTAGCACCGTTCCATGGAGAACGGATCCACTGGACTACCTCGCTGTGCGTCATAAATAAAAAACTTCATTTAATTAAAATCTAAATAAAACACCTAGAGTTACAACCTTAAAAAAAAATCAATTATTTTGAAATTTAAGGATAAGGATATTTATACATATTTTAACAATACATACTACAATTTTTGAATTGTAGAATGAAATGGCGACATTTTTCAATTTTGGCAAGTTGAATTTGATTCTAAATTATCTAAACTGGTCATGCTGATTGAACTGAGCGATTTAATTTTAGAACGCTGTAAATCAAAAACTGTTTGAAGTATGGATTTCAAATTTTAGTATGTTACTTTCAAAAGTATCGAAATATAATAAAAATCGATTTTTTTGTATAGTTTCACGCTAGGTTTGCCTTTGAACTATAACAAAATCTGTTTAGATTTCAAATAAAACTCCATACTACACAAGCAACACAACTCTGATAGTACTAACCGCTATCTGAAATATAATAATAATATTTGTTATATTTTATGGCTAACTACTGTATGAATGTAGGCATTGAGGTGAGATGTCAATTGCGTTACATACCTACGTATTACCAGTTGCATGAATAATCCATGAGCCGAAAATGTCGTGCGAACAATTGCAAACGACACCAATGAGTCCTATACCCAGTGGGGAAATTGGCAAACCACGCTTATACTCGCGTACTTATGTAAGCGGGAGAAAAGATAATGAACAGAAAGTGTATTATTCATGAGACCGTCAAGTTGATGACTATAATTTGCCACTGCGGGAGTTTCACATACATAGGTACTATGAGTATTAGCTCATCAATCTTCAATTTGTGTCTTAAAGCGCAAAGTACTAACATATAAAAGCACAAATATTCAGGCATTGGTATTTTAAGGCAGAAGTTTGTACTATAAAATCGTTTGATACAACCTCTGTATTGCTGTGTATTTAAATTTATTCGTATGGTATGTATTTACATATAAAGATTTAAAGGATTTGGCCATGGGTTGTGCGTGCAACCGATTTTTGAATGAGTAATAACAACAATGACGTCTCGTCAACCAACTAGTCGCTCACTTAGCAATTTAGCACACGTAGCGACCAACGTAATGAAGCTCTGGTTGCATAACTCTCGCTTGCAAGCATACCTACATATAATTTCTTCTTCTTCTTTGGTATAAAACAAATTAATAGAGTATTAAGCGGTCATACAATAATTGACTACGTATACTACATACTCTTCTATAAAAGGTGAAAGAAATTGGCGTGTTGCCTGCAGCTTTTATTTGACACGCGTCCTTGTTCAAGACGACTTATGCGCTAACTAGTTCAAAGCCGTATTGTATACCTACACTATATGTATAAGTATATGAAAATGGTATAATATTTTAAATATAAGTTCTTCCATACGAACAATAGAGAAGCATAAGACTGTTCAACTGAATTTCTTTATTCCTCAAATGTGTAGCTATGATTTTTTAATTAATTGAATTTAATCAATTTCCGGAGTCTCTCAAAAAGCTGCCATTAATTCCGGTAGGATCCGCTTAGAATTATTTTCCCCTTTAGTACCAAAAGACATCATATCATTTTGAAGGGAAATTCTATGATCTTAGCGAGCGAAGACGTTATTGTGTAGGCTATAAGGGGTATGGGTTGTGCCTTTCTATAATTAGTTTAGGTTTCGTTACGACTTCTGCGGTCATCAATAAAGCCTTTCAAATTGCTGGGTTAAACTCGGTCATTTTGTCGAATTCATGTAATCCATCATCAGTTGACAATTTGAGATATTTATAGAATTATGCCATCTGATCAAATTTGACTCCTTCATTTAAACTGCGCGCGCAAACCGAATCGATACAATTTTTTTTTTTATATTGATACAACCTTTTTGATGTTCGTATGAAGTTTGATCTCTATATGTAAAATTGACATATGTCGCGTGTGTTTTGCAAATGTTTTTTTATGAGCCGAAAAGTTTGTCTGTGGACTTTTACCTTGAAAAAAAATTGAACAACGGCTACGCAATCGTTAAAAATGTTGTAGAGTGTTTTGGGAGTCTACTTTATCACAAATACAAATAATTGAGTGGCACAAAGCATTGAGTGAAGGTCGTAAACCCATAGCAAACATGCCTCATGCGAGTCGTCCATCCACATTTGTTAATGATAGTAACATCGAAAAAGTTAGAGAAACAGTGTGTTAAAATCGTCAGGTTGGCACAGGATCTCAACATCTCTAATTGAGCGACTCAACACATTTTGATTAATGTACTTGTAATTGGTATTAACCGTGTTAATGCTAAATCGTACAAAACATGTATCAGATTCTTTTGTAAAAACGACGTCGACTAGAGGTCGCATAAGAGATGCTTGACAACGTAGCTGAAAAACCGACATTCATCCAAAGAATCATTATTAGTAAGGATACTAGTTACGATACATTACTAGTTTACGAATATGACGTCGAAACTCTCCCATAATTTATCGAATGGCCACAATGAGCCGAAACCGCAAAACCCGAAATTCGCTCTATTGAGGCTGGAAAATCGGATAAGGCATTGATATGTTTCTATTGGCTCAAAAGGAGCTAACTTTGAAGGGGGTAATATATATTAATAAACAGTCGTGTTAAGCCGTTTTTTTTACAATCCGGGTCATATTTGATCAGGAATCAGGATCAGAATTTTCACATTTTTTAGCTTATTTGATATGTAGGTATGGACTTAAGCAATTTGAAAATGTTATTGAAAGATTGTCCGTTGAATGTCTGTACTTTTGAAGTCGTAATCGCTTTTATATGAGGACATATACCTCCAAACAACATTTATAAAACACTTTTACATTCAACAATTTGATTGGAATTATACTGGCCTTACTTCGACTTATGAAAACTACCGTGCAATTTCAATTGTAAATCCAGCATGACCCGTATTTTCTCGCCAATTATAGGTCAAAAACGGGTATCAAATTTGGCAGTCGTCTTCGGTTTATCAGGTTATATCTACCAATAACAGACCGACACTAATAAAATTGTGCCACAGAGTTTTATGACATAATCCACCTGTCAAATTGACTGCCCACTTTCCTAATATTATACTATTGCCAAAAGTGCGAGCCAATGATGTGATGAATTCAATAGCTGTGGCTAGTTGTTTAAGTCTGCTAGAAACATTAGCATTTTGACGATTTTTATACCTTGCAGAGTTTATATTAAGTTTGCCAACCAGAAAGAACAGTCGGAGACCCTATGAAATATATATATAAATGATCAGCATGAGCTGAGCCATGTCCGTATGTCTGTCTATATATACGCGAGGGACTAGCTCTCAGATTTTGAGTATCGATCTGAAATTTCTCACACGTTCTTTTCTCTTTAAGAAACTTATCGTTTGTCGAAACCACCGATATCGGACCACTATAGCTTATAGCTGCCATTCAAACTGAACGTTCAAAATCATGTTCTTAAATGGAAAACTTTTTTATCTGACGAGATATTTTCACGAAATTTTGTACTAATTATTGTCCAAACCAACGGTACAATCTTCGCAGAAATTTATTTATTTATAGCATCCGATATAGGCAATAATTCATGACAAATTTCGTGAAAATATGTTGTCTTGTCAAATAAAAAAGTTTTCCATACAATAACTTGATTTTGAGCGATTAAAAATAATTATTTTCATGAATTAAGAAAAATAATTATACTTTTTGTTTGCCACAGTTTACCGTCGACGTAGTGTTGTTAATCTTTACGATTTCACATAAAATTCTAAAACACTTGAAAATAATAAACTTGCACTCATGTCAACCTCCGTTTTTTTTCATTGGCACTTTACAAAAAAATTAAGTGCACACTATAGAGCCTGCAGCCTGCAGTTATGCGTGTCAACGATAAAGTTGAAGCTTATATTACATTCATACATACATCTATATAAGAGTGTATATAACTGAAGCGTACACACGTATATTTATATTTATATACCAAGATATATATGTGTGGGTGAGAGGGCAAACTTAGCGCAACTGGCGAATTTGACGTCACTATTCTTTTCCATCCCCCGCGAAGCAACTTCCATGCAGGCGTTGTTTTTAAAGTCCATTGAGGAAGAAAAAGAAATAGCAAGAGAGACGAATATCGCCGCGGGCTGTGTGCGTGCATTTGCGTGAATGCATACAATTGGTGGAATTTCTTACATACACATCTACATATATCCTTATATATGTGTATGTACATACTTTTATGCGCGAATTGAGTGTCATAAAGCAATTGCTAGCATTCCATATACTGCAGTAATGTACTCACTAAAGTCAAACACAGTAGGATGCATTTCTAAATGCCAATAAAAGTGTGTATAAATATTTGTACCCTAGTGTATTTTGATATGTTTACCATTAGCCAGTATTTACATGGGCCCACGTGAATACTGAAATAGTTCTCGCGTAAATGTAAGAGTATGTGTACTTATACCTTTTTATACAAATGCATATAAACTAGCACTTTAGCTAATACATATATAGATATATACACATTATTATTTTTGTATATATACGCTATATATTTTATATAACCAATATACTTCTAGGGTCGCTAATTTTTCAAGAAACTCACCATAACCTCTATGGTCCAAAGTTATAAAAGTGCTTCCACAAAATTTATCGGAAGTGCATGTTAGTGACGACATTGCTGATAATGATCTCTAAAGACTCTCTGACAATAAGTTATACAACAGTTATCTATATCCGTTGCGTCTAATAAATATATATAATAGAAAATCTGAGCAATGGAGTGTATTTGGCTTATATTTGCTACTGGAATTAGCCAACTTCTTGAGGAACAATCTGATGGTTAAAAAAGTCGAAAAAAGTTTGGACCACTATTGTTGTTTCGTAGCTACAACTAATATAATACAAGAACAAGAAAAGAATATATGCTATACTGGTCTAAAATCGACAGTTCCAAAAATGTATCAACTTCTTGAGGAGAAAAGGCCGTGTGCAAAATTTAAGATATATATTTCAAAAACTAAGTGACTAGTTCCCGTATATACAGTCAGACAGACGGACATGGCTGAATCGACTCAGCTCGTCATATATACATTAATTTTATAGGGTGTCCGGCGTTTCATTCTGGGTGTATAATAGTGATACAACATCTTGTTACAGGAATATTTACAATTTATTTGGATGGGTTTTCGGATACTATAAAGTTTAATATAACTTTAATTGAGCTGAATAACATCTTTATCAATAGTACATACTTATTTTTTCAAATAAGCTCAAATCGTATATAGATACTTAGACTTCAAATGAAGGAAACTGCTGTTAGCGAGTGATCCTTCATCCTGTACCTTCCCTGTTATGCAAAAACCACTAAATTCATGAAATATATAATATATGAATGTATATAATTGGTATTAGTTTAATCTTACCTTTACGGAGTGCGCCTTGATATCATCGAATAAATTGAGACTTAGAGTTCCCAGACACTTGAGAACTCCTTATGAATTTTGAGAGAAGCTTCATGTTAGAATTACGGCCGTAGAATCTCCAGCCCATTGCGATCTCTATTAGAAAGTTTTTTATGTGTGTTTTATGATGTTCGTCGGTCATTGGGATCGAACTGTGAACCCTTATACTGTTAGTGCGCATCTCTAGTTACTGTATCATCATTCTTTTGAATATTTTTTTATTTACTGAATAGGAAAACGACAACAATTTGCATTTCATTTAGTAGAATTTTTGCCTCTTCTTAAATTTACTTTCTTAATATGGACAGCCAAAAATTGAAATAGCCATATATACTCTATCTCTATGGTACCTCCATTTATGACCACTTTAACTCATATATTCACATCAAAATGCATATATGTTATTATAAATCAATTTCAAGTGAACCAATCCCCAATACTCTGTGCAAAAAGTTGCGCTCTTGTAGAAAAAAAAATTGTAATCAAAGTCACTCTATTATTAGAAATGCTGTGCACAAATGATATTTATCCATCTACTAATTACACTTTCTATTGCGATGATTGAGGAGAGAAATGGTGTGAATACAGTATATACTTGTATGTACACTATATTATAATATATATGCGGTCATTAGTTGGAATACCTTTCATTTCAGTTCTATTTTTATGAGCCTACGTACATGCATAACATATAATCGTCGTTTGTTATTTTTAGATACGAATGCCATTAGTTTGACATTATATATATTTACATAAATATTTTGTGGAACTGACATTTAAAATGTCAGAAAACATCACTACAAATATTATGCAAAACTATTTTACAATTTTATATTCATTACTACTGTAAAAAATAGCAGATATTGCACTGCTCTGGAGATTGAACTAATTTTTTCTTACATTTTTCACAGCATGCTTTTAGGCGCATTTCCTGTCAGCGCCAAATCCGGCGCGAATTCCACAAACAACAACAAAAATGGCAAGTGCAGATTTCTTCTGTTGTGTGGTGGATATATTTTATTTTTAGTCCTGGGAGCGGCGATGTTTTCAGCGATAGAAGCCCCAAAGATCGACACCATTTCGAAACGCGTGCAAAGTTTACGAAATCAGTTTCTACAAAATAATGCCTGCTTAAATGGTAAGTAAGACTTTTATTATTATTTGCAAATTCCGGGGTTAAGTTCTTGCATTTAATAATTTTGCTAAACAGGACGGCTCACAAATCGTGCTACAAAAACAAACCGTAATAACTTTTTTTTTATGAGTAATCGACTTGCTTTTTTTCATTTGGCAGGTTATTATTTAAGTTTTGTAGAAATGAATGCTTGGGATACCGAAAAGAGGGTTTGAATAGTGCAGCGGTACCATGCTTTGCAGTCTGTTATTTCCGTCCAAAGGAAATTCAGACGGGAATTTGGCGGCACTCCCCCGAGTAGATGGATTATTATGAGTAAACATGTTTGCCGAATCTGGAGGTATTGCAAAATACCGTACCATCGAGATCCGTATGCTCGTGTTCAAGAAACAATCGCAGCTGTTGCATCGTCAATTCAGGCAAATCCAAGAGTTTCGACTCGCAACTTTTCGGCGCAACTTGGAGTTAGCAGACGGTCATTACAACGGATCATTCGTGATGACTTAAGCCTGTTTTCGTACAAAGTTCAAATAACAAGCCGGCTAAACCCTCTTGAATTTCCTATTCGATTGGAATTTCGCCAAAAAATTATTGAAATGGTTGAAGAAGACAATAACTTGATAAATTTCCTGTTTATGTCTGCGGAGGTCCATTTTGTTTTAAACGGAAGTAAACAAGCAAATTTGCCGTATATGGAGTGAATCAAATCCATAAATAATCCACGAGACGGAACCTCACCCAGAACTAGCCACGGTGTGGGGGCGCAGTTTCATCAAGGTGTATTGTCGAGCTGCACTTCTTTGAATAAAACGGTGTAACAGTAACTGTCAATGGGCACCGTTACTTAAAGATGTTGAATAAGTTTTATTACCCAGAATATCATTTTCAATAGCGTACGGTTTCAGCAAGACAGAGCAACTGCACACATAGCCAGACCGGTTATTGCGGATCTCCAAAGAGAATTTGAAACCAAATTAAGATCAAAAAACTCTACTTTCCGCTGGCTCATAAAGTCACCTGATCTGACTGCACCAGACTTTTCTTTTATGGGGTTAAGACAAGCAAGAGGTGTACAAAGCAAAACTCAGAAATCTGACTGAATTGAAGCTGTCCATAAAATCGATAATTAAGACATTCCAGACTTCAACCATTCAGACCGCTATGAATAATGAGTGGCTGAGCATGGAGCATGTCATTTACGGTCCATAATTTTTAAAAATAAAATAAAATTTGCTATACAAAAAATAAATGTAGTGTATTAAGTAAGACAGTTGCTCGTTTGGAGAGAGGATTCTGTTTCTCAATTATCTATTAAAAGAGGAAGTTCTTTAACATGCTTTTCCAACTGTACTACAGCTACTGACTTAGTCTACACTTTCGATTGCTTTTGAATAGACCAATGCTGTTTTCTAATTTATAACAAAATTTGGACCCATATTTAAACGTTTCGAAACTCAACACACCTTTAATAAAGCTCGTTTCTTTCTTCAAATAATTCGAAAACAAGAAAACACGTTAACTTCGGTTGCACCAAAGCTATAATACCCTTCACAAATACAAAAGGTTCCTTACAAAAACTTGATTCTGATCATTCAGTTTGTATGGCAGCTATTTGATATAGTGATCTGATCTGAACAATTTCTTCGGAAATTACATTGCTGCCTTAGGAAATAACTCATGGCAAATTTCGTGAAGATATTTCGTCAAGTAAAAAAGTTTCGTATACAAGCACTAGATTCCGATTGTTCAGTTTGTATGGCAGCTATGTGTTATAGTGGTCCGATAGCGGACAGGTGTAAAATTTCAGATCGGGACTAGTTTGTATATATACAGACAGACGGACATGCTCAGCTCACCTCATCATACTGATCATTTATGTATATATTTTATAGGATCTCCGACATTTCCTTCTGGGTGTTACAAACTTCGTAGCAAACTTAAAGGGTAAAAAAAAAATATGCGCTCTCTAGTAGAATACATACTTTTGACAATACCTTTGTAGCTGGACTCAATTGTTGAATTGTTGAAAACATTGTGTTATTTTTTAAAATTTTACGATATATCCATATTAACAAATACTAAGCATAACTCAATCAAAGAGAAGGAGAGACTGAATATATTGATATTTCATGAAATTGTGGGTTTCTGAGATAAATTTGGTGTTATGTCTTGGTATATTACTCATACGCCCCCTCAAACCGTTATGATTAAGGACTTTTGTCCATACCGATGACAGTCGAGTCTACGTAATCAGAATCAGAAGGATTCAGATTTTTATTCGGCCGAGGCCTGTTAGTTTGGCAAACATTCCTCAAAAAAAAAGCTTTTGTCTAACATTATTTCTTAAATGTATTCGCTTGAAGAGCAAATTTTTGACAAACATTTTTTGATGTATTTAAGCAGAGAAAAATTTTGAAAATTGTATGTACTAAAAAATGTATATTAAGTTCACCACGAAGTTTGTAACACCTAGAAAATAACTTGGAGATACTATACAGTATAAACATATACATAAATAGTCAGCGTGAAGAGTTGAGTCGATTTAGTAATTTTCGTCTGAGATGATAGAGTTGAAAACTTTATACCATTTGTTCAATGTTTTTCTATTCCACCTGAAATTCGTTCTTCCCTAATTGCTTCTTTTTTCACTATCTTACTTATAAACAAGAAATGGGTATAAATTTAAATTTGTATCATCTAAAGAAGAGTAACTTGATATGATTCAAACGACGAGAATCGAGGCATCTTGAATACCTTGACATATAGTATATGCTATATACTCCTTCTGAGAATATAAATAAAGCGACAAAGTGCTACGCGCAGCAAAACTTTTTATTTATATACACATGTATGTATGTACATATGTATGAATGTATTTGCAATTAAAGCAATCAGCGCACATTTCAAATCTCAGATTTAAGAATTCAGTTGATGAGCGAACGACTACTGAGCATGATTAACAAGCAGATCGCAAGCTAAGACTTACAATTTAAAAATATTAAATGCGAAAAAAGTGCTAAACGCAACGCAAGCACACATATATTATATATAGGGCTTCTGGCGTTTTCCAACAATGCAAATCATTTTGTGTGAATCAAATTTTTGAGTGAAGTGACATTGATGTGATTATGCGCAACGTTAAAATATAAATCGCACCCGCCGCTCAAGTCAAGATGTGTATCTAACCAAACGTACTTACTTATATGAACGAGCATACTTCACAACGCTTCTGCAAATACGCTTATGAGTGGAGGTAGAGACGGAAAAAAAGCACGTCAATAAAGTGTTAAATCGTTTAAGTATTGTTTATATTGGCGCGACACGTGCTTTCACTGCTTTACCTAGTGTATCCAACCGCGCCCCGCAGCGCATGAATGTGTGATGTTGCCCACTACAGCGTTTCGCAGCCGCAATGGCTACGAGGATCTAGACAAGTGCAATCAATCATTAGAGCAATATCTACCGAACGTCCTTGTGGGCGCTGAGGGTCAAACATTATTGGCAGCGACGCCGTTTGGTCAACAAAAGCAGCAAACTAATCGTATTTTCTCAATCTCAGACACGGCATTAAATTTAACGCCACCGAAAAATTCCAACGCGGTGGCAGCACATTTAAGCAGTATGTCTCAACAGCAATCAACGTCGCACGCTTCGCACAATCAATCTACGCTCAGTCTCAATAATGCCATTAGCCTTAGCTCCATCGTGTTGTTGCCCGCAAATGTTCCCAGACCCACACGTACGCAAAGTTATGCCAACCTGAACCACGGGTCCTATGCCACTGTGTATGGCAGTGGTGCCGCCAAGAAGTGCGGAAACTTCTACAAGTATATGCGCAAGGAAAATTTGCGTTTACTTTGCTTCGCACTCTTTTATTGTGTGTACTTAGCAATCGGTAGTGTTTGCTTTCAAATTGCCGAAACGCCGGTGGAGGAGTCATTACGTAGCACTGTGCGTCAACAACGCACCGAATTCTTGCTGAAGTATCCACAAATATCGGGTAAATTTTATTTATGTGAAAGTATTTGTCTTTCGCATATTCCTATTTGGGGAAGATGACACTTATGCATTTAGATGTATGTACAAGTTTATGAGGTGAACTTGACACTGCTTGGTTGCAAGAATTTTCCAAGTGTACATACCCTGTTGGGAATGTTTGATTTAACACCAGAATAACATATCGAAAAGCAAGGGTGCATATATTTGATTGCTTGTAACAATAATAATTAATCTCATGGGGTTATTTCACCACCAGTTTACGTCCTACGCCATAATATTGCCCAGAAATCTTTTGATGGTCGAATTTTCAGTTATTTTGAATGTGTGCGAGTGGAACTAATACCCAAAGCCTTTATCTCGCCAACTATCTTCATTGATATTTTTTAGCACAACAACCGTTCTTCAAAGAATCCCAAAAATCCCACCTGTAATTCAAGTCCTTAGCCGAGATGAAATAATCGATTTCATGATGTTCGGTTAATTCGCCTTTGAGTTATCACCGCAGAAAATTCCAAAACTGCTGTTTCGAGATAAACTGATAGAGCTGACTGAACTGAGCGGCAAACCTTTAAATGGCTTTAACTCAAAAGCTATTTGAAATATCGATTTAAAATTTTAATTTGTTATTTTTAAAAACATAAACTATTGAAATATGATCGATTTCATATTTCAAGTCCTTAGCCGAGTTGTATTTTGAGCTTTTACCACCGGGTACCATCGATATATGTATAATATATACATATATGAGTATGCATAAATATTTATTCGATTGGGAGTCAACGTCTTTGGCAATTTATCACAACTTGTATTACATATTCGAATGGAATGTGGGGTAAATAGTTTTATTTAACTTAGGTGCAGTGCATACTAATCTTTTTTGTCCCATGAGCACAGCAGCAAATAAGCTAAACCAAAGTCGAGCGTTACGATTATTTTTGTTATTTTAATACCTTCTTCCTTACAACTATATACTATATTACCATCAGTACTTCGGAATATACTTTTATGGAATATTATTTGACACCTCAATTGAACGTTGTGCTAGTGATTCATAGGATATTATCTTTCTAGTAATACTTGGCATCTTGGCAAACTTTCAGCATAAAACCGGGTCCAATTAATTTAAATGATTTTCTTTTAGGCTTAGTAATCGCAGCACCTTTCAAATTACCTAATATTTACATGTATACCATAAACTAAGCTGAACAAGCTTAGTTCGGATATTAATATCCCCATAAATACTTCACCAGAACCGAACTTACCATTGTAGCCAAGAAAATGAAATTATTTTTACTTATACTCTGAACAGGGTATATTAAGTTTGCCACGAAGTATGTAACACCCAGAAGAAATCGTCGGAGGCCTTAAAAAATATATACATAAATGATCAGCATGATGAGCTGAGTTGATTTAGCCATATTGGTCTGCCTGTATATACACAACCTGCCCTTTTATCAATAAGAAGCTGCTCATTTGTCGGAACGGCCGATATCGGACCACTATATCATATAACTGCCATACAAACTGAACCATCGGAATCAAATACTTGTATGGAAAACTTTTTTTTTTTTACGTAATATTTTAACGAAATTTTTCATGAGTTATTTTGTAAGGCAACAATGTAATTTCCAAAAAAAATTTTAGATCGGATCATGTAGTATATAGCTGCCATACAAACAACACGATCGGAATCAACTGCTTGTATGGTAAACTGTTTCATTTGAGAAGGTATCTTCTTTCTTGCTTGCATTGAAAACTTGTTTATTTAACAAGCTATCTTCATGAAATTAGGCACGAATTATTTAAGGCAACAATCTATTCTCCGCAGAAATAGTTCAGATCAAATCACTATATTATGTAGCAGCCATAAGGGTATTATAGCTTCGGTGCAACCGAAGTTAACGTTTGTTTCTTGTTTTAATTTAATTGCAATTCATTTTGACTTTATTTATCCTCTTCAAATAATAAAGAGTTAAGCTTGTGCAGAACTGAGATACTCTTGCGAACATTCTTTTCGACAAGAACTAGTAAATATCCACTTTTGGAAATTCGGTTATCATAGCATTGATAATATTTCTGCGAAATTACATAGAAATTCAGTTTAAGAAACCTACTATGGAATGGGGTACTAAAACTATATGTTCTCTATGTACTGTGGGTTTCATAGTGGAAAGGTTACAGTTACAAGTGATAACAGCTTTAAGATTCGTTAATATGTTAATAACATTTTTCTGACCAGGCCATTTGTAAAATCAGTATTATTATGATACTCACATCTGTTCTCTACTATTAGTAAGCTTTACCTTGATGTTGGTCAATTTATATAGGCTCTTAGCAATCTATTTAGTTTAATCAAAAGGAGGAGATATGAAATAGTTTAAGTTTTGTTCACAACATTATTGGTAGGAACATGAGAGTAAAAGGGGCAAAGTGCATCTAAATATATAATACAACAGCGTAGAGGAAACGATACTGATAACAGAACTCTATTCTTTTTTAACTCTAGCTAATATTTTTAAGATGGAAAAAATTGGAATCGTTGGGACATTCAAACTATATGAATGTAATAATGAAAGACCCAATTCGACAGCAATATAAGTAGATCCCCTTTAAAGTGGAAAATAAGATCAAAATGGTTAAAATCTAAAAAACATGCTGCTTTTGTATCTGAAAATGAGTTACTGAATATGATAAAAGAAAAAGATATGTATGCATACAATAGCGAAAACAGGGAATACAAGTATATTTTAGGTGCCATGAATAAACTCGTCAATAAATCTATAACTGGGGATCCAATATAGTAGAGTTTCGTTAGAAAAAACTTTTGCGCTACAACCCACCATTCAATCATAAAACTCTTTTGAAAAAAAAAAAACTTCCAGAAGAATTGTCAATATAGAGGAATGTAATGTTTTCTCGATTAGCTTATACAAAGACATGATGTACCATTAATCATCCTGTATTAAATGCCTTGAAAATATTATTTCGAATTAAAATTTATATATTGCATTAACACAAATAATATTGATTAAATTATTTCATATTTATTGCTTGTCCATAGATGAAGACCTCGAAGAGTTTCTCAAAGCCGTGATAACAGCCAACGATCGAGGCATATCACCGTTACGCAATGCAACAAATGAAATGAACTGGAGCTTTGGTCAGGCATTCTTCTTCTCAAGCACCGTGATAACAACAATCGGTAAGCGGTAACACACTTGTCTACACACACACCTTTGTACTTGTATAATTTATTTATGTGTCTACATAATGCACTTATTGTATGTGTGTTATATGTATGTATATAGTATAATGTACTTGTTGTTATATTCAAAATATTTTACCTGTGCACAGGATATGGCCATGTAACGCCACTTAGCCAAACGGGGAAAATATTTTGCATAATTTATGCGGCCATTGGTATACCACTCACGTTGGTGCTATTGAGTGCGATGGTGGAGCGGCTATTGGTGCCGGCCAGCTGGTTGTTGGGCACTTTGAATTCGAAATTGGGTCATCTCTATCAGCCTTTCAATATACGATTATTGTATCTAAGCATTGTGGGTAAGTACGGCTGGCGGTGGAGTGTAATATTTTAATTTGCTGCGGGGACCTGTAATGAAGTGTCGATTCGTTTATTGCAGCTACGCTTGTTATCATCTTATTCTTTGCTATACCAACGGCCGTTTTTGCTTTTATTGAACCCGCCTGGGGTGCTTTGGATTCCTTCTATTATTGTTTCATCTCTTTGACAACTATTGGCTTGGGTGATTATATACCTGGCGAGGGTGTGACCATTGGCAATCGTTCCATGTACAAAATATTCATAAGCGGTTATTTGATTTGTGGTGCGTTAACAGTTATATTATATAAATAAAAATTTATATGTGCACATATATTTATTACAAAATTTTACACACTCCATAGGTCTCATTGCAATGTTGTTTGTGCTGACGATCTTCTATGATATACCGCAACTCAATCTGGGTCAACTCTTCACGGAGAGCACAAATGGTGAAACGGAAAAGCTGCGCTTATCCGGCAACAACACAACCTGCTATTCGGGCCCATCCGGTCTGTATATGCCACAGCGTGATGAGGATACTAGGCGTGCCGTAGTGCGCATACGTCCACACGGCGACGACTCACCCAGTCCCGATGAAGCACCATCTTCGCTCAATAGCGACATAAGAGTGCCATAAGCAGAGACTAGGAGCGGCATTCGCCGGATGGGATGAAGGTGGAGATGGCGTTGTTGGAGAAACTACTGCGTACATGGGTGTATATCGTTCGCAAAACACTTTTCATATCTTCGAAAAAACATAAAATAATCCAAAACCGTACTCGTATCATGCACTCAAGTAACATCTCTACAAAAATACATACATATGTATGCAGTTTTAAGGTAAATAATCAAGTATTTAGAACATACCCGTTACAAAGCATGTGCTAATGTGCCGGTTACAAATATTTCATCAATGGTTTAATTAATTTTTTTTTTTATTTTAATGAAATGAAGCATAAACAAAGACAAATCTTTCAAATGTACAAAACGAACAGCATACAATACAAAAATACCTATTTAAACTGCTCTACTCAAAAACTATACTATCTTAAGCACTAAGTAAAAAAAAAACACAGGACAATTATCAACTATCATGAAACCTTGTAGAAATACTGCAGAACTATCATAAAAAAACAAAGTGTTGTATGTTGCATTGCTACGGGGTAATGTAGGGTAGAATTAGTTGCAGGTCTACGTATTTCTAACAGCAGCTTGTAATTGTGAATACTTATAAACATAAATTAATTTAACAAATGTACTTGTATATGAACTCTACCACATTGTGAGAACATGATTAAATGCAGGTACAGTGGGTGACGAAAGTCTGCAAGCAACACATTTTTTATATTTTTTTAGTTATTAATTTTAGTTTTCAAATGTATTACATTTAATTTGAGTCGATTTTCTGCTAATTTAGTAATCTAAAACTGACAAATACGTATTTTTGATAGCTAACATAGAAAAAAATATGGCAATATGACCAAGTAGAAATGCTCATATTAGAGTAATTCAAAAGAACAAATGATGAAAGCTTAGTTATCAGAAACCTACGCACGTTAATATAAGGTCTAGTAAACATTTTGCTTAAAATTAAATGATTTATTTAGCATTGTTAGAATGTCCTAAATAATAAACACCGTTTTGCTCGATAACTTGCTACCATTTTTAAGGAAATTTCATAATGCCACTCTTATAGCAACCCTCATTCTTATTGGAAACAAGAAAAAACGTTAACTTCGGTTGCGCCGAAGCTTTAATACCCTTCACAAATAAAAGGCCCCTTACAAGAACTTGATTCCGAACGTTCAATTTGTATGGCAGCTATATGATACAGTGATCTGATCTGACCAATTTCTGCGGAGAATAATTTGTTGCCTTAAGCAATAACTTGTGCCTAATTTCGTGAAGATACCTCGTCAAATAAAAAAATGTTCCATGCAAGCACTTTACTCCGATCGTTCAGTTAATATGGCAGCTATATGCTATAGTCATCCGATCCATACAATTTCTTCGGAGATTAGATTAATGCTTTAAATAATAATACATGCCAAATTTCGTGAAGATACCTCGTCAAATGAAAGAGTTTCCCATACAAACACTTGATTCCGATTGTTCAGTTTGTATGGCAGCTATATGCTATAGTGGTCCGATATCGGCCGTTCCGACAAATGAGCAGCTTCTTGGGGAGAAAAAGAAGTGTTCAAAATTTCAGATCGATATCTCAAAAACTGAGGGACTAGTTCGCGTATATACAGACGGACAGACGGACGGACGGACAGACAGACAGACAGACGGACATGGCTAAATCAACTCAGCTCGTCACAGTGGTCATTTATATATATACTTTATATAGTCTCCGACGTTTCCTTCTGGGTGTTACAAACTTCGTGGCAAAATTAATATACCCTGTTCAGGGTATAAAAAGTGGGCAATCGAAACAGTGCTTACATGTTGGTCGTTTTCAATTATTTTATGAATATTTTCAACAATTGACCTTCCAGAACGTGTCGGATCTTTGACCGCCTTCACAAATACAAAAGAACTTACATTGATCGATCGGTTTGTATGACAGCTATATGCAATAGTGACTCGATCTGAAAATTTTTTTTCGGAGGGTGTACCATTGCCTGAGGCAACAATCCATACCTAATTTCTTGAAGATCTCTTCAAATTAAAAAGTTTTCCATACAAGCACTCGATTGCGATCGTTCAATTTGTATGACAGCTACAAGTATATGCTATAGTTGTCAGATATCGGCCATTCCAACAAACGACTAGTTTCTTGATGAGAAAAGTACGGATGCAAAATTTCAAATCGATATATCAAAAACTGAGGTACTAGTTCGCGTATATACAGACAGACGTCGACTTAGCTCGTCATAGGGTTTTTATAGGGTAACCGACGTTTTCTTTTGGGTGTTACACACCCAAAATCGTATATTTTTAACGTCTTATAGCCGAACCACGCGTGATACAGATATATTGGACTTTTTTTTAATATGGTAAACCTTAACCCTTTTAAGGATTATTGTTTGGAAGTGAGTTAAAGCTAAAGTTCGAAGAAAAACTAAAAAAAGAAAAGCTAAATGTTCTAATAACTCTGGCTTTTGTCACCCACTCCATATACAAGTATACTTATATTAATGACGATATAAATTTTAAGTTACAAAGGACATAACTAAAAAGGTGTTTTTCGCGTGTTTTTATTTATTTAGCTTCAAAATACATCGGCTTTTCAAATAACTAAATGATATTATATTAAAAACATTTAATTTACAATATATTATTTTTTTCGCTTTATCACCTAAAAAAACTTTTACCCAAAAAGCGTAAAACTTTCAATTAATTTTACTCTTTGAATATCAATGTTCTAAACGTAGCGAAATTGTTCAAATGTAGGGAATAAGATATAGACTGATTATGGACGAATGTTATAAGTAGTGAATAGATTGCTTGATCAAATGAAAGGAATAATGATTTTAGTATTAATATTAATTTTTTGTTTTTACAAAAAATATAGTTCAACAAAGATACTAATTTTGAAATTGGAAAATCAATACAAATCTACAGAATTTACGAAAATTAGAAATAAAATTTTTCAAAAATTTTTTGCAAGCTTTCTTTCGACCAAAGAATGTTATTAAAAACATTTTCAAGTTTGAAGTACAGCAAGTAGTTTGATTTTATTTAATTATGAGCGCAATTTTAGCAGGGAATTTTATATTAACATTTTAATTTTTATTATATAGTATATTTTTATGAAATTTTGTTTAAGCTTTAATAATTTTTTAATTAATCTTATAGGTAACTAAAGTTGTGTATGTATGATATGTTGTAATTGTATTATATATTATATTTAATGAATAGCGTGCATATAACTCTCCATTATCACGCATACATGAATATTTGATTACCTATATAACACAATAAATAAGTCAAGTAAAAAGAATTACTAAAAAATGAAAAACATTAAAACTGAAAAAGAACACATTGTTTAGTCACATACCCATATACATATGCATATAGTTACCGACATAAAACAGAAATTGTTTATATTTATGTAAGGATTATTTATAGAGGATAATATATAATATGTATATTAGAATGAAAGACCCGCAGATAATGGACAATGCTTTATTCGAGACATATTTAAGGAATATTCTATGACGACAACAACAATAAACACAATAATATCAATTTAATAAATATTCTTATGTAGTTTACTTTATAAGAAGAAATAAATAAAGTCAAATGTAATAATAAAAGTATATAATGATCATAAATGATATTAAAAGAACACTTCGGGCCTTCCCATTAAACAAAATGATAGTTAATTGTATTTGTTCCGTTCCATAAAATGTTAAAACGTACCATAAATGAAATATACAATGCGGATACACACAAAGCTATGTAAAAAGACCAAATGAAATGATGGTCGATTATAACTCAAACATAAATAATAAATATAGTAATGTGCAAGAATAAAATAAAATTTGTAAAATAAGAATACAATTGAATGATCTTCTAATGCAAAAGTTTGTTATATTCAACGATTATTGGAAGGGTCCAAGTATGTATTTCATAAACATATGTATGTTTGCTGAGGTTTTATGTACCTACAATATAAATTGTATTATACAAGTCATTTACAAGTAAGAGTAAGCACATTTTACTAACCATATACTTTTTCGCAGTATAAAATTAAAATTTATTCAGCTATATAAAGTTATACAAGATTTCATTTATTTACGTACATACGTATAATGTCTGAGCACGATCATCTATATATTATATATACATACATAAGTTCACAGAAAAAAAATAAAGAAATCACTATGAACAGCAGTAGCCAGTTGTAGTTTTTTGGTTATCATTTTTGGTATCATTGGTTATAATTTGTACGTACAGAAAATATATGTTTAATTATTATATAAACATATGTTACAAAAATAAATATAACTACAAATTTTGTAAATTGCTGCAATATTTGCTAAAAGTGGTAAAAATTCACACATACGAGTATATACCTAACCTATTGTAAGTAAGTACATTAAAGCGCATCTATAACATTTGAAAAGTATTGCAACAGATAAAATTGTTATAAAAGCATAACTTGTCTAAATTATGTAATCATATGAACAAATAAATTTATCATGTGTAGCGTGAATGACTAATTGATTAAAATAGAATTTGTTCAGGTAAGTATGCACCTTACTTATTCTGGCTTTTTTTTATAGAATGCATTGTCCAACACTGTTCGGCTTGCAATTTTTGACAATTCTGCATTGTCATCTATTTACAGTTATTTTCTTAAATTTTTTAACCTCATCAAATTTTTGCAACATCAATTGAAGAACGTTTTTAATTTAATTTATGTAACAAAAATAAAATTATGGAAGTGTTTTTAAATGAAGAGCTCTCATCTGAGGCGAAAAAGGATATGCGCCATGCATATCTACGCGAGTGCGGTATAACCGACAAGCTCAATGACATTTTAAATAAATTATTGCAAGCTAGCGTAAAGCCAGATAATCCGTTAGATTTCATACGCGAGGAATTAGGGGATAAACCCATACCGACGGAAACTTTTGAAAACATGGAGCACGAATTAGATGATGCGCATCGTGAAATTCGTCGTTTACGCGGCATATTAAAAGAACTTGGCGTTAATAATCTGGACGAACAATTTCATGACGCAGAAGCGGGGCCAGATGAGTTTGAAAATGTGGCCGGTGAATTTAGTAATTCATTGACTATTGGGGAGATGAATGATGAATACTCAGGTGGACAACATACTTAATAAATTAACTAAGTTAAAAGTAAATTTAAAAACAATTTAATTATTTTAATAATACTGAATAAATTAATGTACAAAAGTCGGTGCAGTACTCGTAAGTGATGGCGTCCAAAAGCAAATAAAGAAATGATTTACCAAATTACAACTTTAAAAATTGAGGTAATTTCATTTGGTATATAATATAAGAGGTTTTCCTTACAATTTATGTATTTATATAAAAAGTATCATATATTTTGTGTTTTTCTTTTTCCCAAATCTGGTTATTAAATCTGCATTCAATTTGCGAAAATTTGATATTAAATTAAGTAGAGGATAAAAGTTCGGTTATTCCATATAATAGATTCAAGTCTTGCATTTGATTTCTGATATGAAAATCAAGAAGAACTAAGGGTATAAATTAAACCAAGCCATTTTCGCTTAAACCCTAAATGCGACATTTCATTTCCTTATCCCCTGATATAGTGGTACTAACAATCCAACACTTGGTACCGTTTCCAAGAAAACCTAGTCTAGATCCTCAAAGGGACTGCTACTAAAGAAGCATATTGTAGAAGTATTTTGAAACTTTTTTTTGTGCTTCAAAACGTACCTGACTTCCGAAATCTCAGTGGTACGAAAATTTTCACGCGTCAATGCGTTGCACGTTTTTCACCCAAAATTCCTTAGACATTGGTAAAATTATGTTATCGGTAAAAATTCCTCAAATAATTTTGAAGAATACTACCCAGTTGACAGTATTTGGCGGGATGAAAATCCGGGTTCTTTCGAGTTACGTTGTTCTGACTCATGGGGAATGATGGGGAACAATCAATTATGAGGTACGTTTTAGATTTCTTTATCTTTGCCCCAGGTACTGCCTGAAAGTGACCTTGTTTCTGTCGCGGAGTTTGTGGACTTTCGGACCTCGGGACGTTGCCTAATGTATATAAAAGTGACCACTAAATAGTCGATGCGAGCGTAAGATTGATTTTAGATGCATTTGTGGAAAATGACATTAAATTATAAATACACAGGGAAAAGGGCTGTCTGTATTTGGTGATGAGGTAGGTCTGATATTTATTTTCTTTATTTGATTGTATTCTATGCAAACGAATTGGTGTCAAATAATTGGTTTCATTGTGGTAAAATATAAGGAATTCATCATCATAACAAGATATTCAGTAAAAGAGCTAAAAAGCAAGGGTCGTAAGCCGAAAAGTGTTTCTTTGACGTGTTTTAGTAAGAATTAAAATTTTCGCAAACAGATCCTGCCGCAGGAGCTAGATTATTTTTGGATTGCAACTGCCCCTAAACATTTATGTTTTCCACCCAAAACCCCTAGTAAAACAGAGCCCTTTTTATTAATATTTTTTTTTATTGAATTTCAAAATGAATTTTATTCCTTTTTGTTTAGTTACTTATAGAATAAACTTAAATGGTAAATTAAATTGTATGCATATATATTTTTTTTAATAATTTTAATGGTATTATTTTTTTTAAGAATTGTGTATTTTCTTGTTTTTAATTAATTAATTTATTCATAGTTGTGTGTATTTGTTTGCATATTCTTAAAACGAAAAAACACTAAAACCAAAGGGAATAGGATTTTATATTTTTAGTGCGAAATACGTTGCTTTTCCATGTATACATAATTGAACGTATCGCATATTAATTTTTTGTTTTTTTTTTTCAGTTTTATTTCAGATGCATGCTCTTATAAAATTGTTGCTTGTTATAGCCTTTTGTATATAATTATTGCGGCTGGTCTGTTTATTTTTTTTTTTTTGAATTTTTTTTATAAGAGAGGCATGTTAGAAGAGACGCATTTGGTGTAGTGTCGTACCGAGGCCAACATCACTGAAATTTATTTCTTCACTGCAAAACTTGTCATCTGTCTACTATCATGCAACATGATGTTGATTTTTACTGATCTTGATTTCTAAGCTTCTCTCAACTGACTTTTTTTTTAGCTTCCGTCTGTTGTTTGACTTAGAAGCATCTAAAATGCAATGCTACCTGTGAATTTATGTAATTTTACAGTTAATTTTGGGGTTTTGGACAATTTTACCTTTATATTTTTTTGTATTTCTTGTTCTATTTGCATAATGTGTTTGTAGATTAAACTTCCACATAACTTATGATATTATTTTATTGCATGTATATATATATATATTTGCGGTTGCTAACGGCATTTATATCTACTTTATGTGTGTGTCTACATATTATTAATATGTATTTTTTATGTGTTTGTTTTGTTACGAATTGCCCCAAATATGTATATAATAAACTGTTAAATTTTTTAAATATTTTATGTGTATACGTTTGAAACTTTGTATGCTAAAACCTAATTTAATGAAACTTACATGGGCGTGTCTGCACTGCTAATAATTAAAAAGGAAAACTATTTTATTCCTTATGCATATGTATATGTTTCACTTATGTTTAAATATCTATATTTTGTTTAATATTTTTCCTATTTTTATTTTCTGCCTATTAGCATGAATTTCTTACAAAAGAAATGCATTTTTCAACACGTCAAAAATTCTCGTCTCATACTTTTTTTGTAAATCATTTTGCATTAAAATTAATATTATTTTGTCCTCTTAGCCATTTTTATCATACAAATTTTAGGTGCATTGTTGTATGAACTACATATGTATATATATATATATATTTCGAAAACATTACAATCTACAATATAATTTGCTGATATTTGAATGGCTAGTTTTAATATGTAATTTTAATGTATGCTTCATTTCTGTTAGAAAAACTGTTTTTATACAGTTTATTTAATAGCTATACGCTTGCTTTACAAGTCAAGAGTCAATAATAATTTGCACCCGAAACGAAGAAAAATGTAATATACATTTTTCCTATCTCTGATTAACATTTATTTATGTTAAATGTGTGCAATTTTTTCAATGGGAATGAGTTTAACATACACATATAACTATTAATTTCGTCCCTGCATAACTTTAAAGTTCTTTATTTTGATATTAAATCGCCGTTTAAATATTGCCTCAACATACTAACAGTGTTTCCCTTGATTAGCAATGCAACTATGCTCATATTAGTATTCTTTATTTTTATTTTTATATTTGATATAGTATGGTTTTGTTATTTGTTTCAATTTGTTCTTTTAAGCGATGGAAATCAGAAATTATTATATTTCAATACAACGAAATTCAAATCTTTCTGCTGTAACTCATAATAGCTTTAATAAATTTGAAATATAAAAACGCTGCACTTGTTATGCCTTGACTCAAAGTAGATTTTAATACAAAGATATATGAAGCGCTCATATCGTAAATAGCTTTGCTGCTGGCGTAGTTTGTGCGCCTCTTTTTTTCTGGCATTACTTGAAAACAGCGCTGTAAAAAGTACGTAAAATTAGTATTTATTTACATGTATTTTTTAAGGTCCACTAACATTCGCGAACTATGCGTATTGCAAGTTATAGGGTCAATGGCTCTCTTCTTTCAATCAATCTAACAATACGAAAGGTGTTCATTCAACGCGCAACTCCGCATAAATTGGATAATTTTTTTTACATGCCAATAGCTTATCTAATCTGCTGTGGCTTTAAACATAAAAGTAAAAACTAAAACATATACAACTAATATACAAATAACCATAACATATATACTTCTTACAAAAAAATCATTAATATAAATATAGGTGACGTGGTTAACGGTATAAATTGTCGAAACACTTGTAATTATACAAACAAAAAAAAAAGTTTTTTAATGCCAAGCAAGTCCAGCTTTGATATTAACAAAAACCTGCAATTAGTCTGTAGTTCGCTTTTTTTTGTTTTTGTTTAATTATTTTTTAGTGTCAAAAACGTATTTGCTTACTAAATAGCACATAATTAAGCATTTAATGGAAGAAAAGTTTTAATAAAAATATAAGTAATACACATCAACATCATTTCGTTTTATGCATATATCTATTCTACACTCCCTTCATGTCCTATCTGAAGTGCTAACTGTGTTGTGTTATACCTATCTTTTTTTTACATACATTCTAAAACTAATGTACACTTTGTTCGAACGTTTTGCTGTTTCAATTTATTGCTAGATTTGCTATATGGTCAGATTAACGACGCCACAGATAGCATTGACATCTTGCACCATGCCTTAAATGTCACCATTTCGCATTAAAAAGAAATGTTTTTGTTTATGCTGCTGGTGTGTCTGCTGCTATAGCGTGTATGAGTATGTGTCTGTGTGTGTTTTTCGGAGCTTATTCAAATTGTTACTTCTCTTTGTGGGAATGCGATAACTGCATTATAACACTACTATTCTTAAATGACAATTACTCTCTCCTAACTAATTATAGTTTCTATTTCCGACTTCTGGTCGGCCGATTACTGTTCGAACTACCGCCATTGCCACCGCCGCCACTGTTGCTTGAGGTGGCAGCTATGGTTTGCTCTGATGTTGTTGCGTTGCCCGCAGTTGTTGTGCTACTAACCACATTCGTGATTTCCACAGTGCTGTTGCTGTTGACCTTCTTGGTAATCGACGCAATACTATTGTCCGCTTCGGTTGTACCATCTTGTGCTGCTATGTAGATGTGTATTTATTAGGACATACTCAAAAATATAATTTAGATTTTGATGTCATACTTTTACTTTTTGAATTGGTTGATTTTGAGGCATTTGGTGTTGCTGGAGTAGCAGCAGCAACAGTTGTTGTTGTAACACCGGCAGTTTTCTTTGCTGGAGTTGGTGCAATTTCCGTAGGTGCTGCGCCATCTGTGGCTGCTTTGCGTTTGTTCGCTCGTTCACCACGACTGCTTGCCGTTGGAGTCGACTAAAAAGGAAAATCAATATTAATTAATAATTTTCATTGAAATTCAGAACGAAAAAATCTGATATAAAATTTGTATAAAAGTGTATTCGCATTCAATCGGCTCTTTTTATACTCTGAACAGTGTATTTTAAGTTTCTTACGAATGAAACCTAGTATACCCTTTAAAATATATATATGTATGTGTCTGTGTATACACGAACTAATCCCTCCGTTTTTGAGATATCGATCTGCAATTTTACGCCCGACTTTTTCTTCCCAAGAAGCTGCTCATTTGTCTGAACCGCCGTTATCGGACCATTATAGCATATATCCGCCATACAAATTAACAAGTCATTGTACGGAAAATATTTTTATTTGGCATATATCTTCATAAAATTTGGCTCCGAAGAAATTATTTAGATCGGGCCACTATAGCATATCACTGTCATACAAACTGATCGATCAAAACACATTTTTCGATTTTTATTTGTAAAGGGTATTACAGCTTCGGTGGAACCGAAGTTAACGTCTTTTCTTGTTTCATTTAACTCTGTTTATATTTTAAACCCACGCTATATATATAATATAACAAATTTACTACATTTATGAGTTCATACAAACCTTTGCCGGCAGGTTTTTAGTTCGCGCTGTCGTCGAGCTAATTGGCGATGCCGCCCTAGCCTTTGCCAATGGTGAGCGCTGTGCCCGTGGTGACGCCTTTGAAGCTGTTCCTGTATTCTTTTGATTTGGTTTATATTCTGCATCAGAATCATCGCTGCTGTCGTTTTCCTCGTCTGTAGTTGACGACTTCCTTGATTTCGATTTACGTTTGGTGGCCAATTTTCTTTTCTTTGTCGAAGATCTAACACCGTTATCACCAGCAGCATCGCTGATGATATTTGCACGACCCCGTTTGCGGCCCTTCGTAGCAGACGTGGCTGATGAGGAGGCGCTTGCATTGTATTTGGCAGTTGTTGGTGTGCCTATTTCATTATTACCACTGCGACGAGATTTTCGAATAGCAGTGGGAGTTGTGCCCGTCGCAGATTTCTTTTCAATTTGAGATTCATCTTTGTACAGTGATAGATCAACTGAAAGAATATGAAGAATATTGTATTAGCTTAAAGTCAGGATAACTGTGTGTGTATATAGCCTATATTTGTTTGTACTTACGCCCATCGGGATTCTCCTCTGTGAGTTCAGGTCTTGGTACCAGTCCTTTCTCTACATCGATAGCTTTCTTGAGTATACTCTCTATGCGTGCCTGCTCCTTTTTCGGTAAACTGAGATGACCCTTGTCGACTCGTTTCAGTTCGACAGTTGTGAGCACACACTCTATGTCGGTGTGATCATAGAAATCAGGTATATAAATGCCACTGTTATTCGGATCTTCCGATAGCCAACGAATGCTAATGCGTGGTGATGTACGATAAACATTTTGCATCGTTTGACATAGGTAGAAAGTACCTTCTGCATTGCGCACCGCCATATATTCATTTTTGTAGAAAACGATCAACTTGTCTTCCATGGACATGGGCTTTGGTGAATTGGAAGCTTCGCTGGCTGACAATTTTGTGATGTATGCCAATTCAGGCAGTGGACTTTGAAATGGTATAGTTTTGAGACGGTGGCGAGAACTTTTGCGATCACTAGCGCTGGTGCTGGGCCCTTGCTCGGGTTTGGGTGTTATTGGTGTGGCGGGCGCATCGACGGCGGAGTTACTGTTGCTGCTGCTAACACCGTTCTTCGATTTTCGCGGCCGACTGCTGCTCGATACTTTTTCGGTTTTTTCAACCGTTGCCTTCTCCGATGATTTTGTTGCCGCTTTCGGTTGACGGCTTGAACGCTTAACTGGTGTACTAGTTGCGTCGATGACAGTGCTATTCGTCGAATCTGGCGCAGCTTCGGCTGCTTTTGATTTTGTGCTCTTTATAGTGGCATGATTGTTATTGCTGCTGGCGTTGTTGCTCTGCGTTGATTGATCGGCCGCCGACGATGTTGCTTGAGCAGCTGTTGTGGATGCCTTTTCTGACTTTGTATTTTTAATTTTCTCTTCTCTAGGCTTCTCAGCGATTACAATTGCATTGCCTGATTGACGCTTATCTACCTCGTTTGAAGCTGCGTTGACTTTAGGTTTCGAGTCCACAATTGTTGCGGCAGCTACCGCTGTTTTAAAGTCATTTATCGCACTTGAAGTTTCTTTCTTCTCTGTGCTTATTTGTTTATTGGCTACATTATCTGAATTAGTTACAGGCAATTCAGGCTTTATCTTGGTGTTATCCGTTTTTTCAGTATCTTGAGGTGTTGCCGCTACTTTGGGTTCAGCATTTTCATTACCTTCTTTAGGTGCTAAAGCTGGCGATTTATTGGTTTTCTCGACGGACTTTGTATCTTCGGTTTCCTTAGTTGCAGGTAGGCTTTTTTCATCTTTATTAGTCGTTTCTGTAGATAACTCCAATTTCTTCGCGCTCTAAAATAAAAGATTTACATTAGACCACAGATTCCGTCAAAATTTCAAATACAACTTAATTTTGTTTTTATAATTACCTTATTCTCGTCCCCTTTGTTGCCCTGATCAGTCTTAGACTCGGTCTTGACGTTACTGTCTTGGTCCTTTACAACAATTAGCTTGCTCTGCTCTATCTTCATATCGCTGACCTTCTCACTGCCAACCGTAATGCCACTTACACTATCTATGGTCGCTTTATTATCCACAATAGCATTTGACTTTTCGACCGCACTGTCCGTTTCTGTCAGTTTCTTAGCTTTGGCATCCGCCAACATAACAGCATTTGTCTCTTTGGCAGCTACAATATCAACAATCTTTTCGGTTTTCGTCTCTGCTACAGATGGTTTTGCTGTGACTGAAGCTGAGGATTGATCCTCTTTAGCTTTTGCTGGCGCATCATTCGACTTTTCTGCGCCTTTGACTGCTTCGGTCGTTTCAGTTGTAGCACACTTAACATTCTTATCGGCATTTGTAGATGGTGTAATATTGGCACCAGTGGCCACAGGTGAGGTCGGTATTGAATTGATAGCCTTCTGTGTTGCTGTAGCTTGATCTGTACCACTTGAGATACCACTGTTTGCAGCGGTTGGTGCTGTGATGGTAGTTAATGCCGGAGAAGTCGTTAGTGCGCCAGTCGTTGCTGGCAACTGTGAAGCCGACGACGGCGAGGGTGCTGACGTTGCTTGTTTCGTAAGCGGTACAGGATTGACGGACTGCTGTGGTGCCTTATTCGATCCGGTCGTTATTGAGGCACTAGATGACATAGCTGCCGAACCAGTAGGCACTGAACCACCAGCTTTAGCCGTTGATGCTATGTTGGTAGTGGCTGTAGTATTACCACTAGACGATACAGCTGACGGCTTCTGAAAGTGAGTGGGGAATGGTGGTGGTATAGCACTAACAACTGGTGATGTTTTACCAGCGCCGAATTTGTTTTGTTGATGTGCGGCTGTTGGTGCTGCTGTCGACGTGCCTGATTTTGCCGGTAGCAATGAAATGGAGGGCGTTGGAGCCTGTTTGGTGCCGACACTTGGGGTAGCGTTAACGCCTCCACCGCTGGAGATCGCAGCGGTGGTTGACGTGGTTACTGGAGCACTACTCGCAGTGTTTTTAGCAGCTTGTTGCGCCACACTGCCGGGTATCATACCTACATTACCTGGCACCGGTGTGATTTGTGTGCTAGGCGGCAAATTTGGAGCTTTTAATTGATTACCAATTGCTGTGGTTGGTAGTGGAGCTTGTGGTGGTGGCTGTGTTGATGCAGCGCCGCTACCACCTTTATTGCCACTGGGTGTGGGTTGGGGTGCAGCTGATGGTTGTGTGGGTGCAGCTGTGGGGAAATAACGTAAGCTCTGTTGGAATTGTTGGAGTGCCTTTTGTTGTTGTTGTTGGAATTGTCCATGTAGTTGTTGCTGTTGATGTGCCGTCAACAAGGGTTGAGGTTGCTGCTGTTGTTGTGGTGATGGTGGCGGCGGTTGTTGATGAGTTGGATGGTGTTGAGCTTGCGCCGCTTGTGCCGGATGTTGCTGCTGTTGTTGATGCTGTTGGTGTTGTTGATGTTGGTGCTGATGTTGTTGCTGCTGCTGATGTTGTTGCATTTGATACTGTAATGTTTGCAATTGTTGAATGATATTTGTTGGCAGCGCCTGCAATTGCTGCTGGAACTGATTCAGTGCAGCATTAGGTGCGCCAGCACTACCATTCGGTTGTTGTTGCTGATGTTGTTGAAAAGTTTTATTTAGCAGTTCAGCGGCGGCTGGAGTCCTGGTGAGTGCTAATGGTTCACCACCGCCTCCTCCGCCACCACCAATTCCTACGCTACCGCCGCCACGATCCTTTTGCTGATGTTGCTGTTGTTGTTGGTGCTGCTGTTGCTGTTGATGTTGCATTTGAAAATGTAATAATTGTTGTTGCTTCAACATATTTTGAAAACGTTGTTGTTGCAGAAATACATTTAGCTCAGCCTGCGATGATTGCGGCAACGTATTTTGGCCATGAACCAAATTCTGCATTTGCTGTTGTATACCGGCTAAAGTTTTTGCAACCTGCTGATTATTCGGTCCATTCGGCGGTATCCCTCCTCCCATGCCGCTGCCGCCGGCACCAGGTGGCTTCTGATTATAGCTCATGTTCGCATAAAAAAATTTGAGAGGGATGTGGTATTAAGTTATTTCCCCGAAAACTGAATAGAAGAAAACAGTTAGGAATTAGAAATTGGAAGTCATCATCTCGGTTTTCTAGAAAACTCCGGGAAGAGAATTACTCAAACCAAACAAAATGTGAACATGGAAAATACTGCTAGAGAAAAATATTGACAATACCTCATAGAAAGTCGCTAATGGTTAGTTATAACCTTACTAGGTTTAAAGCATTATTTATCTCCCGAGACACAAATACTGGCTACTGTCGTTTTGCAACATGTACCCGGAAGCTTCCGAGAACCTAATTCTATATCATTAGCACCCAGCAGGATACTTGAATTAATCAGAGTGTTGACTTTGTGTCAGGAGGCACAATATATTATTATCCATTTAGGTAAAAAAAAAATAGTTTATCACTAAATACTTGCTTCAACTTTTTGAGAGTAGCAAAAATGTCATAACCTTCTTACTTTTCTGACGTATTCGATGTTCATATAGATTTGTTTGTGTAAGAATATTATAAAGTGTGAACATTAAAAGCCTTCTCATTGATGAATGTTGGGTTTATCAGTATTGCATACTTCTACATGTATTGTGACATATGTACATATGTATCATAGATATTATATATCTACCTATGGTATATAGGAGATTAAAATTTGTGCAGACATGATATTGAAAGAGAAATGTTTGGCATGTGCTTTGACTGAATCAATTGCTAATTTATCTGTGCGTTGCTACTAAGCGTTTCGCGTTCAACGATCTTTTGTTTACAACGCAAAAACGTGGACTGTATTGTCAGGAAAATTAATAGAAAATACAGGTATGTAAATTTGTTTCCATACATACGTATATAAATAACAAAAAGTGTGCATATTTAAGACTAATAGGTACATTTTGGAAATTGGTCCTTAAAATTGTGGGCCCTTGCAATTGTTTGCATCACTTGACCTTGACTAGCACCAAATTTTGACATCATTAAAATCTTTTTAAATAATTAACACATTATTCATTCAAACTATCTCCGAATTATAGCTAAAATGTTCTATGGTAATACTTTTAATGTTAAATTTACGCAGATAATAATAACTGCCCGTACCCACAAAAAATTTTAATTATTTTTAATAATAATATTTTTAAAAGTAATATTTGCATAGTATGTACAAGTATATGTGTACAAATCTGTTTTCTAACAAACCAACCCTTTAATTGCATAACCTGCACATACTTTCAACAATGTATACACAGCCTGACCCTTCTCCGTATTTCTACACAAATAAGCACGACAGGAAGTTCGGTTTGATGAGTAAAAATAAATTGTTGGCAAACGCTTAAGCTTACCAGCCAGTCTAGTTAACCAACCACCCACATTTACATATGTATACCTACCTTTTAGTTACGAGAGAGGGCAACAAGCTCGACAAGAATGTTTAAAAAAGCTATCAAACTCACCCACCGCTCTGCTAATCTGTAAAAATGAAATGCCGGTTACTGTTATGTGGTTAGGGCATCAGGCTACATACGAATATGCAGACAATTTGACACACAAAGCGAAAATCAATTTTCCTTTTCAATAGTAGGTTTTTTACCTAGATATTTTGCATGTACCACATCTATATGTACATTAGTTTTTGTTTAGTTTCAAATGAAAATGATTTGCCATAATTTAAGGCTTAACAAACACGAATTTAAGTATGACACAATTTACGATAATACATAAAAGCTAATAACCGAAAAAGACAAACATATGTATATATGTACATCTGTATGTTTGTGTACATAAATACTTCCAAATACAAAGAAACAAACAAGTAACACAACACTTAAACCTGTTACGTTAGCACATTTATTTCATGGAGATTCAAAAAACACTTAAGTTAATTTATTGGAGGGCATATGTTCATTCTTGAACAATGCTTTATACACCTGTTCTCAATCCTTCATTTGTAAAGTATTCATTAGAAGTCCTTATTTAATTAAGCAAAATATTTTAGAACGAACTAGTTAAAAACAAGTACGCTTGCGTCATATTCTACACAAATAGAAACCGGTGATGGGAAAAACTGGTCATACATACTTAAATTTTAACTCATATAGTATTTGTAGGCAATATTGAATTTCAGCAATAGAGAATTTTAGAATTTAATTTTTGTCGTGTTCATACTTATGCTAATATAAAAGAATAACATTTTTACTGTACCTCTCCTAGCTCATTATTTCACCTAAGTTGTACCTATTTATCTGTTTGTTGCGCCACACACGTCCGATAGACATATGCGTGTGCGAAACCGAATTTCAAAAACATAACAACCAATTTCAATTCAAATTCCGGCAACATCAATAAATCATTTGCTATTGTTGCTTTCGGTATCGAGCCAATATTGGGCGCGCAATATTCGTTGGCCGTTAATCGACAACAAGAAAACAAACGATGTGGAGCATAGCCACCCAAAACTCAAGCGGCATTATATGCTTAATAAGCAAGCAGAAATCCAGAGAAAGCAGAACATGCGATAGTGGAGCAACGAACAACAAAGTCATGACGCGACGTCGAAGCAAAGCCAAGACACGGCACAGCCTGTATGCTTTGCTGACTTTCTTAGCATGTGGGGTTACGGGCATTGTGGCGGGGCACCAAACATGATAGTCAAGTGGTGCGTGCTCCGCGCGAAGTATTGCGCGGTTTAGACTACTGCTTCTGTCGTTTCTGTGCTGACCGCGCTGCTTTCGCACAGAATTGCTAAATCCAAAACTAACGACACTGCCCGCGCGCTATCCTCTTTATAAGAAAAAAAAAACACACACACACAATTACACATACACGTATATGCACTAATGTCGTGCGGTTCTCTTGCTTCTCTTTTTCATATGGTTTCAAACATAATACATCTCCACTTACTTTTAATCTGTGTATCCACAAAACTCGGCTATTAATTTGGCCGGAATATAAAGTAGTTTTCTATATTTTATAATAATTCCTTAATATATTTCGTCGGCAATTGCGCACATTTCTTTATACTTTTTTACCACTGTGTGAACTTTTTTCTTTAATGTTCCTTTGCTTCTCTTCCTTTCCGTTCTTCTTAACCAACTGCTGCGGCAACGACCGAAATTATTCTTCGATTTTTCACTAGCAATTTTCATATGAAAATAATTGCGAAAAATACTCAGTTCTTATATACACGTATAGCACATTCTGTCCACTTTAGTCTTATGCCTATTTTTTACAATTTTATTTATTCTTAAAAGCGAAAATTTTATATTTTTCTGCGCTCAAGACGAGAAAATGAAAATTTTTTAGAGAAATTGCACGACAAACGAACGACACGAACGACAAACGAGGAAACCGAAAAAAAACTCTACACCTTGACTTCGACTCTCCATACGTCTATAGATGGCGTCCGTTCAGTGTTGCATTGTCCGTTCGTATCAATGCAGCCATTTAGTGTTGGGCACCACTGTACACTGTCCCCAAAATAAACGTTTTAGTTATTAAATTGCAAATTAATAATTAATGTAAATAAAGTTTTACTTATTATCATCATATATTATCTCGATCATAATATACTTTACCAAAGTGCATTATGCGTTTATCTGAAAATTAAGCTGTCAATTCAATATGAATAATATTAGTTGTACGACTAAATCGAGCCACCATTTTTCGTGAAATAAATATTGCATAATGAGTACCTTTTAAAAACTTTAACAGTGAATAATTAGTAGAATTAACGAAAAAATTATTTAGTTAACTGTCTTGCTTATTTATCATGGAAATTTGGCGTTTAATAATCACCAATATGGCAACACTTTATAGGTGCATTGTTTTGTTTTATTCACATATGTTTTGCGATTGTGAAATAAAGTGAGAGCTGACAAAATTAGCTAGACGTTAAAATATTACTAATATTTATTAAAAATGGGAAAAGAGCAAATTGCGCTTCCAGATGAGGACTTGGACTGGATTCAATTGCGCCAGGATTTTGGCTCATTTCAGCCAGAAACCACCAAAGAAAAAATGTTGCGCAAAATCAAAGAGAACCCAGTTGTTCCGATTGGTATGTAATAGCTGCTCCCTAGATATTTCCGTTTCAAGCTGAAAATAATTATATAAGTGAAAAGAAATTGAATTACGACAATTATTTCGTCATTTCATCTAAACATATAGGTTGCTTGGCTACCGCTGGTGCATTATCCTATGGACTATATAGCTTTCGAAATGGCAATCGACGTATGTCTCAGATAATGATGCGCACACGTATTGCTGCGCAAGGCTTCACGGTGCTCGCATTAGTCGCTGGCGTCGTTATGACGTATGACACCAAACAATAGAGGCAGTTAGTCTGGTGTGGCAGATACAACCAGTTGCTAAAAAGAGATGGGTGTGTGTAATAACTAAAGTATCATTTAGCCACTCATCTACTAATAATAATTAGTATAGTGTTGAATATGTTATATGTTTCTAAGTAATAATTTGTTTTCAATTATTAAAAAAATTTTTTAGCTAAAGCCAAATAAGCGATGTGTCTATTTTAATTTGTGGACAGCTATTTTTATAAACTGAACAGGGTATATAAACGAAGTTGTAACACCCCGAAGGAAACGTCGGAGGTCCTATAAAGTGTATAGCATATAAGTGATCAGCGAGCAAGAGATAGCCTTGTTCTTTTGTCTGCCCGTCTTTCCGTCCGACCATCTGTTTGTATATACTCAACCTAATCCACAAATTTTGAGATATCGAATCTGAAATTATACATAGCTGTCATACAATCTGATCGATCAAAGTCCAGTTCTTCTATGGAATATTTTGTATTTGTGAACGAAATTATAGCTTCTTGTTAATAGTTTTTATTCGTTTATTTTATATACATACATATATTTACGTACGGAATTGAAAGGGGAGTTCTAACGGATGATATACAGCTGTGTTCATAAAAATAGCCGTGCTCATGAGCTGCAACTTTAAACTTAATTTTATATATCAAAAAGTAAAAGAATGAATGTTCACAAATTTAATTTTGTTTTAACTTTGTGATTATTTTAAACAAAAACAAATCAATTTATTATTCAAAATGTTGTTAATTTTTCTTACATTATTAATTTAAACAAAAAAGTGCTGTTTACAGCTGTTTATAAAAATAGCAGCGTGTAATGAAAACAGTGGAATTAGTTGAAAAAAACATTGTTGAACTCCAAAAAACGATTTTAATTTGTTTGCTTGGGTTAGTACTTAGTCGTGTACCCATTATTTTTTATTACGGCCTGGCATCTGCGAGGCATAGAATCCATCAAGTCCTGGCAGCGCTTGACAGGGATCTGCTCCCATGATTTTTGAATAACCTTCCAAAGCTGTGATCGAGATGTTGGATTTGCATTTGCAACATATCGTTTAACATCTCCCCATAGGTTTTCAATTGGATTTAAATCCGGAGACTGCGCAGGCCATGACATAAGATCGATCCGCTTTGATGCCATCCAGCTTTTGACTAGTTTGCTTGTATGTTTGGGGTCGTTATCTTGTTGAAACGTCCATTTTAGTGGCATTTCCCAATTGGCATAAGGAAACATAACATTTTTTAATATGTTAACACATACAGATCGATCCATGCTCCCATCAATCATAAATATAAGGCCCACTCCACTGTAAGAAAAACATGCCCATACCATAATACTAATCCGCCGTGTTTAACTGTCTTCAAAGTGTACCTAGCCCTTTCCACCAAATAACACAATTTTACTTTCGTCACTCCACAAAATATTTCGCCACTTTGTAATGGGCCAATTAAGGTGACTTTTGGCGAACTCTAAACGTGCTTTGACATGTCTGGTGGCAAACAGTGGAACTTTTCGTAGATGGCACGCTTTGAGATTTTGTTCTTTAAGACGTCGCCGAATAGTAACGCCACTAACATTGAAGCTTAAGTCATTTTTTATTTTGCTGGACGATGCAAAAGGCTGCAAAAGGCCCTGCTATATCGCACAATAGATCGGTCCTCATGAGGCGTGTTTTTTCGTTGGATACCACGATTTCGGGCATTTCTTTAAAGTTTAAAGCATTATGAATCATTTTAGCAGAACATCCACATATTTCTTGTATGCCTTTATATGTTTTTCCCAGGTTTCTTAGTTGCACTATAATATTTCTTTTTTCAGGAGTACAATATTTGCCCCTGTCCACTAAGTTAAAAACTATAAATTTATTTTACTGTTTTCTAATGTTAATAATAGTTACTAACACAAAACCACTTACTTTTTATCAATTAAACGTCTTAACAAAATTTTTTTGGCTTATCAAGAAACGCACTGCTATTTTAATGAACAGCCAAAGACTGGTGCTTCTAGCAAAACGACTTGTTCATTTGCTTAAATCTCGCAAATCTAACGGAATTTTTTCGTTTCTTCCTTATACACATTCCATTCTACGACAACAATGCGTAGACGTTGGAATAATCGTAACAGAACTTGAAAAAAAATAACATTACTTGATTGCATTTCTCGCACTGCTATTTTTGTGAACACAGCTGTACATACTTTTAGTCTTCTACATTATTGACTATTATCAAGTAGTTGGATTACGTACGTTATTATGGTTCTCCAATCGAAAAAGGTAGCTACTACTAAATTCTTCTATAGTTTCTTTTACAGTGGGCATTTTTAAGTCTTGGCGGAGGACGTTGTTATTGTTGTTGTTGTAACGGTTATCTAATCCCCGCTTGGGTGATAATTTATAGTTTGGTTGTCGTCGAGGTCATCCAGTAGGCCCAGGAAACGAGCTGTTTCGACGGGGTCGGACCCTAGGGAAGTGGGTGTTATCCAGAACGAAGTTGCATTGTTGCGGACTCTAGATTCACGAAGCAACTCGAACTCTACGTCTGCGATGGGTGGTGGTTATATATATGAGTAGCTTGTTCTTTAAATTGAGACGGAATCTTAACTTTAGAAGCCAGTACAGATGCGCAAACCTTAACCTAAGCTGGGTTCTATTAATTTTCCCGTGGTCTATCCATGTACGTCTCTAATCAATTGTAAGTCCCATATATTTTGCGCTTGTGCTTGTTGATAGCAACTGACCACATAAGGCCACTTGGGGACATATTTCGAAGCTAATGGAGAGGTGACGATAGGCGCCTTCTAAGAGATCAAAGGTGCTTCTGAGAATGCGTCTCACGCAAGTGTAACAGAAGTACTAGAGAAAAGGAACGTAGCAGCACCAGTACGCACCGCTGTCAAGGGTACGCGGACGATATTGTCACATTAGCAAGAGGCAAATTTGAGAACAAGAAAACTCTCAAGCACGTGTTGCTAGGCTCCACAGCAGTCTGTAAACGCAGAATAAAGGCCCTTGGATCTAAGGGATCACATCGCCTCAATAGCACCCAGCAGGATAATGGAGTTTATCAGTGTGCTGGGCCTATGTGATGCGTTGATGCGGAGAGGGCACAATCGACCTTAGGTCGCGGTGCATGCATCAATCTAATTCTATTCTATTCTACACCACTTTTATTGAGTTTTCAATAATAATGCCAATGTTTTGTTCGATAACATTATGTAATAATAATAATGTAATAATTGACATATTAAGGGTAATTTTGTGATTTCACACTCCCTCCCACTTGTTTGGTCTTTTCCTTACGCATATGACTGATGCAGCCTGAGTTATAGAACGAGAAGCTTCTATGGGATGTGAGTCTGTGTGTGTGGACAATTGAATGTCATTGGGGAATAGTAGTGTCTGCCCAGGAGGTAAAGATTACTCTTGTGTTTTCGATGGGCTGTTTTTCCAACATTGGAAGGAGAAATGCTCCTAAATGAACGTCCGTTGTTGAAGATCCGGCCTTCGGCCCAACAAATACTGCTCTGATAGTAGGGCATTCTGCATTTTTACTGGAAACATTCGTCAGGCATTGTTCCGAGGTCATTAAAAGGCATCTGGTGATGATGAGAAGAGCGTTTTGATATACATATATGTATATGATTTGAGAAGTAGTCGGCGTTGTTGCCTACTGACCAGCTGATAGCTTTGAGCGTGTTAAACTAGCTTACCTTATTTTTGCCACATGTACTAACTGCTAGGAACGAGAGTCATTTTTCCTGCTATGTAGTTTTTTGTTTATAGCTCTTATGTATCTAAGAAGAGAAATTATTGCATTTTCAGTTAGTACCTGTATGTGATATGTGGCCGGTATTTTATTCCCTTCAATTTCAATGTATATATATCTCGATTTTCGATAACATTACAATTCCCCATTGTCAACAATCTGCATAATTCCGCAGAAATCCTCCCTGCAGTCGTCTTCTTGAAACAGAGCCGCCTTCTAAGTGCATCTAGAGGTCATTTCATGATTACGTCGACGAGATTGAACAACACGTCGACCAGACTACTATTAACACCTTCACCGACTCCCTCCCTGTTAATAGCGTATTTGTAGTCAAACCACCACCCATCACAGACGAAGAGCTCGAGTTGCTCCAGGAATCTAGAGTGATTCTTGCGTTACTTCGTATTGTAGCAGATTAAACTCCTACCTATCCAGAATTGACCCCGATATACATACCAAATACATATACATATGTCCTGCGAAGGCTAGGCCTCCACCAAATTTCTCATTCACGACCCTAATCTATAACGTTGAAACCTGCACAACTCGTACAATCTGAGCGGCTGCTTAACTTGGTTTCTTGGACCGCAGCTATCGATACGCGTTCCCATGATAGTCGGGTCTAAGTAACCGGAACGCACCCGGATTTTTATCCAGCCAAGAACTGTCAACTCGGCACCATTCCTAGAAATTACTTCAGGAAGGTTTTCTGCCGTTAAAACAACAACAACAACATACGTGTTCCCGGCTCATAAACGCAACTATCTCCACGATCATATTCTGGAGTCCATTGCAGTTAAAATTTAAAATACGAGTTTTTCGCGGGTGTCTAGGGGTGATCGTAGGTGTGAAAGAGTGGTGTGTAGTTGGTAGTTGTTGCACTGTAGAACCTGCAGGGGCGGTTGTCGCACTGTGATGTTTTTGGCGACGCCACGATAGGCGGGGGCAGATTTTTGCAGCACGTGGCAATGTACGATACACTCTACTCGCGCGTGGTGCGCTGGCCGAAATACGTCGGTAAGTGACAACAGTCAGTACAAGAACTGCACTTGACTGATCTGACGGAACAGACTGTACGAGGAACCAGGAGTTGCTGAGTGGTATACGCTTATACAACAAAAACGCAAAAGCAAAAAAATGAGATGATATTGCCAATAATAATGTAATAGTAATGTAAGGTTCAACGTATCGAAAGTCAAGGACTACCAGAATGGTAGATGCAAAAGCATGATTGGTTTTGAGTTTTGTGGTGGTAATATGTTTATTTTAGAATCTCTACTGGTGCAAAGGAAGTTTTCTTTAATTGGTCCAGACCTTCCCAGTGTGTGTTTGATACAAAATAGAAAAACTACTCGAACGCATTTTCTACCTCTAATCTATCGTTTAGGCCTTTGCCCGACCGTTCGCTCACAGAAATAATGCTGAAACTCATTATATATTTTAATTCATTATACGGTCTGATTTCTCTATATAGTTCAAGGATTGATAATCTGACTCAGGATTTGTGAACGTGCACTTAATAGTCAGTATCGGCAATAACCCTTCGATTTTAAAAATCTACAAGCCCGAACTTTAGACCTGTAAAACCCATAATTTTTGAGACAACTTTACAATCCCATCTTAAACGAGAACGCTGTTTTACCCCCATCCGCATTTTGCAACCAACCATAAAAATGAAAATAATGCCATTTTTGTTTTGTTTTCTCAGCATTCCTCCATTATGACGAGGAACCCGCAACTTTATTCATTTTATCATCGGATTTTATTTTATTTTAATTCTTGTTTTACCTTTCATTTGTTTTGTGGTTTTGTTGCTTTTTTACATGCCTATTTCTTTTGATTTTTAAAAGACATACATATTAAGAATTTGCAACGTCTTATTTGGGAGGGAGGGAAGTACATATTTATGTTTGGTATTTTTATTTGCATCGTTTTCAAATTTATACTTTTCTGGTATTACACATAAATTCTGACTGGTTTTTGACATTCCACATGTGTAATTCGGATCTTTTTTTATATTTTCATACTTTTTTGACTTTTTTCTTATGTATTTTTTTAAATTTAATTTGCTTATTGAGTTTTTTTATATATTTATGTTATGAAGTTGTTTTTGTTCACTTTTTATGAAATTAATTTAAAAGAAGAACTTATTACTGATCTACATATTTGTATTTAAATTATAGAGAGAGAATCTACAGTAACAAATAATTAAATTTAGTTATTTGTTTTTTTTCTGAGGTGTAAAGCTCAGCTAAATGGGGAGAAAGACTGAGAAGGTGTAAAGAAACTAATTAAACTAATAGATATGAGGATTTTATTTTTTTTGTCAACTTGCAGTTAATAATGTGAGCATTATTTTTATGTTTAATTTTTAATTATTATTTGTGTTTTTTATTTAGTCTTATCATTGTAAAATTATTTTTTATAATAGCTAACTATTTTATTTTAGTTTTCTTCGTTATAAATTTTTATATTATTATTTATTTTATTATGACTTTATCAATTGCAACTGCAATTATTTTTATTTTTTATTTTTTCGTTTTTTTTCAATGCTACTTCCGCTGCTTGCATAGCTAAAGTTTAGCTGTTTACGACGCTTAGTCAGACTTTTTTTTGCAGAAGAAAATGTTTGCATTATTGTGTACTTAATTTTTTTTTTTTTTTTTGTAGAATTTAATTATTATTAATTTTTCCGGTTTTTGCTTCTTATTTTATTTTGCGTCTCTTTTTGTTCATCTTTCGCGTTAATTTGGTGAAATTTTCATTCTTTCTTGTTTTTCATTACATTTATACTTTTTTTGAATTTTTTTTATGGAAAAAGGCACAAAACCCTTACTTCTTACTTTGCAAACGCACAAATTATGTATTTTTGTTTTTTAATAATTATTCTTTTTTTAATTATCTTACTTCTTTTTTACATAATGAAAATTGGGAATTTTTTTATAAATTTTTTCGGCATACAACTATGCGGTTGATGGACTATTACTTAAGAATATTAGGAAAATGAAAAATTGTATTACTTTGTTTAAAAAAATTGCAAAGAATGTTAAACGAAATGTTTGTTTTAAGATTTTGTTAATTTTTCATACATACATTTTAAAATGCTAAACTCAAGTTTGTAGTTGTACACATATTTTACAATTGAACATTTTGTTTTTAAATTTTATTTTTAAACTTTTAATAATTTTTTAAATAATATTCTTGTCAAAAAACGGTTTTTCTTTTTCTTTTTGCTCTACCTATATAAAAGCTTTAGCCCAACCACCGCACTGTTTTACAAAACAGTTCAAATTTTGTTTTACTTTCGCAAAAATATATAACTTTGCTAACTATTTAGCATTTTTACTCAAGAACTAATACTTATTATTACTTGATTTCATATTATTTTTATTAATTTTTGTTTACTAGAACAACAAGTTCAATTTCTAATTCACTCTTCATGGAGTAGCAGCAATATTTCTCCTTTGTTCTGATAAATGTTCTTTTGAAAAATATAATAACATACATATAACATATTTTACAACTGAGTGAATAAAGCAGTTTTACAATTACGGAAATAAATGTTTTTGGATAAATTATTTTCCTTTAGTGCTACTATAATTATACATATACATATGTTTAATCAACCAATAGGTATTTTTTGCATGTGAAAAAAAATGGAAAAAAACAAGTATTTTTTTTTAATTTTCTTGCTTCACTTTACACCAATTTTCGGCAAACATTTTAAATAAGAGTTTCATATGATTTGGTTTCATATGAATATTAATTAAATATTTGTATGCATTATACAATATTTACTTGTATTTACATATATCAGCACTGCAATTATTTGCACTCATGCAATTTAAAACAAATTTTTCTTCCACAAATATCGTACGCTTTGCATAATTATTTTCACAATTATTTATGCATGACACGCCCACTACTTGGCTATGCACATAATACACTATTTGTAAATATGTATTGTATGTTTGCCTATTTGCATTTACACTTAGTTACATATGCGTACAGAAATTAGTAGCCTAATTATTTCATTGCGCCGGATATTCCTTTAACAAATTTCCATATCCGTACGCCATTTTTTTATTTAAAGATATTCTTGAATTTAAATTTGTTTCTTTTTATTAAACTTTGTTTGTTTGTTTTGCTTACATTTTTTGCATTTTCTCTTGATATTTTTGGTACACTATGCTTGCATTGTACAATTTTACCGTAATTTGTAATTTTTCTGTACATCACTGTAAGTAAACTAATTAGTAGAATAGCGTTTAATGTTCATTATATACAATTCCTATTTCAAGTGAAGCGGGAAAATAAAATAAAATTTTTTTGCTCAGTCACACAATCGCTTACTATTTGCATACATGCATACAATTCCCGTATTTTCTCTTACTAACGGCTGCCTCTCTAGCAGTGAACACTCGGTATGTTTCTCTTATATAACTTCGTAACTTTTACTTGTTTTTCTAAATTTTCCTTTCGTACGCGGATCAATCTTGCCTTACTCTCATTTTTTTCTTTGTATCTGCTTTTCATCGCTTGCTCAAACACACGCGCTTATTATAATTGCCTAATTTTCAATACTCGTGTTTGCTTTGTTAAAGTTTTTTTTTTGCAAACAATATTTTTATATGAAAATTTAGTTTTGCATTTTTTATTTGCATAGATTTTTCATGAAATGAAAACTAACGCTTAAAAATAGTAACAGCAAAGTGCAGTTCTTTGCCTTAAAGTCGAATTTTTTTTAGACTTCTTAGGTATATACTATTATTTTTACTAAACAGCTTTGAATCTGAAAATAGTCAGCTTTTAGTTGACTTCCACTCTTTGCTAAGCTTTCATAACCAAAAATCGTTGCAAATATTTAAATGTGTTAACTAAAAGCTAACTACTTTTGGATGCACCTCCGCTGTTTAACCGAGTATGCAATGTTTGACTATTGACACAGTTCAAGCGCTTTTATTTTTAGGTTATGTCATTTCGATTCAACTCAAAAACTTATTTGTAAAATCTTACTATAGATGTTCAGCTGAATTTTGCTCTTTTTACAGAAATATACACACAATTTTGCTTTATTTATACAACTTCTTCTTTTTGGCTATTATTTTGTTTTTGCTCCTCTTTCTGTTTCTGATGAGCTTTCGGTTTTTATTTTACAAGATATTTGTTGGAAACTTTCTTATTATCATGTACTCGTATTTCAAAATACACATCAAAAGCTTACAGTGTTTGCATTCATGATTTTTAACGGTATTTTTCATAAACTATATATATTATATATATATATAAATGTATATATACAGTGGTGTAAGTGAAAGCCGTACAAATATTTGGAAAGCTTGGTAAAGAAAAATATTGTTTACCCAATGTGTGCCTACAAAACTTAGTAGCTAAAACCGATTTTTTACAAAATTCGTAAGAGTTTAAAGTGCAGTATTGAGTCCGAAAAATGTCGTCTGTTTCCATGAAGAGCGGGATTATATCACTTAAATGGGGTCAGTTATGTCACTATGGACTATTGCCACGGCAGCATGGTTCAAAATTAATTGGTGGATGTTTTTTTGTCATTACAACTACAACTATAAATGGTTAGACACAGTGCTGTTTCAATTTTCTCTTAAGTAAGTAATTACTCAATTGCATCTGATCGCCTATTTAGTGGCTATGTTTTGTAGGCAGAAAAAGTATGCGACTATGAGCGCACGGCAATTTTTAATTTAATTTTTTTTTCAGTATTTTGAAAAGCAAAGAAAGTAGAAATTATTTTCAGCTGCTGAAAGTGACTTAGTTCAGAATACATTATTGTATAGGTGCACACTTTAGTACATAACTGTTGGTTCAATAGTTTTCTTGTATGGTTTGCATAAATATATTACAACTATTTTCGAATTCACTGCATTTTAAGAACACCAAAAAATAATTTTTGAAAAAAAAAAATTTAACGTGCGCTTCGTTAGGTGAAAACATATATTAAATAATTAATGTATCATATTGTATATACTTATATATATTATTATATATAATATTAAATAATGCAATTAACTGAAAAATTGTACAACAAAATTAGCTAACTTGTTTATAACTCGGCTAGTTTTTTGTTTGCTATTAGAAATCATACTATTTTGTATTAACAGAAGTGAAAATATTTGTTTGAATATTTTTAAATTAGCATATATAGCGTTTGTGTGGGACACGCCCGTAAAGAGACTATATAATGGTTTTGACTAATGTAATGTTATATATTGTATCCTGTAGCTTTGCGTAGGAGCAAAGGGTCGCATATGTTATGCATTTCTATAATGTTGGCATGAAACTACTGAAAAGTGAGGTTATAATTGAGTGTAATGATAATTACAAAGGCGTAGCGTGAATATACCAAGCGAAAAAAATAATTTTTCAAACTATTTTTTAAACAAGTGTGCAATTCGGCCGACCACGCTTTCATAAATTTAATGGAAATGTTTGCGTATGAGTAGTATCGTATGTATGCATTGCTATTTGTACATATGTGTTTGAAGTTGCGCAAAATGTTTCGCTTTCATTACTTTTACTAAACTTTTTACATTCTTTGCACCGTTTACACAAATACTTTCACACAGCGCTTTACATACATATAATATTTGCCTAACACTATACATAAACCTTTCTATATATACCTATGTAATTTGTTCCTAAATTATAATATAATGTTGTTGTAAAACAAAATACAGTGCGCATTTTCGATGAAATTATGTTAAGTAATTATAGTAGTTACTTAATTAAATACTTTTACTACTATAATTAAATTGTTCAGTTGTTTTTGTTTCTGTTTACAAATTTTCAACTTTCTGTTTTTACAATTTGCTGCATTTTGCCAATTTTTGCTGCAATTTCGCCTTATTTCATACATAATATTTTAAAGCAAAATTCTTGAATGTTTTGCCAATTTTTTTAAAAACAAAAAAAAAACATACAAATATAAATATTTTATCATTTGTTAGAATTAATTAAAAGTAATTACAATTTTTACTTTGATTTCACAAATACACACGTACATATGTATGTGTGTCTGCGTCAATTTGTAATAATATTATATTAATATGAATTGGTATAAACGCAAATAGTCTAATATCGCAAATAACGGCAATAAAAAAAACATAAAAGGGGTGCACTATTTGAATACATATATTTTTTTTGCACTCGCTTTCTGCAGCGAATAAAGTATTGTGCTTCACGCAAAGCAAATTTTACACTTTATGCTAATAAAATATTTTTAAAATTAAGGGGAATAATCGTCATAATTGCATAGAAAATGATTATTCTTGCACACACATAATATTTTGTTAATTTCTTCTTTTGCATAACGGTACGTCTACATTTTATATGCAAAATATATAGCGTTTGCAATGTGTTGGCATATTTTGCAATATTTTGTAACGCATTAGCGTGTAAATAATTGAAATAAACACAAACGCGGAGTTGCTATCAAATTTTAACAAAAAATTATAGCAATTCAAAAAAAAAACAACGACAGAAATAGCAATAGAATTATTTAACATAAGCAACGCAAATATATTAACAGAAAATCAAACAATGAAAAACTTCAAAAATTTATATTATTAATGTTACATTTGAATACATACATGCATTTATGTGTATGCATTTTGTATACAGGAAACAAAAAGTGTACAAACGAATTATACAATTAACTGCATTGCACTAAACACGCGTCGCCAATATTGGCGCAAGCGCGCGTATATGAATGTATGTAATTGATGTGTGTGCTGTTTTTTTTTTAGATTCCTTTCCTCTAGAAATGGTATAATTCTATACCAGCATTTTTACTGCTTTTGATTTGGGCACCTTTTTCGCGTTATGTGACCAACAGGCTGCTTTAAATAGATTTTGATAACAAGGCGTGCTGTTTTAATTTGCTAAAAATAAATATTTTACATTAAATAATGTCTCATAAAAAAGTTTTATGAAAGTTCTGGTGAAGGCAACAGCCAAAACGAGAATTGAACTTTAATTGTTATAAGCACACACACATATAAATAAATAAGTATGTATGCATGCATATTGGAATTTAACAAAATACGCGAATTTCCACTGCAACGCCCATAATTTTTTCTCGACACATATGCAACTTTAACATTTTCATTGTCATAATCATCATAAATAAATAAATTAGCTCATTTTTGGTTTGCTTTTTGTTTTTTTCGCGAACCTTTAGTGGTTCTCTTTATTACATCTTTGTCATAATACAAATAAACTCAACATTGTTTCTTCTTTAATTTGCCAAACAACAAAAAGGTGCAACGTGTTCACAATTTACTCTTGCCCTCTGTCTAAAGATTGCTACGCCAAATCCAACTTAAGTTATTTATAAGTGGTGTGTGTGTGCCTTGATTTGTGTGTGTGTTACAACACACACTTTGCGCGGGGTTGGAGTTTTTATTTGTTGTTGATGAGTTGTATGTGATATTTACCGTTATTGAATGTGCATGACGGGATGTTAAATCGAATGAATGATCGAGATCTAGATCTTAAAAAAAAAAAGTATAAAGCTATGTAAAAGCATAAGCTATTTGATTAACTACAATATTTAGAGATTATGTGACTGAAAAGTTCAATTTACAAGCAAAAGTATTTATGTTGACGTGGCCACACAGGTGGGAGGTTAATCTTGTTGAATCTTAAATCGTGTACCGCAGCACATAATTTGACCTGCGCGCTTTATAGTACTTGATAAAAAACATGCTTTGTACGAATAGTTTTATTGTTTGTGTGACTTTAAAGTGAAGTTACCACAAAAGAGAGATAAATTTTGACTAATCAGTTGTTTATGGCGGTGCACATTCAATTCGGTAAACAATTTTATGTATCATATCATTTTGTAATATTATTATTATATTTTTCGATTTTTTTGGGACGGGATTCCTCGCAGTTCTGCTACGACGTTAGGTTCCATTCTTTTCGCATAATTTTTGTACATAGTGAACATGGGGTGTTGATTTTGTGTAAGTTTCGCTAAAGAACCCGATTTTTTCTGTTTGGATAATGTTGCATATACGCTGCCGCCATTGCTGTTGGCTAACAACGAAACAATAAGGAATGCAAACATTAATTTTTGTTTACGTTATTACTGCTTTTTTTCACATGCAGCTATTATTTAACATGAATATTTTTTGGGATCTCATACATACATGTTTCATATTAATTTTTTTTACATTTTTGCAGTTTTGCTATTCGTGTATATATGTATGTGTTCTTCTATACATTTAATTTTTTTTTTTTAATTTTTGTTGCATTCAACATTTTTTTGTTTTTAATTTTTTTTTTGTAGTTTTAAATTAAATTTGGAAAAGTAATAATTATGAGTTTGATAATACAGTAGACTCAAAACAAGAAAAAATGAAAAAAAGAAAAGAAAAAAAAACTAAAGTTAAGCAAGGATATAAATACAGTTAACGAGAGTAAATGAAAAGAGTCAAAAAAGATATATGTAGCTGTAATGCTTGAGTTATCATCGTTATACATAGATAGTATACATAAATATTTAAATATTTTGCGATGTGTTCTCGTATCTATGTGTGTATATGTAATTAATTGTTTATATAAATCGCGGTTCCTTATATGTTTGAGAGTACGTATGTATGCATATGAATAATTTACAACATTTAACAAACAAAAAAAAAGAAGAAAGTATATAAGTAAGGTATTAAATAAAATTTTACACATAAACGATAAGCTGATCTAACTAAATTTACGAAAATTAACATGAATTATCTCTCATATTTATATTTTTTTGTTGTTGCTACTATTTTTTTTATAGATACTCTTGGCGCATTTTGCAACCGTTATGCACCATTTGATTTGCTGATTTTTTGTTTTTTTAGTGAATTATGTTTCATTATCCTTTTTCTGATTCCATGTGGTGAATTCTATTTTGTTGTCGTAGATACTGTTATAGCCAAAGTTCCATTGTTTCAATTTAATATTTTTTCTAATGCTATCGTTACCAATTCTTCCGACAAAATCCTGAGCCGCAGCACCTGTAGAAAAATTATAAACATACAGTTAGCAATTGCATGGTGATTTGTTATTGTAATAGCAACAATTTTGATGTACGGCATACACGTCGAATTAAAAAACAGGATTGCAAATAATGTAAGTAATGCAATAATTAAAAAGACAACTGAATTAACATGTAAAATATGTTTAATTCCAAATATCGAATTTAAAAGTTAAAAATACATTTTTAAACCCACAAATCGGATTAAAAATATGAATTGAAAATATTAGGCCTAAAATTTACTGAAAATGGATTAAAAAAAAGCGTTGGCTTATAATTGAAAATTGTAATAAATGTATTTTTTATATTTTTTAATTATTTCAAGATGGCGTACTGCGTGTTCTACAATTTTTGTTGGTTTATTTTTAATAAAACGTTACGAAAGTTTAGCTTCTCTGTCTTATTTACATTAAGTTACTTTAATAATTAATTATAGCTTTTCAGATAGTAATATGTAAATCTTTCCTTTTTATCATTTTTCATTCCAGCTTTTAATTCGAAAAATATTTTATCAATTTTTAATTGTGATTTTGAAATTAAGATCAAATTTCGAATTTTTGTTTCCGATTTTCGGATTAAATTTCCAATTTCGAATTCTGATTTTAAGAGTAAAAATTAAGTTTTCAATTTTTAATTTAAAATTTTTAAAATAAAAAAATTGCAACACTGTTATGAAGTTAACTCTGCTGTTCGACTTTTGGCCTGATAAAAATAAAGAGTTGTCATTTTTGAAAAAAAAAAAATAGCGCTTGAGGGAAAGTTTTGTTTAATAAAAAAAATTATATAATCAAATTATCCTCGATAAAGAAAAATATTAAACTTTCAGCGCTAAAATGGTTGAGTGATCTAAAAATTGTTTTTAATAGTTAGTTTCGCTTTAAAAATTCCTATATATAAAACTTAATCAAAGCTTGTGTGTGTCTTACCTTAAAATTGTATTTAATTGAGCGAAGCATTTAACGCGTCAACGGACGTGACACCATGGTGACATGCTTCAATATAGATGGATTTTTGTCAAGGATGCTTGAGAGCGGTTCTGCTGTACTGCCGTCATCGCCGATGTCATTGCCAGTAAACAGGCCATATTCGTTATTGTCGCCGTCGTTATTTTGCTGTTGTAAACCCAACGGTTCAATTGCGGTCAAATGATATTTGCAGGTGATGATCGTTTGATTTCGACCAGCCGCAGTTGCAGTAGAATCGCAACCGAATGCAAAATCTGCGCCACAAAGATTATTGGCCAAATCGGAACATTTCTTGGCAACGGCTGCAGCGGCACCAAAACGCAGCGAAGCATTCAGAAAATTCTGCAAACTTAACTCATTGGCATTGCGCGTGTTATGTAACGACTTCAAGGTATAGCTATTTAAATTGGCGATCTCATTGTTGTTGTTGTTTTGCAATGGTGTGACGCCACCGCCAACCAAGCTGTTGACAGCAGCAACAGCTGCCGTGGCGCTGCTATTTAAATGCGCGTGAAAATAATTTTGTGAGGCTGAATGACGTCGTTTGCGAGTGATTGCCTAAAAGAAAACCAGATTATTAGGGCGGAAGGGAATTACTTGTAATAATTCAAATTAATACCTTGAATTTTAAAGCCGAGTCAACTAGCTGGGCGTTAGCAAGAGCTGCAGCCACTTTGATTTCCTTCTGCTTTTTAAAGTCTTGCGCCAATTGAAAATTGGCAGAGGCCGCTTCCACACTCACATCTGCGTTGGCGCGTAAATTGCGCATATTTTTCTCAGCGATATCGGCTTGCTGCTCATAGGGGTCTACGTTTTTTTCTTCGGTTGCGGCTTGTGGTTTGGCATCATTTATTGTCATAGTGGCGTTTTGTGTCTGTGGTGGTGACGGTGGTGTGGTCTGCCAAATTTTAGCTAAATTCTCGTGCTCCCAACTCATTTGAGTTTGGTATTTATCTACATCAGCCGCAGCGGTTGAAGGGAATATGTTATCCACATTGGCTACAGCAGTCTCAATTGGCTTCACATTAAATTGGCGCAAAAGATGTAAAGGATGCATAGCACCACCAGCACCACCGACACCACCACAACCACTAACACTGTCGCTTTTGCCTAGAACACCACCACCGCCAGCCACAATTAAGCTATTTGTGTTGTCGCCAGCATTCAGTTGCCAAATATTGCGCTCACTGCTATTAGTATGCCACAAATTACCGCTAAATTGTGTTGCTTCAGCTTCCACCTGACGTGTCTCATTAACTTTTGCAGAATTGGAATTCAGTTTTTCAATTCGTTTGACGCCATCAGCATTGTTGTTGTCTGGACGCAATAATTCGGCGATGAGACGATTTACTTTTTGTATTACCGTAAATGTCTCGGAATCATTAGAATTGTTGGCAGCACTATCCACAGTGGTAGCAGTTTGATCCAGAGAGTCTGCCTGCTGTAATACGTGCTCTTCATTTAGTTCATTATTTTTATTTGCATTATGCAAACTTGTATTAACGGCACACTCATCCGACACCTCGGCAGTTACATCCTCGGCGCACCAATCGCTGTCGCTAGTTACAGTCTCAGCGCCGCTCTCACCATCAGCGCAAACATCGTCGTCTTCATTCTCATCATCATCATCGGCATCAGCTGCATCGCCAGCACTTCCTATATATAAATCTTGCATGTACTTCAGATCGCTCATTATCTCGTCGGCTTCCACTTGCAGTTCGTCGCGCAATAGCCTATTGGCCGGTATTGATTTTAAATCATTATTACAGGCGGCACACATGCCCCAAACAGACTCTATGCCGCCGCCGTCAACAGCATCATCAGCAGTCATGTGACCGGCTTCTTTGCACTTCTTGCGTATCTCATTCATTGACCACTGCTGCTCTAAACTTGTCATATCTACTTCTGCATGGATAGCGGCCATTCCATCGGGTAACTCAGCAATACTGCCATAAAAATCTACCACATCACAGCCAACGTCATAATCAACATCATCATCATTATTATTGTTGTTTTTAGCATTTTGTTGCAGATTCGGCTGTACTTGGTACACATTCCAGTTGCTGCTAGACGATCGACATTGACCAACATCAGCTCCCATTGACCACCAAGCGGAATGGTTGCTGGACGACGGCTGCGGCGGCGGGAAGTGTGCCATGGCGCGCGTAAACGCCTCCACAGTGTCGCTATAGACAAGTTCGTTTGCGGCGTTTGCTTTCAAATTTTTCGCCGCATTTGAAAATATTAAACTTATTGGATGCGGTTGTGCTGTTTTTGTTGATGTCGATGCATTCATGGCAACGCTGCGTTTGTTGACGCTGACTAGCGCACGTGCAGTTGGCGGCTCTGGATCCGTTTGGCAAGCGATTTCAGTGCGTTGCAAACGGAATTTTATGACGAAATCACGCTCGACTCGCATTACTTTGCTGCTGTGGCAAGTGGAGTTGGCCTTGGCGCTAGCTGTGGCTGCCTCACAATTCGAATTGGCATACAAGGGGTTGGCTGAGGCACCAATGCCCCCATCATCTTCCACCATAAAATTGTCGGTGCGTGTATACTCGAGATATTTCTCTTCTTCGTAGTACAAATAACCGCTGGCCGAACGTTCGTAATCGATAATATCCAATTCACTGCAAATATCGAATGTGTGCCCATCCATATATGATTTAATGGGATGGAAATGTGTGCGTTCGGATGTCAGTAGATTTTCGCCATCATCTATCACATCGAGTGCATAACGTTGCTGTTGTTCTTTGCTATTCGTACGTGGTGGGTAATTTCGCAGCTGCTGCTTAGCTGCAGCATCGTTCATGGCATTGCTATCATCCGACAATTGCAACTTTAAAACCGCTTTAATGCGTGAATATGCAACGAAACCACTGCCTGTGGTCGAGTGATTCACGAGCGTAATTTTCGGTGCTGCCATGCTGTCAGTGTCACGTGCTGCATTTGTGTCGCGCATTTGCTCGGCAGACCAATCATTTTTAGCATCACTTTTGGGTAGGTGATGCCAATTTGAGGCACCTGGTGTACATGCGCCCGAGGAAGATGAATCCGTGCAATCGGTTGGGTTCAATGCAAGATGAAAACTATTATTTTGACTTCCGCACTGTTGGTTATGCTGTAGAAGTGGTGTTGATACATTGCCTTGTGGCGGTCCAGCATTTATGCCTTCCGACCACTTAGAAGCCGAGTAGGGCGCGGAAAAGGCAAAGCTACTGCCATTGTTTACATTTATGCCACTGGCTGTGGCATCGCATTGCAATGCTTCTTCACGATTGTTGTCGTCATATGCGTTGAGATGATTGCCGGAGTTATGGACTTTGAAGTAGAAGGTTTCATCTGAATCACCACCGCCAAAATTTGCACTCTCTGACCAAATCGAGTTTTGTAGAAAGAGTGCTACCGGTGTTTTGCGCTCTTCTCCAATTGTGCCACCAGCTCTACGCGCACCCAAATTGTTGCCACTGTCACTGCAGCCGCTATTGTGACGTAAGCTAGAACGTTGCGATTTGGCTTTCTCAATTTCCTCCAAATTGCTCGGCATTGAGTAGTAGTCACTTGTGGGACCACCAGCTATGTGAGCATCAGCTTGTTGCGCGTTGGAGAAATTATTAATCTCACTAATACCACCACCGTTTGACTGAAAATTTAGAAAAAATTTAACAAAATATTATTGAGAAAGTTTCATTGGAGTAACATAAAATCGTTTTTTTTTTTAATTCCACCCGAAATACTACGTCGTACTCACCTTGAAAGCAGCTTCACCCTTATCTTTTGCTTTATTTTGCATCAATGCATCTAGTTCTTTGGCTTTTTCGCCAATTACACTTGTCGGCAGCATTTTGCTTAAGTCAAAATGATGATTGTAGTAATTAGACCAAAAGTTTTTTAAATTTCTTGAAAATGGCGCTTCGATCGGTAACGAGGTAGGTCCACTGCCAAAGTTTAAAATATTCAATTTATTACCATCACCAAATGGACTGAATCCCTTCTCCTCACAGCGGTCAGCATCTTTCCATAAAGCTTCGACGCTACTATTGAATTTTGCTTCGAATTGTGCAAAATCGGATTGTACATTGGATTTCGTATCTTTTGGTAACAATTCGCGCTCATAAAGACGCTTAGCGTTGGCAGGTGGTGGCACGGCGCAAGCACTCTCACTAGTTGCTAGCATTGCCAAGGGTCCATCATTGGTCAGTTCGGACACAGAAGCGAGTGTATCGTCAAAATCATCATAGTCGCAGAAGGAGATATCGACTAGTGGCAATGTGGGCGTAACAGCTTTGTTGGCGTTCATTTTCTCACCCTCAGTAGTAGGCTTGTTTTCATCCAAACGCTCTTCAATTGGTTGCTGCTCGGCGTTTGTAGCTACTTCGCAATTATCAACAGCACCGTCTTTAGCGGCTGCTACTGCGGTCGCACTCTGCTTATTGTACGAAACGGCGCTCTCGGAAGTGCTGCGGTTACGTGAATTACGATTTTGACTCGCTATGAATTCTTTAATTAAATCACGACCCATCTCCCAACAGCCCTCGAAATCGGTATCCCAACAGCTGGGCGATAGATTGCGCTTGTTTTTACCGCTACTTGCTTGTGAACGATTATTGCCAGCATTATTGGAGTCAGAGTTGTTTCCGCCAACAGGATTCTTGCGTGATAAAGCTAAAATGTAGCAAACAAAATTATTATTAAGTAGGATTCTTCAATTCCTCAAATTAATTTGAACAATGACAGTTTTTGCCATCTTACACTTACCACGACTGCGGCGACGTTTGGAATTTCGTTTTATAGCACCGCTGCCACTAGCATAACCAGCGGCGTTAGCGCTGCAATTAGCTTCGTCATCATCGATTTCATCATTCTCATCCACTATGTCATCGCACAACTCTGCTCCAGACACTTTAGCTGTATTTTCCGTATTCTCCACCGTATCTTTCATCATTGCATCTTCTTCTCCCTCTTTAATATTTCTCTGTGTATTAGCGTGTGTTGGGGCTGCTTGGTTGCCATCTTCAGCATCGGAATTACTAGACATTGTCGAGCTGGCGCTACTAGTAGAAGCGTTTTTCTTACCGTCGTCTTTGGGCTTATCAGTAGGCCATAACAGCCACTTGGAAGGGTGGCGCCAGCGGGGAGCTATATCACCCATTTGTTTCGAAAGTGCTGGAAAAGCGCGCCAATATTCTCGTTCACGTTCGTGCAATTTTTTGGCACTTGCTGATGTTCCAGCTGCTTCGGCGGACCTACTGCTCTCGGCTGCACAACTCGCTCTGCAACTTTTACTATTGGCTGGCACTTCTCTTCTCTGCTGCGATCTGTTATAACGGTGGGTGATGGAAAGCGTTGCTACTGGAAGCTTATCGTCATCTTCACTATCGCTGGATTGCTTCTCAATGTCTTTAAGTCTTTCGAAGAGCTCTTCGACGAGGTTCTCAATAGATGCGATCTGAAAGATTATATAATTTAATAAAATTAATATTTGAATACGTTGTATTCGTTATAACTAAAATTTTTCGCACTTCGAAATTTTCGGAAAATTAATTTTTTTTTCAAATAATTTTTACTTAGAAAATTCAAAAGGGATTAGTTAAGATTCTTCGCTTAAAAGGAATATACAATAGATAGGGCATTTTAAATTAGATATATTTGATTTTGATTAAGTTTGCCACGAAGTTTGTAACACCCAGAAGGAAACATTACTATAAATATACTATATATAGCCCCTCAGTTTTTGAGGCATCGATCTGAAATTTTGCACATATACTTTTCTCCTCAAGAAGCTGCTCATTTATTGGAACCGTCAATCTCTATATATCGAACTGCTATAGCATTATAGCTATCATGCAAACTGATCGATCAAAACCAAGTCCTTGTATGGAAACTTTTTTATTTTACAAGATGTTTTCACAAAATATTGCCTAAGGCAATGGTACAATCTCCGAACAAATTGCTCAAATCGGATCACTATAACATATAGCTGCCATACAAACTGATCAAAAAAATCAATTTCTTGTATGGAAATTTTTTTTTTTATCTATGATGGGTATTATAGCTCCGGTGCAACTGAAGTTAACTTTTTTCTTGTTTTTAATATTTTCTTTTTATTTTATTAGTGTATTACATACCTCCTGGTCTGACGAAACGATGTTCTTTATACACTGCACAGCATTAAATTTCTTTAGTTCGTCAATATCACACTCTCGGTAACGCCTACTGCCTCCTTTGCGACTCGCAAGAAATGACTGGAATATCGGTTAAAATAAGATTAGTATAGGTCTAATTTTACTAACTAAAATATAGGGTATTTTCGCCGGCAATGGATATGTGTTAAAGGATTTATAATGAACTTAATTAATAAATATCAAATATGTCTTAAGAAAATTTCAATAAATCTCCAAATTTATGTATACATAAATACATAACTGTATTTTCAATATTTAGCATTTTTTAAATCACAATATTTAAAAATTTTGAAAAACAAAATATAAATTTGGCAAATCCTTTAACTGAACCATATTAGCACCATGTAAAACCCTGTAAAAAAAATAATTTGAAATCAAATCGATACTTTCAGCTATATGCTCAATAAATGCAGTGCATAAGTTTTTTGTACTTTTTAAAACATCGTTTTTTTTGGTTTTCATAAATGAATATGAATTTTTTTAAAGCTCAAAGTATCGATTGGAAGCACAAAAATGTTAACTTAAAAAAATCTTTTAATTACTTCTAAGTTGCTGAATTCAATTGGATCATTTAGTTGTACAGTCGATTGTAATAGTGATAGAAGAAGTCTAGTATAAATATGTGGTGCCTCAACGCCTAACTGCTCCAAACGGGCTACTAGCCAATCAGATATGGCGTTTACCGCACGCGTCGACACAAGTTGTGGATACTTCATACCTATTTGAAATATTTTTTTTTTGGTTTGATGTTTGTAGTCGTTTTGTTTTAATTAAAAAAATTAAAGAGAAAAAGAAATATAGTAAAAAAAATTTAGTATCACTTGAATATATGTATAATTCTTTGCAATACGAGCATATACATTTAAAATGGTTTTGCACATTGTGCTTAAGAATTTGCTAGTCCAAATATTTTTTTAACTAAATATAAAAACACTAATGAAAAAAAACACTTCAAAACTACGATTAGAAATTAAACATTAAAACAGTGTGTTAGAAAATAATGTTAGCAGCCAAGTGAATTAAACGAGCCATACTTTTATAACCTGAACAGGGTATATTAAGTTTGCCCCGAGGTTTGTAACACCCGGGAGGAAATGTCGGATACCCTATAAAATATATATATAAACATAATATGATCAGCGTGGCGAGCCATATCCGTCTGCTTGTCTGTAAATACATGAACTTGTCCCTCAGTTTTTAAGATAAATATCACACTTTTTTGTTTTCAAGAAGCTGCTCATTTGTCGGAACCGCTGATATCGGTATAGCATATATCTGCCATACAAACTGACCAATCAAAATTAATTTATTTGACAAGATATCTTCTCGAAATGTAACATGAATTATTGTTCAAGATATCGGGACCATATCCGAAACACTTGCTTAGATAGCACACTATAGCTGCCATACAAACTTATCGATAAAATTAAGTTCTTCTTCTAACCTCAGTACATATATGTATAGGCTTTTTAGGCTAATCACATTTTGAATGTAAAAGACATATGGAGTATGTATATAGCTGGTATGTGAGATACGGATATATTAATATGCTCTTTACGAATTTCGAAATAACTTTCTTTGACTGCACATTGTCGCACAAATTTACTATACCCTAATTATACATGTCTAGCTACGAACCCAAGTTAGGAACAAACCAAAAAAACCGAACTACTTTCATTTACTCAAAACATGCGTGAAAAACAAAAAAAAAAAAAAAAACATGAATTAGTAATGTGGCCAATACAATATCTGCTAGAAGCAGAAGAATTGGATAAGTTCCTCTCAAATTTACAGCAGCATATTGATATTGCTGTGCAAATCACTCAATTATAGTGTGAAAAATCGAATTACGAAACGGACACGCGGAAACCACAAAATGAGCTGAGCCTACAATTACCGACGCCTGCTTTTATATGCCACACTATTTTCATACACATCAAATTACTAGTTAACAAATCTACATGCATACATACAAACACACAGATATATACATAGCTATATGCATGTATGTAAAATATGTTGCTATTGTATGTATGTGTTTTTGTTGTTGTACACGTTGAGGTCCACTGCAATTTTGTTTATATACAAATTTCTTTGCATTGTTGTTGTTAATTAAAACCAAACTTCTCAATTCACTAACAATCGAACGTAAACTTAAGTAAAAAAGCTTATAGAAATAAAATGAATTTAAAACGATGAAAAACTAAACGAAAGTAATTTTGCTTTAATTCTATATGTAAGCGCACGAAGGCAGAAGAAAAGCAAAATCAATGTAGCAATTCAACTTATGCTCTAGAAGTACATACTCCATTTTTAAATAGTATAAACAAAATACATTTAATATGATAAATAAATAGAAAATGTTAATAAATTTTGAAAAAATAAAATAAATTAAATGGCATTGGACCCTAGCGTTGTCATACATTGTGGTATATAATATAGTTATTATTAATAACAATTATTAGTAAAAACTACCTCAAAAGTGTATAAAAACAATTATAAACAAATCACTACTATTTCATAATTAAATTTGTATGCTACTTCTGGTACTACTGGCACAAATAAACTAAAAAACAAAAATAGTGATAAAATGCAAACATGTGCGCATACCTATAGCTTTTCACTCAAGGATTCAAGTGGAAATGCACGAATTAGCCACGAAACACACAAGTGATCAGTGATGAAACGTTCAATCGTTGGAAGTGTTGGTGCCACAAAGGATGCAATTAACTAGTGACTGATATACGATTACGTAGAAATTAGCACATTACTTTTTGCGTAAGACGTTGTCAAACGCTGAGAGATGTTTACGATTTACTATGTAGCGTGGCTACTGCTGCGACGGCGGCGGCAACGGCGGTGATGACAACAGCTGTTAATGCGACAATTGCTGGCGGCCACCAGGCGACAACTGCAATTTGCATTTGAGCAATAATCACTGTTGTCTCGCGCTGCCGCTGTTGCTAACTACACTAGTTGTTGTTGATGGCTGCACAATGCCTCCCTGCACCAGTCGTCGTCGTTATCTCAATGATGTGCTGAAATAGTCGATAATTGTTGTTGTTGTGGTTGTTGTAATGAACACAATTTATCGCATGAAATTTAAACATTTTTTGGTGCAACCTCCGATGCGTGGATAACAATGCACAACGCTGCGGACAACATGTTTACAAAGGTTTGCATTTGTTGTTGACAGACTGCCGTGTGGTCGCAAAATGTTGCAAACATATTTAAGTAAATTTCTCTATTTTATACATCATGGCTAATGTATGCATGTATGTACGTGTCTACGAAACTACAATGGTGGTACAACAACACAATTATGCTTTGTTGTTCTTTTTGTTTTTACTTAGAATTGTTAGTAATCAATCTACTTTTCTACTGGAGATTTTGTTTGAAATTCTTTGGTTTTGAATTTGCGGTTTATATTTTCTTGTTGTAGTGTTATTATGCAAGTTTCAGATTTTTTACGCGATTTTAATTTTTTTTTATTTACTTTTATTATTTATTTAATTAATTTTAATTTTTATAGTATTTTCTCTTTTATTTTATTATTTATATAATTTATTAAGTATTTTTTCAAATTATAACTCCAAACAAATGGGTGCGTTCAGTTGTCGTCAATATATTATTTTCGCCGAATAGTGTTTTCTTGAATGTGAACTAAATCAATTGACAGTAAAAGCAATTAAAACGCTTATGACGAGAATGGATAAACAGAAAACTTTAAATCTTTTTGTTTTGTTTTGATTTGTTTTTGGTGTGACACCTTTCACAAATTATATCAAAATCATTATATGTTGTTGTTGTTGTTGTTGTTGTGGTGTGCCTGTGCGCGCTCCTCTGTCTTGATTGGGATTTGGCTATGTTGCCGTTTACAGGTTATGTTCTCAAATTGCTGGCATTTGGTGGTGACGAATAATTAAACATCGTCGCATAGGTGCAACATGTAGTAAACGAGTGTTGTTGTTATTTTATGATTGAAACTGCTAAATTTTACTGTTGTGCACTCTGTTGTGTTGCAATCTTATTCAGTTTACCGCGTTACACAGGTTTTTATCGTTTTGTTTGTTGAATTAACTGAAATATGCTTTAAATTAACGGTTATTTTGTGTTGTTAAATTATTTAAAAGCAGGATTTTAATATATATGTTTTTAAATTATTTTGTTCTCGCTGACTTCTTTTAGTCTAATGTATTATTTTTATTTGTTTGTTGTTGTGGAGTGTTTATGGGGGCGTGCGTGTTTTCCGTTTGGATAAGGCTGGACTGCTGCTGTTGATTCTCTGCTTTTTGTCGGTTTTAAGTTGCGCATAAAACTTAAGCTTTTGTTTTCTTAACTCCTGTTGATCTTTGCTCGTTGGCCGGCGGTTTGGGGGTTTGCTGGGGTGGTGCTGGTTATCGTCGTCGTTGTCGTCGTTCCGTGGTGTGGGCGTGACTTTTGCGTAATGCAATTATGTTAATTGCTGCTGCTTCTTCTCCTGCTTCTGCTGCTGTTGATTGATTTCAACTGCATTTAGTAATCCATTTTGCTTTTTATTTGAGTGTTATGGAACTGAATTCTCATCGGAATTATTCCACACTTGTCTAAGGTGTTTATTATTCTGAAAATTAATCAAAAAAGAGGAATAGATTAGTATAAAGAATATTGTGTGGTTGTTAAATGAAACTAAAAAATAAAAATTTTAAATATTTAGAAAATTTCAATTACATGTGTAAAAAAAATGTTTTTACTGGAAAACAAAAACAACTTGCCAGTTAAATATATTATCGTTTAATTGAATTGAATTTTGATGGTGAAATTTATTCAGATGAAAATAACATCGAAGGGAGAATCAAGGATATTGTGAACTATTGACTAAATTCAATATATTATAAAGCTGCGTTGTTCTGTTACATTTAAACCAACTGTCAATGCACATATAATAAAATAAAAAGTGGCTTAAGATCATGTACAATTTATAAAATAATTTTAATTAAGAATGCACAAAATAAATAAGATTCCTCAAATGAATTATAAATTTCAAAATGTGCAAAAAATTTAATAAATTGTATAAATCGTTCACTGACAAAATTTAAAAACTAATTAAAAGTAAAAATAAAAACTATCTAATCAAGTCAAAAAAATTTCAAATTTCAAAAATAATTCGTATTGCGCCTAAAGGATGCCAAAAAAAAAATAGACAGTTAAATTAATGATTTATCTTAGCTGTTTATATATACACATATACATATGTATTCCTAAATATATATAATAAACATTTTAGTTGTTGTTCCTACGCTTTAAGCTTAGTTTGCTTTCATTATGCACCTATTAAAGCACAACTCGCTCAGTTCTTTAATGCACAACAAGCAATCATATGATTTGTTACGATAGCAATATTATTTGTACACATATATGCATATGTACATATGTGTTATATAATATATAGCCGCTAATATAATTGGGCCAATGCATAAAAAATCAACACAATTAATTTCGACACTTAAATACAGTTTTATTTAACCATATTATACTTTATAGGTTAACACATACACCCAAGCACATACAAACATTAATAAATATGAGAATGTGTACATAAAGACTTGATTATTTATAAGCTAATAAGTATGTATGTATATAAGATGTCTAGTCATAAGTATGTGTACATATAAACGTTTAAGTACAACTGTTGTCCTACACTTGTTGCTTCAGCTGATAAAATATTATAAATTATTTGTATGTATGTATGTACATATGCACTCATTATTAAAATGAGAACTTGTTGTATGTACATATTTATGTTTGAACACATGTATATTGCGGCAAATATATGCATTATGTATGGACTTTCAAAAATTAAAAAAAAAATACAATTCTGATTTAAAAAGAAAAATAAAATAATATACTAAATTCAATATTCAAAGCAAATAAAAGGCACTCACATATTTGTACATACATACATATATCAGCGACATAAAAATTAATGTAAACGGTACATCGATTATGCATTGCCATTGATCATTGAAACTAACTAACTGCATCGGGGGTACAAAGTGCAGGCAACGGAGCATTGTTTTTGTTTTTACTCTGCACCGATTTAACATATATATTTCAGATAAGGCGATTTAAAATGAATTCAATACAAATTAAATACTAAATAAAAATTAAGCTCAAAATCAACAAATTAATGAGCGGAATAAGTGAATTAGTTGATTTTTACAAACAAACTGAAATATGTGCACAAGGCAACAACAACAAAACTGTTGCTAGGCCAAATACTCATAAGTGAAAGAAAAGTTGTAAAGAGATAAAAATGTTTAAAAATAAAATCCATTGTAGAAACGTGAAACAACAACACAAGAGTGTGTACAAGCACACACACATACATATCTACTTAGAAGCCATTCAAGAGGCAGTGAATCATCAGCAAGCATTATTTTGCAAAAAAAACAAGCGACAAGTGTGGAAAAAATGAGCAAGTGAAAAATAAAAACTACCAAAAAGAAAACAAAATTAACAACAAAAGTTTCTAATAAGACAATGAATTGAAGGTGAAAGAATTGTGCTAATATAGCGCTGGACTGTAATTATTAGCTGCAAACAATAGACGATAAAAAAACACTAAATAAAATCAGAAATTGAATATTTGCTATGCTTAGATGTATGTACTCCAAACTGAATTATCTTTACGGTTTGTGCTTTGACGGAAATTGTGATGTCATTGCTGGCGTAAAGAATGGAAACAAATGCGGTTATGTAAATATCAATTAAGAGGCATTGGATGACAATCGTCAAATGACAAAGGTGATGCACTCGAAAAATAACAACAATAATAATAATAGCAGAGCTTAAAGAAGAAGAGCCTCCCGTGTTGCAAAATTACACATAAAAAAATTAAATTTTTATATCTTCTGCTATTTTGGGTATTCTAGCCTTTAACTACGACAACAAAAACAGGTACTACACAATACAGAATTATTGTTGTCTATATTTAGCAAACTAATGCCAAGTGACATCAGTTGTATGCCATTACATACATATATTTGTATATGTACTCGTATTTTCAAATTCTAGCAAATACTAGTTATTTCACTGAACATTTGTAAAGGCAATAAAAACAAATTTTAGTAAGATGCATATGTAACAAACAGACAATTTTTATTACCGATGTTGAGCTCAAAGAAAAGAAAAAGTATTTTCAAAGGTATTATTAGTAAGACAGAAATATATGGAACAGTTTTTGAAATAAACTTACTTTTACTATGTTCTTTATCACATATCTATTTCTTGTTGCCTACATTACGGCGCGAAAAAAGTAAACGATTTTTTATGGTTTTAGAATGAAATCGCTAAATTTATTTATTAAGTTTTAATTTTAAAATTTATTATTAAATTTAATTATTATAAGCCGCCTATTTTTGTAAATTTGAAAGCAAACTTATTCCAAATAAAGTAGCTTTCGAATATAAATTAATTGTGACTAAATTAAAAACTATTACAATAAAGAAATGGCAGGTGGTAGTCACAAACATTTACAAATATACACGCACACAGACACATTCACACAATGTAAAATACAATTGCATTCGCCGACAAAGAAATATTCGTTTGTATGCTAATGTGTAGATGCCACGCCCACAGTGCAAGCTCGCACCGATGCACAAAACACTGTCTTCAACATTGAAAGTCAAAGTTACTATGCACTATTTTATTGAGTTTTCAAACATTTAATTGGGTCACTGGGGGTGCACGTTAAGCAGCAGAAGCCACATGTCTGTATGTGTGTACCCACCAACCAGGCTGTCGTCACATCCAGCCCCAACGAATATTTAACTGAACTTTCCACAAAAAAATCAAATAATAGTGTTAGCAAAAGTAGCAATAATAATATGATAATACGGTAGTTGGTGGCACGCCTGTCGCGCAGCAGATTGGAAACGATAAAAAAAGCCTAACCGTCGCTACGGGAAAGCACAACTCCAAAACGGGTCGCAACCCAATTTTACTAACTTAGCACTACTCTACTGCCTGTCATCAGCTGCTGCCAACACAATGGGGCCGAAAAGTGTGAAGAGGCGGAGAGCGGAAGAGCTGATTGTGAGTGAGTTCATATGCATGGCTTTTACACGGGACGACACTTGTACTTGCCGATTCACCGACACATGGGCTGTTCACGAGCACACTTAAGTATGGGGTGGAAGGTCCAACCCTGGTATATATGTAGGTATGTGGGAAGGTGTAATATGCATGAGTAGTAAAACAGCAAAACTCACGACGTTTATAAGCGAATGTTTGGAAAAAAGCTCTGCAACAACGAAAGTTTTCAGTAATGAAAACGAATGCACAAAAAAAATCAAATTGCACCTCGCCTTCAAGCCGTTATGAATCACGAACACCACACGAAACACTGAAAGCAAATGCAAACGTTTGCAACGCCAGCGACTAACTACTGACGACGTGACGCGAACCAGTCACATACGCTGGTACGTACATACGAATGCACGCGATGGCGACACAAAAGCAAAAGCAAACAACAAACATTTTGCAAATCATCTGCTCTTTGGAGATTGTATCAACGTTGATACAGAATTGCATGAAACAGTTAGCATGTAGTATGTACGTTAAAGCGGATCGATTTCTTTCCTAAAAAATCGCGTATGCGAGAAATGTTTAACGGACCATTCTGAACAACTTTGTCTAAGAGAATATGCTTCAAAAACCGGATTTAAGGCAGCGATTTTTTAGGTGAAGTTTAATTTTTCGGGATTATAAAAATTTCTTCGTCAGTTTTTGAGATATCCGAATGAAATTTAGGGAAAACTTTAGTATACCGTCCCAGGCTTTCGGGGATAAAATGGGTATGGGATAGAGGAGATCCTCCAGATCAAGAATGTATGTATATAGATATAGCCGCGGGAAACATATAGTTTTTGAGATATTTACGTCTAAAGTTGAAAATTTCAACTATTTAAAGTACGCATTTTTTCGATTTTAAATGAACACTTATATTTTTCACTTTTATATCCACTAATTCGTTGTCACACATTTATTTTACATTATATATACAAAAATAGTTTAATTCAATATTTAAATTATTGTTAAGAGGTTGCAAAATGTCAAATAACCAGTGTTACCTTATCGACATCTTTTGAAATTGTAACTGAATACACCAAATACAGGAATTCAAAATCTAGAAGAATAAACTATTAGAGAGCATTGATGTTAAGTATTATGTTATACCTATGACAATATTACTTTTTCTTGTAGAACTTTTTTTTGCGTTGGCGTTCGGCCGCGCTTCAAAAAAAAACAATAACTCTGGTCGGTCCAACACTGGGGTGTACCAAAGCCTTTTCGCGTAGAAATTCTTTTTGCGTTAGAGGCCTTCGGCCGCGCTTCAAAAAAAAAATAACCCTGGTCGGTTCAACACCGGGGTGTACCAAAGTATTATCGCGCAGAACTTCTTTTTGCGTTGGCTACTGTATCTAGGGTATTCCCCCTGCGGGTAGGGGTAAGAATTTACCCGCGGTAAGGCATGCCTGTCGTAAAAGGCGACTAAAAGCCAAATGCACTATGACTGTTATTATGTACCTTGCTCAGTAATAGCATAGTATGTCAGAAATAGTGCTATAATACTCAGCTTGAACTGATATTATAGACTTTAAATGAAAAAGCAAATAAAAAGACATTTGAAGTTCAAGCGACAAATGTCACCAGTCATTAAGTAATGGGTTGCTCAACTGGCAGTAGTTTCGGCTACGCAGTCTTACCGGAGACTTTCTGGTACCACGGGGAGCAGAAAGCCCTTGGACTTCGGTCCAATCTGCTCATTGGGTTATGGCCCCTTTGGGGAGATTCGTAGTGGTTGTGGTTGAAACCTAAATGCAGAAAGAACTGAAAATTCAGCCTAACTGTTTTTTCAGTTCTAAAATAAAGTTGCAAAAAGCAACTGGGTTCCGTACCCGAAAACCGAAGAGGTTTTAGGTCGGCCTCGAAAATTATAAGTTTCCCTCGGCTATTCTTGATCTAGAGGATCTCCTCTATCCGCCCATACCCATTTTATCCCCGAAAGCCTGGGACGATATACTAAAGCCGATCCGAAATTTAATACATAGATGCATTTTGGTATTCTATTGATCATCCGTCAGAATCGGCTAGGTCAACTGTCGAAATGCTATAAATTAAATTTCATTCGGATATCTCAAAAACAGACGAAGAAATTTATTCTCTTAGGCCAAGTTGTTCAGAATGATCCGTAGAACATTTCCCGCATACACAATTTTCCCGTTTTTTTTTGGCTCCCTGTAAATCAACCCGCTCTAGTGTACATATGTATGATAGTAGTCTGTGACTAGTAAAAGCAAAACTGAAGAAAAAACCAAAAATAATACAATAACAAAACACAAAAACGCAAAACATTAGTTTTCACTCATTTTTTGCGGCTACTTCTCTTCATCGTTGCATTTGCGCGCATAGCGTAAGCCGAGGAAGTCAGCAGGCAGCTAAACAGCTGTGCTCACAGCCAGCCAACCCATGAGTGTGGCACAATGTGCAAAAATGTGCTCGTGCGTTATGCACAAATTCGCAGCTGCAATTACGGCTACGACGACGACGGCCAGAGTTGCATACGAACTAGTTACGTATGTACATATATATATATTATATGCATGTGCATAAGTTGCAATTATGATAAATATACAAATGGACTACCAATGCCGAGTGAGGCTGTGAGATATTGTCGCAAAGATAGGCATTCATGCATACATATTTACATACATATATAAAGTATGTATGTAACAACATACCTGCATTCAAGTAAATTAACAGCATTTGTCAATATATATGTACATACTTATATATTATGTTCACAATAGTAGTAAAAAGGAGTGGGAAACAACATTTGTAACTTGGTATGAGAGAGAGAGATAAGGAGAATACAAGCGTTAGAGAGCAAACGACGAACAGCCAGCAAACAGCAAAAATGTACAAGAAATGGAAGTGAAAATGAAAACCGAAAAGGAAAATGAAGGCGATAAAAATGAAAATGTAAAAAATTGCAAGGTAAGCCAGTATCATGCAACAACTGTAGCATAACTTTGCATACATATAAGCAAGAGTTCTGCTATCAGTGCGCAGCAGTCGCAACAACAACGCGCTACAAATACACACACATATGAGCGTATGAGGAATTGCATGCTCGTTGTTGCAAGTGCACATGCTAATCTATTTATTTCCACAAGTTTTCACATACACACACGCTTACTAGCGCACATACATATGTATACATTTATTTACCCGATGAAATAACAATATTTTATATACTTGTTTGTTAGATAGCAAGGGTAAATGAAGTAACGTGATTTATACTGTGTTCCCACGACTTGCGATCCTAAGACTGCAGACATAGTGCAACGAATAATAGTGCAGTTGACCGGTATAAGTCATTTGTCACACAATTGGATCCCTTTTGATTAGAAAATATATATAACGATATAACTTCGCTAAATTCGAAAATATTTAATCCTAAATACCGGATTGAAAAAAAAGTTAATCCCAAGAATCCCAGGAATATATGCTAAAGCAAATTTAAAAAACATAATTTTAAAAGTATTGAAAAATGAAATAAACAAAAGTTTTAATTGCCAAAATTGTGAACATTTTGAGTAAATAATGTCAAAATAAAAACATACAAAACTTGTTGGCTACTTTTAGGAATGTGAAATATGCTCCAATTCCAGCCACAGAAGTACGTCATAATTTTAACATTTTTATTAAAAGCAAAAATTATAATAAACAAAATAAAATATATTTCCAATGTTTCGAGGAAAGTTTATTATTTAGACCTAAGTTTGGCGAAGATGTCATGAACTAAATAAAGATAATGAGAGTAAGAAAAAATAAGAAGGAAAAATACTAACCTTAAAATTGTGTTGAAAATGTAATGTGAATTTATTTAATTTTTTTTATATAAAATTTAAAAATTTATAAAATTAAATAAATATTCTTTCGCACAAATTGCTGATTATAAAAAATTATGATAACGAATTTTTACTAATAATACAAAGAAAAAATTTTCGCTAACCCAAAAACACAGTGCATGCCATAGCACTTAAATTATAATTGAAATGTGAGATTGTATTGCTTAATAAATAAATTATAAAACATATATGTACATATGAATATACGAGTTATTTGCATAAAAACCAATAAATGTTGTAATCAGGTGAAAAAGTGTGAGAACAAACATGTTTGACGGCACCAACGTCACTTATCGAAAACGTATGTAAGTGTATACAGTCGATTATTTATGAGATAAACAAAAGCTTATCTTAAAACTAATTTCGTTTGTAGGAAATTTTGCACATATTACATACGTGTACAAATATATATAAAGCACTTATGTGGCAATGATTAGTATATTGACCAACTGATAATGTCTAATGCGAGTAAGCAATGAGAAATGTATATAACATAACCTAGAAATCGAAAAACTGACAAGATCGGAAATTAGAGCAATACGAACAGCTGATGTGCTAATGGAATGTAAAAACTATAGTGTTAAGCTATAGCCGATTGCAAAGATGGATTAAAATTTATAACAAATTATATTATTAGATCAGATGACTAGTGAGCAGGAAAAAGTTAATGAAGCGCATAAGTGAGCAACAACAAGTGTGACGGATGCAATGTGACGTACAAAATGGGCGATTGCAAATATTAAAGGTTAGAGATGCATAAAAAATTAAGTTTGTATGTAAGCATATGAAAACAAACCAAATTAAATTTGTGAATTGCAAAAACTAAAACAAAATTTAATGACAAAAAGAGCAAAAGTAAAATAGGCGCACAAAAATGATGAGAGTGTTTGAGTAATGGAAAAGACGATGAGAGCGCAACACAGGTGAGATTATATGTATGTAAGCATATAGCGAGTGTGCTGAGAAAAACCTAGCGTGAGCGCAGTAAGGAAATTCAAATCAAAAAGCAAACACTGTAGGAAGGTGGAATGCATTCGCACATACATACATGTATACATTTGTATATATGTATGTATATGTGCATACGTTTCAACCATACTGCAGTGTAAGCCCAATCCCTTGTTGGTGCGCCGCCCGCCAATTGTTTGCGGCTATGATTTTTCTGATTTTCTTTTTAAGTTTATTTTTTTATTTAATTATTTTGAGCTGCACAAGCATCCAAGGGTACTTTTGTATATACATACATATTTGCTGCCCACCAGAACACATGACAACGAGTATTACGTCAAATAACAAAAAACAAAACACAATTCGATTAGCGGTTTATGCACGATGAACAGCAACAAAAATTACAACGGAAGGAAATATGATTTTACGATCATACGGGAGAATTATTACAATTGCTTTTGACAATTATGATTATTTGTTGATTGATTTATTTTCAATTACTATTTATATGTATGCATGTAGAGTATAGTATACTGTATGTACTTGCCATCATCAAAAGCTTACGTACTTTTATTCGTACATCATCGTTACGTTGTCGTTGTTATCGTTAGTCCATCAACTGAGCGTATTTTTTCTTTCTTGTATCTGTATGTATGTATGACTGGAAATATGGGCGTGTATGCACGCGTCTGTTTGTGTAGGTATGTGTGTGAGTCAAAATTTCAGCTGATTGCGAGTTTTCTGATCGCTTCAAACAACTGTTCGCTCGCGCGCTCGTTGTGACTCGTAGAACGGTGTTTGCTATTGTTGTTACTTGGCCTAAAAACGTTGTGTGTTGATAGCGATGATGTCGTCGTATCATATATATGTAGACATGTACATACATATATTTGGTCGTTGTGGTTCGTATTCGTTTTGGTCGTATATTTTCGCAGTTGAATAATTGAAATTCACAATTTATCTAATTTTCATTTAATATTAAAATTATTTATAAATGACACTTTTTTAAATTTAGAAATTGTCTATTTTTTAATTTATTCTTTTTGTTTTAGCTGTTAAATATTTATTTTCGTATAATTATTACATAAAATTAGCACATTGCCATTTAACGCGCGTTTCTTGATGCTTTATCTAAATTTATTTTTATATTTTTACGCTTGCGTTCTGTTTGGCACTCGTCACAGCTTTTCGCCGATTTTCCGCTTCGATTCTCCAATACTACGATTACACGCAGCAGTTGTAGTTGTTGTGGCAGCGCGTTTTCTATTTTATTGATTTTCAAACATTTTTAGTTCATTAATTAGCACAGGGTCAGGGGGTTAGTCGTTAGTTTTTAAGTTAATGTGGAAATAGAAAAGTTACAAAGAAAATAGTAAAGAGAATTATATAGAGTAAAATAAAAAGCTTCAATACTTAGTTACAAATAAGAAAAAAAAAATTAAATAAAGGAAAAATGATATCACACCTTTAAAACAAACACGCTTCACCGAAAATAACACTAGAACCGTAGCAAAGAACGCTCCCAGATTGACTATCAGCCACACGCTAGAACTCAACAAGCAAGCAAAATTAAAATTGTGCTCTTACGCTTCCGCAAGTGCTTTTTATATTTTGCCTATTTTTTGTTTGCTTCTTCTACTTTACACAAAACTATTATTTGTACTCAATTTTTCGCCAACATGTAGCTTTTATTTAAATTTAATTTTTTCCACTTGGTTATTTATTTCGATATAAATCGTCACACACACAAATAGATATATCTAAACGCACTGTAAGCACAAAAGGCAAAGCGCACCAAATAAATAAACACTGTGAAAACACAATGTTCGCTTATTCCGCGGCAATTTTTAATAAAACATACTCGGTAAGTATGTGTGCAGTTCGTTTATCACTTGATAGTGGATGATGACGGCAATGCAAAGAACGCGCGTATGCGGGTTTCCTTCAACACGGCGCGTAACCCACTAACGGCTGATTGAATGGTGTGCTGCTGTTGTTCCGGCGGGAGCGCACACAACGGCCGTTATCAAATCGAAGAATTTTGCAAACGCCTAATGAAACAAGTCATAAGCGCGAAGATAAAATATGCTAAATGGTTATCTATCAGAGTGCAAGCTGACACTGAACGATAGTTAGCTTTAGATGATCTATTTTATTTGCGCTCGGCGTTGGCGGGGCAGTAGGGCTCGGCGGGTGCACCGCCAGAGCAGGAAGCAGTGTATTTTCAGCAGCGGCACATGCCACAAAATACCAACACACACACTTTCGGTTACGCTGACTCACTCACACACACACGTAGACTAGTAAGTATGCATGAGTGCACGCGCCTGCCTTTTATTTGGAGTGCATGCATCATGCTCTTTCTCTCTCAGGCACATCTTATACTAGCATAATGTTCTAGCCGCCGCGAACGCGCTGCTGACGTCGACGCCGCAAACACAAAATGTAAATGTATTTCTAATTTTTAAGTGTATGTGTGTTCGTGGGTTTCCGGCTCAGTCGCTGCGTCTTTTTTGCATGCACTTTTCTTTGCACTACATTGGCAAAAAAAATGCAAGAAATTGCACTTTAGTCATCGTCACGAATGAAGAAGAGGCACACGATTATGTTGACGCCACCGCCTCGTGCACTGACAATTCGATATCCTGCAATACATATGCAAGCCCATAGTGCGTGTATATCCGAAGCACGAGCAGGTAGACGGGATATTGCATTGACATCGACACGAGCCACAAATCGTCGCTAATATCAACGCTGTTACCGAGTGCAACAACAACAAAAAAACTCGTATACGTATTCAACGCTAACCGATTACCAAAAGAAAAACAGCTGAGTACGATTGATTAGTAGGCGGAGTGAATGAAACGCATACATACCAATACTTTAGGAAGCGATGTTGTATGAAAATAAAAAGTAAAACAACAAAAATGTAGACCATAGACAGACGGTCAAGGTGGACAAATCTGCAAAATGCAACGCTAAGTAATTGTGTGCGTATATGTATGTGTATATGTATTAACTATATGTTGTTGTGAGAAAATTCATAGGGGAAATGAGTATGAACGCGTTTTGGATGTGTGCGCGCCGACAAACAAACAAGCCGGCATTTCTGCAATGTTATCAGGTAGCAATATTCTTGTTATTTAACAAACAACGCGGAAAGACTGGATATGCTGAGATTATTATATGTATGATTCTTTCACAAGCGAAGAATTCGTACAAAACATATATAAGCTATGTAAGTCGTATGACTGAGACTAACCGGATATTTGAATATCCGGATATCCCTATGGATTATCCTTTGACATGGATAGTAGGGATATCCAGTTGTAACTCATTTATTCGGATCTATGAACAATATCAACAATTTCGGCATCATCGCTATTTTTCAAAATCTTACAGAATATATTGTTTTCCAATATTTTATTATGTACTTATCAAAGTATAAATACATTATTTAGCATTTGATCAAATATGACCCGGACTGACAAAAAAAAGGCTAGATGGATCATTCCGACTCAAATTTGATCATTTGGTATACTTAAAATTCATTGCAACGTTATTGTCATAGTTTTGGAAGAATCATTAAAGCCGGATATGCAGATGTTAAATCATTTAATGGTATCCTGATATTTGAATATTGGAGTTATCTGGACAGCTGGAAAATTTTAAGAAGTAAACTGGCATAGTCCATCTCTAGATCTCGAGATTTTGTTAATGTTGCAAGATTTATTGAATCTACTAAATGTGGCGGGTTGTGACGGTATATCTTAAAGCATAATAAGATAATTGTTTTTATAAATATTCGAAAACTGTAATGGACGCCTAAATTTATGCAACAATCTTGAGTGGTAATAATAGAAAATATTTAAAATTTAAATATAATAATAATTACAGTTAAGTTAAAACGTTCAATATGATTTCAAACACAACCACTAAACACACACAAAACACACATCACCCAAACATTTTTCAAACCAAATGTCATGTAAAGTCCACATTATGGAGAAATTAATTCTTGGATATATTTAAAATATCAACAAAGGTCGATATGATGACATTGAAATTAAAATTTTTTTGACAGTCTGGTTAACACATAGAAAAGGAATTTCTTAACCATGCCCAGTTGACGATTAAAATCAGTATTCTCTTTAATTTAGTGTCTGAGAGATAAATTTTATTAATATTTTATTGACCTAGACACCCTTTTAAAATATATTATTGGAGTACAGTTTTAAACCGAGAGATTCCGAAAATACATAGGATTAACATGTCCTGCTAGAAGGCGACCGTTATTAAAAACAGTATTTTTTTGTAATTGAAGATAAGGACTACATATTTTCATTAACTTTTTCATAAAAGGATGAAACAATTTTTTTCCTTTAGAATCGAAACGTTATATTGCTACGAATGTCAATCTAGCCTTAATAGTGCCTCAATAATAGTGATTGACATTTCGAAAGCAATTTCAGGTTAATCCGATTTTCTGCCTACAAATCGAATGTTGGAAATACAAAATGCCACTCGCACGTCTCATATTATTGGATTAATATCATAGCCTATTAACAAAGCCTCTTCGTACAACATAATATAATACCATATACTCGTACCATTTCGGGTAAATTCTTCACAGTATAACTAGGTATTTATTACTTCACTATTTTACAACAAAGCTCCATTTACTATCGCAGACGCCAATAAAACAGTACTAACAGAGAGGGTCTGAGCTAACCGAAAGGAAAATCATAACTTATATTTGTTGGCTGACATGCACTTTACAACCAATTAGCATGTCTGGGAACCTCCTTAAAGCTTTTTACGGAACTTAGACCATCCATTATATGGCTTGCAAGAATTATTATGGTAAATTGGTCATTCAGGAAAATTTTTGAAATTACCAAACCTATTGCCTCTCAAGTTCAAGGATACCACAACTGTTCGGTTATATAACATGTTGTCCCTCCTGTTTTATTTGAATAGCAACACATTATTTTAAAATACCCACTAACCGAATAACCCCTTTTCTTTTGAAGGTAGTCTTAAATTCTATCCGAAGTTAAAGTCAGTGATATACTTCATATACTTCATATTGAGAAACCCCTCTTAAAATGCTTGTAAATTATATTCATGTGAATTTCTTTGTAAAATTAACCGCAAATAGGCTTTGTTAAGGTATATGAATATACATACATCAGTCATAGAAGGCAAATATTTATTGAAATTACTTATTTACACAAAGTAAAGTTTATTGTGTGGCGCCTACTTTTCACCACAAAACAGAGTGGAGTGGATAATCTCTCAAAGCGGAAAATGCGCACAAATATAAATGTACATATACTACATGGTATGTATGCTGTTATTTATTGCCGTAGTAATTTCATAGTTGCAGTGACTATCGATACGATGCGATGGTCGGTGTCGTTGTTGCTGTCATCATCGTCAAGGTCGTTCGCGGTTTCTCATTCGAGTTTCAATTGTCATTATGTATGCGTATGTATGTATGTATATTTGTACTTTCACCAGTGGAAATTTTTACATGTTGGGCTTACATTAAAAGCTTTTCATATAAATGTATGTAATTACAGTATAGATTCGTTACCACGAATTAAAATAGTATTTTCAAAGAGCGCCTTTGTATCCCGAATCATTTGAAATTTGGAACAGAAGATAAAATTAGAAGCTCAACTAATTTTTTTGGGTCCAGTAAATTTTATTATAGAAATTAAATACTTTGAACATCAATCGATTGTTCTTTTAAGGTTTGGTTAAGGTTAATGCCTAATGATGGTTTTTGGCGCAAACGCTGGTCCAAACAGTCACATTTTAGTATAAAATTGACATTTCATGGACCTCGAACGGATGGGCTGTTCCTCAAATTAGGTGACTATTTTTAATATAAATCGTTATTAGTTACGATGCACCCTGCACGTATCGAGTTTCTAGAAGTTCAGAGCAATCTGCTAGTTGTAAATCTCTAAAAATGTCATCAATTTACCTGCGTTAGAGAACTTTTATATAATATGTAAGTAATGTGCTGATTTACAGATTAATTAATTGTAAAACAAGGTCTTGACGAAATTGTTATTCTACAAAAAGAAATTGATATTTGTTTTAAAATTTTACAAAATATAGATAAGTTAGTAAGATTTACAAAATGTAGGTAAGTTAGTTTAAAAAACTACTTTGAATTTCTGCCTTTTATTTCTTGATTATTGTATTTGAAATATTATAAATCATTTCCCAAATAATAGTTGGTCGGAGACAAAAACGGCTGTATTCTAGTTACATAGAATAGACTGTTGTAGGAACCTTATGATTCTTCTGTATTCGTACTCGGATTTTTTTAGGCATAGACACCGAGTACATACTGTATATATATACCATACACAACTGGCCTATACTTATGCACATTTAACATATGTATGTATATCTTAAGTGAAGCCAACAAATCTCTTAATGAAGGTAAACTTGTTTGTTGTGTGGATGTGTGAAAACACACATATAATAATGAAAGCAAAATAGAGAGAAAAACTGTAAAATAAATATTAAAAACGCTGATCGAGCGTGAAATATAGCCAAACATTCATTGTGTATATATGTATGTATACATACAGTGGCAAATTTAATTTTGACTTCTGCCATCAAACAATTTTATTCTAAAATAGAACGAAGGCAAACAAATTAAGTGGGTGTGTAGTTAATTTGAAGAAGTAAAATATAAAATTTGAAGTATACATACATATGTATGTGCATAAGTAAATAAATTAATTTAAGGTGTGTAAGCGGTCACAAAATATCAACCAATTTTGAAGAAAGCAAGTGATCATTATTTAGTAAGTAAGAATAACTTGTATATATGGTTTTGGCATTACTATAGTGTTTCCGAATTATCAAAGCGACATATGTATATATGAATGTCAGGTGATACACATTTACATCAAATTAGGGTGTTCGATAATTTTTTAATTTCTCTTTAAAGAGAAACAAAGTTCATGGTTTATTAATTATTATTATTATTATTGTAAAATGGTTCCCTGAAATAAACTGCTTTTACGGATAATTATGCTTAATATGAAAGTTAGAAGTAATGATAATAAGGGTGTTTTTTTCGAGGTATACTCGTAGAACTTTAAGTTGGCATTACTGTTCAAGATGGCGACCGATTTAACAGCTGTCAACATAACATAATGGTTTTGTGCGAAATACGTATCGCGCACTACGTTCATTTTATCGTCGAGCGCACTTCTGGTTGAATGGCTACGTCAACAAACAAAACTGCCACATTTGGAGAGAAGCTAATTCTCAAGTGTATGTCGAAACACTGTTACATCCAGAAAAACTGACTGGTGCGCTTTATGGGCTGGTGGAATCAATGGTCCGTACTTCTTCAAAAACGATGATGGCCAGAACGTTACAGTCAATGGTGATCGATATAGAGCCAAGATTACTAACTTTTTCATTCCTGAATTGAACAACCATGATGTTCAGGAGCTGTGGTTCCGACAAGACGGCGCAACATGTCACACAGCTCGTGCCACAATCGATTTATTGAAAGACACGGTTTGGACCTTTGAATTGGCCTCCAAGATCTTGTGATTTAACACCGCTATACTACTATCTGTGGGGTTGTGTAAACTCATTGGTCTATGCGCATAAGCCATAAACGCTTAACCATTTGGAAAACAACATTCGCCGTGTTATTGCGAATGTTGGAAAAAGTCATCGAAAATTAGACGTCCAGATTGGACTACATCCGAGCCAGCCGTGGCGGTCATATGCCAGAAATCATATTTAAAATGTAATGCCACAAGATTATCTTTCGGCTAAATAAAATCCATGTCAATCGAATAAACCATCGTTGTTTTATCTCAATTTAAAGTTCAATAACTCTAAAAAAACACCCGTTATAAACCCAGAAATGATATATGACATTATTAGAAAGACTCTGCTAAGGACAGACATTGTAACATCAGAAAATTCACCCACTTGGCTAAGGAGTCGGAAGACAAGTGATTTCAAATTAAGGTCACATAAGCAGGAAAAGCAAATGTTTCAACAATAAGCGGGACAGTCACGTTTGTTTTTTTTGTTATTATTTTTAAATTTATAAATGACATACTTAGTGTGAATTAAAAATAAATCTTCCTTTAATCCTTTAAAAATAACATATTACAATAAAATACATTCTAAAATTTAGCTGTTCTGTTCAATATGTTTATTTTTAAACGCGTTTTTCTCAAAACTACTTTTTCAAGTACGTTTGAGTGATTTACGCAGAGACGAATGATTCGATCACTATAAAATTTTTCTGAATGTTCGGTATATAATTCACTCTAAATTGGCAATTTTATTAAACTGATCAAAAATCGAATTTTGCCAGGATAAAATGACTACAATTTTGGTTAAACTTCAATTGTTTTAAACGATGCCATTTTGCCAATTTTTGATTTTTTTCGAACGTAGATCATTGTCCATACAAGTAGGCGTCATCCTCGGAGAAAGTATACAGTATAGCGTCACACTAGCTGAATCCCTTAATTATTAGACTATTATTTAACAAAAAACAAGTGACTTCAAATTAATTTTTTTAATTAATTGGCTTCTATTAAATATGCATTAAGATATTTAATAAATAGAATTGAAAAATCTATTTAAATATTAGACTCGCGAAATTGAAATTGCTACAAACTACATATTTAAAGTATGCGTTATAATTTGAAAGTTAAATGATGACAACTAACTCATAAAACGAGACAATTATTATAGTGAATTGCTACAACACAATTAATTCGATCGACAGTCAAAATCTCTTCTCAACCCTAATGTAAGATGCAGCCACATGCAACATATAATATTTATAATAGCCAAGTCGAAAGAACATTAACTAGCCAATGTAGAAAAACAAATTTATGTACACACGCATAAATATGCATACATATTTGTTGGTGTGCACCGTAAACTGTAAGTATGGCGGCATTTAAATGCGGGTAACGCTGCAGGTCAACATTGCCGACTATGGTACTACTATATTATATTAGAGACACGTTGTGTTATGTACATATATACATATGTACGAACGACTAAATTCCTTTGCGCGATGGTTTGAGAAGAAAATGCGAAAAGTACTCCATAAGCAAATACTTGTAAACAAACAATATCAAAAGTAGGACTAATGAAATATGGCATTGAACACAAATTAGTTTAGTGTGCATAGGCACAAAGGACAACAGTGAAAATACGAGACATTAAAAATAAAATACAAATACTAAAAAAAATTTAACTAGTGGAGGCGATGGTGGAACGCCTACCAATACTAAAAGTGTATAGAAGTACATACCTAACCCAAAAATATTGATGCATAAGTGGTGTCATCAGCTGTGAAAACTGAAAACTTTTAGCACATCTTTCAGCGAGTGTGTGCACAAAGGATGAGGATTAAAAATTATTTCGTCGAAAAAATTGCGGCTTAATTTCAACGTCGCCAGCGGAGTGCGTTGCGCGGTAAAAACCCAATGTGGACAATTGAAAAGGGAAACTTTTATAATACTTATATTTTGAGTGTATCGAGTATTTATCAGAGCTGTAAAGTTAACATTTTCACGGTGCCCTAATCGCAGATTTACTACGAATCCACCGTCTGAAGCATACCTTTTGCGTTATTTAATCCTAGAAAAATTATTAATTGTATTATTGACAAAGTAAAGGCGCATTATATTTGCACCAAACTGTATTATTTTAAGGTTATAATTAAGAAGTTTGTTAATTTGTCATCCTTTTGCTTCAACAGGTCTATTAACTTGCGAGCATATCAAATCTTTATGCACATAAGGACCAGAAACAAATTCACAGCAGTTAAAGTAGCAAATCAATATTTCTATTGCTAAACCTAACCTTTTTGATTATTAAGTTAATTGTAGTGACTCAGAATAAAGTATTCGATTCAGTAACATTTAAAGAGTGGCGAATCGAAGAAAAAACCGGCAAAAAATAAAGAGAGGTATGATATCAAACGGCTTACCACTTTAATAAAGTATCCATTATGTTACATTTAATTCTGTAATAATGTTTTTGCTTTCGGAGACCATTTTTTTTAGAAGTGAGCATATCACAAAAACAGTAGGTAGAGCGGAGGTGGATCGGAATCAGCGTTTGTAATTACTTGTTGAAGTTTTTCCATTTATAATATAACAAAACAATGTACAAAGTTTGAAAGTAAACGTAATGTTTTCACCATATTTGTGCAATTGTTATTTTTGTTTTTCAGAAATAACAAATTTTAAGCATTTTTAATGGGATATAGGCGTGGTCATAGTCGAAAAAACGACTCGAATGTCGAACTGGACTCGAATACAGAATGTTTCTTGTGGTGACTTACTATTAGGTTATAGCTAAAGATATAAAAACAAGAAAAAACGTTAACTTCGGTTGCGCCGAAGCTATAATACCCTTCACAAAAACAAAGGCCCCTTACAAGAACTTGATTCCGAACGTTCAATTTGTATGGCAGCTATATGATATAGTGATCTGATCTGACCAATTTTTGTGGAGAATAATTTGTTGCCTTAAGCAATAACTCGTGCCTAATTTCGTGAAGATACCTCGTCAAATAAAAACATGTTCCATGCAAGCACTTTACTCCAATCGTTCAGTTAATATGGCAGCTATATGCTATAGTCATCCGATCTGAATAATTTCTTCGGAGACTAGATTAATGCTTTAAATAATAATACATGCCAAATTTCGTGAAGATACCTCGTCAAATGAAAGAGTTTCCCATACAAACACTTGATTCCGATTGTTCAGTTTGCATGGCAGCTATATGCTATAGTGGTCCGATATCAGCCGTTCCGACAAATGAGCAGCTTCTTGGGGAGAAAAAGAAGTGTTCGAAATTTCATTTCGATATCTCAAAAACTGAGGGTCTAGTTCGCGTATATACAGACGGACAGACGGACGGACGGACAGACAGACGGACATGGCTAAATCAACTCAGCTCGTCACGGTGATCATTTATATATATACTTTATATTGTCTCCGACGTTTCCTTCTGGGTGTTACAAACTTCGTGGCAAAATTAATATACCCTGTTCAGGGTATAAATATATTTTGAATCAAACATAACCTCACTTTATATATTTTTTGTATTTGTAAGCAGAGACATTGAAACCACAAAATTCTTGTTTTTAAATCATAATTTGTATCAATTCAAAAGGTTAGGTTATATTATATAATATACTAGTTATTTAAAAGACATTTAAGAGTACAATATAATAAAAGTTTGGAAAAGTGAGCTTTATATATATATTTGAAGGATTTGAAATCACTCTTCGTTAGAAAAATATGTAACTCCCAACTATGTTACATGAAACTAGATGGACTAGTGTACCAAGGGTTCATCTGAAGTTTTCAAGTGATAGTGCCCATGGTGACGATGGGTTAAATTTGAAGAACTTCAGGATGTATATGATTGGAAATAATAATTTTGTACCTTATTGATTAAAAACGGAGGCGCAGGAGCACCTGTCAACAACCGGCAACACATCATTAGGTCCATTGTACTGCCCCGTGATAACCAACCATTTAGCAACTCAATGAAATTTGATCTGAGTTTTTCCCACCTACCTGAAAAGTATCTCTTTAATTAGAACATTGGTAGCCGTGGAAGGCTGCAGCCCGGACATTCGCAAAAGTAATATTCCAGCGTTTCGTCATCCTTCACGAATATTCTACATTCTGCCGATTCTACTGTACCAATATATTAGATCTGTACCATTATGGTAAATTTATTCGATAATTTCTAGGTACACTTTCAATTAAAGAACTGCCGCTGCGATTAAAATTCCGATTATTGAATAATATCTCAGCAACAGTTATAAATTGCAACAATTGAACAGTACAGTTATGTTAAATAAAGACAGGTGGTTAAGTGATCGCCATGCAACAATCCAATAATTTGAGTTGGCTGAATTGTGCGAACAAGCGGCCAGGTGTACATATACCGCACATTCAGTCTATTGCATTGTACGAACAAAAGGATAATTTTAATGCTGCCAGGATATGCAAGAAAAGAAGAGTTGCCAAAAATTTTACTAATAAAATGGCATAAAGGCAAAATGCATATTTGAAAGAAAAAAAGGCGGAACTCAGCCATAATAGGTAGGGTTGTATGACTAATACTGCACTAACGTTGCTTTAAATGCGTTTATGTTTTTGTTGCTTTGAACTTTTTTGGCTCAATTCTGGATAAATTACCTCACAACAGACATTTGGTGGTAGACCTAAGCGACTGTACAAAGCACGAGCTAAATGCAAACACTCGAGACAAAGAAAAAATGTTTAGAGGTCAATATTGCAAATGCGATTTGTATGTGGCAAAAATAACACAATTTCACAACACAACAACAATTAGAGTTACAAATTGGTTTATTTATGTTTCACTTGTTGTATTGTTAAAACAAATTACACTAAAAGCGTCGAATCACCCATTTTCATTTTATAAATACAATAATAAATAATACACATATATGTATTTAAGAAAGGTAATTGCAAATTATTCATTTACCTGTTGTCAAACACTTTCATTTTTCAGATATTTAATTTTTATTGCTTGCGAAGAGCAATGAAATAAATCTCAACCAGCGATTGTGTGGAGGAAACGGCGTATAATCAATCTTTTTGCTATTGAAACACAAAATATTGTATTTTCCGGACAAAATCTTTCTGCTAGCGAAGCGCACCAAAATAAAACAACGAACGTACTGAAGAATGACTGAATGAAACAAAGAAATTTCGCTCATAGTCGTACTACGCAGTGTTGGGGACGACTGGAGCCTAACCCCAATTCAAGTCAATTGAGTAAATTTACTGTTCGAGCGCCAAACCAAGCAAATCGAACAATAGCCAACAGCGCCAAGAGCGTATTGGACCGCAAGAAAGAGCGCAAGTGCGAGAAGATTGCGAGAGACGCACTGCCATGTGCATATGGAAGTGTATGTGTGTGTATGTACTCACATACGTATGGAACATTAAAAAACGCTGGCGAAAGAAAAGATGCATCGTAAACTCGGTTTTAAAAAAAATGTATAAATAATAGAAAATATGTGGGTAATATAAACACACAAAAGACTGTGCAAACAATAAGTACCCGTATAGTCGTACCCGTGTACTCATATAAACCACTATAAACGTAATGATGATGAAAGAAGCAACGTGAAGCAGAGACATGGGGCGGCGTATGACATATTATTCATTTGCCTAATATGATTTTTCGCAACAAAGATAAAAACTTGCATGCAAATATGTTTTGAAGACAAAGCAAATATGCATATGCATATAGTAAATGCACATGTATATATTTTAAGTATATGGTAAGTATATTTAATAGACAATAAGTACTTATAAGCAAGTCGCAATTTATAAATTTAGAATATTTAGATTATCTATTCCATTTCTTTGTTGCTAAATTTTTGACGCCATCAACAAAAGTGCAATAACCAGCAGGTTCAACAGCTGTTGGACGACATTGAAAATGCACATACACCCAATTTATATAAATGTATATATGTATGTGTTTATCTGGTTGGGCGTAGCTGCATATGCATATCTTACTACTTTTTATACAAAAAAGGAGGCGTCGTGCAAAACAATCAACAATTATTTATAATAAAAAGTAAAAAAAAGAGTATAAAAGACGCGACTAAGCAAAATGCAAGCACAGAATAAAATTTTGTAATAACTTATCGTATACAAGTAGATAAAAGGCATTTAATTTTATTTAAACAACTCACTGATTATGCGAGACTTTAATTTACATTTGTATGAAATGTATAGCGTTTTCTTTTCTCGATGAAAATGTTGCCTCATTTTATGGTAACATTATATAGATGCTCCATTTCTCTTGTAAAAATTTTTCATTTTTTACATGATATAAAATAAATAATCTGTCAACTAAATCATTCGCAATTTCCATCGTTGAGATTAACACAGTTCACAGATTCATTATAATTAGTCTCATAGCGTTTTCTTTTCTCACAAAAATGTTGCATTTATTCTGTCCGATGCCCGGGCTGTCAAAGATGCGTGTATTTTTCTCAGAATGTTACCTTCTAACCATCTTTCTACCCTTCTGAAAACGTAAGGTTGATGGCCAATTCATATTGAACTTTTGCTTCGCTTTGCGTCAGACATTTGTTTTGACAGAAAAGTTCGAGCTATGTATGCATTTGTATGAGTACGTTGACATAAAAAGTTTTCGACGTGAAGCCAAGCAAAATCGTGGACAACTCTCATCTTTTTAGGATTTGCCATTCAAAAACGAATCAACTCATTTTTGAGATAAAGACATAATATTATCAAGAAAGGATGCTCCCTTAACTTCAATTGTGTGTATCACACGTTGACCGATAGTTTTGGAAAAAAGTCAACCATGCGCACTGGGGTCAACATATTCGGTATGTGGGGGTTTGAACAGTTACGTACCGATTTTGACAAGTTTTAGACTCGAATGGCATACCTCAAAGGCACTGTTTTTGAAAAGTTGTATCCGAATAAATTCATTGGTGATTGATTTGTATACTGAAAAGTGAAAGAGTTATATGGAATTTAAAATTGTGCTATGTGGGAAATAGGCATGATTGTAGTCCGATCGTGCCCATTTTCACAATGTAACATAGCACCGTCAAGATAATGTTATATAACGGTAAATTTGATTGAAATTGATCAAGTAGATCCGGAGTTATGTGATTTCACTAAATTGTGGGCGGTGCCACGCTCATCGTCTAATTTTGACATCGGCTCCCATAAAACTCCCTTGTACCATCCCAGATGTAAAATTTAATGTCTCTGTCGCATTTAGTTATTGACTTATCCTTTTTAGTAGTTTTTAACAAAACCGTTATATGGGGAGTGAGCGGAGTTAGGGTTACCATTCGATTTCACCTATTTCCATCCCCTAAATCTAATTTGATTATTTTTAGGTGATAGAAACAACCGTTAGTTGAACAACTATTATACTATGTAGCAACATATTGCAAGAGTATAACAAGAGAGTGGAAGCATATGAGCAGAGGTGCGACAAAATAGAAACTTACAATAAATGCTTTGCGTGACTTATAGTCTCATTGGGGGTTATCAGTCAAATTTATAGACCTACAAGTTTTAAGCCACCTCCAAACGACAAATGGATTTAAGTGGTTATATCCTCTTGCAAGTCAAAAAACGCCATTTTATTGAATTAATTAATTAAAATAATATACATTTATAGAAGTTAATGAACTTTAATAATCGGTGATTAATTTGGAAAATGTTGGATCTCCAGGAGGACCTCCGAAAAAAGGTAACTGGCGATGTGGACAATTTTTCTGCTTAAAATTAATTCCAATTCAAAAAGCAAAAAAGTTTATTATTACAATAGATGTGTACAGGCTATGATTGAAGGACTAAAATTACGGTATAGGCAAAAAAAAATCTATTATGAGAAGCTTTTTCACCACAGAAGTGCGATTAGGAAAAACATTTTTTGTTGATCTGAACATAAATCGAACCAAGGTCCTGTGACGTGTGCCAATCGTATTTAACAGTTACAAATATTCAAGATTCCATACTTGTGACTGTTATCCTGCTCACAAAAAGAGTTGTAAGATAAAAATTGAGTTAGGTGCCTTTCACTCTACAAACTTTACGAAAACTAACCTATCGTATTGTTATAAAGTCGCCAACACTCTGGAAAAAGTATGAGTATATTCAAGAAAGAATGGAGAAGAGCAGTGGAAAAAGAAAGCAAGATTGTGTGAGCATGCGTGCGATAAACATGTAATGCAGACTGAGCGTAGACATTGCCAAGTAATCAACTTGGAATTACAATTAGAATGGCACAATGGAATTCCAGTTCTAATAATAAGTAGACAATGGGATAAAAATCATTTCATTTCGTTAAATGCAAATAATAAATACAAAGTAGAATACAAAGTAATGCACACTTATGATAATAAACAAAAAATGTATGTGAATGTGTGTATGAATGGTCACGCTGAATTTGCATTTAACGCGTTGTCGTAAAAATAGACAAACAATGCAAAACAACAAGAAACACTGTAAACACTCACAAATGTTGATAACAAGCCTATTTGTGCATATCGCATTCAAAAACAAAATATTTACGCTGGAAATAACTAATAATACAGCGGGGAGCTGCAAGCATGCATTCCTACAAATTTATTTATTCAGTATGTATATATGTGTGTGCACAAATGTATAAGAGGAAGTGAAGAAAAAAAAAACCGACAGATATCCGTTGCATTGTTGAGCTTGCCTTTTTGCAGTTTGTTGATTCCAGCAACAACAACAACATAGACAACTTAACATTTTAAGATTTGCCACAAAGTGACAGCATGAGTAAGCGTACTCAAAAGGCATATATGTAAATATAATAATATAAGTATGTATGTATGCAGGTTTGTAAGCATAAACATATCGGCATCAAGATTACTTGCATTCCGACGATTTGAGTTTTACTATTTGTTATCAACATTACACAAATAATGGAATAATTGTAAAACGATGCCATTTGCAAGTCACATATTATATAGTACTTATGTAAACACAGTCATGGTAAAATATTAAGGCAAAGTCTTAAAAGTTGGGTTAGGTTAGGTTGACACACACACAGAAAATCGAAAAAACGAAAGGTAACTGGTCGGATATTCTTTGAGATTATATATCTACTTGACAATTTATAATATTGCTTATATATCTAATGTACATATGTATATTTGAGAATATTTTTCAAAAATTGGAAGTTGACTCGGAAAATAGTTTCGGATATATGAGCGCATTTCTAAATATTTTTTAACTAAGTGTAATCGATTCTCAAAACTGTCAACGCATTTTTCTCAAAACACTGTTCTCAGATCAAAATTTCTCCGAAACGGCTGGACCGATCGGTTTTCAATTTACTCACGACCTACTGAGATATTTGTCAGATAATGATCGAAAAAGTAAGATTTTTGATAATAGTTTCGATTTCTATGCCACTCTGACGTGTACATTTTTTCAATAAAACGAATTTTTTGTTAGAAAGCCGCTGTTTGTCAAAAATCAAAATCGAAGGACTTGTCGTTCGATCATTACCTGGTCAGACAATATTAAGTAGAAAAATCTTGCTTATTGCTAGACACCTTTTTTCGGAGGTGCTCCTGGAGATCAGCTACGAGAACAGGAGAATCAAAAATTTTTAAAAACTAAGTCGCCGATTGTTAAGCACAAGAAATTCTGTAAATGCACTTGCAACATGTTGCTACAGAGTTGAATATTTTTGTTTACCTAACGGTTGTTTGTATCACCTAAAAATAATCGAACTAGATATAGGGTTATGTATACATACATGTATATATAAATTATCAGGATGACGAGACGAGTGTAATTTAGAGTGACCGTTTGTATGTCCGTCTGTGCAAGCGATATTTAAGATATCTAAATGAAACTTGGTACGCGTATTCCTTGGCAAAAAGTGAGAACGAGTTCGTAGATGGGCGTAATTGGACCATTGTCACGTCCACAAAACGCCGTTAATCGAAACCCTATAAAGTGCCATAACTAAGCAATAAATTAAGATATAAACCTATTATTTAGTACAGGGGAGTCTAGTAGCAAGACGCATCTGTGAACTAATAATTTTGAAAAAATGGGCGTTGCACCTGAACTTAGTCCTTCCTTACTTGTTGATTTATTTATTAATTAAGCCTGCAAACACACCACCTAAAAAATTGTCTAAGGCCTTTATATTCGACACAAGACTGTATATATACACATTCTGGTATATTATTATTTCCCTTATCTCCAAACCTTCCATTACACCAAAAGGCAATGCATGAGAGTCTACACACACACACACATGCATGAACGTGGTCCAAACGAAATGCCGCCTGTCTAGCCTGCGCATGCATGTGTGTGTGTGTGAGCTTGCTTTTTTGCGCTCCCAAACACTATTATTCCCGCCGCCTGTAGCTACTGCTGCCATAAAGCTTAAATGGCACAGAGGTCATTGTACAATTCGGCGAAAATTTCGGGAGAGCAATGTGCTGAGTTCAGTACAAATGAAAATGAAAGGTTCATTACCTTTTTTCTTGCTCCCAACTACTAAAAGCGCATAGCAAGTGATATTTGGTGACGTCTTGTGAAGCTGCGCGGCGGCGTCGTATGAAAATGTGGAATGTATGGATTTAATTTTTGGCTTCTTTCCTTTTTAGGTTAGGTTTCGCCCGTTTTTTGGGTTCATTTGATATGTGTGTGCTTATTAGCAGTTGCTGTTTACATACAAGTTTTGGATTTGTTTTGTTAACGGCTTTCCACACCATTTGAGTGTAGATTTCATATCTTTAGTGTCCGTGTACGCAGGAGTTCGAGAACGTCGTCAAAACTGCCTACTCCGAAATGTGGTTCAGAGGTTAATGTACCAAATCATGTAAATGCCGGTTGATGCTTGCATCGGGTCAACAGCATTAAAATATTTATTTGACATCCATCTGTTGTGCTCTACCATGGTGGAGATTGTTTATTGTTTACATTTCTACAAGAGTCTGTCTGTCTGTTATGTACATGTGTTTGTGTGAATGTCCGTAATCAATTGCAGACGACTTCATGAGTTGAATACGAACGATATTTAGTTAAATGGGGAGCCGAAATTTCGCACCTTCTGTCAGTTATTTATCTAATAAACAAGAGTCGCTGAGGTTCAATGTCACTTTAGTTAAATATATAAAAACTGTGTTGAGGGTAAAAAAGTAACATAATTATATGACATTTTTGCCGAAACAGTGTAAGCGCAGCTGTATTACATAACCAAATAAAACAGTTTAATGCATTTGCATATGTTTTATTGTTAGACCTAATCTTCTAAAGGCCAAATCTTGCACTTACTGCGGCAACTTTTGATTTTTCAAAAAGTGAATAAAGCGGAGTTTCACGAGTCAATACAATTTTTTTTTATTGAAAAAAAAAAAAATGCTGCTTAATCGGAATGTGGTCGTCAGATCTTATCAGAAAAAAGTAAGATGAGTGCTTTCCGGACTCCGCGTCAGGCGCAGCTAAAATCTATACAGGTCAAATGAGCACACACAGCATCAACGGATCGATTTGTTTTTGAATATTTGTATAAACGAAATTTTATGCAATGTATAGAAGTGTCAGCCGGACTCAACATCGACCTATTGACCGCGTCATAAAACTATGGAACAATAGCGAAATTCTAATAAGAAAAACCTAATTCAGGGGCTATGGAACTTATATATGATATATATAAGTTATTCATGCAAAATCGACTAAAATGGCGTTATAAGTTAAGTAATCCATTAAGCATAGTTTCTAACTGTACTTAGAAGGTAAAAACCGCAATAGTGTGCATGAAAATTTTATTGGGATTTGGCAAGGGGTCTCGGATATATGAATTTTTTACGCGAATTGTCCCTTTCTTTTCATAATTATTTTCCAACAACCGTTATAAGAGTGTAAAATTTGGTTTTCACAATTCACATAATGGTGTTTTTCAAAAACGTCTATTATACTGTATCAAGCTAAAAGTATTTTAGAAATTTCAAATTACCACACATCATAGAAGTGTTGCCATCTTTTGGGAAAAATTAAACTTTAGAAAATATTACAAAATATATGACAAGCACAGTGCAGTTAAGAAAATCTTTCGGAAGGTATACGGAAAGCATTTAATTAAAAAAAGTAAGCAAGGGCTAAGTTTGGGTGTAACCGAACATTTATACTCTTGCAACTTGCAAGGGTCAAAGCAGGGAAAATAACCTCAGGTGTTGGGAGAACTTTATATTAAACAAGTAAGGAAGGGCTAAGTTCGGATGTAACGGAACCTTTTATACTCTCGCAAAGTCAAATGGTATACTCGTTTGAGATTTCTTTGTGGATTGGCTGATATTTTCGGTAGAAGGTCAACTATAGGCACTGGGGTCCACATATTTAGTACTTAGGGGCTTGAACAGTTTTGGTTCGATTTAGACAATTTTTGGTCACAAGGTGGCATACTTTAAACGTATTATTCACGCGAAGTTTTACCCCGATATAATCATTGTTGCTTGATATGCATAGTGGAAAGTGAAAGAATCAGATGGAATTTAAATGGTGTTATATGGGAAGTAGGCGTGGTTGTAGTCAGATTTCGCCCATTTTCGCACTATTACATAGAAATATGAGAAAAATGTTACGTACCGAATTTGGTTGAAATCGGTTAAGCAGATCTCAAGATATGGGTTTTCACCTAAAAGTGGGCTGTGCCACGCCACTAATTTTGAACGCGGTTTCTATAAAGTCATCTCATACCATCCCAGAGATAAAATTTAATGTCTCTGGCGTGTTTAGTGCTTGGTTTATCACGCTTTTAGTAGTTTTTAACCCGATTTCAACTATTTTCACACTGTGGGTAGAGGTTCTAAAAAACTTTGCTTCCAGTGAATTTTGTTATTATAACATTAGCGGTTTAGAAGATATGCACATTAAACCTATTAGAGGCGAGACCCCGCCTACTTTAAAAAAAAAAAAATTTGTTTAATTAACTGCAGATGCCCCTCCCTAATGTGATCCTGTGTACCAAATAACAGTCTTATATTTTATTGCGGAGCTTAGTTATGATAATTTATTTGTTTTTGATAAATGGCGTTTTGTGGGCGTGACAGTGGTCCGATTACGCCCATTTGCAATACCAACCGTCTCACGGTACCCAGAAACATGTCTACCAAGTTTCATAAAGATATCTCAAGTCACCGACAGTCACCCGGATTTCAACTCGTCTCTTCATCCTGATCATTTATATATATATAACCCTATATCTAACTCGATTAGTTTTAGGTGATACAAACAACCGTTAGGTGAACAAAACTATTATACTCTGTAGCAACAGGTTGCGAGAGTATAAAAAAGGCGAAACAATTCAACATTCATTATTTGATGAATTCGTAAATGGATTACAATCAGATTAGGTATTTTATTGTATTATATTGTAGGTCACAGACGCACTTAATTGTTTTACTATATTTTACTTCGCTATATAATGAGTTGATGTGAAAACGTCAACCAAAGGATTGCAATTCATTAAGTCTAGACCAACGTCATTCATATTCCCACACATTTTTTAAAAAAACTTGTTCATTTAATTTTATTAAAGTATTACACTTTTTGTCAGGTGGAAAGTCGGAAACTATTTACAGGCTATATTGGGGAGAGAGAAAGGGATGGGCTGATTGAGTTAATTTTGACAATGTAGTATTTGGGAGTTTGGGTAGTTCGCAGACTAAATTCATATTATATATTTTCGGCACTAAACTATAGTATATCCAATAGTATACGTTGAACGTTGAACTATAGTATATCTTATATTAATCAGTTAATTTTGCTAAGATATCTTACATATATCTTACTGATATATATGGCATACGGCCAATCGGAAATTTGAAAATCTTATGTGAGGTATATGAGAGACAGAGTAGAAGTGACACGATTTTCTCTATTTTTGACAGTACAACATACTACTAACAGAATAAAATGTTCTCCGAGTTTCATTAAGGAGGTACCTACCATATCAACATATATGGTGTAAAATCAACCGGTTGTTTAAAAATTCTGTGATTAGTTACAAAGAGGCTAGGGCAAGTTTTCACCCGATCTTATTCATTGTAGGCAACACTAGAAGAAGAATACATCCACCTTATTTTATTTAGATAGCTCACATATTGACCGATATATGCGGTATGAAATAAACCGGAAGTTTGAAAATATTTCGATAAGATATATGGGGGCTATTCTCTGAATTGCAAAAATATATTTCACAGATTGACCGTTATTTCCGGTAAAAATTAAAACCAGGCGCTGGGGTCCCCATATTCGGTAACTGTTCGAACTGTCGAAAGAAGAGTAAAAATATTTGATCTGTGCAAATTTGGGTCATATAGCTCTAATGGTTCAGGAGATATATACATTAAACTCATTAGGAGGCGGGGCCATGCCCACTTTTTACAAAAATGTTCAACTAAATATGCCCCTCCCTAATGCAATTCGCCAAATTACAGGTTTATATCTTAATTTAGTGCTTCATTATGGTATTTTATATGTTTTTGATTAATGGCGTTTTGTGGGCGTGGCAGTGGCGCTTACGACCACCTACAATACCAAATTTCTTATAGTGCCAAGGAACATGTGTACCAAGTTTCATAAAGATATCTCAATTTTTACTCAAGTTACCAAGTTTCATAAAGATATCTCAATTTTTACTCAAGTTACAGCTTGTAAAACTTGAAGAAAATGACTGCCAAACGTAAGACAGTGCGAAAGTCTTTTGACAAGTATTTGGAGAGGATTTAAATTATACAATTCCGAAAATAGAGTTACCACCTATCCAAAAGATGTTAAATATCAAAAAATGTATGCCAGGGCACTTTTTGTATAACGATGTTTTGACCGCTCAATGAGAATAATTTTTAAATATTATTAATAGACATAAAGAAATGATTTCTACTTTCATAATAAATAAAATAAAATTTACTTTAAAAAGTGCGTGATTCCAATATCAGTAATATTTATTTATATACGCACTTATGTACATATTTACTATATACATATAGTACAAATGCATCATGCATCGTACATTATTGCCGGAAACATTACATTTTTTCACTAAAGCAGAGCGTGATTATTTATCTCATTTATACTGCGTGTGTATGTACTTATAATGGCGGCTACGAGACTTTTTCAAACAAGGCAATGACCTTTGAAACTTTCTAGTATATATTTTACCGAATTATGGGTAGCACAAATTCTCAGGTGAATGTTTTATAGCAGTATAGTATGTACATACATACATACATACATACATATGTGTGTAGTAAATTGTTGGCAAAGGCGCCGATTTAAATTTTCATTTCCATATTTACCATAATGAGAGCTGTCTGGTATTGCAGATAATATGCATGCCTTGTATATACATACTTGTACATATGTGTTTATATATTTACTAGCATATGTTTATGTATGTGTATTAAGCTATCAATTGGCTTTTAATTCTTTCAAAAACATCAAACGCCAATGGAGACTAACTGAATGAATGAATGAATGAATTTCACAATTATGTTGCGCATTGCTTTTTACAAAATCGAGGTAAACACTCGGGGAAAATTCACTCATGCACAGACACACAGAGACGTAAATGCATATTTACACACACAACTTTGTAAGTAAAATCACCTCGAACGTTTCACTTTGTCTAGAGCTTTCTTTTTCACATTCTTCGGTCTGCTTAGCTTTGTAGGCACTACTCACTTCCGCCTCTTGCGCCGCCGTAACGCCTTCCAATTATGCACAAACTCGGCGAGTAGTTATCCCCCAAAAAGAAAACCAGTCTTGATTGATTGGATAAATCCAAGAGTTGGAAGTAAGTTTTTTTTCCTCCTCCTCCTCCTCCACTTCTTCTTCTTCTTGTAGGACTACGTTTACAGCTTTTTGATACGATTATATATTTTAATGTACATATGTTGTATATTTCTCAAAGTTCAACAATTTTTGAAAAAATTATTTATTGAACATACAAGTTTTGCATATATTTTCAATAAATTTCGTGTTAATTTTTATTATTTCGTTACAAGGCAACACGTAAAGCTTTATTGCATCTTCAGCGTCTTATTGTCAACTGCGAAATAATGAAAACGTCGTGTTATGAAGAGTCAAAAGACAAAGTCGCAAACGTAAAGAGCAAACGAAATGTCATGAGAGATGGTGGCAAGGCGCAGGAAAAAAAACAGAAAATGAAAAGCTACATGCATACCGTACACACACACACACACACGTGCAGCTTGGCTGAATTTGATGTGCAAAGAGTAGAAGTCAAAACAAATACTAATAAAAATAAATAGTTTACAAAAAAAAAAACAAAAAATACTAGATATTACAAACAGATAGCGTAGCAGCCATAAAAAAAGCAACAACAATAATAAAAGAAACACTAAAATGCGAAAGAAAACGACAAAGGCAAAGACACGAGCGCGTGTTGTCATCGGAGGAAAGTGTCAGCGGAGACGAGGTGGTGGCCGAGAGGCGAACAGGTTATTAAATGTGCGCGTTGAAAAAAGCCAGTTCGTGCAAATATTGCACATTTCTTATTTGTAGAAAGGGAAAATGCACAGCGCGCATTAACTTGCAACCCTAAGAAGATACACAAAGCAAAGTCGGAGAGTGGGCTGGCGTGTCTGCCTGATGATGGGAGACACCAAATTATCTTGTATGCCTTGGATAACGGCTTTGGCGTTGCAAAGCAGATAGAATTGAACCTTGAACAATGCGAGAGTACACGAAGATGGTGGAATGGAATGGAAAATGAGGTGTGCGCGCGCATTGTACCGACAAAGGAGACATCAGAAGGAAAAACATAAGTAAAAACAAAATCAGAATTAAAAACGCGACAAACAAAGCAAACAGAAAATCAAAATCTCACAGCTCTACGATGAGCACAGCTGTAGGAATGAGCTGAAGCTACCACAAACATTTCATATATAAACACAATAGTAGATTGAGCGCACGTGAGAGGGTGAAGAGAAAGCAAAAGTGTACGTTTTTGTGTGAGTTGTGTGTGTGCATGTGGAAGCACTCATCATCGCACGACAAAGCAAATTTCAAAGTTGTTGAACCGCTGCCCCAACCCCAGAGTGAGCCGGCGTGCGCGAGTATGATGCAATGGTTATTATTTCATCCCTTATGGGATGCCAACAAACGCATCCACCAGTTACGAGTTTTTCTTTTTTACGGTGTCTTCTTCCATGTGATGAATTTTTTGGCATGCGTCGTTGCATTTTGCATCTGCGAAATATAATATCGGGCGACTTTTTGACTTGCGCATACCAAATACCGACACGCATTACGGCATGCTGTGAAAGCGATAGGAACAGCCGGAAACGGAAGGCGTGCTGCCATGTTATCAGCTCAAGAATTTTAATATGTTAAGGTGCAATTCTAAGTGGAATTTTTTAAATTTCAAAATACCAATTGGAGTAGGTTATTCTGTAATTGATTTTCTTAATATACTTGTGTGTTTGCATGTTAATTGCAATTTTGAATAGGCAATTTTATCAAGTTGTTTGAATGAATGAGATAAATTGCATCAGCATAAAATACATGTGTTTTATTTTTACGGAGTTACACCAAAAGAAGAAAACTTTAGCAAATTAAGCATTTTTTACGGTGCAAATATAAAAAAGAAATCAGAAATATTATTAGGTTTTGAAAAGTTTTTACCCAGCCAGTTACGCTGCAAGTGTTTCTCGTGTTGTTCCAATTCGAGAAATACACAGGAAAAGTGCGCACATACATATATATACAGCTGTGTTCATAAAAATAGCAGTGCTCATGAGCTGCAACTTTAAACTTAATTTTATATATCAAAAAGTAAAAGAATGAATGTTCACAAATTTAATTTTGTTTTAACTTTGTGATTATTTTAAACAAAAACAAGTCAATTTATTATTCGAAATGCTGTTAATTTTTTTTACATTATTAATTTAAACAAAAAAGTGCTGTTTACAGCTTTTCATAAAAATAGCAGTGAGTAATGAAAACAGTGGAATTAGTTGAAAAAACAATGTTGAACTCCAAAAAACTATTTTAATTTGTTTGCTTGGGTTAGTACTTAGTCGTGTACCCATTATTTTTTATTACGGCCTGGCATCTGCGAGACATAGAATCCACCAAGTCCTGGCAGCGCTTGACAGGGATCCGCTCCCATGATTTTTGAACAACCTCCCAAAGCTGTGATCGAGATGTTGGATTTGCATTTGCAACATATCGTTTAACATCTCCCCATAGGTTTTCAATTGGATTTAAATCCGGAGACTGCGCAGGCCATGACATAAGATCGATCCGCTTTGATGCCATCCAGCTTTTGACCAGTTTGCTTGTATGTTTGGGGTCGTTATCTTGTTGAAACGTCCATTTTAGTGGCATTTCCCAATTGGCATAAAGAAACATAACATTTTCTAATACGTTAACATATACAGATCGATCCATGATCCCATCAATCATGAATATGGGGCCCACTCCACTGTAAGAAAAACATGCCCATACCATAATACTCAATCCACCGTGTTTAACTGTCTTCAAAGTGTACCTAGGATCGTACTCTGTGTTAGGTTGACGTCTGACATATTGTCTAGAGCCCTTTCCACCAAATAACACAATTTTACTTTCGTCACTCCATAAAATATTTCGCCACTTTGTAATGGGCCAATTAAGGTGACTTTTGGCGAACTCCAAACGTGCTTTGACATGTCTGGTGGCTAACAGTGGAACTTTTCGTGGATGGGACGCTTTGAGATTTTGTTCTTTAAGACGTCGCCGAATAGTAACGCCACTAACATTCAAGCTTAAGTCATTTTTTATCTTGCTGGACGATGCAAAAGGCTGCGCCCTGCTATATCGCACAATAGATCGGTCCTCATAAGGCGTGGTTTTACGTCGGATACCACGATTTTCGGGCATTTCTTTAAAGTTTAAAGCATTATGAATCATTTTAGCAGAACATCAACATATTTCTTGGATGTCTTTATATGTTTTTCCCAGGTTTCTTAGTTGCACTATAATATTTCTTTTTTCAGAAGTACAATTATTGCCCCTGCCCACTAAGTTAAAAATATAAATTTATTTTGTTTTCTAACTATTATTAGTCACTAACACAAAACCACTTACTTTTTATCAATTAAACGTCTTAACAAAATTTTTTTGGCTTATCAAGATACGCACTGCTATTTTAATGAACAGCCAAAGACTGGTGCTTCTAGCAAAAAGAGTTGTTCATTTGCTTAAATCTAACAGGATTTTTACATTTCTTCCTTATACACATTCCATTCTACAACAACAATGCGTAGACGTTGGAATAATCGTAACGGAACTTGAAAAAAAAATAACATTACTTGATTGCATTTCTCGCACTGCTATTTTTGTGAACACAGCTGTATGTAACATCGAAAATGTTGCCTACATAGTGTGTGTTTGGTAGCTGTTTGTTTACGGCGCGAATGGTTTGTCGGCGATTTTGTGTTATTAATTGAATCACGGTTATGGAGTCGTTGAAAATGTTGCAGAAGTGTCGTGAAATCATCGAAAACTTGCCTCATGCGAGTCGTCTATCCACCTCTGTTAATAACGATACCATCGACGTTCCCACGACAGTCGAGTCTACGTAACCAGAACGGACCCGGATTTTTATTCGGCCAAGGACTGTCAATTCGGAAAAGTTAAAAAAAAACAGCGCAAGAAAATCGTCTTGTTGGCTTTAGAGAGAAAGCAGAGGACCTCAACATCTCTTAGGGATCGACTCAACCATTTTGGTTAATCTTTTTAGTATGAAGCGTGTCAATGCTAGACGAATCATTACTGTGGTGAGACGTGGGCTTATGACGACTGTCCAACAATCTAACGAATGGCGCTCCAAAAAAGCCGAGACCGAAAAAAACAAAATTTCGTAAAAGCACTGAGCCCTAGCCTAAGCTTATAACTAGTGTTAAGAAAACTGAATTAAGCGTTAGTATAATAAAAGTTCGTCCAAAAAAATACGTGAAAATGTATTTTGTCAGTCCGGCTTAAATTTGATCAGATGGTATATTATTATGAATCACACAAAAAATCGCTTGAAATACGAGGTAAGTTCCCACACTTTTAAAGCTGTAATAATTACTGTATCGTAATGTGTCCCGTGGTGCATAATTAATCTCCATATTTAAAATTTTAATTTGTGATACAAATAAACTTAATATAGCAAACCTGACATAACCTAAATTCCGTGCTATAAGATCATTTTGGTTAATTTATTTTTGCCACAAATACAAGGCGCCAAACAAAAATAGAAAACAAAATATTTATAAATGCTTATGCATATTTGAGTATACTTAAACGCATGCCAATATTATATTAAATAAAGAGATACATATGTATGTATGTATATCGATAGATGTATAAGAGTATGCCTCGCAGTATATACAAACATAAAAATATCAAACTCAGAAGCGACAAGCAACGAAAGAAGTCCACAACAACAAAAACTGCAGTACTAGCTAACTACAAAAACATATGTACATACTTATATCATAGTGTTGAAGTCTACTCTCGTCTATTATAAAGTTCGAAGGTGCAAGATGAATGCATCGATGGCCGCGCTAAAAATAATAGTTATATCCACATTATGCGCATAACAATAACAACACAGCTTGAAGACTGACATTCCATGCATTCCATTGCTGAATATCTCATCGTTAGCGCTGAGATTTTGGTTGAATACGAGTTTTCTCGTCGCCAGTTTGAACTAAAAAGCCGCCACAACTACTTTTCATTCAATAAACTAAACCCAAATTATTGCTCACGCTAGTGCATATGCATACAAGCGTAAATACAAATGTATGTGTAAACATTTGTGTATATGGAATATATGCTCATGCCAAACGGAAAGCGGAAAGTCAAGCAAAACTCTCTGCCTCTCATGTGTCAGTGAACGACTATGTGGGTTTGGCATGCATACATACATACATACAGATGTATAGGTATGGACGTGAGTATAATGACTAAGATTTGAACGACCAGCTCCAATAACATTACCGAGAGTGTGTGGCAAATGTGTGGAATTTAAAACCCCGCATAAATATGTGTACCATACTTGTGAAACAATGAGAAGTCATCATGTCAATACATAGTCGCGGAATTTTGAATTTTTCATACAAAAGCGAATGCTGTGAGCCCAGCAGTGAAAAGACAAACTAACGTGGATTGGAGCAACAATTTCGTGTAGTGTAGTGTTGTCTACTAGAATAAGACTCACTGTTATTTGGTTTGCATTCCATGCATCGACCTTGTCCAAGTTCCAATACCCTAGACCCATTGCATAAATGCAAAAGTAATAATTAAAGATAATAAAATATATATGTATATGTATTATACCGCAGAGACTCAGTGAATGCGTGAGCGTTGAAATCGTTTCCATATACCGGTAAATGCCATATTAAATACAAATGTTAAGCAATCATTATATTGAACTAAACAAGAGAATACACTGAACAAACCCTGCGCAAATCAGATCTACATACGTAGATAGAATGGAACCGACATTTTCTCAAAATAATTAGAAAATTAACGAAAGCAAGACCTTTTTCTATATCTATAAGCGGAACCGACCTGGTCCCCCGACAGTCGGAGAAACGTAATTTCGTGAATAAATTTTCCAATTTCTAAAAAAGCAAAATAATGGAAATACAAATGCAGAATATTCGTTAAACCCAAGTAGTTAGTTAGATTATCTTGCTTTCATTCACGGAAACAGATAAGTTAGCGTATTCAATTTAAGAATTTCCGTCACAGACGTTTCTGTCGACACACAAACAACATACATAATTCAATTATGTTATGTAATTTGGTAAAAAGGTCATTTGATAACAGTCAAAAATCAATAACTAGGCATACATACTACATACCAACAAATATTACTTAAGTGTGCCAAGTGTATATACAATATATACAGAGATACTTATGTACGTATTTAGATTATCGATACGCCCAAATTTTTCGACATCTGAACATGTCTATTTATATGCATACATCTATACACATTTGTTCAACAGCGACCAGTAATCAGTGTGCCATGGTGGCACTGTGATCCATTTACTAATATACTAGTACTCAACTTAGAACCCAAAAGTGAAGAAATTGCCTCGCCTAATTATTAACGCAAAAAGTTAATACCAATATTGAAAAGTGGGCCAGTGTCAAGGACATGCATCGTGTGCGCATGCAACTTGACATTTATGCGCCACCTTATAGTTTTGTGTGTGTTGCAAGGATCTCGCTCGTTTTTCGAATTCGATGTAGAAAAAGACGAAAATTATGCACTTTTAGAATTCCTGCTCACAAAAATGAAAAAAGTACAGTTGGAACTTGGAATAATGAGTCCAATATTACCCCTCATTCAAATTGGAAATCATGAAACAGCTGTGGAATGAAACATGTTTCTTCTGCGTTCTCTGGTTATAGAGCGAATTGCATTGAATGCGGCGTGTTGTATCACAAATCCCAATTGTTCCCATATCGCTTTTGCTTATTGGCCTTCCTTATACTATTTGCCACTATCGCTGTCAAGGCGGCCGCCAACCAAAATCATTCCCACTCAAATGTGATTGTCAGAAAAAATATTTAAGGCGCGCGCAAAGGCAAATGTGCGTACCTATAGATGCTGTAAAATGGGGGGACGGGCGTTGAGTAAAGTTGAACGGTATAGCGGTTCAATACACTAAGCCAAATGCACATTTTACATGAACGGTTCTTTAAAACTTTAAGTTTTGTCCACTTTTCATTTATTTTAAGATTTAGTAACTCTTATTAATTCTATTTTATTATTATTATTTTAATTCTATTTTATACACTGCCTAATTTACTAAAGCAACACACATTCGCACGCATACACATACACACCTCGATGTCGACGTCGAGATTTCTGCTTTTTTCCCACTGTTATTTCAGGTGAAAATTTGTTGCCCCATCATTTTCACTTTCATTTTTCAACATTTGGCAGCAGCGCCAATTGTTCGATATTAACACACACACAATTCACAACATTTATTACACACTTTTATATATTTTTAATGATTTCAATTGCGATATTTACCTTCTAAACAAAAAATTAAAAGATTTTCACGCGACTAACTTCACTGAATCGCGATTCACGAACATGGCAGTCAAGCGAATTGAAACGAATGAGAAAAGAATTCGAGGAGTGCTGCCACAAGTGGGCGAAAAAACCTTATGAGACGCGTTGCCAACAGGTGGAAAGAATGTGTGATCAAAAAAAGCAATTAGGAGTGTTAAAAAGTGACACATAGGTGTCGCTGCTGTTTTTAAATTTAAAAAAAAAACATAATTTCTTCGTTAATAATGTTTATTTGTGGTTTAACACGTGTAATAACAATATTAGTTGCACGTATTTTTTTTTTGAATATTTACAATTTGTTTACAATATATTAAAACTTTTCCCCCAAGATTTCTTAATTTTTTTAAGCTTTAATAATTATAAATTAATTAATAATTAATTCCAGTCTGAGCAAAAATGAAACATAGCTACGTCTACTTCCCACTTTTAAAACCGTTAGCCAATTGGCCTCTACAATAGAAACTCAATCATCAATAAAAAAGTACCAACAAAACTTAGAGCTTATAGTCTACCTCCGCTATGTCCTAACCCTGAAAAAATTAAATGTTTAATAGGTCTATATCTTTCGATATCAACGAATATAGCATTTTTATCCTTTCGGTATCGAATTGGTTAATATCTAACACATATTATTGAAATTATTAAAAAGTTATTATTAGTAAAATTATTATTAAAAATCTTATGATTAATGTAATGGATCTTCACCCAAAAAGTATATATTGTGAGTATCAAGATCTCCGTTCCTCCGGTAAATATTGTATTTATCGGTGTAATCAGGGATATTTTAACAAATTTAAAAAGCTTATTACGACACAAATTTAACAAAATTGCGCCCTTGCTTCCCTATTTGGAACTCAGGGAGTTCGGTTGACTTTATACTGAATGGTATCAGACAGTATGCAAGACATATTTTATAAATATTAGTATAAAGTATTTAATTAAAATTAATTAATTACGATTATCTTCGCGAAATTCGGCATGGATTATTGTCCAAGACAACGCTACAATCTTCGGACAAATTGTTCACATCGGATGACTATAGCATATATGTATGGATGTATATGTTATATTATTTTATTTTTATTTACTAAAAAGTAATTTTTTTTTATAACTTTTGCAGATTTTTTAGAATATGTCTTTTGTTTTAAGTCTTACACATGACGAAGGTATATAAAGTACGACGCCACTCATTTAGCAACTCTTTAGATAGTTTTTCTCAAATATTTCGAATTGCTTTGATTAGTTGCAACTAGATAATATTGCCTGCTTCCCGAAGTTAAAATCATAAAATTGACTTATTGCCACACAAGTTTTCAACGATTTTTTAACCACAAAATAGGATTGTACAGACACGCAGTGATTTTCAAGGTCAACAAATTGCAGGTAAAATATGCAATTTATGCAATTTAGTTAACGTTAATGTGTGTTTGCGTCCTTAATAGGTCATACATAGGCCATATATGTATACATACATACATATGTATAGGATATACATATACTATTGCACATTGTTTTTGTCACATACGAAGTTTAGGTCTGAACGTACATACTCTGTCTTACATTTGTCAATTGTAAATATACGAGGGCTGCCTTTCATATTTCGGGATTAGAGAACAACAACAAATGTTAATCATCGAAAATATTTATTTATTGTTTTCGAAAATATTCTTCATTAAGATCTATACACTTTTGCATGTGTTTGACCCAATTATCGAAGCACTTTTGCCACTCTGATTGAGTTTTCTCCAAAACATGTGTTCCGAACGCGTCAACCACCTCTTCAGGTGTCAAAAAACGTTGACCTCTCAGTTGATTTTTTACGTACGGGAATAAAAAGAAGGCATTCGGTGTTGTGATAATGCATTGTCGTGGTAAGGAGTGATCCGTCTTCGGCGGTTGGTTTTCTTTTAAAAAAAGAACTGGCAAACAAATTGGTTGTGTATCACTCAGAATTTACTGTTTCCGTTTTCGGAACAACAACTGATTTTGGACAACCTTCAAGAGATTCGTCTTGGAGTAATCTACGACCTTAATTGAATTCACAATGCCATCTATAAACACTGGTGCATCGCCAAAAATTAAATAAGGTTCTTCGATAACTGTTGTTGAGTTAATCCACGTCGAAAGTTAAAAAAAAAAATAATTGCGCGATTTAGTTACAATTTTTGACCGAGATGTAGGAATATTTTAAGTTACTTTGAACAACACAAATAGCGCTCGTATGTCAAAACGTTCTGAGTATGTATAACATCAAAAGTGTCAAAATTTACCTGAAGACCATCATAGCCAGAGATATGCTAGTTATATGAATGTACATATATATATACATACTTATACATATAACATCTAAATATGCGTACATATATACTTGTAATTTTTCCTATAGGGTATATTTGAACGCAAACTCACACATATCCTTCGTTGACTAATTCAATGTATTGCAAGTGGCACGCTGTTTCTACCTACACATGTCCAAACATACTTTCATGCATACGAACCTAAAGCAATAATTACACCAACTAAGCGCCAACCGTTTCAAAAAATGCAAAGATCACAGCAATGCCTGCCTACCACTACTACTTGTAGAATAAGAATAATTTCTATGAACGATATTGATTTGTTGACTTAGCGCCAGCAACAATCCCATAGCTAGGAAGACACATACATATATACATGTATATAAATATATACGCTGTACACAAAACACATTTGTTCAAGTTTAACGATGAAAGACAATATAAAGATACTTCAAACATCTACTTTGTTTATATCTATTGACTCTGAGTACTTGAAATTTCTACTTAGCTGGGTGTGTAAGTGTGTGTGCGTATGACAGCTACACTGCTCTCTCTCTCGCTATTTCCTCAATCCACCTGCATACCGTTGAAATATTTATTGCTCAATTTTCATTGCGAACTCTTAGATCTTTTCGAAAATTTGAAATAACGTTTATTTGGCGTTAAAAAGGTATTATTAACAATGCAGAGCCCATTCAATGAAATGAGCGAGTTGGCCCAGAAGCAAACCAGCGATCGCTTCGCTCCATTTTTGACGATTTTACAATACGATACACAGACGTGGTTTTTTTTTTTTTGTTTTTTTAGTACGAATAATTTAGTTAAGATAGGTGACTTTCGTTTTGAATCCTTTTTATAAAAAAAACTTCTCAGAATCTAAAAATTGTAAGACCTTCTATTTGTTTTTTAATGTCAAGACACTTACTGAAAATAGAAAAAGCATCGCCAAATTAATGGTATTAATATCTTAATATTCTTCTACAACTTATTTGCGGAACCTGCAAAATGGTCCCATGTCATTCCACAACTTTCGGCGATGGAGAGTTTGTAACCGTTCATATATATGAAGTGAACTAGTGAATTGGTAAGATTTGGGCACAAAACCCGACCACTAAAAATATTGGATTAACTCCTCTTATGCTGCTGGAGCAATTATGTAATTTATAGTTATAGTCGGCCTCGATTCTCCTCTTTTTTGTGATCTAAAGGCAGATATAACTATTGTTTTGTGAGGTGGCGAAGAAAGAATTGAATGGGACAAAGTAATGAAAATTCGAGGACTTTGACGTCATAACCGATGATAGATTCCAAATGTATAGCTTATAGTATTATCCCTCTTCCTTAAATAATTTTTTCTTTCGACCTCGCTAAATTACGGAAGGTATCAGACAGTACTTCCTGAAGTTCTATCAATTGGTACTGTTCCACATCTCCAATTATTGGCGTACGGTATTCGTAGGCGTACATCTGCAATTCTACACAACGATACATGTCTTTCTGTAGGCTCCTTCGTGGGTATTTGAACCAAGTGGAAAGCTGTTGGTATCAACTTTTTTGATCTGACTGGTGCTGCTCCGTCCACCATGTTATGTTTACTCGATTTCTTTTGGCTCTTCTTCTTCGTTCTCACAGGTGTAGCGAGAGCTCAACTGGCTGGTAAGGGGGATCTTATGTCAAAATTCCTAGTCAATTGGTCCCGAACTTTCTGACATATGCGGTCCATTAAAAACCTTTGTAAGATTTTTGGATATTTAGGTTAATAAAAACAAGACAAAGTCCAAAAATACGCAAATGTATGTGTTCGTATGTATGCCTTGCATGCACTCGTATATCCATCAGATATCCTTCTACACCACATCAAATCGCATACGATAAGTCCATAAATATAAATATGTAAACAACAAACAACAAAAACATTTTCAGTTAGCGCCAGCGATGCTCTCCAGCAGATGCCATCTACAACTGGCCGCTTACTCTTGCTTTTATTGCTGCTTGCTCTGCCCGAATAAAACGATCTTTCAGATACAATGCCGTCGACAAGCCAAACAAGTTATTCCATGCACAGTATGTACAGATGTATATACACTTATGTATTTACATACATACATATGTACTATGGATATATGTATGTGCCTGTGGTTTCCAGTCTTCTTGTACTCATGCTCGCAAATGGACATTATAAGTGTGTACCCTGAGTATATATATGTATGTATGTATGTGCATAGGTACATACCGACAATAAGTAGTAGATACTGGAACAACAATATGCACACTTTGCAAAGCGTGTTGAGTAGCGTAGAGTGGAGCGCCGGCTATGCTGATGATGGCGCTAGGTTGCTGAGTAGAACAGGTTCGTTTGCTTTGCCGCACTGCCCATTTTCATTTGGATCGGATCGCATCGAATCGACTCTACTGCCATCAGTCCGCCATCAGTCCGCCACCACTCTCAGTTATTTCTGGAACTTCGCGCAATGCACTTCAATGCTACGGTTTGTGGTGGCGCCGTCAATTGATATATACAAGTACATTTTTGCTTTTGCTTACAACAAATGCGCAAGTAATAAGGAAAATATCGATATACATAAAAAAAAATTGGAAAATAATAACACAAAAATAGTAATAATAACAACAAAAACACGCCTTGTAGCACAAAATCGCGTTGTGGTGGAGTAAGTGCTTCTGGGAGTTCAAAATCTAACCGCCGTTATGCGTAAATTGCGGTTTTTTGTGTTTTAAAAAGTACGAAAGTAATAATTTGTTGTTTAAACTGAGTTAATGTTATGTTATGAAAAAAAATAAAAAATTTTGTGTGAAAATAATTTGAAGAAAATTGAGAAAATGTCATATTTGAAAATGGAAATGCGCAAAAATGTGATTTTCGATTTCAAAATAATTGAATTCATAATTTTACAAACATATACTTATATTGTATAAGTATACACAGTTATAGGTATATATCTATGTACACACATACTTATGTATAATTATATGAATGCGGTTACCACTGAGGCAGCACAAAAGCGCCGCTTTATATTCACTTGATCCGACCCAATGTCCGAGTCTAAATGCGTTTTTTGTTTCTTCGTTGTTGTTGTAAAATGCGTTGGTGGCCCTTTCATATGTATATATGAACTTGTTGGAAGCGTTTATAAGGAATACATATGTGCCTATCTTTCTTTGCTGCGTTCCTATACATATCCCCTACCGTCCCGCACTTAATGCTGAGATTATCCGTTTTATTGTTGCAGTTGATTCGCATTTTCTTGAGCAGCTTAATATACATATATATGTGATCGAGTAATGCGAAGTACATTTTATTGTTTGAGCCTATAGATATACAAATTTACATACCACTACTTGTTAATATGTACTTCCATACGAGGACAGTTTGATAAATTGGATAAATTTGGAATTTTTTAACAAATGTTTTGTTTCACGGACGCATTTTAGCTTTTCAAACTTCAACGATTTTGAGTAATCATTGTCTTTTACAAAGTGTAGTATTGTGTAGTAAAAAATCCATTTTTGCCATTTTTAAGGTAATTTCATGATACTCACATAGAAACAGTCGATTTTCACAAGCTTCTCCTGAGGCGAATTATCCACTAGCGAAATCATTCGCCATAGACAGGAACAGGTAGTAATCACTTTGGTTCCGGTTCGGACTTTGAGGTGAATGCATAAGAATATCCCAAGCAGGCACCCAGAGCTTCTGGCGAGTCAATATAGACATGCGTTGGCTCTTGTTGTCCTGATATCACTCAATTACTCTTTTGTCTCTCCTATTGTCCGATTGCTTCCTTCAACCGATCCAACTGCTGACAGTAATGGTTCGAGTTAAGAGTTTGGCCGTAGGGCAGCAGCTCAGAGCAAATAATTCCCTGCCGAACCCACCAATCAAATAGCAGAACCTTCCTATCCGTCAATCCTGGCTTGGCTACCGTTTGCGCCGGCTCACCACGATTCGATCACGACCGTTATTTTAAAGTTGTCGTTAGTGACCAACTTTTCATCACCAGCAACCATCCGCTTCAGAAATGGGTAAATTTTGTTGCCATTCGCAGATGGAAATGCAGTTCATGAGGTTAATTTTCATTAGTTCGTTCGGCGTGCGTACCTATATACTCTTTTTGCATCCAGCCTTATTTAAATGGTTCCAAGCAGTTTCGTGTGAAATTTTTGGGTCCTGTTTCGTCTAAACCTCATCATAATACTTACGGAAAGAGTCTAGTCAAAGGTTTTATTTAACACCAAGGAGTTATGGTGTCACGTTGTCGAAGGGAGCAAAGATAATTTTATCGCAAGTAGCTCATAAAATATCTCTTGCAGGATATTTCGGTATGCTTCTTAAGCGAAAGCTGATTGTCTTGTATGATGCCTTACTTTTCTCCAAATATGGCCGTATATCGAAGTGAGACTTATAAATTTGGTCGTGACAAATTCTATATCTTCACATACTTATCGAACTGCCCTCGTTCACATACACACGTAGCTCTGGAATGGTTAATGGCACTCGCTAACTGCGTGTATCACAATAGATTACATACATATATATGTATGTACACACAATTAAACAAAAATAAAGCAAAACTTATGTTTATCAATTAATTGACAAGTAAATGAGAAGAAATTAGAAAGATAACAAGTAAGGAAGGGCTAAGTTCGGATGTAACCAAACTTTTTATACTCTCGCAAAGTCAAATGGTATACTCGTTTGTGATTTCTTTGTGGATTGACTGATATACTCGGTAGAAGGTCAACTATAGGCACTGGGGTCCACATATTTAGTACTTAGGGGCTTGAACAGTTTTCGTTTGACTTAGACCATTTTTGGTCACAAGGTGGCATACTTTAAACTATTATTCACGCAAAGTTTTACCCCGATATAATCATTGTTGCTTGATATGCATAGTGGAAAGTGAAAGAATCAGATGGAATTTAAAATGGTGTTATATGGGAAATAGGCGCACTATAACATAGAAATATGAAAAGAACGTTATGCACCGAATTTGGTTGAAATTAGTTAAGCAGATCTCAAGATATGGGTTTTCACGCCCACTGCCTAATTTTGAACGCGATTCCTATAAAGTCATCTCATACCATCCCAGAGATAAAATTTAATGTCTCTGGCGTGTTTAGTGCTTGATTTATCGCGCTTTTAGTATTTTTTAACAGTACCGAATATGGGGAGTGGGCGGAGTTGCCACCCGATTTAAATTATTTTCACACTGTAGGTAGAGGCTCTAAAAAGATTTGCTTCCAGTGAATCTTGTTATTATGGCATTAGCGTTTACTTTAGGAGATATGCACATTAAACCCATTAGGGCGGGACCACGCCCACTTTGAAAAAATATTTCAAATAACAGTCTTGTATCTTATTGCGGAGCTTAGTTATGGCAATTTATTTGTTTTTGATTAATGGGGTTTTGTGGGCGAGGCAGTGGTCAGATTACGCCCATCTGCAATGCCAACAGTCTCACGGTACCAAGAAACATGTCTACCAAGTTACATTCAGATATATAAATTTTTACTCAAGTTAGAGCTTGCACTGACGGACGGATAGACAGTCACCCGGATTTCAACTCGTCTCTTCATCCTGATCATTTATATATATCTAACTCGATTAGTTTTAGGTGAAACAAACAACCGTTAGGTGAACAAAACTATTATACTCTGTAGCAACAAGTTGCGAGGGTATAAAAAGAAGTAAGGATGATTTTCGCCTAAATATGTGCATACATCTTTATATTTGTAAACATAAATATTCACATGTACATCTACAGTTCAAATCTAAGCATTTTAATGCAAGTTTTATTTAGTCGGTTGCAGTTTTGGCGCCATAATTTGTGTGCGATCATCTCTGTTAAAAAGTTTTGAGTGTTGTTGGAAAAATTAAGTTAATACAAGTAAGGATGAACTAAGTACCCGTGTAACCGAACATTTTATACTATTGGAACTTGCAACGGCCAAAGCCGACTAAATACCTTCATGTGTTGGCAAAATTAAAATGTACAGAAAGGGTTCACGTCATTGTTCGACGAAATCATGAATGGATTAGAAACAAATTTGGTATCATATTAACTTAATTTCATGGTCATAGACTCACATAGACTTAGTTATATTACTATATTTTACTTCCTGGCCGCGAAGATTATTTAGGTATAATATAAACTCGACCGAAGGCGAGCGGTATGAGGTTAAGGCCCAGACCAATTCATTTATATTGAGCGCCAAACCATTGGTTAAAATCGGTGGAGAAGGTCTTAAGATTTGGACTTTCATCTAAATGTGGGCGGTGTGATGCTTATCGTCCAAATTTAACACCAACTCCTATAAAGCCTTCCCGTACCCTCTCGGGTGTAAAATTGTGTGTATCTGAAGCATTTAGTTATTGATTTATCGCGCTATTAGTATTTTTTAACAAAACCGTTATATGGGAAGAGGATCCGATTTCATCCATTTTCACACTGTGTTAAAGAATTTGTCCTGAGCGAATTTGGTTATTGTAGTTTAAACGGTTTAGGAGATATGTACATTAAGTCACCTTAAATATTGGTGGCTTAGTTATGAATATATATTAAATTATTTTAACATAATCTCGCATATTATACATTACTGTACTTACCTTGCAAAAATTCCATATATTGCTTAAAAAAGTCGTTTGTGAGTTGATTGTGGCACTTTCATTATTATATTTATTTACTATTTTATTTTTCTATACTCTCGCAACCTGTTGCTACAGAGTATAATAGTTTTTTCACCTAAAGGTTGTTTGTATCACCTAAAACTAATCGAGTTAGATATAGGGTTATGTATATATAAATGATCAGGATGAAGAGGCGAGTTGAAATCCGGGTGACTGTCTGTCCGTCCGTCCGTGCAAGCTGTAACTTGAGTAAAAATTGAGATATCTTTATGAAACTTTGTAGACATGATTCTTGGTACCGTGAGACCGTTGGTATTGCAGATGGGCGTAATCTGACCACTGCCACGCCCACAAAACGCCATTAATCAAAAACAAATAAATTGCCATAACTAAGCTCCGCAATAAGATACAAGACTGTTATTTGGTACACAGGATCACATTAGGGAGAAGCATATGCAGTTAAAAGCTTTTTTAAAAAGTGGGCGTCTCCCGCCTCTAATGGGTTTAATGTGCATATCTCCTAAACCGCTAACGCTAACAAAACAAAATTCACTGGAAGCAAAGTTTTTTAGAACCTCTACCCGCAGTGTGAAAATCGTTGAAATCAGGTGGCAACTCCGCCCACTCCCCATATAACGATACTGTTAAAAACTACTAAAAGCGCGATAAATCAAGCACTAAACACGCCAGAGACATTAAATTTTATCTCTGGGATGGTATGAGATGACTTTATAGGAACCGCGTTCAAAATTAGACAGTGGGCGTGGTACAGCCCACTTTTAGGTAAAAACCCATATCTTGAGATCTGCGGTTAAGCAGATTTCTATGTTATAGTGCGAAAATGGGCGAAATCGGACTACAACAGCGCCTACTTCCCATATAACACCATTTTAAATTCCATCTGGTCCTTTCACTTTCCACTATCCATATCAAGCAACAATGTTTATATCGGGGTTAAACTTTGCGTGAATAATACGTTTAAAGTATGCCACCTTGTGACCAAAAATGGTCTAAATCGAACGAAAACTGTTCAAGCCCCTAAGTACTAAATATGTGGACCCCAGTGCCTATAGTTGACCTTCTACCGAGTATATCAGTCAATCCACAAAGAAATCACAAACGAGTATACCATTTGACTTTGCGAGAGTATAAAATGTTGGGTTACATCCGAACTTAGCCCTTCCTTACTTGTTATTATATTGGTTTGATTCAAAATACGAACATTTTTTATGGCATGGTATCCAAAAATTGCTAGAATAAATTCTAAATTGCCAGAATGAAATTGAATAATTGTTTTTTTACTTTCCCATTCAAAATTAGTATTTCATTTTCAAAAAAAAAAAACGCTCATTTCATGCCTCCTGTATGGCATGAAGTTGCAGACAAGCTTTATCAACTTATTTTGTGAATTAACTGTTTACCGTTTTACAATTTACTATTTTATAATAGCAGCAAAACGAAAATATTATCAAAATATCTGTTTTAAATATATATGCAGGATAGCTTCCTCCTAAAAATTAGATATTCTGTACTTTATGAAAAACATTGCAAACACGTTTTACTAAGTCCGCCACTGCCATTAGTTTAATTTATTTTTTAGTATCACTTCTGCATTTAAACTTACTGTAACCTCCGCTTAAGCATTTGATCACACAACCTTAAACAAACAATTAACAAACGCTCAACGAAGTTAAAATAAAAATCAAAATTTATTCGTTTACTGCAAACAAATAAATACTTTTCTTAAATATGTTTATTACAAAGCCGACAAATGTAATAAATGTGAACACAAATCAGCTGTTCAACCTACTGTCCAACTAAGAAACACAACAGTGCTGCCCAACAATTCTAACAGCAGTTAAAAGCAATGAGAAAACAACTGTTTGGAGTCAATTTAAATTTGAACTAAATTTTAAATTAAATAAATTAAATTTGTATATTTTTTAATGATTTAAGATTCTGCATACAAATTTATTTGCGAAATTTGCACGATACGCAGTAAAGTGTTGTTATGCACGCGTATATGCCGAGTCTATGACACGCGCTACATGCGCTATTTATGTTTTTAATATTTGAGTATGTAAACAATGTACATATGTAGATATAAATTTCCATGGCAAAACAGCGTGTACCTATAAATTTCAACCGACTCAACAACGATAATCCATTTTTATTACTTTCAATCTCACGCTTCCCCCAATTGTTGCCATCCTCCGGTGTTATTGCTTGTAAACAATCAGTGCTTGTATATACGTACATACATATATGTTTGTTATTTCACCTGCGAATCTTCGGCGAATTCGAAGTGGAAATAATACGTATGAAAATAAGTATGTAATTCTTTCGTACTATAACAAATGTGCAATAAATTCGCAATAAAAATGATATTCTAAGTGTAGACAAAAATTATACAAAACTCAAATATTATTTTAAGTAAAAAATATGAAAAACTTCACATGGAAATTGCGCGCTAAAAATTGTGAAATTTTTATGAGAAATATGTGATTATATGTATGGTGATAAATTAAAAAAAAAAATTACAAAAAGTAATCATGTTTATTTATAAAATTTTTTGCAGAAAATGTTAACAACTTTGAAAAAAAGATATTAAAATATTAGAGTTAAAACATAAATGAAAGTACACACATATGACATGTATGTATGTACATACCATATTTAAGTACGTAAAAGTGTGCACACGACTGCAATAAATCAAATCGAATCCTCCAAACAAATGCCATAAAACTGTTGATTTTAGTTTTTTGTGCAAAAAAGGAAGTGAAACTTGCAAAAGATCAACGAAACACTTTGCCATACATAAATATATACATACATATAAGCGCAGGTCGGCACCCACCGATTCGCACAATACACAATGCCATCAGACATATCATTGCGTCAGCGTCTGAGTTGTGCCACCACGACCACCACCACCCGCGGCCGCAATGCCACTTGCTTACATCCATTCGAAGTGCTACATCAGCTGTGTTGCTCATTATTTCTGATGCCCTTATTGTTATTACTCCTGTTAAGTCAGCTAAGTCTAGATATAGACAACAGATTGCTGAGTAGGCATGGCGGTCTACACATGCTGGTAGGAGCTAGTCAATCGGGTATTTACATAGATAACGGTGTTGATCAGACGATAATGCATCGCGCCTTAGACGAAGATGATAAAATGAATGTGTCTTATGAGATTTTAGAGTTTTTGGGTTTATCGGAGCGGCCAAGACGAAAGCATGGACATTTATCGCTGAGGTAAGTTGGAGAAGCAAGCATTACTAATTTACAATTAGATAAGGTTAAAAAATGTTAACTGTATTTAGGAATTGTGGGATTGTTTAGTTTTAAATTGGATATGGAATATGACTGGCAAGGAAATGAAACATTGCAGACAGTATTTTTTAAGGTTTACCATTAGTTCAAAGTAAAGAACGATCACAAACATGATATGATTTTCAAGCAAGTATTTGTTTGGTCCTCGATTACAATTAATCCAATTCGATAAATTAAATTATGTGTATTTATGTCAATCAGTGGCAGAGATAGAGTGCGTTGAAAATTTAATTTTTTCTTTTACGCAATCAATTCGCAGAAAACTGTTTTTATTTTTTTGGAAAATTATCACCTTTACATACTCCCTGTACTTTATTGCTGAGCTCTGTGCCATTGCACAGCAAAAGGTCTTGGTTGCCATATCATTTGAATAATTAAATTTACCCGGACTGACAAAAAACAACTACATTTTCACATATTTAATCAAAATACTTTAGTATCGCCTCAAAATAGGCTCCTGAACCATTACAAGCATGTCAAAGTTTAATTCAATTCTTCATTTACTTGCTACAAGCTTCAGCTAGGACTGCCTTCAGTAAATTTTGGTTTTTCGGTTTCGGCAAATTTTCGTATCGCCATTCGTTAGATTGTTGGACAGTTTCGACGTCATATTCATATATGTGAAGTTAGGGTCCGCAAATACGTTGCCAAGCACCGTTTTTGTGTAGTCTCCTCGGCGTTGTTTTTGCAAAAGATTCACGACTTTTGGTTAGAGTCTAGCATTGACATTCATACCCAAAATATTAACATCGATGGATCTCTAGTGCCAACACGTCGATTTTCAAGGCAAACTGTTCGCGTCATAAACAGACAGCTGCCAAACGTACATTAATTGACATAAGGAAATCAAACTTCACACGAACAAAACCAAAAATACCAATATCAATTTGGGAAAAGATTTTTATCGATTCGGTCTGCGCGCGCAGTTTAAATGAACCAGTCTGAGTCAAATTTGATCAATTGTGTAGAATGAAGTGCAATGTGGTCTTACTTGCATAAAATATTCAGTTTCTGAAATTTTTAAATGAGGTCGGGAAGAGTAAGCGTTGGGGTGTGATTAAATTTTTAAGGGTTAAAAACGGCTTAGCTAAAAAAAAGTTATAAGGCAAAGTTGTAGGTAATGAAAAGATCTACAACTGTTGAATTGACACTTTTTACGCATAACCTCAAAATGTATGTGATAAATTTTCAAATATCCAAGTTTTTGGGTTTTTGTTTTTTACCTTCTTATGTCCCAAGCTAACTATATTTTTTTATTTAAAATAATAACTGCGAAACCTTATTTCGACTTAAAATCGAAAAAACCTTAATTTTTATTCAAAAACTCTCACGTGAAAATATCAGTTTTTTTTAAATGTCATGTGGCTTTTTAATGGCATAAAAATATATACATTACTAAATTTTCGCTGAAAATACAAAAAAAGACCTCACCAACGCTTCAAAGCTGCCTTTTTATTTCATCTATATATTATTTCGTAGGACCAGCTGTTTAGATATTCATAACTTTTATCGCTAATACTTTTTTAAAATGTCTTTATTTATTTAATAAAATAAATTTTGCTTCTGATATGGATAAATATTTTTAATACTAAAAATTATTGTTTTTACTTGCTTTTTTGTGCACAAAAAACTAGTTTGTTCTAATAACATTACGAATTCGCATCACAATTCGGGTATTCAAGCGGTTATATTCACCGTTTACAACGATTTTATGTTTTCTGTTTTGAGTTTCTCAGTTCATAACTCAATTATTACTTATGTATCATGTGTATGTATGTGTGTGTGTTTATGGCTTTGTGTGTTTGTACATTCATATAGGTAACAGACTTGCTGACTACATTGCCGGCTTGCCTTACCTTAAATATGCAAATATTTAAATATTTTCATATTCACTTATTTGTTTAAATCATTTATTTCCACTTTGTTCAATTTTACACTTCTCCTCCACAAGTCATTCGCATTTCATACCCGGCACAAAACTAGTTACTAGTCGTAATACTCGTATTACGAATACAACAATGTGGGTATTCACGAAATGCGGTAATTTACACGCAATAGTTATAAAACAACAAATTCACCAGTACATGAATATAGGGACTTGACATTTTATTGGAAGACAGTTAAGCAAAACTAAATCTCAGAAAGTACTTTAATAATTGGTGATTCATTTTGAAAAATTTTAGATTCCCTTGATTCTGAAGCCGATCTCTACAAGGGCTTCAAATAAAAAGTTGTCTGCCGGTGAGGAAGATTTTTCTACTTACAATTGTTAATTATAAAATTATAACTAAAAAAATATTATTGTAATATATGAATACAGAAAATTAGTCAAAATTGGGATTTTTGAAAAACTGAAAGCTTAGATTTTTGTAAAAAACAATAACCAAAAATGTTAGCTAGCTGTTTCGAAGAAATTTTTCTCACTTAATCGGAAAACAGCGTTTCAAATACAATGCGTTTAAGGTTTTTGGAGCCGGTTACACTAAGTTAAAACATTATTATACGCTCATATCCCCGAACCTATTTGTGAATCAACTTCAAATTTTCGGTTAATATTTTCAAATATATGTGCATTCATTTGCAAAAAAAATTCGAAATTCACAAGTGTATTTTAATAAGCATACCAACTTGTTGTTGGAGACTACGTTGAAAGTAAAGGACTAAATTATATGACCCACAAGCCGTAGACGATTTCGAAATGACTGTTCACTTTAAAGCATATTTCGGACAGTCATGGCCGACTTCCGACATCCCAATTATTTCCATGAGGCTATGTCCTTCTTTCAGAGACTGATTTACATAGTAAAACAAGTATTTTATTTTTGGAAAAACGGATAAATTCCAAAGGACCATCTGTTTTGCAAATATGCACGATGTGAGATTCGAGGAGTCTACATCAATCTTCTATAAACGCACAAAAATCGACAACCTCGACTGAAGTACCTACTTCGGTGGAATTAGATAAGAAATCATTTGACCATGGTATGATTATATAGAGCAAGTACCTGAGTTGTCCGATAAACGCTTCTAAGCAGTGACAACAGAGACGGATTTATTTCTGGTCAAGTTATAGAACCTTCATTCCCAAAACTATTTAGCAAATATTTTATATTGCGAAAATATGAATTAAAATTATATAGGGAGCTTTATTTTCAAACAGCGCTCTCCTTTCATCCATTTTTAAGATATATTTCAACTTCTCCATCTCGAAATTAATTTCAGCCAGCGATTTGTAGCTATAGATCCAATACATAGAAAACAACTCAAAGTGAAGAAAATGTGCATTTTCTTAAGCAAGACCACTCCCAATACTGGAAAGATTGATTTTTAAGGTTGTGTGCCCGGGATGACCGCTACCAAATTTTTTTAGCAGCCCATTGCAAGCTTTTACATATGTATCTATATTTGGGCTCCATTTTGTCTATGAAGTAAATACTTCACGTTACTCTTCCCAAGTGGAATTAATTGTACTCGTGTGCGAGTATTTGATTTCAAATTACACTTGCGAAATTGTGTTGAATAAGTGTGAAATATTTCAAAGTCTCAAGTAACCCACGAAGTAAAAAAAAAAAAAAATAAAGCATTTTTATTTGCCATATGTAAGCACATACATACACATGTCACAGAATGAAAAAACAATGTAAGTGATCTAATTTTTGAAGTTTGATGCAAACGTTTTTTGACTGCAATGCATTTCGATTGATTTCATTTAAAGTATGTATGTATGTACATATAAATAGTGCCCCAAGAAGGAAAGCAGATATGGAATATATATAATGTTTGATATTAGTCTGGCAATATTTTATATTGTAAATTCTTAAGTCAGTTTATTTACACTTTCATTGAATCGAAGCTAACAGAAAGAGTGTGTGAACAGGTTTTTTCGCTATAAGATTTTGGGCAAAATAGAGTTTCAAGTTTATTTAATTATGAGAAAGGTAATAAAAATATGCTATATGCTATAGTAGCCCGATCTGAACAATTTGTTCGGAAGTTATAGCGTTATCTTGAACAATAATCAATGCCGAATTGCGTGAAGATATCTTGTCATATAAAAAAATGTCCGATACAAGAAGTTGATTTTGATTGTTCCGTTTGTATGCAGATCTATCTTATAGTCATTCGATATCGGTGGTACCGACAAACAAGCAGCTTCAGAGGTGAGAAAGGAACGTGTGGAAAAATTCAGATCGAGATCACAAAAGCTAAGGGACATGTTCGGGTATACACAGACGGACATATTTGTGATACAAACTTCGCTAAGTTAGTTATGCGATACATTTTGTTCCCTGTGACATCTCCGGCGCGCGAAACTCTAGTAGCTTGTACTGCCTCAAAAGGAAGCTGCTAACATTATAGGCTTATAAGGAGGGGTTCAGTTTGGGGAAAATATGAATAATTGGTTATTTGTTTTATAAACAACTCTATCTCAGTTAACAGGTGCTTAATTCGAATGGTATCTTAAATCTTACTGATTTACCGTTTTGCTACAATGCAACCGAACCGAATGGTTTCCTTCAATCAGCATAATTTCACTGGAGCATCTTACGTTGGAAGGTTTAGGATCTTTATAGCAAATAGAACTTATCAAATAATTGCATATATACGTGTAGTGTTATATGAACGAACTGGGTACGTAAATCTTTAAAGGGCAGTCTTGTAAAAAGATTAAGACACTTTACGGGCGATTGGGAATTATGAGTTTAACGTAATATTACATGATACAAAATATTCACTACTTAATCATTTTAACCTCTTAAGCCAGTGGGACTGTGTAATTCCTCCCTTTAACTGACTTTAGCTGCGATTAGAGAGTTATATGCATCATTAATACAATTTATTACATCTAAAACTAAAAACTAAAATTTGTATATATTCGTAATTTCAGAAAATCGGCGCCACAATTTCTGCTCGATGTTTATCATCGTTTAACCGAAGAGGAGAATAGCGAAGCGCCATCTCGTGCTAAGCGTGATCTTGAAGAACAAGAGAATTTCATAACCGATTTGGACAAGCAAGCAATCGATCAGAGTGATATTATAATGACGTTTCTTAATAAAAGTAAGGAAAAGTCAATTACAAGTGTAAAGAAAAACAATATTTATAGGTTTTGTCCGTAAGATGACCGTTATGTACCGCCTTTTAAAAGTGTTCTGATTTTCACAACGACTAGTACGACTCGTATTCTACTTTTGCCTTCTGCTGTCACTTAATCTGTCCCACAAGTATTTCAGAATGTGCGACTGCAGCAGGTAAAATTTTTATTGTGCTTTTCTTGTTCAAAGAAGACAGTCGAAGTTGCTGCTCTTTATCTTCACAGTTCGTCACACAAATTCCAGGAACTATCTGTGAATGTGTGCATGAGAATTGTGTAAGGAAAATACGGGCATTTTTTCTGTTTCTCTATTATAATTTACAATTTACTGGTTAGAGATATTGGTGGCCACAGACGGTTGCTCGAAACACTTTATTCAAGTGTGTATAGTATAGTATATATGCCCACTTTTTACATATTTGTATCTGAGTGGCCAATAAGTGCGCGCATTTATGAAGACCGCACTCTGGCTACCTGCCGACAACGACATACGAGAGTAGTTTAATAAGTCCCTGATTTTTAAAAGCAAATAGATTAGTAGAAAAATGTGTCTTCCTTAATATATGTAGATTAATTTTGCATGATGCAGCAACCTTCAGTGATGACCACTTCATTTCAACCAAATTATTAACTTCTGAGAAATTCTTTCAAGTTTTGAAGTAGTCTGACTATGCACCAATCAGGTGAAACATATTAGAATGTGGAAGTGATTTCGCTATTGTACCGCTCAAATAGTGTACCTTTATATCGGCATAGTTTTGTCGAAATCAGGTCTTAGTCTGCCAACTTTTAAATAATGTCGTTGACAGCTCATGCATTTCAAATTTAAGTTCGCCCTAATTTCGACAGAAGAATGAATTGAATTTTTTCGCCTATTTGAAGTGTTTATTGGAGGATATATAAAACCATTACAGACGGACTTTACCAGCCGCAATGGAGTGGTGGTAAGAGATACGGCTAAATCGACTAAGCTCGTCAGACTGATCATTTTGATATATACTTTATATGATCCCCGACGTTTCCTCTTGGCTGTTACAAACTTCGTGGTAAACTTAGTAAACGCTGTTCAGTGTTTAAATAAGATGAGAAGATCGGCTTTGCATCTTTAACCCGATATAATTGCTTTTTCTGACAAAGAACCGACAGTAGCTCGTGCCGTTTAGAGTCTAAAGTGGAATAATAGTGGGGAGTTTCCATCGTAACTCTCAAACTTAATCTCCTATTCGATATTGGTTTGCGAACATTAGTTAATTTTTTAATTAATGAATAGATTTCAAATTAATGTGGTAATTGTAAAAGGTTATTGACTTTACGAACTACCCTCGTAGTTGATGCCGTTGCTCTGTAGTATCGTCTGTTCACATCATTTTATGTTTATCTTTATATATATGGTACTATAATGAAATTTTTGAAATTTTAACTCACCTTTATTTTTTGTGTTGTTTATATTCCATTTTGTCCATTATATAGACCACCATGTCGACGAAGTGCGTCACGAGCATGGTCGACGCCTTTGGTTTGACGTGTCCGATGTCCCAAATGATAATTACTTAATGATGGCCGAGTTGCGTATATATCAGAACCCCGCACAAGGGAAATGGTTGACCAGCGGTAGAGAGTTCACCATCACCGTCTATTCAATTGTCAATATGGAGGGACAACGTGAATTGGAAGTGCTCTCCTCGGTAAATACAACTTCCGACTATCAGGGTTGGTTGGAATTAAATGTGACACAAGGTCTGGATATATGGTTGCATGATCATAAAAGCAATAAGGGACTCTATATAGGAGCGCATGCGGTGAATAAGCCGGAACGTGAGGTGAAACTGGACGACATTGGTTTGGTGCATCCGAAGGGCGATGATGAGTATCAGCCTTTCATGATTGGTTTCTTCCGTGGACCCGAGGTCGGTGTGAGGCATTTATGCAATTTATGAAGTACTAAATTAATTGCTTTTATTTTATGGATCTCTACAGCTGATTAAGTCCACCAATCACCACAGCCGCAAGAAGCGAAACACACCACATGTGCGTCGTCGTAAGAAGTCCGAAATGATCAATCCCTTCCTTGATGGTACCGTGGAAAATATGCGCAGTTGTCAAATACAGACGCTTTACATTGATTTCAAGGACTTGGGTTGGAATGTAAATATATATTTAACACTATTTATCTTAGAAATTTTATTAACTCATCATTTTACAGGATTGGATCATTGCCCCGGAGGGTTATGGCGCCTTCTACTGCAGCGGGGAATGCAATTTCCCTCTAAATGCTCACATGAATGCCACCAATCATGCCATTGTCCAGACTTTGGTACATTTGTTGGAACCGAAAAAGGTGCCGAAACCTTGCTGTGCGCCAACACGTTTAGGTGCTTTACCCGTCCTATATCATTTGAACGAAGAGAATGTTAATTTAAAGAAATATAAAAATATGATTGTGAAAAGCTGTGGATGTCATTAGTTAAGAAACATATAAGAAAAAAGTATACAACAAACAAACGAGATTAATAAAATTACATTATATACGGTATACATTTTAATATATTTATTTATTAAGTACGTATATTCAAAACATTTTGACATTAGTCGGGAACTAAGAGCGTACACTGGTCCTGCATAATTGTAGTTTGGTTTCTAGTATATGTATTGCTCTTTCTCGATGCAAAGTAATCAGATATTGCACGGTGTTATATAATAGGTTTGTATGTCAGGAATTTAACTCTCCATAGAATTTATTTTCAAGAAGATAGTCCCAAGAAAGTTCTAATGGTACTACATCAGAAGCCTTCCATCTAGTAAAGATATATACTCGTTTCGAAGGCTTAGCCGAATTGTAAATCACCAAATGAACCATTAAACCTATAGTCTCTATAAAAAATTCTAAAATCGGCTGATATTTGTTAAAATAGCTTCATTAATATATTGCCTCTATTTAACCTTCGAGGCTTGACTGGATTCTTGAAGGATTCAAAATAGTTCCGCCTATATGTGAAGTGTGCAGGTTTTTTGTTAGAATTGTGGTTATGACCATTTACGTTTCATCATTCATCATCAAACGTGTTTTCACAAAAGCATTGTACCGTTATTTTAGATAATAATTCATGCCAAATTTTGTGAAGATATCTGGTCAAATAATAAGGTCGATCAGTTTGTATAGCGTCAGCGTTGATTCCTTCCCAACATTGTGGCTAACTTAACATATCCTGTTTAAGGTATAAAGCTAAGCCAGGATAAGCACACAAAATACACCATTAAACTGATTTGACTTTTGAGGACTATGGTATCAATACACTGAACTGTCAATTCTAGAATATCAAATGAAATTCCTAGAAAACTTAGTAAGAAATTTAGAAAAGAAATGGCAAGCCAATCTATAATATCTCCAGCAAGGATTATTTATGCAAAATCAACCAAATAATGTACAAAATATGCAAAAATCTCTTTGTAAATACCTTTATCACATACGTGTGAAGAGTGTGCCCATTTTTTGAGCAGTTTGATTTAAATTATTTGATGCTTATTGGTATCACATTATGTAAAGTAATATAACAAAAAATTTATTTGTTTGTATTTTTAAGTATTAGATATTTTTTTGTACAGTAAACACACAAGCAGGACACATAAATAGTCAATAAATATACGAAAAATAGAAAAGAATACTAAACAATTCTTATTTATATTCGTTCGTATTAATTCAAGAATATTAGCAATCCCCAGCAGCTGATAGATGTGCAAGTAAACAATCAACCACTCTATTGAGAGCAGCGGCTGACAGTTTATGATGGTAATGCAGTGCATGTTATGTATCAGTATCATTACAAATAAAGCTGCGGCAAGAGTTTGAAGAATACGTTAAATATTTTCTTTTAATGAATTATAATACATTATAAATTAGAAAATAATTAACGGAGATTATTCCTCGTGACATGGAATGCAATTAGTTGGCAGCTATTTTTCCCTATTTTTGAAATTATCTCTTATTACTACCCCTTTGTAGCCTTTCCAATTCATTTTTGTTATTTCCGCTTTACGCTGCTTTGTCAACGGAACATACAAAATCGCCCCACGGGCTGAGTCCCATACCGTGACAGCGGGTTAATTTATGTGCGTTGGCAACACTAACGCACGTCGCTCGCTCGTTCGCCACTTCACTGTGTACATATTCAAAAAGTTTACCTTCATTCGAAGAGAAAATTCATAATCGACAGGATATCGCTCGAGTAAAGAGTGACAGGAAAATCTAATTGGAAAAATTATATTGGAATTGATTATTAATAAATTGAAAATGCGATAGTGTGACGATAAGGTAATGAAAACTAATATAAGACGGTGAATTTGTTTAGTGTGATTAATAGTTTTGCCAAAAGAGGCAACCAATGCCAGAAATCGAGTAAAATCGTGTGCGGAAAAATGCTAAAAAAAAGTGCGTGAATAACGTGAAAATGCAAAGTTTAGAAGAAAAGAATATATGATTTCGAAGCGCTGCAAGTGTTTGTGTGTATGTATGTAAATATAGCGTTCACCTTGACGTAGGAAGAACCCAAAGGGCAGCGGACAAAGCGTGAAATGTTCTTATGTCCATACATAGTAAATATACATATATGTATATGTAGGTATATAAAAATATGTGTGCTAAAAATTATATGTACACACATAGATACGTTACACATTTTACCCTTACGCGCATTGCCAGCGAGGTTGCTTCGACTGTTGAGTGGGTTCTCGATTAGACGGGCCGACGGGTGGGTTGCGAGCAGCGGCAGCAAAGCATGAAAAAGTGTTTATAAAATATTTTTGCGGGGGTTGCGCGGTATCTACTGGATACTGGATGGATATGCATGTGCAGGCGCGTGCTGGTGCCTGAGAGAATGTGATACGCGCTAAAAGGATGCACAATCGTTGATTATAAGACAGTGTGGCGGCGTAAGGTTTACACAAACAACAACAGCAACAGCGGCGGCGATGCCGACGCGGATGTGTGCGTTGACGTAGTACGTTTTTAGAGGTACAATGACAACGTCGACAATGCCAACGACGTTGTCTGTGACTCTGACAGTGACGGCACTCGTTGAAACAGTGACGAGAGATAACCGACTAAAGTTGCGATATGCAAAAAGAAAAAAATAGAAATAATAGTGTAAATAAGAAAAAAATCAGGCAAGTGACAGTATTAACAAAAACAAGGGAAATGGAAAATTGTTAAGTGTAGCAGAAAGCGTAAAAAGCAAATCGATTGCGCAAAAGTGCTGACAACATGAAAAAGTTACTTTCAGCTGAGTGACAGTTCGTTTAAGTGATAGTGAAAATGCAGGGAAAATTAAAATAAATGAAATAAATGATAAATACACATGTATGTACGTGCAGACGATTTTGCGAAAATATGGGGCAATTGTTGCGAATAATATCTATACATTCATACGTTTTTATATAAATATGTAGATAAAAGAGGATTATTTCTTTGGGAAAAGTCTTCTGCAGGTTGTATTTTCCCCAAACGCTTATCAAACAAAGTTGTTTAAGTAGATGCGGGCAATTGCTGCAGTAAACTTTTGTGGGCAAATTTTATTAAAGCTTTCTAGTTATTTATTCAAAAGATTAAAAATTGCTAAATTAAACATAAATACATATTTAAACATTTTGTTCAACGTAATTCTCCCATGCTAAGCGTCAAAGAAATTAAAAATTCTTAATTATAATTAATGTACAATATTTATGAGCAAAAACATATATGCACATATAACCAATTAAAAGTTTTTACATGAAAACCCCCTGAATGGTATTAAAATTGCATCTAAACCGCAAAAAGTGCCTACAATGCTTTTGCAAGAAATGCCTATGCGCACACTATAACAACAACAACACGCGCAAAATATTTAGGCTCAAATAAAAATAAATACTTTTATTTTAAGTGAAAATACAAGTGTATAGAAATCTACATATATATATATTCACATATATGTGAGGACTCTGTTCCATCTATACAACACGTTTCTATTTATAAGAGTAAAAGCCACAGAAATCTCTTGGATACACACAGACCCACCTGCCAACATTCGAACACATTTGCAACCATATGTATGTTTGTTAGTATTTATTTATGTACATATGTATGTATACTCGTATACTGTGTATAAAAGGACCGACTGACTCTTCAACTGCGTCCTCGCCACTGCACTTTGGCTGCGGCACTGGCAGTGGCACTGGGTACCCACTTAAATGTGTGTACAAACCCTGTAGGAAATATACTGCTTCTCACCGGTTTCTAATGCAATAGCAACAAAAAACGTTTTTATTCCTTGAAAAGTGGATGATCAGCGTGAATAGCTGAGTTGACTTAGCCATGCCCGTTTGTCCGTTCATCTGTCAGTCTGTATATATGTACTCGCATATGTAATTTAAAGATCTTTTTATAAACTTTTATACTATAAGAAATGCAACAGTGAGGGATATAGCTTCGGTGGAGCCGAAGTTAACGTTTTTTCTTGTTCTATGTGGTTTCGGATAAGGATGAATTTTCTCTATTTCTACCCCAAGCTTCGTGACGAATTTTTTCCTTTATCAGATTGTACATGCTCACGCGGAGATCCATTATAATACGTATAATACTACTCTGACAAAGTGGTTATGTTTGTAGGGCATGTGACTAGTTAAGCCTATAATATGAACTCATGTGCCCACTTAGTCAATATTTTTCCTGCAGGGTAATATCAAGTACACTCAAATTCATGCATATATGCATCGCTTGGATACTCATGCTTGCTGTACTCAAACTCATACCTCTTACACTGACGCTGACACTGATGCTGATGTGTATATATGTACACCACTGAATACCCAAAGAGGCGAATAGCTGCTAGGCGGGTGTAGGGGGGTATGAATTTTCATTAATTTTCCTTCTTTTTCAAAGCCGAATCGTATTTGCCACTTTCCTCTCTACATTATTTGCATAGTTATTGGTGTTTTACTAATGTATTTGCTTGCCTGTTACTGTCACGGTTAAGAGTTACAATCACACACTGCAAACAGACGACATAAAGATATCAAAAACATAAACTGTATTCGCATATTACAAAAGCAGACGGCAGCGTATTGAAATAGTTGATGGTCCTCGTCGAGGGATTCCATAAAGAACTTACAACAAAACGTGAAAACAAGTAATTTTTGTAACCAACCCATATCCTATCTCCTTCGGCTTGAGCATCTTGGCTACGTATACAAACCCTCTTACCAATATGTGTATATGTAGGTGTTTCGCCTAAGTGTGTGTGCTTTTACTTGCGACTTGTTGGCCACATTTTAGTGTCTTCAATTATTTGTGTTTGAATTTTTCGGTGCAGCCCAAACTAAATAGATTTCTAGACCGCCCATTTGTGTTGGCTTTTCAAATTGTGGCCGCCTTGTCTTGTTTATTACCGTTTTAATGAGTTTGTGTCGCATTTGAATGCCAAGTGCTTCGCACAGGTGAGGGAAGAGATGGGGCCTGCAAAGGGCTGCAATGCTCTGTGTGTGTGTGTGTATTCGAGTTTGTGGCTGTTGTCAAGGCCAGCAGAGCATTTTGATGGCAAATTTATGTAAATTTAAAAGTCACGCTGTAAAGGCATTTAAGTGAGGTTATGGATATACTAATGCCAGTGTAGTCTATTTACTAGCTATGCTCGCGTGGTTTGGCATTTTTTAAAACTTTTTACGTCCAATACCTCAAAAGTTTCTTTTACTACCCACTCCTAGTATCCTTAGATTGTTAGATTTGGACAGTTTAAAATAATAATTTGTTTCTTTTGAGAATTATAGAAGCCTTAACTAATAATATCGGTGGACAGATTCGGCACACCTTCCTCAGTTTGTTGTATTTTGAAGTACCAATATTTTAACGAAATAGTGTAAACATTTTTTGTCGAAGTGGTCGAATGTAAGTTAGTTAATTACTGCCAACATCACTGTAAAGATTTGTTTTATATATGATCATTAAGTTCAATCGTTGTATATCACAAGTGCAGACAGGTCGCTTGCACTTGGTCTTTGCTTTGGATGCGCGGGTTCCTTGCATCCGTTGTCCACTCATGGGTGTCAAGTCGAAGAACATATATCCATCTCACCGTACAGCTCATATTCATTCCATTTTCTTCGATATTCATCGCTCACGCTGATGGCTCCAAAGGAAGTTCTCTCGAATGCTTTCTCATCTCGGTTCGTCATTGTCCATGTTTCTGCGCCGCATAATAGGACGGGAATAATGAGAGACTTATAGATCGTAATTTTTGTTGTTCGTCGAGAGAGGGATCTGCTTCTTAATTGCTTACCGATCCCAAAGTAGCACCTGTTGGCAAGAGTTGGCGCTTGATCTCCAGGCTTCGATTATTGGTGGAATTTATGTTGGTTCCGAGATGTACAAAGTTCTTAACCTTTTCAAATGTATAGCTTCCAACAGTGTCGTAGTTCCCAAGATGCGAGGAATATTTGTGTGTGACCTCCAGCAACTTTGTCTTACCTTCGTTCACCATAAGACCAACCTCATTTGCTTCTTTTCCTGAACTAAAAAGGCTGCACTTAGGGTTCTGTCGTTAAGGCCTACGATGTCAATATCATCTGCGTACCCCAGTAGCATTGTCCTTTTAGAGTAGACAGTGCCACTGAGGTTCAGATTTGCGGCTTGTATTTTTTTTCCACCATTATATTGAAAAAGACGTACGAGAGGAAATCACTCTATCTAAAACCTCTTCTGGTATCTAACGGCTCGGAGAGGTCCTTAACGAGTTTGACGGAAGTCATGTTTTATTATTACTTCATTAATTATTCATATGCTAGTATACAAAACTTCCCTTCGACCGAAAAATGTAGTTACTCAAGATCTCCCCAGTTTCAAAGATCTTTCCAAAGTTTGACAATGCGATTATTTTGTAAGTTGTTTCGAAAGATTCCTATTTATAGTTAGAGTAATCGAAATATAAAAGAACTAACATCCATATGTATGTAGATTTGACAATAATAATCATGGAAATAATCAATTAAGCATTGACAATCAAATGGAGCGAACGGGTGCCTGAGCTCTTTTGTAATGTACTAGGGTATATAACGCTTGATTTCTTTAAAATATCATGCTAGTATTCTAAGTCCCCTTGCTTCGATATAATTTGGATCACATCTCTCCCATTTTTGTGTACACTTCGTGTAATTTAGAACGGATTATCTTGACTTTAGTGCACTCAACTAGTTAAAGCCTCCAAATAAGTGTGTGCCAGAACTACAAATCTTCAAGAAAATATAAATGTATCTAAATAGTTGTGATTAAAGAGTTTATATACCCTAGCATTGGCGCGTTTTCAGGAAGTCATAGTATTTTGAATTTTGGTTGTGGTTCGGAAAAGACTAAAGTTTGAGGTTCTTGATATTAAAAAATATGTTTAATGGTTTCAACGCACCAATTCGGGTCTCGTGTATGGCATGGCACTGTAAAGCAAGTTTTTCCTTGATGTTGCTCAAGGCTTTTTATATAAAATTAAGACATTATTCCTTTTCGGATTGTATTTAAAAAATATGAGATTTAGTGGAGAGTGGATAATTTTGTATAAGATGAACGACTGATAAGAGCTGGTGTACCTCAAGGGAGTGTGCCAGGCCACACACTATATATCTTATATACAGAAGACATTCCTACTAGTAATAATGAATTGACAACGACTTTTACGGATGACACAGTCCTAGTATGCCGTAATAAATGTCCCACCAGTCCGTCAAGGGTACTAGAGGAGCACTTAACTTTGGTTGAAAAAGCCAACTGTCGAATAAATGTAAATGAAGAAAACTGTAAGCATGTTACATTTTCACTAAGATAAAAAAGATGTCAGCCGATTAAAATGAATAAAATCTTAGTACTGCAAGCAAATGATGTAACTTATCTTGACATTAACATTACATTAACTAAAAATGCTAAACTTAACCTTGAAAACAAAGTTTTGTTATACAACGCGATAATAAAGCCGATTTGGATGTATGGTAATCAACATCTACATTCACAAAGATCTTGGTATTCCGATGGTAAAGAAATAAGTAGAGGAAAGCAGAAAAAACTATGAGCTTAAACTCCGTAATCATCCTAATCCATTAGTTAATGCCTTGTTTGAAAGATCTACCAGCCTTCTAAAGAGCAACGTAACATATCACCAAACAGGCTTAACTAGAACCTTGAGCTTGTCTAGTTTTAATTAGATTTAATATTTTATTATTTATTGCTAGGCGGTGTAAAAGCGAATTCAATAAATAAAAATATATTAACAAAAAGCAACAAAAAAAAATTCTTAAGTACTGAAAATACTCGCAGACTATGAGTTAAGAGCCATCGTTTTTGAATGGAAAATTTTCTTAAGTACTAGAATTCTTCAAAATTATTTCGCTTCGTTTTTCAATTTGGCCGAGAAGATGTAATTCTACTTTAATCATATTTTTCTTTTTTTTCATTAGACAGTTTCAGAATGGGTTTGTTTGCTTTCTAGAACTTATTCAAGAAAAGTATCTTACAGTTTGAGGTTTGGAAATCAGCAGTCCTTGTCCTGTGTTTATGTTAATATTTGTGGCACGAAAATACTGTTATTTTTTTATAACTCATAGCGCACACATATCTGAAATTTGTATGTTTTAAACAATTGAGATAGGCGGCAGCTTTCAGGACGACGTTGTCCTTTATTGTCGCACAGAAAACAAATATTTAGTAACCCCGTTGTGAGGATGAAGACACAAAAAGCGACCAGAAACCCACACACCGAGTGCATATATAATATTTAAAGAAAGCACAGAAAACGGCATAAAGGAAACAAAAACAAAAAAACAATGCGTTTAATAATTCAAATAATGAGTGGCAAGTTTGCACAAACGGCATAAGCCGGCTAGCAGTATTTTTTCGAACCATCACCCTTTCCGCTCCAAAAATGGCTTGACAATGCAAAATGGGAAATCAGCATGGAGCGCTGAGGCGAAAAAGAAAAATATTATGTGAGCCTCGTGTTGCCGCCTGCCACCATCAGCACGTTGGCCACACGCCCCACCACGCGCTCCCTCGCCACATTGGCCACGCTCAGCCATATTGCCGCCACTTGCCGAGCGATTTTATTACCACACTGGCGGCAGTTCGTTAATAAGAAGCAAATTTGTTGGACTGCCGTTAAGGGAGGAGAAAGGAAGTGACAAGTGGAAATGGCTGGGTTTCGGTGTGGTCGGGTAGCTTTGTCCGAACGCCGTCGGTAGTGTTAGAATAATGAAATGCCAACAGCGACAAGGCAATGAACCCCATCACGGAGAGTGTGTGTTTGCTTTGGCGCATAAAAAGTAATCAACAAATACAACGCTGTTTGCTACATGCCTATACACATACGCATGCCAGCTCATACACACACACAATACATTGACATATATCCTGTTCCATTTTATAATATTAAATGCACGATTGTGACCAGAAGTAAGACGGATTGAGTGGGATTGATGGCAGAAGAATTCGGTTAATATATTAATAATAGCATTTGGCCAAGGTTTGTTACGGCAATTTGTTGTTAGATGCCTTATATGCAAAATAAGAAAACACTTTCATTTATATAAATATTTTTGGGCCTCCGACATTTCCTTCTGTTTTCCTAAGTCTTCTGCATTGGTTTCTAAACTCTTCTGAGCAGTTTTCTTATGATAAAGTTATACTCATTACTAAAATTCCAATGCCAAGCTCCAAGATGCACCGCTTTCGAACGCATAGTTCACCACATACGAGTTACGCACTTGACTCGCACAGCCACTGTGACCGCTTTGTGGCAGCTCAATGATTTAGCGTAGCTCAGCCAAAGCTTTATTGTGCTATTGTTTTAGCTATATTTGCTTTCGTTTGTAATTTGTCTGCGTATTGGCGTTGGGGCTATTACTTCCATCCACTTTACTAACACCGCTGTAGACACGCCGTGCTTCTATTGTCACCTTTGTCCACACTCCGCTGTCACCTTTCCGACGGCGTTTGCTAATAGTTAGTCATTATCATTATTTCTATTGGCTTTTTATTTGACATTTTTGTTCTTAGTATCCTCGTGCGGCTGTTGTTGTAGTTAAATTACGAAGACAAATGGAATGTTGTTGTAAAAGGCTCGTCGGCAGGGTTAACGACCGTCTCGGTTCGATCGACCGTGCGGCGTCTGGTGGTGTCAATTATTATAACAGTATTTATAAACTAAAATGGCATTCTATCGAAAATGTTACTAACTTTTTGAGTTTATATTTGGATTTTCTTGCGTAAATGTGTAGTAAATAAACCTCACTGCCGTTTAACTGTATATTGTTTATAGCAAAGGTTCGCACTGGTATTTTTAATTTATGGCAATACTTTGAATTAGTTTTGAAACTTTTAATAACGCGAAGTAACAAAGTTTATTCTGTTCACGAGTAATTTACAGTTGAACCAAAAGCAAGTTTTACTAATGGTTGGTAATAAAAGGCGAACGAGTTGACCAGCACTGCTTACATTATTCATATTTTCTATCAAATCCTTCAACTTCTCCAAATCATTTCGAAAACTATGGACCGTAAAAAAGCTTTATAAAGTTCTATAACGACACTACTAAAGAAAAGGACACAAAAATAGTATGAACGATTATTTATGATTGACCTATTGGGATACAGGTCGTTTATAGCTAAGATAGTAGACCTATGGTGCTGTGTATATGCAAAGAAAGATGACATCATAAAGTGTTACTTCTGCGCATTATCTACCAAAATTCCATGTTCGATCTAACGCCAACTTATGCCACCCTATTTAGACACTTTTGTTCAAATGTGATTTTGATCTCTTCTTTGTTGGCATCAAAAAAGTTTTTTTTCCGAGACCTTCTTAAAAATGCTCCTTCGTGTAATCATCTATGTATGACTAACATAGGTTGAGGCTTGAAAAATTGCAATTGGATCCATCACATATATTTTACTATGGATTGCCTAGTATTCCCGGGGACATCCACCAGTAAGATAGAACCATCTTTCTGTGGAATCTTTCTTTTATATATACTTTTATAGTGCTATATTTTGGCATGATCCGAAACTTGGTCTTGCATGTTATTCTGATTACAAACAAGGTTTTCTACCTAGTCTACTCGCATTCCATAAACTGGGCTTTGTAGACTATCTCCCCCAAAAATATTTGAATGCGGAACTTATGAAATATGGAGGATTTCATTTTAACATAACCTAACTTCCAACTAGAATAAGCTTCTATGTAATCAATAAATCTGGAAAACCAGAAGGCATGAATAAAACTTGTGAAAACAAAAAAAGCTTCTGTTACATCATTCAACAAATCAAACTTTTTACTATGCTCTTACTACTAACCTACCCAAACAGCTTCAAACTTTTGCAAATACCCGCTTTCCGCCATTCACATTTGCCCTTTGTCGGGCTTGCGGTCATGCGGGAAGTATACGCACGATCTCAAGCTCGCTACGCCACATGTATGTACGTGTACATACGCTGCCTGCCTAACTGGGTCTGACATATTTCGCTCGTTGCAGCATCCCTAAAGCTTCGTGGTTCGTTCGTTACGACCATTCGCGTGAATTTAATCGATATGGAAAGTTCTTTTTTCGTTTTTCTTTTGTGTTTGTGTGCGCTTGTGTGTGCATGGGCGCGTGTTAGGGAACTTTTATTAGCTTTGTGTGTCTCTAAAATTGCCGACAGTGCGGATACATATCATTTAATTGTGCATCGCGGCGATTTGTATCTTATCTTAACTGAGGATTAGTGTAGAGAGCTGTGCGAAAAAAAGGAAGGAAGGTAAATAAAAGACCAGAATTGTGTAATTTGAAGGAAAAATGCAAAAATAACTGTAGAACTTTTGAAAATATTACGAAAATTTCATAAGTCAGTGACTTTTCAATATTTTTTGTTCCACAATGAAATGAATGAATTATGCTATGTTGTTGAATATTTTTTTCCCTTTTCCAATATGTTTCCATACGGTTTCCAGACATGAAGCTCTCTTTTGGCACTCGTTGAGCAAATATCTTAACGCGATCTCTGGACGGAACATATAGTTTTAATAAATCCTTAATATTACAAATATTTAATAATATGAATGGAGTTCTAATATTGTGTACTATGTGTCACTTCCAAAAAAACCTATTTGTAGTTTTCGAGATTGGCTTGACCGAGTGACAGTAGGGCACTGAAAAATTCCATCAGCACATACATACATGTCACTTGTTCGACTTCTAAGTAATTCACAGGATAATTGTTTTTTCTTTTTTCTTTGAAAATCAAGCCCACACTAATTTGAGTCGAGAAACGGGCAGTAGTGGAAAATAGCTAAAATTAAGGAATATGCGGTGTGGTAGACCCGCTGTGAATTCGCCTGTTATTTATTCCTTATTCATGCTTAGCATGAAAAAATTTTAACTTCGGCTGCATTGAAGCTATAATACTCCCACAGGTGTATTTCTTATAGCATAAAGAGTATAAAAATATCTTTAACTTGATTTTGATAGATAAATTTGTATGGCAGCTATATGCTATAGTAGTCCGATCTAAAGTATATACTCGGAGATTACAGCGCTTTTTTGGACAGCAATATATGTTAAATTTCGTGAGAATATCTTGTCAAATAACAAAGTTTTCCATACATGAACTTAGTTTTGATCGGCTAGTTTATATAACAACTAAATGATATCGTGGTCCGATATTGGCGATGCCAACAGCTGAACAGCTTCTTGGGGAAAAAAAGGAAAATCGAGAACTCAAAAACTAAGGGACTAATTCGCGTATATATAGGCAGAGAGTTCATAAAGGGGCACACCTGGTGTGACAGCCTAAAAAAACATAAATTTTTGGGAATTAAAAAAAATATATACATATATTTACACATGTTTCGAAAATAAACAGTGAAATTTTTGAACAAAAAAAAAATTTTTTGGGTTATATGAAATCTCCGACAGCGCCTAAACAAAGGTCCTCTACTGCGGTTGTGATTCCGGACTTCTCCGTGGATGAAACCTAAAAATAAAAAACAAAAAAATGACAACACGGCGTTCAAAAAGTTGAATTTTATCCAATTTTCAATTTTTGATCAGTCCACGGTCATTGTATATAGAATTATATACGACAGAGGTAGAGAAAAATTTCATGATGATCGGATCATTTGCCTTCGAGTTATCACTTCACCAAATTCGAAAAATGCTGTTTCAAGAAAAAGGCTTTTAGAGATAAAGTCATGGAGCTGCTCAAACCTTTAAATGACTGCAACTCAAAACTGTTTGAGATATCGATTTGAAATTTACTATTTTAGTTTTAAAGGTCCTATCGATATACTATGAAAAAATCGTTTTTTTTTTAATTGAACAGTAGGTGCCCCTTATATAGAACTGTTTGTTTTTGTTTGATTTGCCAGTTTATTCGATTTAAGCCTTTCTTTGCACTACATATGCACATGTATGAAGGAATATAATCCGTGCGAGTCTTAGGGTCAATACAGACTTAGGATAATATTTACTGAGGATCGTTTTATCCTCTTTAAGGCAAATTATTACCGTTAGTGCTTCAAAAAGCTACCGAGTGGGGATATGTTGACAGGCAGACACACTCCTATATTTAACTGTAATTCAAAGAAGAAAACCCGTTGAGCTCTGCTTCACCGAAGCTATAATACCCTTAACAAGTGCATTTCTATGGCAATAAAGGGTATGAAAAGATTTGTATCTCAATTTTGATCGATCAGTTTGTATGGCAGCTATATGCTATAGTGGTCCGATATCGGCGATTCCGGGAAATAAGCAGATTCGTGAGGAGGAGGGGAGATGCGCAAAATTTTAGATCGATATATCAAAAACTGAGGGACTAACACGAGTATATACGGACAGGCAGATAGACGGGCATGGCCAAATCGAATCAGAGTCTTCGACGTTTTCTTCTGGGTATTACAAACTTCGTAGCAAACTTAATACTCGTATACCATGATTCGTTTACGATCACTAAATTATGGAAATCCAAGATCGGACTTTTAACGAACACTAATAATCGCTTGTATAACATTTTCATATACCTATGTATAAATCCTATACATTTAGAAAAATAAAGCGCTATTACGTTATGTACTCGCAGAACCACAGCACGGAAAGGCGTGAAAATTTGCACAGTTATTCGCTTATTCCTGCAGAAGGTGCTAAGGCTTTTTTTTGCAAAATCACCGTCGATTTTGCAATTACTTTCGATGAATGTTGAACAAAACATTACCATATGATTAGACATATGTAGGTCATGCGACGCGCCCGTTCTACTCTCTTCCTGCAATGTTATGCATTATAAGTTATAGGTATGGCAGGGTGCTGGTTTACATTACGCCTCACATGTCACAATACAATCGATTCTCAATCGTATTTTGATCGTAATCGTTGGAATTTGTGATTGTGTACTTGGAAGCGTGTATTTAATCGCCGTGATAAATAATAAAATATAATGAAATTTCATCTTAGCCACAGCAAGTTGTGGGTGGGACCTTCAAGTTTCTAATAAATATGCTTCAGCCACAGTTGTGATACTTTGTGTTTTCACTTGTTGATCGTTGGGGCTAATTTTTTTGTGATATCCTCCATAACTCAGGAGACCCAAACTAGTCACAGATTGCACTGAAACTACTGTGGGTATTTAAAATAAAATGTCCTCTTCAAAAATTTCCCTAAAAAGTAATATATAAATCAGCTTCAACTTGCAGTCGGGTAAACTATCTTTTACTGACCTGGAAAAAATCAACGTAGCAATCGGACCGAAACTACGTAAATCAGATTTAATCATTGTTGTTGTTGGGGCTGAGTATGAAAAAGTTTTTCTCGGATAACTTTTTTGGATTTTTACTCTAAAATCACCAAGACATTAAATCTTAGTCTTATTGGTTTCACAAAATTTTTAAGGTTATGTCTTTTACTGCTATGTAAATATACATATTTCCGTATAAACGAAATATATTTTTAAATGATCTAGACAGTTGGATAGACGATTACGACAGCCAATGGATGCTCTGACGTGCATAGACGCAAAATTATTTGCAATAATAAATATGGATATTGCTCTGCTGCTTGCCAAATTGAATTACACCAAAAACAATATGTTGAATGTCGTAGGCAAATTCGAAAAAAGGCAAATCAAACCAAAAAGTACAAAAAAAACTGAAATGTGCAAAATACAAAATAGCTGTGAAAATTTAACGAGACACAAAATATTAATTGGTAAAAACCATCAAAAAAATTGTACACTTCACCCCTCACCACCCTCGGTGACTTACTATGTTCAAGGTGTCTGCAACAAATTATGAATTGCTCTGTGAACACGGAGAACTAAATATATATACACACAAACACCAGAGCCAGACGACGAAAACAAACAAAAAAAAAATCGAAAACCAACAAAAACAAAAAACAATAATATACAAAAGTGATAATAAATCGGTGTCGGAATTTTTACGAAGGTGGATGCGCCGACCCACCTCGCCGAATCATGTGCCACTGGCAGCCCCAAGGAAGCGTCGCGTATTGAAATATTGAAAAATCTCCTACATACATACATTTATATGTGTTTATTATTTTTTCGTTCAACACGATTTTCGAAAAACACGATTTTTGCGGTATGTGCGAAATTCAAGGCGGTCCATCATTCGCTCGAATAACAACAGTGCGTTGTAAAATTAAACAAAAACAAATATTTCTAACCGTCACTTTGTTTATTTGTTCGTGGATGTGCTGCACAGCCGAGACGAGATTATGTCCCACCAACGTTGCCATTGACGCCGTCAACGTCTTCGCAAAAATCTTAAATCGCCAACGTCAACATCAACGTCATCATCGCCCCACAGCCAGCAAGTGCGGTTTCGCCTTTCGTGTGCCAACGTCCCTCCCAACTGTGCGCTCCTCGCTCGCACTTCCACTAATTCTACAGACACCAACACGCTACAGATCACTACACAAACGTTGTTATTGTTGCAGGCATAATTTTTTATACGCCCGACATTAATGGTCGTTTAGCGAGTCGCGACTGCTGTATTTCTTAGTATTTTTAGAAAAGACCTTATTTAAAAAAGAGACCAGCGAGCTTAAGAGAATAAAACAAACATTCAAAATTCTCATATGTCTCATAAATTGGAAACTTTGTCATTTAAACAACAACTAAACATATATTTTCTAATACTTATTTTCGCGTCCAAAAGCAGGAATTTCTTAGTATAATAAATGCAATTCAGTTCCGTTTCGGCGCATGGAAATTTTTGCTAAAATGCACATTTTTCGCGCATACAGAAAATATTTCACAACTCAAATAAATTCGTTTTTGTAAAATTTATTTATTTTTAACACCTTTTAATTTTTTTTTAAATACCTTTTATTTTATTTTTAAATACATTGTTACCATTTCTTTCATTCCCTTTTTTCTTTTCCACATAGCGCATATATTTTGTTGTTGTTGTTGTTGTCGTCGTATTGTGTTGAGCTGTAGGAGTGTGTTTCGTGGATCCAATCCAGCAAAGTCGAGACGTGAGACAACAGTTAAAAACCAAAAATTTATGCGAATATTAATTAATTAAAAGCAAAAAAACTGCCGCAACACACAAAATTCTCTTCGAACAAATCACCAGCAGTTCCAAAACAAAAGCAAAAAAATTATAAAATAAAATAAAAGTAAAGCAAATACCACAAATAAATAACCGTAAAACTATATATTGCGGCAGCCAAATTAAGTTGTAAAAATTTATCAAAATTAAGATCACACAAAAATGCCTGTAAAGAAACAAGGTAAGCACCAGTGATCATCAAGAAAAATTCAAAAACAATAACAATATAAACAAATAATTTTTAGTAAAACAGAAAAACGTTAACTACATTATGACTGACCACACTAACCAAGTATATAACATGGCGCTAACACTTCATACATTCATTCATCATTTCTAACCATTTGTTGATACTAAATTTGCATACATTTTAATAAGCATTGATTAAGGTACTTAGAGCGTAGTTACTCTAAGAATCAGAGGAGAAACCAAAATTATTACACACTCCTATATCTTGGATTTCCTTGATTTTATTTATTTCAATTAAATTTTAGGTAACTTATAGACTGAAGGTATATATTTTGTTTATTAGCAGAAAATACTTCTAAATTTAATTTTAGTTTTGCTTGTCTTGCATGTTAGTACCATAAAACTATAAAATAAAACAAGAAAAAACGTTAACTTTGCTTGCACCGAAACTATAATACCCTTAACAAATACAGAAGATTTCATACAAGAACTTGATTGTGATCGTTCAGTTTGTATGGCAGCTATATGATATAGTGATCTGATCTGAATGATTTCTTTGGTAAAGATATTTCGTCAAATAAACATGCTTTCCATACAAGCACTTGATTCCGATCGTTCAGTTGTATAGCAACTATATGCTATAGTGGTCCGATATCGGTGGTTCCGACAAATGAGTAGTTTCTTGGAAAGAAAAGGACGTGTGCGAAATTTCAGATCGATCAAAGACAGAGGGACGGACAGACAAAGCTAAATAAACTCAGCTCATCTGCTATGCTGATCCTTTCCTTTTAGGTGTTACAGACTTCGTGGCAAATATAAAATACCCTGTTCGCTTGCATAAACCGAGATTAACTTAGAAAGAATTGTACAATCCTTCAAATGGATCTCAATATGTATCTACACATAAGAATTTCTTTCTTACTTAGTTTTTCTAACACAATGACATGCCACAAAGAGGACTTCTACTTATGGCTCAAGCTAGCTCATACAACTCTAAGATAGTGCCAAATCTGTTTTTGTTACCAGTTCAGTTTCAGTTTATCTTAAACGATGATATTTCCCGTTTTTTTCCGACCAAAACGTTGATAATCGTTATTTTACTCAGCTTCTTCTCTTTGGTAATATTTTTGACATTGCCTTAAATTGGTGCGTAAGGATAACAATATTAATAATAGTCAATATCCAATCGGTTTAATATACATTCAGCTAACATTCAGCTATAAGACAATTTCCTGGGGTATTAGCGCAGCGAGTGTGCTCAAAAGGAAACCGGCAGGTTTTCAGGGAATGCACAATATTTTACTTGCCTGGAAGTCTACGTCCTTATAAGTACTCATTTATTCCACCTGCTTCTCGACTAATTTATAATATTATCCGCACAAGCTAACTTCAGATAAGAGTATTGCTAAACAGTTATGCTTTAGACGTCTTCTCGTTTGACTCTACAATCACCTAAGTGATGTTGATAGAGTTTAAAAAGCTCGCCAAGGAATCGCTATCATTAACAATTATCTGAGGTACAGAGCATGAAATCATTCGTAATATTATACGCTGTCTTGTTCTGTTTTATGCGTAATAATCTATATCTTTAGCGTAATCTTCATCTCAATAATGCTTTTTTTCGATAAGTATGGATTTCGGCAAAGACGAAGTCCTAAAATATTACGAAAATCGCAACTCATATCTACGGATTGGGAGTTGTGAAGTGGTAGTATATGTACATTTAAATATTAAAAAATACGTTCATAAAGCTTCGAAAGAGCTCACGTTCAGGTTGTTTTTTAAACTTTCTGCTATGTGATACGTTCTTCACATGGACCATTAATTTAAGGTCGGCTATCTACTTTTCTCAGAAACCTTCTCATTTCTGACCACAGTCATATTTAGCCATTATCTTCTGATAGACATAGTTTTTGAAAAAACTTGATTCTAGTGGATGCTTGAACCGAACCACGAAGTGGTAGTGTCACGTCCGAACATATGTTTATCAATCCGTATTTTATACATTTACGCAGTAATAATGTTTATACAATGTAAATAAACAAGAAATAACTTATGTACTTACGCCTTAATTTGGTAAATATGTGTAGAAATATTTACTTAGGTATAAACGGCAATTTGTTGCGCCAAATAACTTAATCGACCCACATGCATCATAATTTAAGGGCGAAAATGTGAATAAAAATTGCGGTTTAAACCGGAACTTGAGCATTTATGGCAGCAGACACATGCCATGTCCATGTTCTGTACACCATTTCATACCTTCCGGCTTTCCTTTCCCTCTATCGTTCGGTGGCTGAATGCTGACCGACGTTTATTCCATCGCGTGCAAATCACCCGGCGCTAATTGTTGGGCGTTAATACTCGTAATACATGCATCCTAATACATATGTATATGTATAATGGTATGTATTAGTATGTGTAGGTGTGTGTCCTTTACAAACTTTAACACCCTGTGACGCTATGCTGATAGGCTCTCCAATAATTTGCATATTGAAATATTAACTTCGAGCAAAGTTTCAGTTAAAGCAGGGAGGCTCAAATGAAATTCATGAATTGAAAAAAATGTGTGAAAACAACAATAAGACAATTAAATATAACTTATGAAAACTCTCGTAGGAATGTGGATAATAGATATTGAAAGTGAAAAATAACCTGGAAAAAAACATAAATTTCAAATAAAATCAAAAGAATATAAAAACGAAATATACAGCGATCATCGTTAATTTGTTTGACAAGGTTCGTCATTCGTATCTCCACAATGTTCGAAATATCTCAAAATGTTCCGAGATAATAAATAATCAAATCCTCTAATACTAACCAAAATCCATCCAAATCAAATTGTATCGTTTATTTGGCAAGAAGACTTGGTATATGAACGTCAAGCCCTCATTACGGGTTTTGATATGAGGACTACGCCAAGTTAAGTAGGTAGGTCCAAGTTAGACATGTCAAAGTTTAAGGAATATTGTGAGCTTTTAAAAAGTTTGCGATATTGCGTACATTAGGCTATCAGCTTTTGGTAAAAGTATGGTGGAAATAAAAGCTAGTGGTTAAAAATTTTACTACCAAAGGTTCCGAAAAAGATAATTGTCCCGGTGATAAATGGTATGAGTGACAAAAACGAAGCGTTCGATTTTTAAGAGTAATAAAAGGAGCACATAGCAAATGTTCATAGTTCAGTACTGCTTTACGAATAAAAAAATTCATACAGATACAATCTCGTGCTTTTTCGTACACGTTTATACAAAATTCATAGAGACTTAAGAGGTTAGCCACGCTTAACTTTAACCACTTATTCTGGGAGTAAGGACAGAAGAATCAATTTCTCTCTTTCAGGCTTGATTAATGTGTTCGAGTGTGTATAAAAAGAGGCTTCTATAGGTAACGGTGATTATCAATCGTGATATCTGAAAAAAAGACAAAAAATTAATATACAAAAGACTTGCTATAATAGTACGTAAATTTATAGATTTTATAGCTATTTTGTGAAGATAACTATCCAATAAAAAAGTTGCCCATACAAGAACTTGATTTTGATAGGTCAGTTTGTATAGCAGTTATATGCTATAGTGATCTGATATCGATGATTACGACGAATGAACAGTTTCTTCGGGGAAAAAAAGGACTTGTGCAAAATTTCAGATCGGCATCTCAAAAACTGATATGGTAAAAGCCACTCAGTTCGTCATGCTGATCATTTATATATACACTTTATAGACTCAACGACGTTTCCTTCTGCGTATTACAAACTTCCTTACAAAATTAATGAATCCTGTGCAGGGTATAATTACTTCTGATAACTAAATATACATACATAGCTCTGCACCTTTTCATCACAAACCACTTTCTCGCAAATTTCATGGGGTTTAAAAATATGTTTATGTAATGTACCCAATACTAATTTTAATATAACTGCTCAGATACTCTTACTGGCAAAACATAACCGCAATATATTTACTGTTATTTGTATGTAGAGATAATAGAACTACAAAATTCTGGTCTACTATTAAGTTTGTATAGTCGGAAAATGCAAAAGTAAAGCATACGAAGAGGTAACGAAATGTTCTAATAAACATGTGACAAAAGGCAAAAGGTTGTTCTGAATTGAGTTTCTTGTAATGCAATATGTCACTTTGGGTCCGTCATGCCTTTATAAACATATTCTTCTTTCCTTGTTTATTGTTGTATATTTTATGTAAAAGAACTTAAATGACAATGCAAATAATGGCCTTACCACAACCGTCATGTTAAGACCGTTAAATAAATGTGCTTAAGCTAAGGGTGGTTAAATCAAGGCTTCTTTCTTGCGGCTTATAATGTTAAAGAATTCGAAGTAAGATATTTACAAATAGGGTATGTTATTAAAATATAAAGGATTTAGATACTGTTATTGTAGTAATATTAATCAGTTAATCAAAAGAGCAAAACTTAAGTGTTGCCACTTGTTTTAACGATGAAGGCAATCATCTCAATTATATGAGCGTTGCTTTTCTAGGATATTTAGTGGAAAATTATAGTTGTTAAACGCTATTTTTGAGCAATTTGAAATAAAAATTCTATTTTTGAGACCCTTGGCTAATTATTAGTAAATTTATATATGTATTGTATATTATTCCCAGTGCTTTGATATCCTTCTAAATAACAATGTAACAAATTATTCTTTCGACCACTTATTTTCTAGACTTAAAACTATATTATTTCCAAAAATATATTATTTAATATGTTTAATTTTAAAAAGCTTATTTTTTAAGACATGACAAAACTAAAAATTTTCCTCCCCATTGTTTGACCCTTTAATATTAAATATTAAGTTTTTTGCTATTGTTTAAAAAATACATGCAAAACTTTTTTGGACCACCCTTTACATTCCACAAAATTGTCCACAACATTTCAAACACAGCTCAAAATCATAACTTTCATCGATCATTATTGATTGGTTTTACTTAGATTCGTATATTCAATACATATATCTGTCACTCATTCTTCTCCCTCCACATACGTTTGTCTCGCTCATCCTTACTTATGATACATAGGAATGGCATGCGTTGCTATGAGAATGCGTAATTTGTAGGGCATTTTGTATGTTTTCCGTAGAGCTTAGCGCTTAGTTAAAGACGTGGTTTGCTGTCAAGACGTTCTCGAAACACATTTCGCGGGTTTTCGAAATTATACACAACACATTGAGTACAGCAAACAAGCTTTTAAAATTTAGACCGAACATGGACACGGACAGTGAGCGCGAGCGAAGTAGTGATCCCAATCTATTAACCAGCAGCGATAATCATACATTTCATGACGACGACGATGATGAGGATGACGACGACGCTGACTCTTCAGCGCCAGAATATGGCGAGGATATTGGTGATATGAGAGACATTGATTTCGGTTCTATCAGTGATGTCGTGACACATGCCGGTAGTGATGTATATGACATTGATGATGATGATGACGATGATGATGACGACGATAATGACAACGATAATGGACGCACTGAGAGAACATGTCTTTTAGTTGCAGACGCTTATAAAGGTCGCCGAAATAGACGGTCGAGGAGTAGGCAACACGTTAAAAGAAGACTACAGCAATCGCTTGAGCGTGAGAAGACAATCTCACTTAATACAACCAAGATAAGGAATCACAACAAAAGTATTAACGCGACAGGAAAATATACTTCGGAAGAGGACGAAGAGAAAGTACCGCTGAAACAAAGCAGCTGTAATGAAAGGCAATACGAGCAGAACGAAACCGATTTAGGCGAATCTGTTGGCGCAAAAAAAACCACAGACAGTTATGAATCGGCGGAAGTTTATACCGTAAAAGTAATAAAAATTAGTGGTAATCTAGGTGATAGCTCTGAAGAGGACGAAGACATCGAAGAACCCTTTAAGAGTCTAGACGGTCCTGACGACGATGCAAAAAACTTTGACGAAACGAAATCAACAGCCCAGGTGAAACTAAATGTTCAGCCATCAAAACTTGTATGTGATGCCATACAAGTGTCTGAAGAAATCAATGCTAAATATAATGAACGTGCTGTCCACTTAGAAGAGCTAACAGATTGCGCTGTGCCGACGGCTGCTCATGCAAGTTTTGAATTGTTTGAAGAAACGACTGATATTAATAGAAAAGAAACAAAAGAAGAATCTGCAAGAGACACGAGCGAGGAAAACGACAATATCAAGGATTACCAACTAAAACAGTTTCCAGAAATAGAACAGCATCTGGTACTAGATTCCGTCAAAAACGTCAACGACGAAGGTGATAACGACAGCTGCGGCGGTGACGACCGTAAAGGTTCGCAATGCTTAACTACAGCAACAAAAGCAAACGCAATCAACAACGAGAACAACACGTCTACTACAAACATCGGCAGCGTCTTGGCGGACGAAGAGAATTGGCGCGATAGTGTACGCGAATCGATTGAGTGTTACTACTCGGCACAGGATCTGCTTGAGTACGGACATCTCTTGAGTAGTGGCCTTAAAACACCAGACATTGAGTCTGGTTATTTTGAAAAATCCGAATCGGATATATCACGTGATGAGACCGAAGTGTATACGAATAATTTAAGCAATAGGCTAAAACAACGCTCATTTTCGAAATCGTATAATACACAATTAACCAATATGTCCGAGAGTTTACGTTTCGAATTGAATCGTTTTAAAACGATGATCGAATCGATCGAACGTGAACGCATTTATGGCCAAACGACGCAAACGAAAGAGAATACGTTCGAGTCGGTCACGAAAGCAGAAGAGAGTTATAATGTTGATATGGAGGCCGAGGTATCGGCAGCGGCAGATGCAGTTGCAGACGCGGTATCGATAACAGTTACCGGTGTCGAAACTGCCGAAGCGACCAACGCAATGGATGTGGACGAGGAAGAAGAAATGAATGTGGAGGGTGCGGTGGGCGGCGACGATGTCACCCGTGGCTATTGGTCTACCATTTTCGGACAAGCTAGTCAAATAGAGGAGACCATGCCGGAAATGACGCTTGACGAACGCTTTGCGGATATACAAAGTATGCCAAACTGACTTTTTTACAAAAACACAATCATAAATTTAGTTTTTTTCACAACTGCACCCACTAGCTTCATAAATAAATATAATATATAGGAAATATATTATAGTTATAAGCATTTAATCTATATGCCGTAAATAAATCAAGGTAAATAAGCGCTTTCGCTATTAAACTGTCCGTCCTCTCGACAACTAATTATCTAAGCTTTTAGTGCATTCACACACACATACACCCTTTCTTTCATTCTCTCTGTTCAACACATTGCATGTTAAAATTTACAGTATTTTCTGCTTCTAACCTTACTTTCTCTACTATTGCAGAAGCACATCGTGCCCTTGAATTATTAGAGGATTATCACTCCAGACTATCAGAACCGCAGGATCGTGCACTGCGCATAGCCATCGAACGGGTGATACGGATTTTCAAATCACGCTTATTTCAAGCCTTATTGGGTATGTATTCCTATCAAATATGTATTTTACCAGTACCTGTAGGAAAATGCTATTTGAAACAAATTTATTATCTTGAAGAAAAAGTTTATTCACAATTTTTTATAAAAACTACTGAACTCAATTATGACAAGCATATTTTTTTCTTAGTAAAATGTTAATTTTGAACATACTAGACCCTTAGCGACTTTCCAATAAATGTTCCATAATTTTCGAATGTTTGTGATATTCTTGATTAAGAGTATTTATTTTAAACAATTTTTTTTACGAATCTGATATTTTTAGATTTAAGACTATTAAATTTTTTTTTTTAACTTTTCATAAATTGTATCTATGTTAAAAGTGAGCACGAAAATATTCTTCAATGGCGGTCGAAAACGAAACGAAGCTTGTTGCTAGTTTTCTCTGTACTATAATTAAGGCAAAATGAACTAGAAAATTTAAAAGCGATTTTCAAAGTTTTTACCTACAGGGTTTGTAGGGTCTGATTGAACAGCACCGTTAGATTAACACGGGTAACGGTGGATAAAAATATTTATTTGAATTTCAAGGCTCTCGATTTTTTTACATTTTGAAACGTTGCCAGACAGAAGAAAACTTTTCTGTATTTTACATTTTTAAACTGGATATTTAGTCAGAGTTAGGTATGCTCTTGAAAATCCTTAAGGACCCAACTTTAGATTAGCTTCCCCGGTCTTTCAGTGACCTTGTTAAACAAAAGTGTTCAATCAGTAAACTTTGGAATGTTTGTCCAGTAATCAGATACATGAGATGGTAAGAAGTTTTACTCCCAATGACAATTATAGAGTCATTAGTTTTGAGAAATAGAAGCCTAAAATGTTATTTAATTATTTGTGAGTAGCATTTTTAATTTTCTATATTTTTTTAAATTGCTTCATCTTTAAAACATATAATCTAGCCTTAATTCCTTAAACAATCGAAGTGGTAGTCCTTGGCCGGATAAAAATCTGAGTCCCCTACATATAAATAGACCTCACTTTCATCCCAACAATATGTGCAAAATCTTATATATAACATTTTAGATCAGTGGTATGCACCCTTAAGAATGTGTCTTTAGCCATCGTCATAGTAGAGTACTCACTAATTCCTAAATAGAACAAAGTAAAACTTATTTGCAGGTATAGAGTGATAAGTAACAAGTCGTCATCCGAGAGGGTTTGCTATTATAAGTTTTCCTTCGAGGTCATTGAAGAGCATAATGCGATTTCCTAACGGGAAATGACGACCCATCACATCGTGCATTGTGCATAAGTTTATCGATTATGGATTTCACCCACTTTTACCTTCACCTCGGCATGCATGCATACAACAGTGTTGCACTTTACTCGTCCTATGGCAATCAGCATTATTACAGGGCTGATGCACGAGGCCACGTACACGTATTTGGGTCATCGCTTTTAGACGTGCAACGCTCTCACAACGGTACAAATGAATGGAACGGATGCAATTCTCACATACACACGCATGCACGTACATTTCTCTGTGTGTTTTTGTGCGATGGGTATTCCATACAAACTTTCATACAAAATGGGCGGCTGTATAATTGTGATGATTCCGAGTGCTATGTTGTTTATTTAGCTTATTGCTATTGCTGTTGTTGGTTGGTTAGCTGTCAGTTGCAGTTGCTGTTAAGTTTATTGTTGCGGCGTTTATCTCATGACACTACCGAAGCGCTGACTTTTGAATAGATGTGTTTTCCAATTCAATTCTGTTGAGGTTTGAAACACTTTTGATTAAAAAAGTAACCAATCAATCTGCTACATCAGTGTCAGTTGCTGAATTTGTGTCGGAATATGTCTGTATTAGAATAATTACGCACTCGGCCATCGAACGTGGTTCTTTAAAATGTAGTTAAACTTATTTGAATGGTTTCAGACAGTGTTCGATTCTAGTTTCGTAAGACTGTAGCAGTCGAACTTAGCCTTGAATCGCTGCACCGCCCTATTTTTTCATTATTTTCTAGAAGTAGACAACACACCAGTCCCTCACAATTCTCCAGGAACCAAAAAAGTTTGAACAGCTGCTTGTAATCGTCGAATAGCAAAGTTCGAGGACGTCAGACATAACGACAAAATTTCTAAAACAGTGTGATCGGTAAAAATGCAGAAATATCATTGATTATTGTTATTCTAACCATTTTTAAAAAATTGATTTAAATTTGGTATTAATATTGGAAGTGTACTTTTGTAGAATTATGAATGCCTTAAAAGGCGGTGTCACGTCTTCAATAAAATTAATTGAAGTTATTGACTTAATCTAGTTTGGACAGATAAAACAAAAAACATTTTCATTTATTTTGTTACAATTCTTCATTAACGCCTTGAAAATATGCTCCTAAGTCAATACTAGCATGTCAAAGTTTAATCCAATATCCCATACACTTGTTATAAGCCTCGGCTGGGATGGCCTTCAGCGAAAGACTTTTAGTGGCTCCAATAGGCGGGTTTTTTCGGTTGCGACTCATTTTTGGAACGCCATTCGCTAGGCTGTTGTACTCGTACAGTTTTGACCTCATATTTACAAACATAATGATGCGTTAGATGTTAGATCCTCAGTAGTTAAACAGTCGCACGATACAGGCGTCACGGAGTGAGGTATGTGGTAAAGTAAATCCCCACATATAAATGTTTAACTACCATTTATAGTATATGTGAGGACTTACGTTACCACATATTTTTTTTTTAATTCAGTTATGTTACACAACTTTCTTAAATTAATTAAAAATGAAACTTAAAATTTAAAAGTTTGTACGACTACGTAGTGTTGCACCCAAACCATGAATCAAATTGTGTTGAGTCGAACCATAAGAGATGTTGAGATCCTCTACTATCCCTCTAATGCCAACGACGATTTTCAAGTACTGTTTCTTTTACATTTTTGATGTTATCGCCATTAACATAAGTGGATGAATGGCTCGCAAAAGGCAAGTTTTCACTGAAATACTTGTCATCGTGATAAAGTAGACTCCCTAAAACACTTCTACAACATTTTCAACAATTTCGTAGCCGTGATTCCAGCGGAAGCACAAAATTTTAAGTTTACGGTAGCTAAGTTTCTACAAAGAGAGACACAAATATTGTATTATGGTAGTTCCTACTAGGGCTCTTAAAACTATGCGAATAACCTGAAACCCGATTATACGAATATCCGGTTTGTAATCGTTCGTATGAATATTAACCGAATAATATAATAATCGTAGTAGAACGACTATTCGAATAGTTGCTCCGCTGCGAGTATTTGATTAAATGAAAATTGTTTGAAATCCAAGCAGCCTTTGATTTGTGCACAAAATGTCATTAATAAATGTTTCACTTTTTTCAATAAAAATAAGAATATGAATGAACGCTTACTATCATTTCGATGCCTTATACGAAATCATATGGGAAACAATGATGCGCTTTTTAATTTTTTCATTTGTTTTGATTCTCCTTTCTTCTTAATATGAAACGTGAAAATATTAAATTTTTTTTTTCAAAAATACCAATTTGTTGCTTATAATTTTTGCGTGTGGAAAAATTGAAATAATGCCGAAAGCCAGCGTCGAAAATCGGTTAAGAATTTAAAAATATTCCACGCACCAAAATGTGAATGCCGACGGGAGCAGTGGAGTTAGGCACTAAATTAAATTATTCTTCAAATGAATGACGCTGAAATTTCACTGAGATAATATAATTGACCGTTTAGTGCACTTGAGCGCACATTGTACAATACATTGTCAAGAATTGTGAAATATTTTTTTTGAAGTGCAAAGTGTGTTTTTATATAAAAAACTTCAAAACAAATATTTAACAAAATAAATTTCCATAGGTAATTCAATTCGAAAAAAACCTGTAAAATAAAATAAATTCTCCCTTCCGTACAATTTCTGTATAAGGCATTGTCATATCATGAACCGGATAGTCGACAATGAGCGGTTAATCGAATAGTCGACGACTTACGACTATCTGGAGAGTGCAAACCGAATATTATTATTCGAATAATGCCCTATTCGGTTAATCCGGTTAGTTGATTAGACGAATACCAAGAGCTCTAGTTCCTACCTTGACTTGGACAACATTGCTAAAGTGAGAGAGATAAAGCTCCAATGTATAAAGTAAAATCCTTTGGCATTGAATGTAAAGTTTATAAGCCAAGGATCGGAACAAAAAATTTTCAAAACTAATTAATCTATTATAAATTAATTAATTATATTAGGGTTAGATAGCAGTTTTACTATCACACAGTAAATAGTGCTCTGAAAGTATGGTGGGCTACGAATTCAATTTGTAGTTATTTTTTTATTGCTCTTTGGTAGAACCTAGTTGAATTTGTGACAATCTAAAATTCTTTGAAATTTTGTCGCCAATACTTTCATACAAACAAATAAGTCCTCTACTGTTTTTTTTCAAAATCTTTTTGAGTGTTTTAGTAAGACTCAGGTTCGTTCTGAAGAACGAGTTTAGTTTTCGTAAGCAATATCAAGTACATATATTTTCTATAAAACTAACTATTTTATTTCTATAACACAAACGATTTTGTCCTTACACATGGAGTTCTGGATTCAGTTTGGCATAAAAGAACCAGTTTGACATTCGAGATAAAATATTACGAAATATATTATTTTTGGCAATTCTTACATTTACTGCGGGCCACTTAAAGTCAACCTTACATTTTATTCTAATTATACTTTCAAGAACTTCGATTATGTATCTGTTGTCAGGTTTGGTTGGGTATTTGCAGTGTTGATGTAAGCCACAAAATTTTCTTTCTCCTCTCCACTGGATAAAAACTGCAGTTCAGTACCCGCTTTGTAGGGCAGAAAGAGAATAGATCCACGTTTTAATTGCGATTGATTTACACCTTGCACTACCAAAGTGCGTTGACCACTTAAAACCAGCATTATACCAGGAGATTGTTCAATTTGTAAAGCATAAACATTATCTTCAGGTCTCAAAGTTATTTGCGTGACTGCAAAATGCCCTCAGCCGTGGGACTTTTGTAATTCAGTATGTTGGATAAATGTTTGGTATCTCTATATTTTTTTGTTAAACCGACGCGTATCACATTGTCAGAAAGTGCCACGGACTCGATACAATCGCCAGATAGATAACTATGAATTTGGCCTGTATCGGCAAACATCGCCTGACCGGGTTCCAGACGTATAACATTCAAAAAGAATATAGAAATTACACCAATATCCTTGGGAAAGTCCCTTTTGAGTATATTGAATATTTCCAGTACATCAAATTTGCACATTTCTTTGCCAAAGTCTTTGGATATTGCTTCCACGCATTCAATTAAAGCATCTAAGTCTCTATCAAATAGTTTTTGATAGCAATTACGCAAACCTTGTTCATCGCCCGCAGCCAAAAGGTCGATGTCATCAGAATCGGCCATTACTAATTTTTTTAGTGGATATATATCCATTAACATATTCTTGATTTCGGATAGTGGCCGAAAACCACATACAGCCACGAAGGGTGTTAGAGCGATTGCCATTTCCGGTTTATGACTGGGATCTCTGTAGAATTTGGGCTCTCTTAAATGCAAGTATTCAGCTTTGTTTTTGTTCGGATGAACATGTAAACTTATCGCCTTGTTCATACTCAGCACTTTCAGCATAAATGGCAATTCTGTCGTTAATGCTTCGCCACTTTCTTTGTACTTCGCAACTTCGCCTGGGTAGGAGCCTATACATAGTTGGGCGTAATGCATATTTTCTTGGACCTTAAATGCCGGGTCGTTAAGTGCTGCCAGTTGGGCCACTGTGGACTCATTACCTATTTTCCCCCAATCAAAACTGTAAACCAATCCAATTAGTTCCATAAATATTTTGAAAATATTATTGCTTAAAAATTTTAATATATTTGTTACGAAATTGTCTACTCAGTTCAAAAGGAAGATGAATAAAAAAAATGAAGGAAAAGTAATGGTTTACTTTTGATAAAATTTACTTTTCAGTGTTGCGAAAAACATGAGTACATAATAATTAAATTTTATGGTAACGCTTTTTGCAATAGAAGCAGCCGACTGAAAAAAAACTACATAAATTCCTTCTCTTTTAATTTAATCTACAGGCTAAAATATTTGTACTAATAAAAAGGAAAACAAAAAATTTTTGTAAAATTTTATTTTATTATTCAACATTGTTGCCATCGAAGGCAATACACCACATATTTATAGCGAAATTCCAACTTTTCGATGCCTTTTTCGAAATTCGAAATAAGTCTCAGTCGCGCAGTTTACCTCTTCATTGGAATTCATTTGCTTCCAGCGACTATTCTATTGTAGTTTGAGAACATGAAGAAGTCATTGGCGGACCAAATTCGGAGAATATGATCGATGCGATGCAGAGTGAAAAGGTGGATCCATGACTGATCCATTGTCTCATACATATCTTTGAAAAATTTGTGTTTTTCCGTTTGAAGGGTTGGACCTGCTCCGAATCATTAATCCGTTGTTGTTTTCGGTCAAAGGTCATAGGTCTTTGCTGTTGATATAATTCCTGTATGTAACGTCAATATTTCTTTCAAAGTATACCTAGTTAGCCTAAGTCAGGGGTTCCTTTCGAAAATAGTCCACCACAATTTCAAATTCGTAATTGACTACTTTTTGGTGAACTTGTTCTACACTGTGTTTGTGTTTTTTCCGTTTGAAGACTTTCCTCCTTAGCCAAACATAATTTAAGCCAAGGTATGAAATTTCTCCCAAGTGATTATTGTTTACCTGGCTCAAGTTGTCATTCGAAGTTTTAGACGTTATTAAAGATCAGTTACCAATAGTGTTTTTGGCAATATATTCTAAAGTAGTGAGTTTTCTTCTCAAAAATACAATAATTGAGAACTACTAACGCCTAAGCTTTCCTCTAATATTACTATTTAACTACACATCTTCTGTCAAGTCACAGTTATAAAGTAATCCAAAAAGCTACATTTTCTCCAATTAGACCTGGTCAAAACATTATTTAAAGAACAATAGCGTGTCGACTATGGTCTCATGGACTTTTGTTGCATTCTTTAAAATAATTAAATATATTTTGCTTTATTTATTTATTTTATTATATACCAATAGTTACATAATTCGATTATAGTCATATTGTGTTGGTTATTCTCATGAATAAATCATGTATTAAACCATTTATCTATATTCACATATAGACATTGATATATTATACATGTGTATATTAGGGTTGGGTAAAAAACGAGTGTTTTTTCACTTCGTACTCTGAACAATTTGTTGATAGACACCTCTAAAAAAATGTGGAAAACGGTTGGCCTCAAGGGCCATCCCTGCAACTTCCCTCTAATTTCATACGCTAACGTTCAAATTTCGCTTTTTTCACTGCTTTTGAGCTCTTCGAAATTTTTCGTTTTCGATATCTCGCAAGTAAATCAACCGATTTTGACCCGGTTTGCGGCAAACGATGTGTTTTTTCAAGGTTTAGAACTGATTAGTTTTTGGTGTCGATCGGTCAAGTCGTTTGGAAATTCGAAAAAAACGATTTTTCAAAATTTTTATTTTTGAGATTTCTCAAAATCTACTGGTCCGATTGGGTCCAAACTCACACGAAATTCAAGTGCAATGAAACCCTTTGGAAAGCCGTTTAGTTTATTCAAATCGGTTGAGCCGTTTAAAAGTTATAAGAGGGTCACATACATCCACACACACACACATACATCCACACATACATACAGACATACGGACATCATCGTAGAAATGTTCGGGGAAGCTTCCTCGACCCTCAAAACGTCGAGATCTGTTGAGAACTCGATTTTTGCAAAATGGGGTGAAACCAATATCTTCCCGATTTTTAGAAAATTTTCAATTTCTCCTTCCAGTTAAACAAAAGAGCTCATACTTGGAGAGCCTTTCTAAGAGGTGTCTATCAACCAATTTTTCAGAGTCGAAAGCGAAAAAAAATTCGTTTTCTGTCCACCCTTATGTATATGCAGGAGCATACAATTACTTTGTATGAAAAGGCTGAAAGTTGGCTGTTTTACTGATTATGATTGCCCATTCAATACATTTCATGCATAACACAGTAGAATGACTTCATAATGTAAACATTAGACCTTAGGTATGGACCTTGAAAGTGTGTCATGAGTAAGCACACACGCAGCCGAACAAGAATTCTACAATAAGTGTCCATTGCATTAAACATGTATGCACGAGGGCTGCCCTAAAAGTTTACTAGCTGACAGAGGAAGTAAACATTTTTTTTTTAAGATTTTTCCATGCAACACATTTTTTTCAATAACTCTTAATAGCAGTGGCCATTAAACTACCCAAACAACTTTTTTCATTTCAAATAAGTTTTTCCCGAATTTCTATCTAACTAACCACTTTTCCAAACTGGAAATAGGAAGTAATCGGAGCTTTTAAAAGCTTTTGTATAAATAAGTTCGAATTTGAACTAATTTTTTGTAACCTCTAGTTACTATAGTGACTATTCTTCAATTCGTCACTTATCTTTTTTGATTCGAGAAAATTAAATTATTCATACGCTAGCTTCCAAAAACTCTGTCAGCTTTTACACCATTGTATAAATCTACAAGTAGCCAATCCTAAGATTTTCACTAATACACACGCAAAAATATCCCACTTGGTACGGGTTGCCTCGAAAATTCTACTACTAAAATCACACTTGGTACGGGTTGCCAACCAATATTCTGCTACTAAAATCACACTTTGTACGGGTTGCCAACCAATATTCTACTACTAAAACGATCAAATGACAGAAATCTGCTCTAGTGTGTTGCCGTGTTATGTTTTAAAATTAATACCTTTAAGAATGTTTTTATTCCATATTAAAATATTTTTCGGTTGTTTTAATTCCTAAAGATTAAATTTACATAGTATTATTTAAATTATTATTTATTGTATTGAAATATTATTAAATGTTTCCAATTTTATCTTTTTTAACTTACATGTTTATGTTTTTGTGAGTGAAAATTCTTTGTCTGTTGAATATTTAAATTCTTAGTTTACCGGTTTAGTCCTGGGGAAACAAACAAAAAAGGTCTGTAACGCGCCTATATTACAACCTCAGAGGTGGTGAGGAAAAGCAATGGGAAAACTTTAGTTTAGCATCCCACGATTTCAGGGTTAAGAGGGGTATGGTTGGATAGACGAGATTCTCCAGATCACGAATATATATAACTATTGGCGCCGCAAACGTATAGTTTTCCAGATATTTCCATTTTACGTGCAAATTGTTACACTACAACCTTTTATTTAAAACTCTGTGTCAAAAAAAGGCATATTCGATCAGGTGATCACGGCTGTTTCACACACATAGGAAAACAGCTGATTCTTTGGCTACTTGTAGGCTTATACAATGTTTTACACTACTTGGGTGCATTGTATTCTATTTTATTCCTTTGACTTTTTCGTTTTGATGTCACTTACAGCTGAGAGCCATGGTGGCAACTTGCCAACAGTTTTCTTATCTAACACACTATTCAAAGAAAGTTTTCTAAGGCTTGCTACAGAGCTGGCCATTAAATATTGTTCTTACATATTCTAGGGTCAGAGGTTTAAAAGCATTAATGGTTTTCAAGAGACTATCAATACTCGGAATACTTTTAGAAAATTATCGATGGATATCTCCGACATTACTGTATCTGTAAATTCTTTTAACCCTCTCATTTTGCCCTGAAGGCCTTCAGTTTCCTATCCTTACTTGCTGGAACATATCTAATATTTGTTAGTCTATGGTAAAATATCTCTTGTTGCCAGCTCTAGCTTTCTCTCTTAAAATCAATAACATTTAATAAACCGTTGAATACGAAAAAGGAGCTTCCTCATTTGTTCATCAGAAATAATGAACGTTCGTAAGTTTAGATTTTTTATCTATTATAATTCCCAGAATCTACCAAATGTGAGAAACCCACTCAGACGTCTGTCTACCCTTTGGTTGTCTGCATAAAAAGTAGTATTAAAGAAAAGGTGTTCTAAATTGTATACCTTATATCTTTAAAGACTAGTTTTATGGAGTACAGTTGCGATCCTTTTAAGACCACCCTCGTGTCCATTAGCCGTGTGTACAAGTACATAGTTTTAGCCATCGCTTGTATAATTCTATCATACATACATATTTACTTACAAGCGGTGTAATGTGTTTAACTAATGTACATAAAGGCATGTCATTGGGGATACTATGGCTATAAACACACGCCTATAGTCCACCCAACGCTCCATGTCCTTATCAATATCAACCAGTTAGTGTGGACAGTGCGCGCCTATTCAAGCGCGTTGTTCAAGGGAAATGTTTTTCTTTTTCCATTCCATGTCATTAATGTGGCGGCCTGTGTATTAGGCAATGAAAGAGACATCAGAGGTACATAGCCACGAAACAGGTTCCCGTGCAGCTGTCTTGGCATACACCTATTAAAAACGACTATTATACTGTTGGGAGAGGGAGACATTTGCTTTATATGCAACTGCCTCCACTTTCGATGAGGACACCTTGATAGAGTCTGCTTTGTGCTTAATTTCCTATTCGGGATGAAGTACACGGCAGAGCCGTCGCTCATTGGCAATTACAGCACACTCGGCTAAGATTCCAAGCATCCAACGTTGCAGCGCTGCTATTCACCGGGCACTAAGGTATTCTATGCGGAGGTATATCGTAAGTTATTTTTAAACAAGCTGTCACTCAGTGCCTAAGTAATGCAAAAAAAGGGTAATAAGCACAACTGTAATGCCGTACAAATTATTCCTTTAATTGTACATTAGCTTTATTATGCATTTGCTTAAGTGCCCTTGGATGTCGCTATGCGCTGGGGAAGATCTGTGGCATGTTTGCAGAGCGAACATGTAGAGACTCATTTTAAAGTTGTGGCACTTGAAGTTATTTTTAAAGAAATCCCTAGTGGCGCAGGACTTGATTTTAATCAAATTAGTGATTCATCTTCGGAATTCATAAAAGAAATTATGTATAGATATATGTAGTATATACAGAAACACTTGATTGAGTTGGCCACTTGAAACGATATGTGCCGGAAATGCCAAAAATTAAGACCACAGAATTTGAAAAATAACAGTTCCAAAAATTTTCAAGTGTTGGAAAAAAAATGTGTAGTGATTTGATTGGTATTAAAATATTAAGCCCATAGTCTCCATGTGTAATATATAATACATACATATTATAAGCATAAAATGTACCACAATAAATGTAGACCAAAATAAGCAAAATGGACTTAAAACTCGTGTAATGTCACGACTGGCGATTTTTGGAAAATTTGTATCAATTGTTTTAAAATTTTAAGGTTATACGAGGTATGTTCAAAGGAAAAGGTGAATTTTAAATTGTTTTGAAAAGTACTTATTTATTCATCAATATCTATTTTGTCCCCTTCAAAGTTATCCTACTCGGATATAATACACTTGTGCCAACGCCTTTTCCAATACTCGAAGCACTTCTGAAATGCGCTTTTCGATATGGCCATCAGCTCTGATCTTCATGTCATCAATTGTGGCAAAACGCTTTCCTTTCATTGGTTTCTTCAGTTTTGAAAATAGGAAAACGTCGCAGAGAGCACCAGTCATCAGTTATGACCCGCTTGAGCAAATCCGGATAATTTTTGACGTCATTCAATAACTCCTGAGGGACACTAATGGGACATTGCTTTTGCTTTAAATTTAGCAATTTCGGAACAAATTTCGTGCCACACGTTCCTTTCTCAAAACATTTGAGAAAATTGAATGTCATGAGCCGATTGATATGCCAAATTTTTCGAGTTACACGAGATCTCACATGGCGTTAAGTATAGACCCTTCACTGCTGCAGTGATTCCCGTCTTCTTCGTAGATGAAATCTAAAAAAATTAATTTTCGACTAAAAGATATTGTCTGTCGGGGTATAACCGAACATTTTATACACTCGCAAAGTAAAGTGATATACGGAATTTTCGTATATGTTTTAATTGCAAATAGGAAGTATTGCATCCATTATTTACAATCACAGGCAAGAAGATGAACTATTATTAGAAAGATATTACTTCGGAATTTCATTAAAATTTCTTACATATAGACCGATAGAAGCGGTATATTACGTATATGGGAGCTAAGGGAAATATTGGCCTGATGTTATCCATTTTTGCACCATTGCATGCTGTTATCACAAAAATTTTCTCCACGAATTTCAACACTAGAACTCACAGACTAACCGATATATTCGGCAAAAAATCAGCCATATGCACTGGTGTCCACATATTTAGTGTCTGCCTTTTTAAAAAGTTATAGTTCGATTTTGACAGTTTTTGGGGGAAAGATTAAAAACCTTGAGGACACTATTTGTGCAAAGTTTTACTCTAATAACTTCATTGATGTTTGACTGTATACTGTAAAGTGAAAGAATCATAAGAAGTTTAAAAATTGGTTATATGGGCAGTAGGCGTGGTTGTCAACCGATTTGGCCCATTACATAGTGTACAATGCTAATAATTGGATAACCTCACACACCAAATTTGGTTAAAATTAGTAAAGTAGTTCCTGAGATATAGGATTTCATCTAAAAGTGGGCGGTGCTACACCCATTGTCCAACTTTTACACCGGCTCCCATAAAGTCCTTCAATGTCATCCTACCATGGTTGTGAAAGTTAATGCTTGTAGCTCTTTTATTCAGTGAGTTATCGCATTTCCAATAATTCTAACATAAGCGTTAAATTGGGAGTGGGCGTGGTTATTATCTGATGTAGTGTATGAAGAAATGCTGAAAAGACTTCTTCCCAGCAAGTTTAGTTGAGTTAGCTTGGAAGATATGTATATTTAACCATTAAGAGGGCGGGGCCACGTCCAATTTGAAAAAATATTATTTAAATAGATAAAATAATATATTAAATATTTATTTTATATAATATTACACTTTATAGGTTTTCGATTAATGGCGGTTTGTGGCGTGGCAATGTTCCAATTACGCCCCTCTACGAACTCGTCCTCACTTTTTTGCCAAGGAATATAGGTACTAAGTTTCATCAATATATAATATATAAATTTTAACAGTCACCCGGATTTCAAATCGTCTCGTCACCCTGATAATTTATATATCTGTACATAACCTTATATTTAACTCGATAATTTTTATGTGATACAAACAACCTTTAAGTGAACAAAACTAATTTACTCTGTGAAATATGTTGCGAGAGTATAAAGATAATTAGGCTGAGGTTTCTTTCTACGAGCCCCTCGGCGAATCCTTCACACCCAAAACATCAAATAAACTCCGTTTTGTTAATCGAAAATAGGTTTCGAAAGTCACTGTTTTCTCTCGATTGCGATAATAATAACCATTTGTGCGCATCGAAATTGAAACATCGTCGCTTTTTTTGGTTGATAACATCAAACCCGTCTGATTCAGTATACTGTTAAAGTTAGATAATTCTTTACATCTGCAAATCAGTTTGTTCGATTTGTCACTCTCCTAATATTAAACTCATGCATTATAACAACAATCGGTATATAATTTTTTTAAGCCACATACATATCTTCTTTGTATATAAGTATGTACATACGCAATTATAACAAATATGCAAACGAAAACTCGTGCAAACCAAAATAATAACTTTGCTGCATATTTTTGCTTTGTTCGAAAAACTTATTCTCAAATATAAAAAGGCTAACTAACCAAAAGCTCTTAAAAATATTTTTTAGATAACATTAAAATTTCTAATTATGCATATGTGTGTATGCGTGCATATGGATTCATTAGAAGCCGCATAACTTTGTTTATTTGCTCTTTTCCCTGCTTTGTTTATATCATAGAGGTAAAAGAATGCAATTTAAATTAAAACATAACCAAATGTTAAGTGCTCTTCTCAAGAATGACGTAAAGTTATTTTTATCGCGCTTCGGGATTGAACGAATATTTATGTGAAATCTGAAAATTTACATTAAGAAAACACACAAGCGAACTATTTGGTGGGGAGCACACTTTAGGCGGTCAAAACCCGTATCCCATACAAATACATGCATACCTATACGCACTCGTACATATATATGTATATGTGATTAGAACAAAATTTAGGGTAGATTAAGGGATTTTTATAAATTTTAGTTATTTTGTACTGAGAGGCATGAATGGCTTACTTCCAAAACGTTTAGATATTTTTCAACTGCTGTGTATGAATATATCGTTGATTTGGCGACTGAAACTTTGACAAAAACAAAAACATATACTTTTTATAAAAAATAAATTTATTTATACACAGCTTATTTTTGTAAAAAACTACATATGTAACTCGCAAAGAAAAAAAGTTAACTTTGGTTGCACCGAAGCTCTAACGCCCTTTACACATAAAAACTTTCCATAAAAGAACATGATTTAGATCGATCAGTTTGTATGGCAACCACATTCTATAGTGGTCCGATCTGAACAATTTCTGCGGATATTGTAGTGATACCTTGTATAATATCTTATAACATAAAAGTGTTTTCCATACAAGCTAAATGCTATAGTTTTCCGATTTCTGACAAATGTGCGTATGCAAAACTTAAGATCGATATTTAAAAAAAAATAAGGGACTAGTTCACGTATATACAGACGGACAGACGCATGACTAAATCGACTCAGCCCGTCACTTCATCATTTATAAAGATACATTTATATACATATGTATGTTTATATTTTCTATCGTCTCCGACGTTTCCTTCTGGTTGTTACAAACATCGTGGCTAACTTAATATACCTTGTTAAGGGTATAAAAATAAACTTGGAAAATAAGGGACGTCCTAATGTAAATACATACGTATGTAAAATAATATTCACAAATGAATTTAGAAAATTCTCAAGTCAATTTCTTCTCTCTTTAATATGTGTATGTATGAAGATACACTTGCCATAAAAAGTCAACGTACAAAAGTCTAATAAAGCAGTATCAAATATCAATGAAAATTTGAGATCAAGTTCACTGCCTATTTGTCAGAATTCAACCGTTTTGTTATGAGTGAAATAAATGTGTACAAACGAATGATAGTGAAGTGTTAGTGGATATAAAAGTGAAAAATATAAGTGTAAAATCCATCTTAAATTAAATAAAAATACGTACTTTAAATAATTGAAATTTTTAATTTTAAACTCAAATATCACATATAACATTCTCTATCTGCCCATACCCATATTATCCCAGAGATCCTGGGACGGTATTCTAAGTTTTCCCAGCATCACATTAAGCTAAACTGTTCGAAAGCACCATTTATTGCAATGCAAATCCAAAATAAATACTTTTTGCCCCTACACAAATACAAGCCATATACAGCGTTCCAATAAATAGAGTGATAAATGTGTACATATGTACGTAAATATAAACATTTGGCTCCAAACTATTTCTTTTATGTAACAAAGATGTATAAGCAAATAGTAGCTTCGGCATACAAAAACAATTTAAATCGAATTTGATATTCGCGGCAACAGTCGGCAAAGTCGGCAAAGCAGTAGCGAATCATATCTGAGCAGTGTTGTCAATACTGTTCCTCATACTTAAAATATTTGAATTTCTCTTTATTAATTAATTTAAAAAAAGAAATAATTAATTCATAAAATTTCAATAAATATTAAATTCATAAAAAAATAAGTATATTAATTACCAAATGTAAGATTAAAAATATATTATCAAATACTGCAAGAAATGACATACAAATCTTGAAGTGAGGCAACACTGCATTGTCTATCGATTTTTCAACGTTTTGACAGTTCTCTCATCCAGTGCTTTTGTCAGAGTGAAGTATTAAAAAATTTGCAAGCGAAATAGCTTTATGTGCCGGGTTTTACAGAATTAAGGTAGGTAATTAATAATAAAGCAAATAATATGTTAAAAATTTTGAGATTTTACTAAATTTGTAGGCAGCAAAATGTTTGGCACTTTGCAAAACTATTTGAGCGGTGTGCAACGCGCTTGGTCCGCGGCGGATGGCGACTCCTTGGCTTCCTTCATTTCACTCAAAGACAAACATATTATGAATCGTAATCTCTACGTGGAAAATCCAGAGAATACAGTGGAACGGATGCTCGATCCGCCAATTGATGAAATAGTGTGTGCGCATTTGAAGGTGCTGTACTACTTGGGCATGGAATGTGAGTGGAAATAATTTGCTACATTCTATATTTACGTATATATATATGTTTTATGTTTTTCTTCTCATTAAATATTAGCGCGAGACTTCATGCAGGCATATCGTCAACAGTCACAATGCATACAATCTGTTGTAAAAATGTTGCAACAGTTAAAAGAGGAGAATTGGTGTTTGCCCATTATGTACACGACTTGCTTGGATTTGCGTATATTAGCGCAAAAATGCGAGGATCTGGGCAGTAGTAGTAAATCAGGCGAAATTCTTGAAAAGGCCGCAGATTGCTTAATGAGCTGTTTTCGTGTTTGCGCCGCAGATAATAGGTACACTACATTTACTTTAATTTACAGATCAACGTTAACACATTCTTTTACCCACCAGATCTTCTGACGAAGACACTAAGCGACTTGGCATGCTCAATCTAGTTAATCAGCTATTCAAAGTGTATTTCCGCATCAACAAATTGCATTTATGTAAACCATTGATACGCGCAATTGATAGCAGCACCTTCAAAGACTCCTTCCCATTGCAAGAGCAAATTACGTATAAATATTTTGTAGGCCGAAAAGCTATGTTCGACTCGGACTACAAGAGTGCCGATGAATTTCTTTCATTCGCCCTGCGCAACACACCACACAATTTCCCACGCAACAAGCGTCTCATACTGATATACTTAGTGCCGGTAAAGATGCTACTTGGATATTTGCCAAAGAAACAGAATCTCGAACGTTTTGACCTACTACAGTTTCATGAACTTGCTGTAGCGCTGAAAGAGGGCAATGTTCGCAAGTTCGATGAAGTTATACAACGCCATGAGATATTCTTTATCAAATGTGGCATTTATTTATTGGTTGAGAAACTGAAGTTCATTGTCTATCGCAATCTCTTTAAGCGTGTGTACATAATCAAACAGACACATCAATTAGATTTGCGTGCATTTCAAGCGGCGTTGCAATTTGTTGGCGAGACCGATATGAATATCGATGAAACACATTGTATTGTGGCGAATTTGATTTTCGAGGGTAAAATTAAAGGCTATATCTCATATAGCCACAATAAGTTAGTGGTCTCCAAGCAGAATCCTTTTCCACCACTCAATACGGTTTCCTAGGAGCGGGTGATGCGTGGCGCCGAGCTGCACGGACCTGGATCGTTAAGTTATTTATAAAACATTTTTACACCAACTAGTAACTACGGTACTCTATAGTAATATATTTTATTATATTAATTATTAGATCTGCATGCTGTAGCTAGTACATAAGAACTGTTAATTAGCAATTGCATAAGTGTGAAACAAGAAAAGATATAAAGTACAATAAACAAGACGACTTGTTATTTTCAATAGCAGAAATGCAAAATGTGACTTTAGTAATTTCTGATAAATGGAAAAAAAAAATATTGGAACGCATCGAGAGTCCATAATGATAAAGTGACTTCTTAGATTCTGGAAGCTTGAAATTCTAAAAAATTAGTTATGTGAATAAAATAAGCAAAAATATATTTCCATAACATATTTAAACGTTTCCAAATGATAGATTACACATATTAAATAAAAACAAGAAACTTTAGTTGCACCTTCACAAAAAAAAAAGATTTCCATATAGGAACTAGATTTTGATCGGTCAGTTTGTACAAGTATGTCAGCTATGTATGTAGGTATATGCTATAGTGGTCCAATATCAGCGGTTCCAATAAATAAGCAGTTTCTTGGAAAGAATATGACGTGTGTAAAATTTCAGATCAATATCTTAAAACTGAAAGACTATTGCGTATATACAGACAAACAGACGGAGATGGCTAAATCAACTCAGTTCATCACGCTGATCATTTATACACATATATGTACATACATATTAAAGGGTCTCCCACGTTTCCTTCTGGATGTTAGAAGCTTCGTGGCAAACTTAATATACTTCGTTTAAGGTATAATAATTGAACTGACATTTAAATTCACAATTTTTTATTTATTTTTAAACTCAAAAATCTTAATTAAAAACTATTTTCAAATTTCTAATCCCAAATACCGGATTAAAAAACTAAAAATTAATTTGCAATCCCAAATACCGGATTAAAAAATTAATTTATCCCAAGGTTATAATTAATACTTCCCAAAATTGAATTTATAATTGAAAATCTAATTTAACTAAAAATTAATTTTTAAATTTCTAATCGCAAATACGGGATTGAAATATTAAAAAATAAATGTTTAATCCCAAATACCGGATTGAAAAAAAATTAATCCCAAGGTTATATTTAAAAATTCCTAAAGTTGGTGTTATAATTAAAAGTCTAATTTTTATTCCAAACTTTTCGAAATCGTGGATTTAGGTACCTTTCGCTCGACAAATGATTAAGATAAGGATTCCTAGCTGCTCTTTAGGGATATCTTCCTGAATCTTATAAATGACCACACTATTATACTAAAATACCATTTAGAATTTTACTAGTATGATTATTAATTTTTATTTGCGATTTCCACCATATGTACATTTGTATGTATGTATATCTGTAATTAAATTGTATACTTTTTAATTATCACTGCTGAATCGTGTCAATATTTCGTTTCCTTCATTTGCAGACATCCAAGAATTTTATGAACTAACACTGCTGGATGACTCGAAGACAATACAGCAGAAGACAGCGGAAACACTGCAAATCGCTAGCAAATGGGAACAGGATGGTCATGCCATAAAAATCGCTGATGTAAGTAGCACAAAAAAATTGCTGAACTTTTTAGCGGCTCGTTTTGTAATTTAATTTTATTATTACTATTTTTTTGTGCAACAATTTTAATGAGCATATCACATTTTTTTTGTTGGTTGGCATTAAGCCAGTGAACTTGCCAACTGTCGAAAACTTGCAATTCCAAGCAGAATTCGCTATATGGGATTTAAATTACATTATGCAACATTTATTTATTATTTTTGAAAATTAATGCTGCTATGGCACTTTGGTGGAGCTAGTTTACATTAAGCATTATTATTGTATGCAGCATTAGAGTAAATTGCAAACATTTAAGGTTGAGGCAAATATATTTTTCTAAGGGCGGTAGTCAAACATTTTTGAAGACTGCTTCAGTACGTATTGTTGTTGTTTAACGTCTTCTGAAAGTCGCCGAGGTATGAAATGCATTTGTTAGATGCTGGAAAGTAGGATATATGAATATATATGAAACTGATTCCAGTCAAATACGTTTGTAGTATTTTTAATGTAGTAAACTCGCTGACTTTTATTTCGGCATCATAAATTATTGACCATTTAGTGAAGATGTGGGTAACAAATTGAGATTTTAAGATGCACAATAGATAGGAAAAACAGGTTGAGCAAAAATAACATCACCGTCTATTTTTTTTGCACTTGAGAAATAATATCAAATGGTTTTATGGTCTCTGATTACGAATCTTGAAATATTATTGCCTTTAATAAAGCTTTGTGTTTTTATGCCTGATAATTTTGAAGCAGTTTTTGGTTTTTAAATATATGCCATTTTTCTTAATAAAACGCTAATAAAAAACAAGTAAGGAAGGGCTAAGTTCGGATGTAACCGAACATTTTATACTCTCGCAAAGTCAAATAGTATACTCGTTTGAGGTTTCTTTGTGGATTGGCTGATATTTTCGGTAGAAGGTCAACTATAGGCACTGGGGTCCACATATTTAGTACTTTGGGGCTTGAACAGTTTTGGTTCGATTTAGACAATTTTTGGTCACAAGGTGGCATACTTTAAACGTATTATTCACGCAAAGTTTTACCCCGATATAATCATTGTTGCTTGATATGCACAGTGGAAAGTGAAAGAATCAGATGGAATTGAAAATGGTGAAATAGGCGTGGTTGTAGTCCGATTTCGCACTATGACATAGAAACATGAAAAGAACGTTATGCATCGAATTTGGTTGAAATCGGTTAAGCAGATCTCAAGATATGGGTTTTCAACTAAAAGTGGGCTGTGCCACGCCCACTTTCTAATTTTGAACGCGCTTCCTATAAAGTCATCTCATACCATCCCAGGGATAAAATTTAATGTCTCTGGCGTGTTTAGTGCTTGATTTATCGCGCTTTTAGTTGTTTTTAACAGTACCGTTATATGGGGAGTGGGCGGAGTTGCCACCCGATTTCAACTATTTTCACACCGTCAATAGAAGTGCTAAAAACATTTGCTTCCAGTGAATTTTGTTATTATAGCATTAGCGGTTTAGGAGATATGCACATTAAACCACGCCCACTTAAAAAAAAATTTAACTGCAGATGCCCCTCCCTAATGTGATCCTGAGCACCAAATAACAGTCTTGTATCTTATTGCGGAGCTTAGTTATGGCAATTTATTTGTTTTTAATTAATGGCGTTTTGTGGGCGTGGCAGTGGTCTGATTACGCCTATCTGCAATACCAACCGTCTCACGGTACCAAGAAATATGTCTACCAAGTTACATAAAGATATATATATTTTTACTCAAGTTAGTGCTTGCACGGACGGACGGACGGACGGACAGACAGTCACCCGGATTTCAACTCGTCTCTTCATCCTGATCATTTATATATATATAACCCTATATCAAACTCGATTAGTTTAAGGTGATACAAACAATCGTTAGGTGAACAAAACTATTATACTCTGTAGCAACAGGTTGCGAGAGTATAATAAAAAATTTCTACGTGAAACATTCTCTAAGTAATTTTGAGGAATGTTGCCAGATATATGTAAATCCATGGCCGGGTTATGTAGACTACACTATGGGTGAAACCTCTCTTGGTGGCTCGTAAGCCTTAATATCCATAGCAATGTCGTAATTATTACTTTTACAGTTTTTAGACATTTCAACGCGTTTATTTATATTCGGAATTCCATTTGGATATTTTGAGTCTCATTAGCTCAGCTGCATTACTTAATTTTTAAAATTGTTTGAGTTAAAAATACTCAAAATTTATTTTCAGCTATTTGTAAACCTTTTTAAAACCTTTTCCATTTGATACCGATTTTGTAAATTATTATTTAGTCTTACCAATTTTTAAATTGCTTCAAATATGCAACCTATGTGGTACCCTGCTTAAAAGTAATTTCAGGTTTTATTTTATCTCTTCAGTTCGTTATCCATATTGTGCTTCTTTTTCTTTCTTTATTTTTTTTTGTTTTTTGTTAAAAATTTTCAAACTTTTGACTTAAGCTTTGTAAAACAACCATGCGAATATTCATTAAACAATAATAAAATATTGAAAATAGTTTAGCGATTTCAACAACCAACCAAGCCGATTTAAGAGTTTGGCGGTAGGAGAACAGCTCATAGTAGATGATTCCCTGTCGATCCCATCAACACGCAGCAACCCTTCCTGACAGTCAATCCTGCCTTTATTCGCTTCAGAAATGTTAACTTGTATGACTTTGAGCTTCTTTACGTATCCAGCCTTATTGACCATATTGTTCCAGGCCAAATCCGAGACGGGTTTTTTTAGTCATCGAATTTTATCCAATGCCTTTTTTTTTTTTAATATCTAAGCCCGGAACGCGATATTAATAACCATGGCGTATACGTTATCAGGCAAATTTTAGTAATATATTGAGGTCTCTTATCGCCTTGAAGATTGTATTATATTTTTTATATATGGCGCATATATATTTTATCGGTTCGTTGACCTTTGAGTACATATGCTTCTCAAGAAGTGCCACTAAAATATCTCTTTTTATTGTCAACCAAAGCGCTTGGTATCAGCTCAAGGCGTAATCATTACTTAAGTTGATCAATCCAATGATAGTGGAATAAAACTGTGAATATTGCAGTCAAATGATTTGTTTTAAATTAAGAATAAAAATATGGAAAGATTCGGTGGAATGAATGGTTTTGACCAGCAGCAAAAAAATTTAAAATTAAACTGAGGCCATTAAAGTTTAAGCCTTATCAACAGCAATCCATCGATGTTGGTAAAATGTTGTGTCAAGAGAATTTATAGCCCTGTCCATTGTATGTGTATATATATATCTATATTCATATGTAGCAAATATATTTAGAAATTGCCACAATTTAACACGACACGCGAACTGTTTCTGGATCGTGTTTATTAACGATACAACAACATTGGCAGAAGAGCTAACTTTGGCGGTTTACTATGCGTGATTGTGGTTACTTTGCAAACGATTCAATGAAGTGTTCATATGTACATGTGTATATACATACATACACCTCTTTGTACACTCAAAAAACGCAAAAAAAATAATTTTTCTACCATAAATAATATACATAATTATTTTTCTCAAATCATGAGCTCTAGGTATTAAGGACAACTAAAGCCCATTTTATTCCAATATACAATATGTATATATGTATTTTTTAAGATAATATATATCTTTTCATAACTTTCTTCACAAATAAGAAATATTTTCCATTATATATTATATCAAAGTTTAATTTTCTTCTTGCTTGGAATCAAACAAATTAACTCAAATATTTTCAAGTGTACTCCTTGTGAAAGTAAGTAAATATGTATGTAATTATTTTGAAATGTAATTTAAGCGTCACTCTGACGTTAAAATGACGTTGACCTAGTTCCGTTCAAACGGTACATGCTGCACATTACTCTTCGGTGCGTTCTAATTAATTTATTGCAACCCTTAACGATAACAACAACAAAAAAAAGCTCAAAGAAAACATGATATATATATTTCTGTACAGGCACATACATATACATAAGGCTACTTTCCTGAACGAATTCATGTAATTATGGGGGAAATTGTGCGTCCGTTGCTTTTGAGGCACTTTAACGGTTCTTTAGAAAAATTTTCACTTATTAAGGTTACTTAAGGGGTTACATGGGTTTCACGGCTTCAAAACATAAAAAAAAAATTATTGTCTTATTTATTTTTATAACATCTCTAGAATATTGTCCTAATTCTCAAGTTGATACCAATAATAGTAGTCACTTAAAACTTTAAACACGTTTTTCTCGAAACTGTGTTTTCAAAGTCGGTTGTCAAGATTTCTCACGAGCTACTCAACCGATCTTAATGAAATTTTACCCCTTAATAAAGAATAAAGATATGTTATGAAAATATTTATCTTGAATTTCCTGAGATTATAGCATTCTCTTGGGCAATAATACATGCTAAATTTCACGTTGATATCTTATCAAATCAGATTTTGAATACAAGAGCAGCTGGGATCTCTATAGATCCAATATCGGTGTTTCCAACAAATGAGCAACTTCTTAGGGAAAACAGGACTAGTGCAAAATTTACATTTACTAGACATACTTTATAGGATCTCCCACGTTTCTTCTGGGTGTCACAAAATCGGGGGTAACTTAATATAACCTGTCCTGGGTATAATAACCTCAATCATAGTATATGCACAAGAAAGTACGAAAAACAAAAAATTTCTTCGAAAGTAGAGTGGCATGTCCAAACTTCGTACGCTTATATCAAATATAAGCAATTAAGAATACTTCTTTTACTATCTAAAGAACTTTTGCACACGTGTGCATAGAAATATAAACAAAAAGTCTTTGAAACACCAGTCTCAGCCCCTCCAGTATGCTAGCAGTTGATGACCATTTAACCTATTGAGTCATAGTTTCTACAGGATAGAAAGTGAAATGCAAACACTACAAAACTTTTTGAGAACTTGGCAAGTAAGTGATGCATAAAGTTCTACCTAAAACTCCTACGACATTTTCTCGTCAAAACTTTAACACTTTCACGGAACGACAATGAATGTGTATTTATGCGTGTGTATAGTGTGTGCACACTACAAGTATGTATGCAGGTATGTACATGTGTAGTGTGTTTATAACGTCACTCAACGATTTTTACGACATGCTTTCTGCTCAAGCCGTCATTTGTCTATATATCACTCTTCCCGCAGCAATAATTCAGGCAGCTGTCGTTAACTTCAAAGCAAAAGAACAAGAAGAAAAAGGAACAATATTTCTCGGAACTTAAGAAATTACTTGATTTGGTCTGGTCTTGAGTTGTGTAACACCAAAGTAGGGGTGCGGGAAAGTAGGTGGTAAATCGTCGCACCGTCGCGGTGTGCAAAGCAATTTTTTTTTTCAGTAAGAACCTTCAAGTCGTGCATTAAGCCACTTTAGGTGACTTCTGTTGCAGGAAACTTGCATTGGAGGTGGAAATGAACACCCTCTAAAAGTATACATTTATTTGTATGTGTATTCACATTTGCAATTTATCGATTTTATGATTATAAAATTATTTTACAAAATTTCATTTCATTTTATAACCGCATTTGGGCGTGCAGTCGTAAATGTGAGGGGGGTACAGTGCGGTCTTTCGTTACATTTCGTTTGCTCAGTCAGTGTAATGCAATTTGTAAAGTGTCCACTATATCAACTGGTACTGTGATACGGTCGGCCGGTTAATGCTCTGATTGTTGCACCACTTTGCAAAGATTTGTTGCATAAATACATACTGGCATGTGCACATACATACTCCGGTGCCTACAAATACATGTATAAGTAAAAGTTCATACAATATGGATTTTATAGTCGCTGCAAACTTTTTAAAGATAATCAAATATAATATATTGCAACCAAATGCTTAACATATACAAGTATATTATATACATACGTGAATATACAGTCAACGCTGGTTACGGCAGTCTAGGATTTTCAAAAAATCGTATTTTAATATTATCTTCAGGCCTTTACTTACATACTTGTATATTACTCAATATTGCCAAATAAAGATATATGTAGTAGTAATTCCGATTCAACCGCATATACAGCGTCTCCTCAGATTAGGCCCTTTTCTTTTTTAATGGCTACGTCAACAAACAAAATTTGGGGTGAGTCCAATCCTCGTGTGGATTGTGGGGGTTGGCGCGGATTGTGGCATCATCGGGCCTTTTTCCTTTTGAAATGAGGCAGGAAATGTCGTTACCATCAATAGCAAGCGTTGTAACACGATGCAGAGCGACTTTTTTTCCTGAATTTGATAAAACCGAAGCGGACGATGTCTACTTCGAACAAGACGGTGCTTCCTCTTTTAAAATCAGCAAGTTTGAAGGAAATCAATGAAGAAATAGCAACAAATCACGAATCTTACCACCTCTAAATGAATAAACGCCTGAAAGTCCCCTACCATGTTGACTATAAGCATATAAATACAAAGTATAAGCAGCTCTAAAAAAAGATAACAAAGATATAGAATCATTAGTTGATCTTGAGTTTCTATGATGAACACATTGCGTGCATAGTTTGGCGACTCGTTAATTTCGAGAAATGGCCCAGTCAAATGGCTGCCAAGATCCGATTTAATGCCTATAGATTATTTCCTCTGAGGGTATCTTAAATCAAAGTTTTACTCTAATCAACCAGCAACGCTCGAGGAGCTTGAAGAGAACATTCAGCCCACTATACCCGAAATTCCAACCAAAATGCTCCACCGGGTCATCGAAAATTGACGTAAACGGGTGGAGATATTTGGTCGACATTTTTTTAAAATCATAAATGGCATAAAATAATCAGCATAACAAAAAAACACAGAACCCATTTTGATCAAATTTAAGAATTTTATTTGATTTTAACATTACGTGGTTCTTGTTGCTAGACCCTTTAGAAAAGACATTTGACTTCTTTAATACTTCCCATCGTAAGATGCCGAAGTATCTTGTGGAAGAGATATCTTGGCATTCGTAGTTATATTATGGCTCAGCTACTATTGTTTCAAAGTTAAATTGACTAATTTCAAGCCATGTCTTGGGAATTTTCTTATTGAGTACTAACAAGTGCTTTTGCATGTATCGTGTTTCGTTCATTCATTTTCAGTAAAATGAACTTGGCTCGATGAAAACAGATTTTGTCCATGAACTGAAAGGCTGAATTTTACAACTACCAATTTCCTTGAACCGAAAAAAGGACCTAAAAGTCTCCAACGTCCAAATTTTTAAGCTTGCATGGATTTCTTTCGGTTTAACATTATGACAGAAACGCCTACGATGGCGCCACTATCGCAAGAGAAATTTACTATCGGGAAGTACTCATTGTCAAAATTTCGACCGAATTCGACTTGTTTTGTTTTGACCGTGTATGAAGAGGTCATGACCACGGAATTGAGCAAAATGGCAAAATTGTAATGTCGGTTGGTGATATGATTTTTTTTTTTGGATAGACATCCCCACAGTTATTTTAAAGATGCTATAGAGACTACTCCGCGACTTGTACCGTAATCCGAAGGAGATTCTACGTCGTTTCGACGAAAAAGTGACGAACTTGCTCCAAAGAAATGTTCTATGGACCGGAAAGGTGATGAACACAGTTTTTTTGTGATTCACAATTTACATCGACTATCCGCAGAAGAAGCGCTCAACCACCATGACAACGCGTCGACTCAGACCTCCGTCAGATTACAGAGCGTCATTAAAATATTTAATGCTTTTGTGCTTCGACAGTTACACTTATCCGAGTTGTCTGTACTCTATATACTTACATAATATATCCATACATATACATTTATCACACCGCATATAAGCAAAGCAACATTTCTGCTTCAACTACGTCCTTACAAACATACATATTATATTTACTTAAGTGCTTAACAAAGTGTACTTGGCTGTGGGGGAAAAGCCCCAGTCACGGAAAATGCTTATATGCAACAGTGTATTGTACAAGTACATATTATATATGTATTGGTATATGTATGTATATGGGAAAATGTGCTGGAACAGATGTAAACATAACCTATTTGGTATGAACAATGCAAAAGTTGTTGAGTACATAATCGCAAATGCTGTGAAGAAATTAAATTGAATTAAATGGCTGTTAGTGATGGATTAGTTTTACATCAAATTTTGTTACGAATCATTGTTGGGTAATTATTCAACTATGGTCGTTACATATATGGCAGATTACATAGTTGCAAGTAAATGAATCGTAAACTTTGCTCATGTCATTATTAGAGCACTAGCAGATTGTACGAGAGATTTATTTGAGCAATATATTTATTAATAAGCCGCAGCTAAACTAGCTTTGATAGTTGATGCCGGAAGGATTGAATAGACATTTGCACCTCTTTATTAATGTTAATCGTAGTCACTTGGGTTTTAATACGCATAGTACCAGGTCAATGCGGCTTCCGTTCATCAACGGATTCAGTATGAATGTGATATTGAGCGTATCTAGAGCATAGAAACGAAAATTATACCTTAGACGTAATATGACAAAAAGGAACTAAAATGGGCATGAAAAGTTGGTGTCAAATTGACATCCACTTCTAGTTAAATTAGAACTGTCCTGGCACTCTCTTTGTCAAATTTTGATTGTCTTTAATAGGGTGGAGAGTGCTAAATCGAACAAACAACTGATATAAATAGTACAGACTGGCACTCAGTTGTTGACACTTTATTCAGTTTTTATAGCCTGAACAGGGTATATTAAGTTTGCCACGACGTTTGTAACATACAGAAGGAAGTATATAAATGATCAGCATGACGAACTGAGTCGATTTAGCTACCTCCGTCAGTACATAGGTACAGTCGGTCTGTCTGTATATAGGCGAACTAGTCCCTCATGAGATATCGTTCTGAAATTTTGCACATTTGTGTTCATTTTTATTCAGGAAGCTGCTCATTTGTCGAAACCGCCGATTGGAATTAAGTCCTTGAATGGGAAATTTTTATTTGACAAGATATCTTCATGAAATTTCACAATTCGAAGAAAGGACTACTATAGCAGATAGCTATTTACAAGTAGAGAAGTAGCGCTTTAAAACTTCTTGTCAGAAGCTTGCTAAAAAACAATTGATCTAATTACTGGATATTCAATGCAAAACAAATTCTAAAAAGTATTCTTTAGTTAATAATGCTTAGAAGTAATAAGGACACATAGGTTAAAAAGCAAACAACCAATTACACAAACTTTTAAGATTTTATATTAATTTGAGCTTATAAAAATTTTATGTGTGTATTTTTATTCAAAAAAATTTTTTCATTTGAAATCTGTATCAAATTGTTTAATTTCAAGAAAAGTACTCATATATTGAATCTGAAAATAATCGATATCGAATAATTCTATCTTAAAACCTACTCGATACTTATATGAATTATAGTCACAGTTAAATACATAAAAAGTATATATATATTCTTTTAAGTTTCACCGTTAATAAGTAAAAAACAAAAGCATCCTTACATATGCCCCTAATTTGATCGTCGATACATTTATTTATCGATTAATTTTGTATATTACAAAAAATTTCTCTAAAGAAAATTATATGTCTGTACATCAATTTGATTTCTCCCACTTTCTTCTTTTCTTTCTCTCTGTACTTCTTCCTTTACTCAATCTTTTTATTACAGTTTATGAGAAATTTTAATCGAAATTATGCATTTGCCACGGAACCAATATCCGATCCCAAACAATTACATTCGATAATTCCGCTCGGCGATGACACTGGTGTGGATGAGTTGCTGTTGGTAAGAGATTTTTCGCTGCCTAATTACTTAGTATACTCGTCTATGTACGATTGAATGTCCTGCTTGTCAATATGTTTGTGATTTAGTGGAATGTTTATCTTTTTCTCGGAATATACAACAACATACACTATATATACATATATATAAATATATTGTATATATATATGTCTATATTTTCATATACTCTCTCACATAGCATAAATACCTTAGGTATTTATGTGAATAAATTTTATTTCTTATATACGAACATGCATACATATACAAATATTTATTGCCTTGGCTTTTAATATGCTTTTCGTCAGTTCAAAAGGGTAATTTTAAACTTTTTAAACTCTCTTTTTCTCCTTAAAATACGAATGGCCTCCATATGTCACACTTCACATACATATTTACATTTATATATATAAATATGTATGTCTTTTTTATGTTGTTACTCGTCTTTATGTACAAGTATTTTATACAATATACATATATACAAATATATATACCATTATCTTAGAGATATTTTATGTGCGTCTAGCACGCAATCATTGTTTTCTTGTGCCTAATTTCATAAGGATGGCAATTCCTTTTTCTTCTAGAGTTTTGCTTGAAATTTAATTAAAAGCGAATGCCGCAAACACTCACACATAAACACTTAAATATAATTATATACATACATACATTCATAAATGTTATGTTTGCACTTTTATTAATAAAGTATTTACATAAATATATATTATTGGATAGTAACACGATCCGTGTGCATGTATATATGTATATACATTAGGGTGATCCAAAATCGAACCTATTGTATTCAAGGGGTAAAGTGAACCTATATGCAAAAAAATATCCCAGCAAAGAAAAATTTTTGGCATAATTTTAAACGGTGTCTGTGATCTGTAAGCATTCAAACTTTCCCATATAAATAACACGTAAAAAAACTTATTTTTTAACAATAGCATAACTTTGCAACCGTTTAGGATAACATTTTTTACATTTCGAATGCTTTTAGAAAGAAAAATTTTACTAAAAATCTATCTCAGGGATTTTTTTCAATTCAAAAATTCGTATATTTGAATGCTGTTAAAAGTGAAAAACAAATCGAAAATTTAATATACAAGGTGCGTTCCAAAGTAAACAGGACTTTTAAAAAAAAGACAGAACAAATGGTTTTATCGGCAATATCAATTAATATTATTCAACATAGTCTCCTTCTGCTTTAATACAGCTTTTTGCACGGTCCAAAAGCATGTCGAACGAGTGTTTTAGCTCGTTGCCCGGTATGTCCGCCAGTATGCCGGTGCAAGCCTCCACATCTGCATAACGCTTTCCTTTCATGGGCAAATACATTTTTCCGAAAACGTAGAAGTCGCACGGTGCCATATCAGGTGAATACGGAGAGTGGTTGATTGTTAAAATGTGATTTTTGGTCAAATAATCGGCCACAAGCGGCGATCGATGAGACGGCGCATTATCGTGCAAAAAACGCCAACTTCCATCTTCGCGATATTCAGGCCGAACACGTCGAATACGGCGCACCAAACGCTTCAAAACTCAAAGGTAGAATACCGCATTAACTTTTTTGGCAGGTGAAACAAATTCTTTGTGGACAGTAACCTTGGAATCATAAAAACAAATCAGCATTGTCTTCACTTTTGACTTCTCCAGGCGCAGTTTTTTGGGTTTCGGCTCATTTCTCATTTATGTTCTCATGACCACTTTGAAAACGTTGAAACCACTCGTGCACTCTGCTACGGGATAGGCAATTATCGCCATTAACTTGTTTCATCAATTGAAACGTTTCGGTAAAAGTTTTACCAATTTTAAAACAAAATTTAATGTTGGCTCTTTGTTCGAAGCTCATTTTCGCACCGATGACAAAAATATCCTGACACTTAAAACGCAATAACTTCACTTTCAATAGATGAAATGTCATGAAATTTTTACTGGGAGTCGATAAAGGATAGCAGATTCTAACACACTAGTCGACATATAGATGGCGCCACTAGAGTTTACTTTGTTATTTTTTTACTGTTTACTTTGGAACGCACCTTGTAATAGTTTTTAAATTTATCTTCTTCATTTATTATTAATGTTCCGACTAAATATTGAAAAAGTCTGGTGATAACTTCAGTTGCTCACAAATTCCAGCGATCTCTTATATCTTTTGAACGAATCGTCTTAGTTTTTGGACATTTTCTGCTCTACAAGAATGTACAAGAAAGACGTAATGCAAAAATAACCTAAACGGTTCAAAAGTTATTCTATATTTTTTGAAAAAATATTTTTTTATATGAGAAACTGTGAGTGCTAACAACCTTGTTAAAATTAAGCTAAGAATTTTTCAATGCAGAGATTTTTTTCTCTGTATATATTTTCATTTTAACCTATGAATTCGTTAGGTTTTTTGGGTGACCCTAATATACATTTATATTATAACTGTTCTTATTTACCTATGTATGCACTGAGTCATTAGATAGCCATTAAGCCCCACACTACGCTATTACGAGCTCAGCGGTGTGGCGCTAGTTTAAGTGAATATCCTTGTACACGTATACTTTGCATAATTATGCGTAAATAAGCTCCGCAAAAATATGTTCGCTTTGTACGATTATGAAGCGAAAGTGTCTCTGACACTCGTGTTTTAAAGCAAAATACAAATTTCGGCATTCACAACGTTTTGAGGGCTATACATATTTTTAGAATCTCTTTCGAACAGCCCAGCTTAGCAGAAGCGATATCACCCCTAGAAAGTCAATGTAGATGGACTATAATTGGATAAACTCTAATTGTGCAACTAATTGTGACTCCACCGAAGCTCTTTTTGAGCCGTGATCACGTAATAACATAAGTATTCGGTTAAAATTGAGAGAACACGTATCAAGTTTATTATGTGAGTAGAAAGGTGTGCCAAAAATACATATTTTCCAAAAACTATCACTCACTTTAGTTGAGATTGTTGGAGAGATTTCGGAGACCATAAAAATGAATTGTACCATTCATTTACACTTTGGAACTACCGGCGTTAGTATTTTGTTTTAATTGAAATAATATAATTTTTAAATATTCCAAACCTATGCCGAACGATATCCGTGCCTTAGAATTATGATCCCTGAAATCAATGGGAATGATGTTACTTGTATGTATATACTCCTTTCCTGTACCAGTCGGTGCTTAACAGATCGACCGACATCTCATATGGGAATCCACGATCTTATAGATATGACCTCTATGCCTATCACTTACCTGTTATAGACCCCATTTTTTTGGTACATACTAGTTAACAGTGCAGCATTGTCAGACCAAAAGTCTTCATCTAATACCCATATCGTTATTTCTTGGCCAAATAAGTCATGATCTCATTAAGCGGTAGAAATGGAACGAATAAGGAAAATTAAGAGTGTTCTTTAGTATAATGCCCTTATTAGCCTTTTCCATAATTTCCATTGAATTTAACTTCCTTAGCTATATTTTACGATTCTATCCTATTTCGAAAAATATCGTTACCGATTTCGCCGATTTTCATCCTTTACCACAACTCGTTATCTCCCTTTTTATATGGCTATATTCATTTCTTTGCCTTTTTATTTCATTTAGCTGTTCAATGACCAAGACAGAAACAAAGTTGTTAAAAACTTAAGAATTTACTAAGTGCCGTTCGAAGTAGAATTGGAGCCTCTCTTTCAAACTCTAGTCGAGATAGCAACAATATAGAATATGGCCTACTATAATTATAATGCTACAAGCAATAAATCTTTCGCTGTTTGTCTGAACTTTATGAGAAAAATATAGAGCCCTACAAATTTCAAGCCGCCGTGCGTACAATTTTTAATTTTATTTCGGTCGGGAAACAATACAACATTCGTATATTTACTGTGCGGTTCCAAGTTTCGCGGTGAGATCTAAACTTTTCTACGTCTACAAGTATAACATGACTAATACTCGTATGTTAATTTGTAAGATTATGATCGAAATTAAGAGAGTTTTCCTGAAATTTGGCTCAAAAAAATATTTTTAATTTCTTTTAAAATAAAAGTACACTTTGTCCTTTTCTTCTCGGATCAGAATTTAAGATTTAGTAAATTTTTCTATCACGCTTACCAGTATTCTTAGCCTTAGTTGTGTAAATACTGGCGTCGGAGTATTTGAACGGAAATACAAGAATACAAGAATTGAGTGCTACACAACAAACGAAAAGAGAATAGCGGGGGTAGCAGGGTATGTTGGCAGTTGAATGTATTTTCAAGTAACGGCCGGAAATTTCAAATATATTTATAGAGTTTCGAGTAGAAATACACACACATATACAAAACCGTTAGAGTTTCACGGAAATCGAATCCCGAATAATTGAGTGAATGCGTGAACGAGTGCTTATCTGATTGAACAACTCACGTAATGTGTGGGTAAATGAGTGATTGACTGGATGAATGAGTGAACAAGCGCACGAATGAATGAATGCTGTGCGGAAATGTTCCAAAAGAACAACTACACAAACCTTTTGCGGTTATTAAAATGCTGGCAAAAAGTGAAAACAAAGCCAGCGTATTCTTGCACCTGATTTTCTAGAGCCTTCATGGCGAACGTTTGTATGTTATGTTGCTTTGCGGCAAGCAATTTCCCATGCACCCACATAGTACATACACAAGTTGGAAAATTGGTATTTTTACAGGCGTCAGCTTGCCGATTTCCCAGCAGGATTTTGGTGAAATTACTATTGATTCTATGCGTATGGTGTGGTGAGCGTGTATGGGCTTTAAACCTGTGGCAACCACAACAAGGCAAACATTGGCGAATTGTGCCAACACGTGACACAATGACTCCGCCACACTATGGCATTCTTGCTTGTTTTCGTTCAATATTTTCTTTGCTGCATTACAACAATCAGCAGTGACAATATTGTTGACAGACATGTAGTTGTTGTTGCTTTAGCAATTTGCTTGATACAATAATAAGGCAATATCAGGATGTGCGGCTAGAAATTTAATTACCGTGTACTCGGAAAGTATGTGTATGTATGCTCGTTGCGCTCAATTTTTGGGCCTACATTAGGGAGGTTCTATTTTTTGTATTCTTAAATTTAAATTGATAACATTAAACACATATTCTTGACATCAAGTTTATACTTTTAAATTAAGTTTTTCGAATCTTTTTTCCAAAAAATTTTACCGTACTTTTTTAATGAACATTGAATTTTTCATTGAACAAATATATGTACATGCATATTTGCACAAGTAAATACACACATGAGACTCACAGACTCCTACAATTTAAATCAAATTTATAAAAAATACTGTACCATTTTTTTCGAGTTGTTGAGTCATAAGTCAAAAAGTAATTTCTCCATTACTAGAAGTTCGCCTCCAAAATCAAAATAATTGTCTTCGAATTTCGAAATTGAACTTATAAAAAATTGTTAGCAAAATTAGTATCTAGTTCCTAAAAAATAAAAAAATAGATATCTTCCATTTCTTTCTTATTTCGGTGGTGTATAACTTTTTCAGTAAAGCTTATAAAATAAAAGCTAATATATTTTGGAAGATCCGACTTTGAACCCATACAATTATACCAACTGTTATATAAGTTTGACTACATAATGTGATGCACCGTCTAAATAACAGAAAATGGTAGATTAAATTCATAATTTACAACAATAATGCTCTATTTCAAAAAGCTTAATTTAAATTTTTTGAATTAACATAGAAAATTAAAAAAATTATAATACTTAAGACTCAATGTCATGAAAAATTTGGAATGGTCCAATACCCAGGACCTTTGTATCGCAGAGTATTATTTGTGGTTTTTGAGTCCCCACTTCAGTTGTTACAGTTATGTTTGGCTACACAAATGTACCAGTCGTAGAAAACATTTTATAAAATTTAACAACTTATATAAGGTAATAAAATCCATATTTCAAATAAGAGCACCCCTTATGTCGCACTGGCAGAGCAACATTCCTAACCAGGATATTGAGTTTTCGAAATTGATTTTCTTATCCAACAAGCTGAAAGCGAATGATGATAAAGTACGCACATATGTACATCGTGGTATTTCATATGTATATAGTTCATATATCCAAATACTGCTAAAGTGTATATACATATCTACAATTTTATAATAATGATTGGCTTAGATAACTTATGGCCTTCCGCCGGAACAAAACAAAACAAAGAAAATATAGGGTAAATGGGAAAATAATAACGTTAGATTTTATTTATTATTTTATTTCCGGAGGACTCTTCTGAAAAATCCAAATATAGCCAACAGTATATTTTTGTCACTAACCAGTAAAAGTCGTTACAACGAGTGAATAGTGACTTTACGAGAAGTCGAGAACGGCGTCTTATGAACACCCCTGAGATTGGTGCAACCAATTTATATATTATTTGAAATATAATTCTTATTCAACACTTTTTTCAAACAAATGTTAATTGAGCTTTTCTTTAGTGTCAATTAGACGAACTAAATTTTGCATCGTAACCTCTTCTCTCTAGTTGCAGTGCATATGAATGTAGAATAACCTCGCAATGTCTGGTACCACGGAAAAGTTGGAAAAAATTTGTTTCATGAAATGGCAACTGCCTGAACAAAAAAAAAAAAAACTTTCGTGCAACTTTTTTTTGTCTGTTTCGAATTTTTAAAAATAGTAAAACTTGGGAATTTGGCCTGTTTCAGACATAGACAAGTCTATAAAGAAGACTCTCCTAAAATTTCAGGTAAATCGGTCCAGTTGAAATGAGTTCAGCATATTTTGGTTTACCGGCTGCGACTAATTTTTGAAGCGCTTTTTGCTAAATTGGTGGACAGTTTCGACGTCATATTCGTAAAGCGACGTCTCGTCACCAGTAATGATGCCTTTGATAAATGCAGGATCTTCAGCTACGTTGTCAAGCATTTCTTCATTTCTTTTGTACCTCAACTCAACGTCGTGTTTGCAAAAGATTCAGGTCTTTTGGTACTAGGTTAGCGTTGACACGCTTCATCCCCAAAACATTAATAAAAATGTGTTGAGTCGATCCATAAGAGATGTTGAGATCCTCTGCTATCTTTCTGATGCCAACACGCTGACTCAAGCACTATTTATTTTACTTTTTCGATCCTAACGTCATTAACAGCGGTACATATATAGACGACTCACATGAAACAAATTTTCGATGACTTCACGATCTCCACTAAATGTTTCGTGCCGTTAAAATTCTTGTGTAGCAAATTGTTGTTCTTGATAAAGTAGACTGCCCAAAATACTTCTCCAACATTTTCAACGATTTAACTACTAATTGAAATATGGAGATCAAAGGAATATAAAAATGGTTGTGCCAATCTAGAAAAAAAAAAATTTTATCGATTCGGTTTGCTTGCGCAGTTTAAATGGACCAGTCGTGCCAGCTATGTGCTGCGTAAAAGTGTTAATGCTTTCGCGCTTTGCCAAAAGAGAGTTGGCACATCATCTGACTGATCCATATATGAATCTATTACCGGCATGGTTATTTGCCGGTTTCACACTGTAAAGTTGGAAGGTAAAATATATTATTCAGCGAGATTGTTAATAACTAACACAGGCAGACAGACCGGCGGTCATCGGCGGAAACATAGGGGAACAATTTGTATTTTCCTATATTCACGTAATACTTTTTCGATGACTTACAATCAGTTTCTTTAGAAAATTACATAAAAAAATAAGTTTTTCATTTACAATTCTTTCTTGGAAATCGATAAGAAATTATTGCATTTTCTTTACCCATTCCTTTTTACTCAGTTATCATACAAATTAAAACATAAAATCCAATTGGCATTATAAAATAAAATATCTCAAACGAATAATTAGCTTCGCTCAGTCGAATGCACACACACTCACGCACACAAATTAGGTAGCATAACGCAGTTAACTCTGCACGTGAGAGCAACATATTTCAGCATTTCCTTTCGCAACTCTCCGACCTAACAACACTCGTGCATGCATACATATGTACATGCCAATAAGTATGTATATATTATATGTATGTATACTCGGGCATAGAGGTACATACGTGTCGTATACGTAACCTAAATGGGTGAACATAACAGCAAATTCCCGTTATGCGCTTACAAGGGCAGGAAAAAAACACAAACAACCACAACAAAAAGATAAACAGTCGGAAAAGAAAACAAATGCACACAGGTGGGAATATTCGTGTCACGGCGAAAGTGAGTGTGTATCCATAAAAAAGTTTAACCTGGATAAAGAGAAAAACTTCAAAGTATCGCAACAACAAGTAAAAGTGTAATAATGACATGCTCAGCCTTTTGTTATACCTCAATTTAGCTGTTGGTAAGTAAAGATAGCGGAAGCCTTGATTAGCACAGCGTTCAAAGGTCATGACTCATCACCGTTGACAGATGTCTACTAAAAATTTAATATATTGAGATTTATGGACATGAAAATCCCTCTCTAATGCTGGGTACATGTATCATGCTCTCAACGCTATGCATAGCACAGTGGGTGGTGAATAATGATAAAGTGCTCAGGTGTTGCAGAGTTGCAAGTGAACCATTTTACTTTACCGGGGTCAGTTACGCAATAAGTTATTACTTAAAGCTTCAAGAAATTTTTTTCAACTCATGGAACTCATATCATGGAACAAAATGTAAATTTAGTCCAGAGCCCACCAAACATATATCCGTATTTTTGAAAATGGCTAACTCTCTAACGAAAAACGTCCAACGGTTATAACCATAAATAGAATGACAAGGTTATAAGGGAATTTGTATGTGTGATAAGTAGCGTGGCGCCGCCTACTTTAAGATTACATATCATATTTCAGTAACTACTCGACAAATTTGAACCAAATTTGGTACATAACATTATCGTGATATCCTGATGTCACAGAAGGCGTAATCGAAATACAACCACACCTACTTTCCGTTTTTTAAAATAGAATATAGGCACCAATGAAGATATCGGAATAAAACTTAGCGAAAATAGTGGTAAAGTGTAACACTACTCTATTTTAAAAATTGTCGAAATAGGATAAATTTTCAAGTTCCCAAATTCCGAATGTGGAGAAATAATAAATTAATTGGACATCTTTTTTATACTCTTTCAACATGTTGCTACAGATTATAGTAGTTTTGTTCACCTAACGGTTGTTTGTAAAACTAATCGAGTTAGATATAGGGTTATATATATTTATAAATGATCAGGATGAAGAGACGAGTTGAAATTCGAGTGACTGTCTGTCCGTCCGTCTGTGTAAGCTGTAACTTGAGTACAAATTAAGATATCTTGATGAAACTTGGTATATATATTCCTTGGCATCCAAGGGAGGGTAGCACGGGGCACCTGTGAGCTAAAAACGTGTTTAAGTGGGCGTGGCTCCGCCTCCTAAATGGTTTATTGTACATATCTTCCAAACCGCTTAAGATATATTAAAAAAACTTGCTGAGAAGAAGGCATTTTAATACCTTGCACTGCCCACTTTTAAGTGAAATCATATATCTCAGAACCTACTTGACCGATTTCAACCAAATTTGATGTGTAAGGTTATCCAAACATTCCTATTAGACACTGAAAAAATGTCTTAAATTCCGTCTGATTCTTTCACTTTACAGTTTACAAATCAAACATCAATAAAGTTATCAGAATAAAACTTTCCAGAAATAGTGCCTTTAAGGTATTTCATTTTACGTGCGAAAATTGTCGAATTCGCACTATAACTTGTACCAAAAATGGGTAAAAGCAGGTCAACACTTCCCTTAGCCCCCATGTATCGAACCTCCGGTTCACTTTATACCGCATATGTCGGCCAATATGTAATAAATCTTAAAGAAATTCAGAAAGAATTTTTTTCAAATAATAGTGTATCCCCTACTTTGCTTAGTTTGATATAAAGCTTTGCCAATACCTAAAGTTTTCCTCGGCTTGTGTTCCGTGCAAGTTGCCCTTCCTTACTTGTTTGGTAATAAGGTCTGGTACCAAGAAGTAATACAATCGGTTCTGTTTTTTTCCTAGCCCTTATTTTTCTAGAATAATAATATTCGACTTTAATGCAATCAAATGAATATATTTGCTTTTTTACAGTATAATTTGGGGCAAAAACGTGTTATCGGTTTAGAAGTTTTCCAACCTCGTGTGCCCAATTATTGTTATATCCTTCTCTACTTTACATATCGATTGGTGAGAGATATATCGATAAAATTAAACTAAAATATTTCGCTTAGTATAATGTGGGATGCCTTTATAAGAGAGTTTTTTCAACGGGCAATGTCAAACCTCGAGCGTATTTCTTACGTGATTTTGTTTATCATAAATTCCATTATCCCTCCGGAGTCGACCAGATATATATGAATTTAAAAGCACAATTTAACCCACTGTACATACATAACGACAGGTTTTTTCTTGTCCAATCAGATGTTAGCGAATATATGTATGTGTACAGATATATATATATATATCTTTGTATGCATGTATGTACATATATGTATATGCCTCTGTGTTCTGCCTGACAGCTCGTTGTGTGAAATTCCGCAAGATGCGGCCGAGTTATTGCGAGTGGAGCAATGTCACAACAAAATGTTCGCCTTCGCCATTCAGACATTAATACAGTCAACAAGATGGAGTCACATACATACTTAGGTGAAAGTAAGTGCGCATTTATCCTCACATAATGAATGGTGTGTGAGATTTTATATGCAAACATATCTACATATGTATATGCATATATGTATGTGTACAGGTATGCCGTTATGCTCTTGTCTGGCTGTCAGTCTGTTGGCGTATGTCTTGTTTATTTGATTACTTCTTTGATTTGTGAACGTCACAGCATTAATGTGATACACATATCCATATTATATACGAGCATCTGTGTTGGTATGTATGTTATGTTGACACTTAAATTTGGAAGGGAGTATTTTTAAAGCAGTTTTTATAAATTTCAACTCCTTTGATAATACTGTTGTTGAAGATATTATATATAAACTTAGTCTAGACATGTCTACAAGGGGTCAAAGTTCAGGTTTCTTTAAAGGTATCAAAAACCGAAGTTATTATTTTACATTCACAATCCGGAAGAGTCACAATAAGACTCGCCCATTTATTTCGATTTGTGCTAGCCTCTTGATTTTACTCAAAGTTTTTTGGACCTTAGATATTTGTATGTCTCAACTTCTTGGAACCTTGTGGGCTCCATTCGATACCGTTATTAAATCTGGATCTCGTCACAGAACATGTCCGAGCCAGCCTCTTTTCTTTTGATAACTTCGGTCCACAGTGATGTTTGGCTTGTGTGTGACCATAAGATCGTGTTAGACACGGTGACGGGCCAGAAAATGCAGAGGCTGCGAGATACCATGTTTCATAGTCGTGTAAAAGTATGGACTCAATATTGGAGTTGAATGTTTTTATTTTCGAACATACTACAGATAAAGTTTGAACATCGACTGGAGGTAATTAGGGTACTTCGTTCGAGGCCAGAGTTCACATTTCTTTGGAAATACCGAAACACATATTTAATTCCCCCTAAAGCAGTGTTTTTCGTCTGCATGTGAAAATACACTAAGGCGACTCATAAATCTAAAATCACTTTTTTATAACCGGGTTCAGTGTGTTCTGAAACAGTACAAATAATTTTTTATCTCAGCTGTGGGTAATTTGGGTGTGTCGTACAATGGTGCGAAAAAGTTAAATCACTTTTTTGTGCCCAAAATCAGCGTCTGTGCATTCTGAAAGTTTACAAATAATAAAAATTGTTGTCCCGACTGGAGATAATTAGGGTGTGTCTCAAGGAAAATAAGCTCGGATTTTTCTATGGAAACTCATTAAATTAAAACAATTGGTTTTTCTTCTTATCAAAATCAATTATATTATTGAACTCAAAGAGTCATTTTGGTCCGGGTTAGAATTTTTTCTATTTTCCAACAAGAAAATTTACCTTAAACTTTATAAATTGAGGACTTGAGATTAGAAAAATAAGTAATTTGATTTTAAAAAACCACCCTAATGTATACACACATATTTCTATAGTACAAACAATATTTTGACGTTTGACAAGCATCCATTGTAGCAATTTATGTATGTATGAATGTCGTATATGGTACGATTTCTTGATATCGCATGTCGACATTGGTATATCCTCTTCAATTTATGTTCTCTCTATAAAATTCTTGAGATATTCGAAGGATACCAAATCAAATGGTTTTGAGTGGTGAAGGTAAAGCAAAAGTGAAAATAAAAATAAGAAACACAAAGGAAAACTAAAGATGTTCATAGTTGTGCGAAAGCAAAAAGCAACCAACCCACAAGAGGAGCTGTGGCAATAGCGACAAATATGTAGAAGCACTAAACGTGAAAAAGGAAAGGCGACCAAAGATAACAAGTCGTAAAAATAAAACAACGAATGGTATACCTAGCTATTGACTAAATTCCATTGTGTATTGTGCTATTGAAAGTGGTTGGGCGCCATATATACATACATATCCCTATATCAACTATACATATAAATATATAGATAAAAATAATAAAGCTAAACAAAACAAAAAATAAGCAAAACACTGAAATCTATGAAGCAGCTATGTCAGTATGTATTTGTCTTTGTATGTATGTCTGTAAGTGTGTTTGTATATATATATCTATATATTCATATAAACATGTATATATGAGTAAGCCACAGCACATACAGGGTGGTTAAAATCAAATGAAAATACCATTAAATTCAGGCAAGTCGTTTTGCTGCTGATTTCGGCGGAGAGGGCGGACGTTTAACGACGCGTTCCCTGGGACATGCGTACTGAACGGTAAATTTACGGCGCTACCAAGCGACAGCAACAAAATGTGATGAGCGCCGCCAACACATCCAGCAACACAGCTAGTCATCGAAGCAGCAGACAGCTCGCTTACATAGGTAGCCAGGCAGGCGAACAAGTTAGCAGCCAGTTAAGCCAAAAGCGGACAGGTTCAGGCGTCGTGGAGCTGCTCCAACGTTGTCAGTGATAGCAAAGCAGCGCGAATGTCGAAGAGTTCTGTGTTTTTGCGGTGCGGATAGCGACGCTATTCATGTGTATGCGTGCCTTTTGCGTTTTTTTTTCATTCAGCATACTGTACGTTTGTCGACCGCTGCGTATGAGTAATTAATAAAAATTCAAACTCTTCAAATAAGCGCCTAGTACATCTTTTCAAATTGGTTCCAACCCGAATTTCTTTTATTTTGCGTGCAAACATTCGCTTGAATAAGTTCTGCATCCCTGCGGGTGAGTGTGGTGTTTTTACGGTTTTCGCTAAAATTCTACAAAACGTTTTGTGTATCAACGCGCGGGAAATAAACAAGTGAAATGTTCAGCGTCTGAGTGTGTGATACAAAGAAGTGTGCCAACAGCATCCAACTGTTTGTAATTTTCGCTTGATAGCATTGTAGTCTTATTTTGGCGATTTTATTTCATAGTGTAGCATGGAGCAGAAAATAAAATGCTTAAACGATGTGCTGAGCGCGTGAAATCCGCGTTCAAAGGAAAAAAAATCAAAAATATACAAAAAAAATATTAAATATATCAACAAAAAAATTAATTAAAACAAAAAAAGGTGCAAGAAAATAAACAAAAAAGTATATTATGAAGTGAAAAAAAATTAATAAAAAAAAATTATTTCTTATCTTCACAAAATTTGACATTGTGTACTGTCTTAGGCAACGGTACCATCTGCGAACAAATTGTTCAGATCGGACCACTATAGCATATAACTTCCATACAACTAATCGATTAGAATCAGCTTCTTATATGGAAAACTTTTTTTGTAAAAAACTATTTTCAAGCAACGCTACAATCGCAGAACTTATTGCTCAGATCGGACCCTGGTATATTATGAGAAATGCATGATATTTTATATAACGAAAAAAAATTAAAAAGAAGAAACAAAAAGTAGATGATAAAGGCTTGAATTGAAAAAAAATGTAATAAAATAAAAAATATTTAAAAATATAGCGAAACAAGTTTTAAATATAACCATAAAAAAAATTAAATCAAACAAAGAAGATAATTAGATAATAAAGACTTGAATCGAAAACAATTTTTATTTAAATAAAAAAATTTAACTATAACACCAATCAAAATTAATTGACACAAACAAAGAAGGTATAAAAAAATAAACAAAAAATTATTTAAAAAAACGGAATGCTATAACATCTATAAATAAACGAATCAATCGTGGTACAATTGAATAATTTGATGTTGATTAATTGCTTTTGACGTTCGGTGTGCAATTTCAATGTGCAAAATGCGGACCGAATAAAGTGTGCATAAACACATACACTTTGTACCGTAAAACATATATAATTAATTTTTTTTCCAAAAGGTTTTTTTTGACATTTTGACACTTATATTCATTATTTATACTTCTGTCCTTTCATTTTTTCTTTGATGTCTGCAAAAAAGTTTGCAATGCTTAAAATAAAATCAGTGATAGTTATCATCAAGACTCATTATGAAAATGGTAAATTAAAATTTAAAAAAATCAGGGTAAAAAAATGGATTACTTTTCACAGAAGCATTTCTGATTGTCAGGTTGTGTTGCAAAGATAATTTATTTTGGTGATTTCAGTTATGTGATTCGAATACCTGTATCAACGTTACCTTTTAAGTGGAAAAGGGTTTCTTCCTAGAATTTCGATGCAAAAGTTGAAGCAACAGAGAGTGGTGCTAAATGCAGTTATAATAGTAGGTTTTCGAGTAATTGGTCGCATCTTTAATTTCCCCACCTTGATCCCCAATATAAAATATGAAATTTGATATTGATATTTTATACAATAATTAAAAAAATACACAACTATTCTACATCTTCAAATGTTTTATGAAACTCGATATTTCATGTCGTTTCTCGATGTCTGTCACAGTGTGCGTAAGAATAGTTTACTTGTGGCCAATCTAATTTACCATATTTATCATAGACGTAGGCGGCATATTATGCCGTTCCCACGACAGTCGGGCCTATGTAACCGGAACGTACCCAAATTTTTATCCCGCCAAGGACTGTCAACTCGCAAAATTTTTCTGCTACAACAACAACAACAACATACACATCTATGTACATATACAAATATGCTAAAGATATACCTCCTGGGCGCGTTTTTTTCGGTCAATGTCACTACATGTTGTCATGTACATTGTTCATGTACTCATTAAATATCGTTTCGACTTCATATATGCAACTACTGGTTTTCTTGCTTTTTTTGCGGAACTTAATGCTTTTCATTCATTTCGACAGCTTCCCAAAGTAATTTTTGTAAGTCACATTCAAGAACACTGTCACATTTACACAATTTACTCCACATTCATCTTCATAGCCCAGTTCTTAAAAATTGTCTTATTTTTATGCCCAATTAAATTATAAAAATTTTGAAATCACAAAAGATATACATATGACATTATTCCACCATACCATTATTCCATAAATTGAATCTGAACCGGCTAACAAAGATCATGTGAACAGCTGTATGAACCTTAAAATAATCGATAATAGTGGAGTATTTATCTGCTTTACGCTCGCTTAAATATTCAATAATATTGTTTTCATCTTAACCGAAAAGGCAGGATTTTTGGCTGGAAAAGATGAAATAATTGCTGGCACCGTTTCCGGCGAATGCGATGGGTGGGGGAATAGTTCATAGCGTTATCATTTTTATAAATGGTATGGCCTACGCATTCCTTTGATGATGACTTGAATGATGTTGACTAACTCAATCAATTTAATTTTTCCCCACTGAACGAAATTTCACGAATTTCCGCAATATTTTCCAACGTTATTGCCTCTTTTGGTTCTCTTGAACTGGGAGCATTAAATGAGTTGGGGCGGTTACGGCGAATTTTAATAACCACCGGCTCTTTGAAGATTAATAATATGAGAATGATTTTTAGTTCGTGGTGCAATCTCTCGATTAGGCCAAAGCCTTTTCAACCCAAATACTACTGCTCAGATAACACAAGGCAAGAATTTTTAACTTTTTGGAAAAGTAAATTATTGGATATTTTAATACTTGTATACCATATAATCTTATTATATAATATACGACTAAAAAAAAACAATAAATACGAACATTTGCGACCTGCCTAATTATTTAGTGATCTCATTTAAATCGTTCAACCTTAGAGAAAAAGATGACGATACCAAAAACAGTCTATTTCACTATTCATTATAACCGCATCTTCTAACCCTTAGGAAATTGCAAATACAGGCAAATACGAGAATATTATAGTTAAAAGAAAGAAAAACAGATAGCAAAGAAATAGAGAATTGTCCAAGCAACGCAATAAGCAGAAGTTACAATCAAAACCTTTCTATGTATAGCTATGTCATCAGAGCATTGTCGACGACAGCAACTCAAGCAAACTATGGATGATGAATTTTAAATGCAAATTGCGGTTTTAATAGAAAGTGCTTACGTGTGCTTGTTTAACTATATACAGTGTTGGACAAATTATTAGAACCGCGAAGTTTATGCAGCACATTTTTATCGACAACAGATTACTATATTATAAATCAGGTAGCAGAAGTTAATATTTTTTATGACCCTAAAGTTTAAATTTAAAATTTGTTTAAAATTAGGTTTAATATTAAAAGTTGACAAGGAAACTTTTAAATTAAGATTTCTTCAATTAGAACTGCAGTTGCTCCAGTATGAGGTTTACTGGATATTATTTGTGAAATGCATATAATTATCTGAGCTAAAAGCTGACTCACTTTTATTCATAGCGTTATTGCACTATTAAAATATTATACCCTGAATATTCAGTTTGCCTCGAAGTTTGTAACACACAGGAGGACATAAGAGACTCTTTAAAATATATGTATATGTAAATGATCAGCGTGAATCGAGCTGAGTCGAATTGGACATATCCGCCTGTCTGTCTATATACGAGAACTAGTTCCTGAGTTTTTGAGATATTGGTCTAAAAATTTACACACGTTCTTTCCTTCCCAAGAAGCTTCACATTTGTGGTAATCGCCGATATCGGACCACTATAGCATATAGCTGTCACACAAACTGACCGATCAAAATCCAGATCAAGTATAGAAAACGTTTTTATTTGAAAATATATCTTCACGAAATTTCGCAAAGCATATTGTCCAAATTTAGACAGAATTAAAGAACAAATAAAATGTTCCATTTTTCTTTCAGTAATTTTTCCACCAAAAAGTGACGAGAAAATGTAAACAAACATAGGTTGATTTATTATATTACTCAAAATTCAGCTTCACCAGCTTAAAATAAACTACAATTTTTCTAACAGTTGCGTAGCTGTTCAACAAATGTTGCAAAACGCGTTTACAATAAGTTGCTGCTTCAGTGTACTCGTAACCGATTCGTCAAAGGGACATAAATTCATATTTATATACATGCCAACGTACATACATATACTATACATAGTACAGCAGTCATTCATGTTTGTTAGAGCAAAGCAAGCAAGCCAACAGTCTCTGCTAATGCGTTATTATCCTTTTCCGCGGCTTTTCCTATGCAATAACAAAACGAAGCACTTTAGCTGGCAACAAAAAAAATATAAACTACAAATGGTATTATATTCGAGCATAAATCCTATTGTATAGTGGAGCGTTTACACACAATTTAACGCCACCTTAACATTATTCATGCAATCTTTTGGTAGCGAAGGTTTATACAAGCATTTTTGTGACCCCCAAGCGGGGGTGTCAACTGCTGCACATACCGCACAAGCTGCCGGCGCGCCAAAAAATCTCGGCGTATCCTTAAATGGCCACAGCTCTTAAGCTGCCTGCCACTGCGCCCACGACTAGAGCTAGTGTTATGAGCTTTGTGTGCACCACAGGCTTGTTATGCATTGGATGGTTGCTAAACGTTGCGAAACAAAAAGTGTTAAATCTTGTACTGGCACAGATTTTAAACGTTTTTTGGCCTAATATGTGCGCGCATATGTGCTTGAGTGTTTTCTTTTTTGTTTTGATGCTCGAATGAATTCATTTTGTGTTGAAATTGTCAACGGGTATTGTATGGTATTGCCAGCATGCGTTAGTTTTATGTTATTTGTTTGCATGGCTTTGGCGTATTTTCTGGTTTGACAGCATTCGTCATCCTTCTTTACATATTTCTAAAGTTGTATGGTCCTTACATTGCGCTTTTTTTGAGTATTCTTCTCACATAATTGTCTTTTTATGACAGTTTCTTATAAATGTTTAGCACAAATACTTACATATTTAGCGGAAAACAATGAATTACTTGCACACATTATTCTTCATAAGTTTTCTTGCAAAAGGATGGAAATGCGTCAGAACTGTAAAGTAAAAAAAGTTAAAACAAAAACTAAGTAATTGCTATTTTTATTATTATTTTAAAACAACATCAATGCGCATATATGGGCACCTTTAATGGTTTTCTCCGGGTGTAATTACTTTCGCGCGTTAGCTTAATAACATCTAAACTGTGTTTGCGCTGATACGTAATAGCTTGAGGCGGATATCCTACTTTTTTACGTTTACTCCATAATTATGAAAATGCAAAAAAAAACGTTAACTGTGGTTGCACCGTAGGTAGAATACCCTTTAAAAAAAACAAGTTTCCATAGAAAAACTTTACTTTGATCGGTCAGTTTGAATGACAGCTAAAGCGACTCGATCTGAACAAATTCTTCGCAAATTGTATTGTAGTTTTGCTTTAGGTAATAATCTGTGCCAAATTAAGAAATCTTGTTTTCTACTGGGTGTTACAAAGTTCGTGACAAACAATGTTCAGGATATACTTACTCGAAACAAATATACTATGTATATGTATCTATATATACAAAAATACGATATGATATATTAACGTAAATTCATGTAGCTACTTCTAGTATACTTGTGATCTTAATTAAGTGAATGTGCAAAATTCGAGATTGCTAAACGTACATAAAATGGCTGAAAAATTAAATGAGTTATGCAGAGTGCTTTTAAAACGTCTGCGTCAATGCTATTTACAACAAAATTGACAATGTGTAACTAGACAAAAGTACCTACAATTTAATACTCAAAAGAAAATTCAGCGCGCCTAACATACATACACATAAATCTAGTGATTAAAATTAAAAAAAAAGTTAAATAAACAATTTAAAAGCAAAACATGATTGACTGGGTGTCAATCGTTCGACACTCGCGTCGACGATTCTCCAACTATGTCGGTGCGCGCTCGCCAGTGCGTATACGTCGACGGCGTAGGCAATTAGTTGCGCCACCGTTAGCAGCAGCGCCAACAGCACAAGCGCCCACGAAGCACAGCAGCAGCAGTGCAACGACGCCGGTGGGCGCAGCAAAAACGCCCACTGGTAGCGCTGAAGCGCATAGCGGCAAAAAGAGTAGCGGCAATAGTGGTAGTGGCGGCGGCGGTGCTCAGTATGCTTGCTGTTGCGCGAATGTAAGTGTCGGCAGTGTCACATGCACCAATCGCAACGTAAAAGTGCGCTCCAAAAATACAGCACAACTGTGTATATTTCCAATTTGCTAATATGCTCATTTAAAATAATTTGTTGCCTCACATTGAATTCACATTAATTTTAATGCTATTATTGCGAACTGTTACTTTGTGTGCTAAGTACTTATTACGTGAAATGATGACAAAAAGTAAGAACTTATCAACTTTTTTCTTTTTATTTCTACTTTCCAGAATCAGCGCATGAAAGTCGATGGCGACGCCGACATTCCCAAAGATAGTGCGGGAGTTAGCGCTAGTGGTACTGGTGCAAATGAAGGCGGCAGTACCGTAAAGGCGACGGCTCGTTCGCCTGAATCGGCGCCCTATAATAACCGGCAGCAACAGCAGCAGCAGCCTAATACTAATGTAGAGATTGTAAGCAGCGAAGCTGTAAGTGCCAATGTCTACAATAATAACAAACACAATAGCCAATGCAATAGTAACAATAGCAATAACGTTGTTTCGAATTCAGACGTTTGCATAACGCCAATTTATCATTTTAATTGCCTGCAAATGGGTAATTAATTCATGTTTTATTAAAGTTGATACGCCTAATGGTCAGTCTAAAATGTACTAACATACATATATAATTAATCGAGGATCCAATTGAATTAAGGGGCACACCTAGTGTGACGTCTTTGAAAAAAGACGATTTTTGGGTACTAAAAAAAATTGCGGTGAAATTATTTTATTTTTGAAGAAAAAAATTTTATATTTTTCGAGTTACACACGATCTCCGACGGCACTGACAAAAAAGCTTCTCCACTTCTGCAGTGATTCCGACTTCTATGTGGATATAACTTATAAAATATTTTTTTGACTAAAATATATTGTACGTACAAAGACCTACGGTCGAACACTACGGTCGCACACTAGGTGTGCTCCTTAAACTCAAATTTAGTAATTATATAATATTTGAAATAATTTTATTAAATTTTTTTATGTAATTATTCACTTATTAATTCTATTCCTGTGACATAACTTCCCTTAATAGGCACCAAATTTATTAAATGTATATTAATGGCGCAAAGTAAAGGATATAAGGTGCGGCCGTGTCCCTTTCCTTTATTTCGTTTATTTCGCTGCGCCCTTTTAACAAGTTTTCGTTTCCGCTCGCTTGAATTCGTTAATGTTTTTGTGTCACAAAAACTTAACAATAAATTATCATGCTCGTTTTCTTTCGATTGTCATGCCATTAACGTGTTGTAAGGATATTACATATTTTTAGTGTAAAAAAATTAATTTTGATTTATTTTGGTACGATTTTCTTTAATTGCACTAATTATTGCTCGCTAAGAAACTCCCCTAATATGCCAATAATAAAATTGATTATTACTTTTGTTGTAATTTTGCATTTTGTCGCTTGTGTTTATTTATTATTAATTAGTTTTAATTAGTTCATAAATATGTTTATTTAGCTTGTATGTTTTTATATAATTTTTGTAATTGCTTAACACTTTATTTGCCAATTCGTAATAAATAAAAACGCTGCTTAAGTTTTTTGTATGGCATGTTGCATTTTATTTTATTTCTCTGAATAAAAAGGTTTGTATAAAACTTTTCATTATTCTTTTATATTTTAAATATATTCTAGTACTTTTAATAATATATTTTATTTTTCTTAAATCATTTTTATATATTAAATAAAAATTATAATTTTTATAATAATTTGTCTATAAAACAAAGAAATAATTTGTGCCAAAATGACAGCCAGTAAAAATTATGCAATTTCGTATTGTTTAAATAATTTTTGGTTATATTTAAAGATGTACATATTTTTAAATCAAACCAGTTTTACAAATTCATTTTAAGATTATAATTTCTTAAACTAAACTCAACTCATATAAATAATTGTAAATATTAATTATATTGAACACCTATTCCTACAAGTGTTATCAAAATTCCAATGAGTGCTCTTTTACCAAATATCGTTATTCGACATATTCACCACAGCTAGCTGCGGTATTCTTACGCGCTGTGGCATCCCTGTGCACCGCAACAAGTTCATTGAAAATGAGTTTTAAATGTTGGCAATCGTTTTAACGCTCTCTCTTCGCTTCTTTTTTACTTTTGTTTTCGGTTTTCGGTTTTCTCCTTTTCTCCAATTCTATTCGGGTGTTGCTTGCGTAGCGGTATTTCGTTGCGCGTATAAATCATTGTTTTCGTGTTAAGAATTGTAAATAATTATATCCAACTATCATAAAGGGTTTTTTAGTGAAGCGAGTCCTTTTGGTAATGAAAAAGTGTCGTTTAGGCAACTAATAAAGCGTTTGATGGCAGTTAAAAGCCACTCAACTGATTGACAATGAAAGAGGCAACGAACAGAAATTCAGATTTGTGAGTGTCAAATAGTTGTGGAGCATTGCCAGCTATGTGAAAGAATTGTAAAATGAGTTTTATTTCGAGTATCGAATTGATGCGGCCGCAAACATGTTGCGCTGGCAGTGAACGTATTGTATTATTTTGTTAACGGAGGGTTTTCGACCCAAAAAACAAAAATAGTCTAAACTCAATAACGCGCGAACTTTGCAAATATACAAAATAATAAAGTAAACGTACTATTTGTCTTTCCAATTGACACAGCAATAACACTAATTTTGCAATTCCTACTGCTTTTTTTTTTTTGTCGGAGTTGTAATGTGGAGCGGTCACAGACAGAGCAATGGCTGAAGGTGGTGTCACTGGGCTCGTTGCCGCGTTACATGTTTATTGTCGTCAGCAAAGTGTTGCGGTCTTTGTATTTGCGGACAGTTTGTTAGTTTAGTCAAGTGCTCGTTGCTCCAGAGTGCTGCAGTTATCGTGAGATTGCGTGCGCCAATGGAAAAAACGCGAACAAAATTTGAAAATGCTAAAAATAAACTACAAGTTCTAAAAAGAAAATAGTTGTATGCAACATGAAAAAATTACAGGCTTTGTAGCGTAACAAAAGAAAAAAGTAGAATTGGTGCGTTGACAGAGGTAGTGTTGAAGCAGAAGCACGCGAAATAATCGCCAAGAGGAAAAAAATTGACAGAAAGTAAATGAGAGCATAGGAAAGCAGTGAGAGCGAGTAATTGTTTGAAATCGTCGCGGCAGCGAGAGAGATCAGAAAGTGGACAACAAATATTAACGGCGTGTGAAAATAGATGAAGAAAAAAGGAAGCAAGCAACTTTAGCTCGTCGCGCAGTGTTTTTATATCATAGAAATGTTTATTTTTTATTTTTGGTGCGCGTAAAAATTCTGAATTGAATTTGAAATAAAGTCGAACGAACGCAATACAGCAGCAAGTGACATCCATAGCAATTGGCTGCCAGTGTATTTAGTGACGGCGAAAAGCGTGAAAAAAACGCTAGGAAATAGTGAGAAAGTGCCTTTTTATATAGGATAATTTCTTGAGGATTCGTGTTTGTGTGGCGAAACGGGATGACAACGCGTAAGAAGAAACGTCAAGATGGCAGCGGTAGTGGTGGTGGCTTCATCAAAAAAGTATCATCGCTTTTTAATTTGGATTCGGTAAATGAAATGTTATTTACATAAATGAGCTAAACCTAATTTGAATTTTTGACAGTAGTAATAAAATTTGCAATTGGAAAGTAGTCGTTTCAGCAAGCTGAAAAAAATTTAAAAGTTATGTCAGCGGTAGTGGGTGATGTGACTGGGTGTTATGGACACATTTATACTATGATTCCATAGTTTATTTTTAAATTTACTTGTTGGCGATTGCTAGCAGCAAAGTGCTCAACAGTGGCGACTTATTTTGTGTGCAAAAAAGCAAATTTTCGTTTGCATTAAATAAAGTGGCTGATATATTGTAGCTGGCCAAAACACATTGTCAAGCCGTTTTCCATAGCCCGACAACGCCCCTGTGACGTTCTTCACTTTTTTACGACATTAAAATAACCACATCCAAGTGGATGAATGTAAAGCAAGTAGCAAAATAGTATTGTCTACATTTGGCTGCTTGTTTAATATATTATTATGGTCAATTGGGCGCAGAGCACATTCATGCATAGTTTTGTGTGGTGTCGCAATCGACACAAATTCACTTGGAAGCTGATATTCGCTCATATCCATCTTCGCCGGATCGTACAAGCAGCATCATTGATGTGTGTACTACTAAGCCCAGTATGGCCTACTTCGTTTGCTTCTGTTTTCGTCGCCGTCGCCGTCTATAACAGCAAAACAAGCACTAGTATTCGCGTTGATCATGGTAGGTATCTTCCGCGTGGTTAAACTTCCACCAACAACTTGCAGCGTTTTTTGATTTTTTATTGCGGCAATTTTTGCCGCCTCATACATAATTTTCTTATTCTCGATGAATTTGCCTAACTTGCAAGTTATTTTCACGCACTTGACGTTGTAGATATGTGCCAGCTGTAGTCATAGCCGATTTTGTGCGTCATGCAGCTCCACTTGTGTACGCTGCCCCCGGTGAAACAGTTGACTTTTCCTCATTGCTTCTATCTGTGCTTCTTAGGAATTCCTACATACCTTCAACTACTTGGTGTTGTTTCTTGGTGTACTTTTTTGTTTTTCGGTTGCGATCTTCTTGTTACAACTTGCTGCTGCTACTGCTACAGAAACGTGTTGAACCTGATTCACATCTGATAATATTTGCTGAAAATAGAAAACTTTTATGGCAATTGCCTACTCTCTCTCACACATAACGTTCTCTCCACGTTCACACCTTTCTTTCGCCCTTGGATGGGGGAATATTAACTAGTTAATAGTGTGATCTGCACAGGAAACTGCCGGCAGGGTTTGCATATCCTGTTTTGCAAGTTATCACATGGAATCTGCTGTTTGCTTGTAATTTTCATCTCGCGATTAAAATTAAAAGTTTTATACATAAGATTTCAATTATTTTACTTTATGTACTAGTGTGTATGTAGATACTTTTTATTCCGAATTTAAACGTGCAAATTGAGTCTCTTTTTTCTAAATTCATTCTTATTTGTTGTGCTTTCAAATTTATGATTTTTTAATGGCAAGTAGCCAAAAACTTTGCTTAAATGAGATAATTTTGCTATTTCCTCTGTGCTACGCCACAATTTTTAGTACATATTATTGGGTGGATCCCGCGTGAGCTATAAAACAAATTTCTATGCTTAAAAAATTTCTTCATAAATACAATTTTTACTTGCTCACGTATGTTTGTACATATGGTTTTTGGACAGACAGGAAATATGCGAATTGTGTCCACTATGGACGTTATATCTAAAGAATCAATTCCCGATGACGTGCTGTAGTACAGATTTGGATTTTATTAACGTCTTCATTCATACTATATGCATGTAATTTATATGCTTGCTGGCAACTGGCAACCTGTAAAACATTTATGCCACCCACACCGGCAGTAAATTTAATAAAAACAAGAAAAAACGTTAACTTCGGTTGCACCGAAGCTATAATACCCTTCACAGATATTAAGGTTCCTTACAATAACTTGATTCAGATCTAATTTCGTGAATCGGCAATAAAAAAATAAATTTTTTTCCATACAAGCACTTGATTCCGATCGTTCAGTTTGTATGGCAGCTATATGCTATATTTATCCGATTAAAACAATTTCTTCGGGAATTACATTGTTACCTTAGAAAATAACTCATGCCAAATTTCGTGAAGATATTACGTCAAATAAAAAAGTTGCCCATACAAGGACTTGCTTCCGATTGTTCAGTTTGTATAGCAGCCATATGCTATAGTGGTCCGATATCGGCCGTTCCGACAAATGAGCAGCTTCTTAGTGAGAAAAGGGCAGGTACAAAATTCCAGATCGATAGCTTAAAAACGGAGGGACTAGTTTGCATATATACAGACGGACGGTCAGACGGACATGGCTAAATCAATTCAGCTCATCATGCTGATCATTTATATATATATATTGGTAAAGATTTTTCAAAAGATGATAACTTTGTGTACATTTGTCCGATTTAAGTCAAATATGCGCCGGTTTGTTGCCAACGAGATGCCAACTTCATTATACCCCTCTCATAGAAGGCTGCGTCCCTATTGGCAAAAAACTCGGAGAGCCAATTTTCACAGGCCTCTCTTGAGGCCTACTTCTCACCATTAAGCGACAGGAAATTAAGCGTTGCAACTTGAAACTTCGTGGCAAACTTAATATACCCTGTTCAGGGTATAATGATTATGTAAACAAAAATAATTTTTTATTTATTTTGTTTTATATTTTCATTCTATTTTTCTTTTTGCTTGCTCGCATAACTTATTCATGTTTACCTTTGAAGGACATTTCTTTGATGTGTCATTATTATTTTTCTACGGACCCGTGGTGAGTTTATTGCCTTTCTGTTGATTGTATTTGTTGTGAGTATACAAAACTCCTTAAATATACAACTGGATTTTTAAATAAATATGTATATGTACGTATGTATATATGTGAAAGTTTGCCAAATATGTACATATTTGGTAGCAACATACAAGTTTACAATATTTTCTTTTTAAAAACTGAAATTTATTTTAAATTAAATGTTAACTTTTCACTAGCATGTATACAAAATATTTATAATTTTGACATAGACATGCTAATTATTTTAAGTAAACAGTCTGTTAATGTTATCTCTTATTCTAAGGCTATTGGATCGATTGGCATGCATAAATCGTGTCCATATTTTCCATTTTACTTGGCATACTTTAATAGTATTGATATTAATATTTATGAGAAGGTGCCATTATGTTAAAAATCAATCATTCATCAGTTCTCATCTAAGGTAATAAGTAAGAGTTCAGATAATTTCCCCATTTTGAGCAATGCTGCCGATTTAACACTTTTTTTAATCAAAATTGGCAGTAGGAGTTCGGACCGTTCACTTTTAGACCCAACTGTCGATGAAGCGCAGCATATCTCCAGTCGCAATAAGAGCCGAGTTTCCTGTCTAAATGGCTTCTGTCATCAATAATATTTAATGTTTTTATGGCTCCATACGATGTTTAGTTTTCAATAATAATAAACTTCGACAGTCATACCAACAAATTATCTATAATTAACGTTTCTCTAACGAAAGTGTCATAGAATAGTTAGCACCTACCTATGATCAGCGAATGGAAGCAGCAGAAGTAAACATAAACTGACACTAAAATAGTAACTAAGAAGGAAAATATAGTTATATACATTTGTAATATTATATATACATTTGTAATATTATATATACATCTGTTTGGTTTTGTTATTCATAGCATATTATTTAGCATTGAAAGATCATATAAAGGTGCGAAAAAATATTACAATTCCAATTTATGCCACATATGTAAATATGTGTATATGTATATGTGTGTGTATGAATACACGTACATGTATTTGTAAGTGTAATTGCTCCAACCTTTAAATATTTTTATGTGCTACTTCATTTTCCAAATCCCATGACATTCTTCAGATACCGCACTAAAAGCATAACAAACATAAATGTTTCTACAATATGCTCACATTATACAATATCGAAATAACTGCCGCTGCCAATTACGTGGTTTGTTATCACTCGCTTCTGACTTTGGCTGTGATTAAAATTACATAAAACGTGTGTGGTTATTCAGCGACTGGAAAATCCAAGCAAAATAAAGTAATTGAATGTTGTGTTTACCAAAATGACTGCTAATACCTGTCTAACAGCGCGCCTAAATGGTAACGTTAGTCTACAAATATAGTTAGTATGTATGTATGTAAGTATGTTTGTATACAATATATACATGATTTTGTGCGATAAGATAGGCTTCTAAAAGATTGCTATGTATGGCAGATATGCTTAGGAGATATGTTATGTTATGAGTGATTATATCACTGAAATACATAGAACTACAGTTATGTACAAAACAATAGGGGCACGGCTTTGCAAAAGCCCATAACAACCAGCTACCATATTAAAAGGAATTAATTCAAATACCTTATTTAACCCAAATCTTTATTGTGAAAAGAAAAGGTCTAAGTGAAACAAATCTGAAATTGAAATAAAAACAAGAAAAAACGTTAAACCGCAGTTCCACCGAAGCAAAAAATTCCTTACAAGAACTTGACTTTGAAATTGGACCGTTGCCTTTGGCAATACTTCAGGCCAAATTTCGTGAAGATATCTCGTCAAATGAGAAAGTTTTCCATACAAGCACTTGATTCCGATCGTTTAGTTTGTATGGCAGCTATGTTATGATTTTATGCAATAATTAAATCGGTATCTCAAAAACTGAGCGACTGGCATGGCTAAATCGACTCGGCTCGTCATGCTGATCATTTATATATATATATATAATTTTATAAGGCCTCTGACGTCTCCTTCTGGGTGTTACAAACTTCGTGGCAAACTTAATATACCCTTTTCAGGTTATAAAAATATCATTTATAAAATTTGAAATATATAAACCTCGTTAGCATTTCATTGGTCATAAAAATAGGGTCAAAATCAAAATTGATTTTTAACTAAGAAATTTTGTTTAAAACAAAGAACCAAATATTAATGGTAAAATATTCTTTATTAACAATCATGTCGACTCAGCGTTTGGGCATAGAATGTACTAAAATTAAGCATTTCTTCTGGAGGGTCATGTACCATACGAAATATACTTTTTCCCATACTCTCGCTCTCTCTGACTACTAACCACAACTTTTATTTACGATTTATTTCTGGAGATTGTGAAGGCTAATCCATAACTTCAATTCCATTGTCCGAAAAATCTTTTTTTTTGCTAAACCGTAGCTGTTTTTGGAGGCTTTGCTTTAAACGTAAAAGTGTTTTTCCATATATTCCTTAACACAAAGTATTAGCACATCGTCACGCCATTCATTAATTATATTATTTTTCAATGATATAATCATTTATTCACAGAACTTATGAAACTCTTATCAACTTTGAACCTCAAGCTGAGGAATTATTTTTTTCGCTTTATTTTGTGGAAAAATTTCGAGTCAATAATTTCGTTATAAACCGGGCATAAAAATGTTTTTAATCACAAAATTAATTATGCAAAAACCATTTCTAAAGATAATCTCAAAGTTTGATGTCGATCGGATAAAAATTTTCAAAGGTATTTGTCTCGCCAATTGGAAAAAAGTAGTTTTGAGAAAGACGCGTTTAAAGTTTCACATATAACTATAGCTGAGCCAGAGGTGGGCTATTATATACGCTTAAAGTCATTTGATGGTGAATCTTCCTCGCTACAAATTAACTTGAAACTTATTTTTATGACTATATAGTTTACGCGAAAAAAACGATTTTTTGAAAATACTACAGTGGCCATACCCCTTAAAAGATTCAGACGTTGATGGGATTTTTATAGGCTCGCCATATACTTCCGTCATTTTACATGAACTGCCTTTTTATACTGAACTGAGTTGATTTAGCCATGTCCGTCTTTCTGTATGTACGCGAATCCTCAGTTTTTGAGATAACAATGTCAAATTTTGCACTCGTCCTTTTTTCCCGAAGAAGCTGCTCATTTATCGTAACCGCTCATATCGGACCACTATAGCTATATACCAAGTACTTCTATGCCAAACTTTTTTATTTGAGGAGATATCTTTACGAGATTCGGCATATATTATTTTCTAAGGCAACTCTAAAATATCTGAATATCAGATCCAGATAGGATCACTATATCATATAGCTGCCATACAAAATGAACGTTGAAAATTATGTTCTTGTATGGAAACTTCTTTATTTGTGAAGGGTATTCTAGCTTGGGTGCAACCGAAGTAACGTTTTTTTCGATTTGGAATACAGTTTTGTTGGCATTAAAAATTAGGTGTTCGGAATTCACGTTTCATATTCCTACAACCTTAAGGAAATTAAAACTACCATAATTAAGTTTACGCTCCCAAAAACTGACCCTTTTTTTGTCCAGAACTGTATAACAGTTTTATGTCATAGTCTAACAGCAGGTTTACTACCTCCACCCCCATTGTAACTTTGCCCAAACCAAGCGCCAATTCTCTGACTTTGGCTGCAATGAAAATTCATAAAAGGCCATAAATTCAAAATGAATATATAAATAAATTTAATACGAGTATATGCATTTGATCCTTAGCAATAACCGCCAATAGTGATTAGACGTTAAAGTTTTATTTACACATACAGTTGTGCTCAAAATAATAGGAGTGGAATCAACATAAAGTATAAAGTTATTTACTTTAATAAAAAACACGAATTTTAATTTCTTTTTATTTTAATTTTAATTAATACTAAGTTAAACAAGAAAGTGTATCGGTGTTCAAAATAATAGCAGTGTAAATAATGAATAAAAAATTAGCAAAATATTATTATTATATGAGTTAGTTTCCCTAATTTTTAGTTGAGTAACAGTAATTTTTTATTACTGCAGCTCATCTGCGTGGCGGGGAATCACCCTACAAATCACAACACCTTTTCTGCGAGATTCGCCGCCATGCCTCGTGAGCTGTGCTCCATAATTCCCTTGTGTTTGACGGTCTACGATCAGCAACACATTTGCAAATATCTGTCCATAGATTTTCTATGGGTTTGACGTCAGGCGACTGGGCAGGCCACGATCTGATCTGAACTCTCTTGACCCGAAACCATTCCTTCGCAGACTTACTTGTATGTTTCGGGTCTTTATCTTGCTGAAACAACCATTTTAACGGCATTTTCCACTCGGCGTATAGCAGCATAACATTTTTCAATATTTCCACATACATGTGCTGATCCATCCATTTCTTTTATCAGATGGATTGGTCCAACGCCGTTATACGAAAAAAGCTCCCCATCTTCACAATGTATTCCGGATTATATACAGTATTTTGCGACGGACTTACTGCCTAGACCCAGTGCCACAAAATAAAATCACCTTACATTCATCTTTTCACAAAATATTTCTTCATTTCTCCGTTGGTTAATTGCCATGTTCCTTTCCAAGTGTCTTGGGTTAACTTTTGTAGAACAGGGCATTTGTCATCATTTGATTAGAGCACCGGAGTACTTTTTTAATTTGCTTAACATTTTTATTCAGGGGTGTTGTGGAATCCAAGACAGATTTGCGTAGTTGTCAGAATTGCAAACCAATTCTGATTTTGAATGGTGGCACAGAATCTGACTGGATTTGCGTCTTTTCGAACATATGCAAAACCAATATTCGAATCAACTATTTACTAATGTGACAAAATTTGCAATTGAATAAATTAGGAAGCGTTTTATAAATTTGAATTGCTGAATGAAGTCTACTAAAGTTTACAATGAGTTCCGCTATTTTAGCTTTTATTTTATTTGAAGAAAAAAAGCAACGAAAAAAATTAAAAGAAAGATATTAAATGATCACAGTAATCCACTTGATGCACCAGGGGAGTCGCATGTGAAATTTGGCTTGCATTTACTTGTATGTTTGTATATATGCTTACTTTAAAGATTTATATCACATTATCGACTGAATAAAGACGCATTTGGGTGTTAAATTACGTTTGTTACGTTTAGTAAATTCTCTTAAAATATCTTGTTTTATTCCATAAACTCGATAATTGACATTTTTTGTTTTATTCTTATGTTTTCCCCTATAGAAATAACAATAAATTAAATCGTAACAATAATATAAATTATTTTCTTCACTTAAATTTCAAATCTGTCACTTAAAATCCTCTTGATTTGTTTCTGATAACAAAACCGATAAAATTGGTTTCCGTGACACCCAAAACCGATACAATTTCTGTTTCGAACGTCAAACCAATAATATCTGAATTCATGCCACCTACTACTTTATCGGTTTCAATTCTGATTCCGACAACTATCAGATTCTACAACACCCCTGATTGTTTTTTCGAAGATTTTTATTGATTTCACTCTCCGTTGCTGCAGTGTTTTCATCTAGCCACTAATTAAAAAACCAACTCAAATTTTATAAAATCCCATCATTTTTATTTTTCTTTTCTTATCAATGTTTTACATACTTTGTTTGATAATAAATTGTTTATATCACTTGGTAGAATGAAAATGAGGTATGCACCGCGACCTAGGGTCTATTGTGCCCTATAACTTGGTAACAAATACGTGACCGACACAGAAATTAATGAATAACATGGCAAATTAAATAAATATATGAAGTTTATGCTTTATGTTTTACTCGCAGAATACCGTTAGAAGTATGGTTTGAAGAGTGTTTGTTGCTTATGTTCTGACATGATACATTTTTTGGATGACATTTTTTTTAAGGGGCACTCCTATTATTTTGAACACAGCTGTATATGTACCTACTTGTATATGTAAGTAGATATATTTCTATATATACATATGCACTTGTTCATGCATACATACATATACATAGATTCACATGCTAACATTTAAAATATCGCACTTAGTCATAGCAATGCCTCAGCGCCTTCCCAGCACTACCGTAACGCTCATATTTTCCTGTATATGTGTGTGTGTGTATGCTGACCAGCTGGAGCAGCTTGTTTGCTATCAAACGGTCTGTTATTGTTAAGTCGTCTCCAGCAATTTGGGTGTGGTGGCTCACTCAGTATTCTACTTACAAACAAATGTGCTACTGTATATAACACATACATACATACATACATATGACATACATATTTTCTCATTTATAGTCGTATTTACAAACATGTGTCGCAAAATCGATTCGAAATTATATTAAATGTTATGTTTTTTATATTTTTATTTCGCTTAATTTACTTATTTTTCTCGTTCAATTTGTGCAATCGATTCGCCGCTTTCTTTCTGCCTCAATTGTAGAGAGTATACTTATTTTTCTATGTGTTTTACATACATACATATTCGGTCTTCTGAATAACATATTTCTTGCCCCACATGAACACACACATCTATCTAAAATAGCTTACACGCTTATTAGCCCTGCGCTCGTCGGTATAGAGCTTAGTTCGTTCGTCAGCGGCTAATTGAGTGCAGACCAGGTTAGCCATTAATTAATTGAGGCATTTGTGGTTTCTAAATATACATACATACATACATATGTGCATATGTGATTATATAATTGCTCTTCAACCTCTCACCCTGTGCTAAGAATTCCATACGACCAGAGCTAGTCCCTTATAAAGCTCCTCGTAATGGCTTAGTAATTTCTGACTGTGTCTAAGCCCAATTGTCCTGAATCATATGTTTTTGTGTCAGTCGTATAATAGTGTATAGAGATTATTTCTTCTAATTCTTAATCAACACATTTTTGCTTTTTATTGATCGAATAAATATATAATTTATTTATTACTTTTTGGATTAGAAATTTTTGATGTTGTTTTCGAAGTAGATTTCAATCTCATATACAATTTTTTTTTGGAAAATTGTCCTCTGTTGTTACCTAATGGAGGGCCCAAGGAATCAGCTCTTTAGATAAGAATGTTCCTTCATTCCTCATACGATCGCGATTACAGAGCCGCATCAAAATCCCCAAGTCGCTAGCAAAAACCATCCCTGCAGTCGTCTGTTTTAAGTGGAGCCGTCTCCCAGGAACATCAAGAGGTCTTTCGTTGATTACGTCGACGACATCGAACAGCACGCCGAGCAGACTTCAGACGCAACACACTTTAGACAGGCACTGACCACTATTCACAGTGAAGCAGTCAACACTTTCACCGACTTCGTCTCGGTGAATGGCGTATTTGGAGTCAAACCACCATCCGTCGCAAAAGAAGAGCTCGAGTTGCATCTAGAGTGACTCTTGCGCAACTTCGTTCTGGATACTATAGCAAGTTAAACTCCTATTTATTCAGAATCGACCCCGACATCCCAAAGACACCATATGTTTAGCATGCAATGAGTCCCCGCATGGTTCTAACCACCTATTTGCATGCCCTGTGAACCCCACTCATCTAGCACCCATCTGACTATGGTCCGACCTTCTCGAAACAGCACGTTTCCTGGACCTACTGTTAGATGATTTCGATGACAACCAATCTGAACCTTACCACATAAGCGGGGATATAATCGCCACAATAACAGTGTTTTTGTAGGAACTCTTTATATGTAGCATCCAGTCTTAATACGTAACAATTTAACCACCCTATTATTTCGCGGGAAAATTCGAGCTTTTTATCTGCAATATTTTCCCTAAAAAGAGTCTAATACGGATATATTCTTTCTCTGGAAATGCATAGCCTATTGTCTGCAGAGTTCGATGAATGCTTCCGCTGTTCCCAGGACAGCCGGGTATACGTAACCGTAACGGTTTTTTTCCGACCAAAGACTGTCAACTCGGCATAATTCCTCTAAGCTAATTTAGGGATGTCGCTACAACAACAACAACGAATACTGACCAGAAACTGTTCGGAGAAGAGTACGCTGGGCTCCTTAACTGGCATAATGTAGTTTAGTAAGTGTTCTACAGAAGGAATTGGGTGACATGTTGTCAGGAGTGAGGTGTTAAGGAGGCACCTATGGCGTTTCTTTATCTGCGTTCTACTAGTTCAACAAGGAGTACTTTTGGAGTTAGTCATTCCTCTTACAAGAATAATTTAATTTTAAACATTAGAAAAAAATGAAATCAGGTTGATCAGAAAGTTTTCAACTTTCAAAAAATTTATACGAAGATCGCCGAAGAAAACTTGTGTAAGCAATTAAAAAAAATGTTTTGTTCAACACTCCATATGTGGTTATTTTTGTAATGGTAAAAAAAAATTAACGAATTTTCGTTTCATGGATGTTGTTTCTGGTCAGTTTTAAATTTCCTTCAACCCGTTTAACAATTATCATTGCGTTAAATATTTAAATGCAACTTAGCAGAAGTTTGGAGCCTTATTATCAGCTGATTTTCCAGATGGATCCTAGACTACTTTCGTTAACTTACAAAACTACTCTGTGAACCCTACTTAACCTTCATGCAACATATAGTATGATTAAGTATAATAGACTTAACTTCCTCGATTTTGTAGGTCTAGTATAGAGTATTTTGTATAATAACCATCCATAGATAGATAACATAGGTGCCAGTGTTCTTTCCATCCTTAAAGAAACCAACCGATCTTATATAAATCTAATTTATATTCGTAATAAAGTATAGCTATACGAATTTTCATAATTTTGGTGCACCCTTTTCCACTTAACCTCACTCAACCAGTAGACACAAAAATAGGTGTCAAATACATTTCAAGATGTTTGTTAAAAGTCTTTTATTTATATTATGTTAAGTACAAAGAATATAGTTCTTAATTTTTTTCATTATACCTAAATCTATACTATACTGAAATATTTTTGTAGTGGCAACGCTGCTCAAAATTGCACTAAAATATACATATCTATGGTGTTTCACCAGGGTGTTTTTAAAATTTTTAAATCTCTTTCTTTACTTTCATTTTCGTGCGCTTTATTTGCGCTGACCTACATACTACATGATACCTACATACATATGTACATTCATACAAATATTAAACGCTAGCGTGTCTAACCAACAATCTTAAACCCTAGCAATTTCTACCCTTTTACACCCCTCGCGTTGCTTGTATGTATTCCTCCTAACTAAAATATACTTATTTTTAAACGAATTCAGTTATATGGAGCAACGACTTTTGCATGTTACCACTGCTTCCCCTCCCTTCCCTCCTCCTTCTAGGGCCATAATCACTTCAAAGCTACAAAATGGAAACAATCGTAAGTAGGCAATCGTTAGGGAATTCGCGTGCATCAGTTGTGAGAGGATATGGAAAATGTTAAATGTCACCTGGGGGTGGCTTGGGCGTAGCGCGGCGGGAAGCGGGTTTACTGGCAATGTTTTCGGTTGATTTTATTGCCTTGAGCGCCAGTCAGTCAATTGGAAGTATACACGTTTTGCATGCGAAATTCTCATATTTACGGACGGATATATTTATATGAATATGTATGTAAAAGCACACGATATTAGGGTATTACCAAAATAGCTTCGTAAATATGTAATACAACATTTTTTCAGATTAGCCCAAAAGGAAACGTTGAAAACTCTATATATATGTATAAATGATCAGCTTTGCGAACTTTTTTATTTGGCAATGTAGCTTCACGAAATTTGGCATGAATAATTGCCTAAAGCAACGCTACAATCTCCGAAAATATTGTTCAGATCAAACCATTATATCAAATAGCTGCTAAACAAATTGACCGATCAAATTCAAGAGAACGATCTTTTTGTACTCTTTTATACTATGAGAAATGCACCTGTGAAGGGTGTTATAGCTTCGGTGCCAAAGCTAACATGCTTTCTTGATTCTGCCATAACTTAATTACCTTCTTTATCGTGCAATAAATTCTTTAATCTAGAATATAAGCTGATCATTACAGATTGGGTGAATGTTTCACCATGTCTGTTTCTTGTGCTCTCAGAGGCTTTACTCATCCTATACTAAAATCCAAATATTATGGTTCTTTCACATATTTTCGGGTCGAAACCGCTGTCGCTTGTTGTTTTTCTATCGGTTCAGAAGAGTCTTTCTTCGGATGAGACTGATTCTGATGTCTGGTCCGCCTTTGGATATACTTTGGTCCAGTGTAGATGTTAAGAATCGGTTACCCTAGCCAATAGCGTTGACTAAATTATCTCGATTATTCGTAGAATAAGTCTAGGCCAAGCTAGAATCTGAGTTCTCCAAATAATCTTGAGGAATGCTACCAAGTTGGTGAACAAATCATTTTGTAATAGCGGTCGACGTTTGTCAGACGATTCTTTTATATTCTTAAGGGAATCTGCGGTATTTATTACTTCCAACTGTGTACATGTATTGCACTAATCAGAGAGTTGAACCAAATCGGTTTTACACGTAGTTGAACTTCTGATTAAAGTACTGTATTACATAAACAAATTTGATTTTTTTCAAAATCTTAAAATTTTCGGAGATTATTACAAGTACAAGTCATTGAGAGTACCTTTGCGACCAGCCTAGTATCTTTACATATACTAAACTGCTGTGAGCCCTGAAGGGTTAGCAAAAGTACGCTACCAAGCACAGTTTAGTGGCCTCGCTAATAAGTCGCGACCGCGTTAACTGCTATCGCCGTTTCGTTCGAGAACGCTTTTGTAGTAAGCGTGTGTACTTAACTAACTTAAGTTGCTCGTCGTCAGTCCGAGTTAAGGCAGTGAGTGAAGTCAGTTAGCGTCAGCACAAGCGTCCATCACCACTTTGCCATAATGAACAATGTCAGTCGACAGTGAAAGGCATATAACTAAGTACACGCGGAAAAAAGTGGAACGTCTAACAACAAATGTGTGTAGATATGTGTGTGTGTACATATGTACATGTTTATATGGAAAAATAAATATAATTACATTAAAGTAGATTTATGTAATGCATTTACTATCGCATAGAGTTCATTAAAGCCACAAAATTGCGCTGAAATGAAAGGTTGCATTTTTTGCATGCCCTGAAGTTTAGCGCGTTTTATTAAATCTAGTTTTAATTGTTGGAGAAATTTCATTGCAAATTATATGCCTCAAATGCTAATGCTGTAACTGGTGTGTGAAAATTTTTATTTTTACATAACTGTATAATTTCGTTAAAAAGCCCTCAATTGCCCTGCACTGTAGCAGAGGGATCTCTACTAATGTATTTGTTTTCCATATGCTGCTATTGTTGATGCAATTTTATTTATGCATAGTTACAATGATCCGATTTAGGTCAAATACTTGCTGCCATTTAGAAGGTATACATGATGTCACTCTCACAGACACGCTCATGCCCATTGACAAAAAACTGGGACAGGCGACTTTGCAAAATCATTCGCCATAGACAGGAACAGGTAGAAAGGACTTGGTGCCAGTTCGTTAGAACCTTCCAACCAAGCTCTCGGAGCTTCTGGCGAGTTACTACCGATGTATGTGGCCTGGTGTTGTACTAACGAAATCCCATTCCTCTCCTATTGGCCAAAAAGCGATTGTTTGTGCAATGTTTATCACCTGGACAATTGAAGCAGTGCTTACATGACGATAGGTATCGACATTTTCCATGTTTGACACAAACAACATTTAAGTCGAGAATCTCGATAAGGTTACGTAATAAGAAAAAAATATATTTTGAGGGATTTTAATAGGCCAGCTTATATGGAAGCTATATTCTATAGTGGCCCGATAGCGGCGATTACGGCTGAGCAGCTTCTTGGGGAGAAAAGAAGGTGTGCAAAATTTTATATCAATATCTCAAAACCTGAACCTGTTCCTTTTTTATTCAATATGTGACGTTATGAATTAGCAAGTTAGAAAAGCATTTGCTTCTTTTTTTACTCTAATCATAGTCGCTTTTTAAGCAAATTATTCCAATTGTTCTCTTCGCCTCTAAGCACCCGACATTCAGTCCACAGTCGGCCGTGTATTTGACTTTTAATCTTCTCAATTACAATTAAGTGGTTTTATTCGCTTTTTATCCCGTAATCCGTTTAGCATTTGTATGCCCGTTCATTCTTCATTTGCACAAATGAAAAGAAATAGAACAACAACAATGAATATAGCAAAACCATGTCACTTAGAAATCGTTGACTTACTTGGTTGTCTTGTGCGCATAATTTGCAATGCGTGATGAACGAACATTTAATGAATGAATAGACGATTACCCAAATGGCTGCTGGCCGCTGGTTGATTGACTTGACTAACTCGCGGTGATCTGAAGTTGGCAACAAGCACGTCAGCTACTGCCCGACCGATTTGGAGTTAATTGACAAAGTAAATTTCGCTAAGAATGTACTTATTGTTATTTAAATCTACTCTATGCCGTGTGTGTCACGTTTTCTCTTTGCGCTTTATTGCCATATTTCCCTTCTTTAAATTTCTCAATTTTTTATAACACATTTACATTTTTGTTTTGTAGGTGCTCCGGTGCTTTGTTATGCTTAATGAGTTATTCTGTTTATGAGATTGTTTGTTGTTGTGCCCTTTTTGTTGTTGTTAATAGACCGAGTTGCCTTAAATAAGCTTAGAAAAATTCTATGAATTTATGGCCATAAATTTGCAGTGGAAATTTCTCTTTCGTAAATTAAATTATATTTCTAAAAATATGCTAATGTATATGGGGAATAATAAGAAAAACTTCAAGTGTAAAAAAAGACTAAAAAAGTGATTTGAATACATTCATTGAACCCAATATTCCTCGACTCTCTTTTAAGTCGGCCGCAAGAACTTTGTAAATCTGGTACAAATTTCGTAGAAGTATACTAAGTAGAAGTATTTCGTAGAAGTATACTAGTAAAATCGATAAGACATCGACTTAGATTTATAGTATGCGATCAGATCCATTTGTTGTACCTCTAAAAGAGTAATAAAAAATAGCAAAAGGGAAGAATACAGAAAGTATGATTTTTTTACGAAATAAAGCAAATTAATTATTTGTCGAGAGTTTTTTCAGAGAAAAAATTAATTAATTATGGCAAGATATCTCTATAGAAGTGGAATAAGAACTTCAAGCCTAATCAGAGTCTGCAGGTAATACTATGCTTTATCAATCTCCATGGAGTCGTTTCGTAAAGTGCTCAAAATACAAGATGCGTTCCAAAGTAAACAGGACTTTAAAAAAAAAGACAGCACAAATGGTTTTATGGGCAAAATCAATTAATTTTATTCAAAAAAGTCTCCTTCTGCTTTAATACATTTTTGCACGCTCCAAAAGCATGTCGAACGAGTGTTTTAGCTCGTTGCACGGTATGGCCGCCAGTATGCCGGTGCAAGCCTTTTGAATGGCCTCCACATCTGCATAACACTTTCCTTTCATGGACAAATGCATTTTTCCGAAAACGTAGAAGTCGCACGGTGCCATATCAGGTGAATACGGAGAGAGGTTGATTGTTAAAATGTGATTTTGGGTCAAATAATCGGCCACAAGCGTCGATCGATGAGACGGCGCATTATCGTGCAACAAACGTGTACTTCCATCTTCGCGATATTCGGGCACACGTCGAATACGTCGCACCAAACGCTTCAAAACTCCAAGGTAGAATACCGCATTAACGTTTTGGCCGGGTGGAACAAATTTTGTTTCATAAAATCAAATCAGCATTGTCTTCACTTTTGACTTCTCCAGGCGCGATTTTTTGGGTTCATGTTCATCGTCATTTATGTCCTCCCGACCACTTTGAAAACGTTGAAACCACTCGTGCACTCTGCTACGGGATAGGCAATCATCGCCATAAACTTGTTTCATTAATTGAAACGTTTCGGTAAAAGTTTTACCAATTTTAAAACAAAATCTAATGTTGGCTCTTTGTTCGAAACTCATTTTCGCACCGATGACAAAAACATACTGACACTTAAAACGCAATAACTTCACTTTCAATAGATGAAATGTCATGAAATTTACTGGAAGTCGATAAAGGATAGCAGATTCTAACGCACTAGTCGACATATAGATGGCGCTACTAGAGTTTACTTTGTTACTTTTTTAATGTTTACTTTGGAGCGCACCTTGTAATACTAATCACCTGTTCGCAGCACCGTCGAGACTTGGTTAGTGAATGATAATCGGGTTTCTATCCGACCATTATCAACATTCTCCAAACCTTGTATTTTGTGCCACAACAATAGAATTCCAATATTAAACTTTGACCATTATATCCAAAATCAAACCCATACGAGTAATCAGGCCCATAGATGCTTACGGCTTATTTTATCTATTCTCTACATAATAAATCGGAATCGATCTTACATCACTTTCCATCTACCCCAAAATTACAAAGAGAGTCAAGCTTTCCATAAAAGTGCAACAGTTGGCTTTGAAGTAGAAGATAGATAGAAAAATATAAACTCCTAAATTTTGAACAGTAAGTTGTATTCGGATTTTGACACTCAGTTCGTGTTGGCTTGATAACAAAATTAGTGCAATCAATGTAATATCGAATATCGACCTATTTTTTAACTATTACAATACAGTGCAGACGCCGTTATATAAGGTGTGTCTTAAAAATAACCACATTTTTTCGAGATAGAATAAAATACACATTATAACATTAAAATATGTTCCCTTAGACTCAATACTACGTTTGGAACGATCAACCAGCGCATCCACTTCATGTGGAACAAAACTACCTTTTGTCCAAATCTTCCTTTAATATTTTAGCCAACATTCTCGTAGTAAAATTTGCAATGAGACCAATAATTTTACGATCTTTTGAATTAAACTGGCTTAATTAGATATAGATAAATTGAAAGCGAAGAAGCCGCTTTCATGGATTCACTTTTAATCAATTCGTCTAGATAATTTTGCTGTTGCTTCAACATGTAAATGTGAATTATTTTGTCTTTTTATAAGACTTGCCTCATGGATTTACTCTTCTCCACTGCACTGGGTTTGCAGCCTAAGTTCAAAGTAAGGACCACACTTATTTGCCATTTTATGGTAGTTCCACTTAATTGCTTTAGATTTACATTACAAATTTTTATTTACATTTGAATGCCGCAAAAGTAATGAGTGCTTAGACAGCAGGGCAATGATCTTTTAATTTCCGCATCTGCTTGACGCTGATGGCATGGCTTATCTCACAAATATCCGATGGGAGTTGTGCCTTGTCCATTAAACGTAAAGCGATGGGGCGTGCGCGACGGCCACAAACTGCTGAGGAGTTTATAAAAAAAAAACATACGTACTTGTATACACACATATGCATATTTACAGTAGAGGCTCGAAAAAGTTAACTAATTTGTTATAGGGGTGCTTTATTTCTTCGAATTCTTAACTTTTCCGTGATATGAAATATGCGCGTGATTATAAGTGTATTTAAGTATTACACGTATGTATGCCAAAATTAATGCAATCAGTCTATTCCTGTCTCTGGCCCCAATATACCCTATATAATGATTTCCGACTTTCGACCTGACTTTAAACCGCGCAGATTGGTAAAAATGTGTGATATTTTAATGAAATTAAGTGAACACGTTTTCTCAGATGTAATAAAAGTATATTATATATAATGAGTTCCAATCCAACGTCAACTACGTTTTTCACAATAATTCTATATGTTAAAATATTGGCCTCTTCGGTTGAGTTTATGGTATATGACATATTTCTGATTTCAGTATGATTTTATTATAATACTCGTTGACGCGAAGTAAAATATATTAATAAAAGTTAGTATAAGACCCTCAATATAAGGTAATAAAATACCAAATTTTATCGTAATCCATTCACGATTTCTTCGTTGAATAAAAGTTAAACACCTCATAGTATTTCGACGGCTTTGATCCTTGCAACCTTGGTTACAGCCGAGCTTAGCACTTTCTTACTTGTTTTGTTTGTATGCTTATGTGTACAGCACTACATATGTATGTATGTACATATATATTTATGCAAATACAATCGACAGGTCAGAAGTTAAAATGATATCAGAAATAGAAAAAATTTCTCGAAAAAATTAAGAAGCACTTAACTTTTTAAGGCCCTGTGTGGCGATTAAAAACGGCTTAACTTTTCCGTATACTTAACTTTTATGCGTCTTAGCTCTTCTAAGCCTCTACTGTAATGATATGATAATATCAGTGCTATGCGGCAACAAGTACATAAGACAGCAATGACAGCGAAAATATAAACGTTGTTACAACAATGAAATATTTCTGCCACACAGTCTCTTAAATGAATTGGGTGGGTCATTGTACATAGAATAGCAAAAAATAGACTAGCCATGGCTTCGGCGGCCAATTACCATTGATCTGATGCAGCTGTTGTTGTTTGTTCTTCTAAACATACCGTTGACCGGTTATTGGGCGTTACACCACTGTCATTCAAATGTCAAAGAACTCTAAATTATAGCATATTTCGCGCTATATACTATACTGTTTATTTATTTACCTTTTGTTTGTAGTTTTCTTATACTTTTAATTTCCATTTCGAATATACTGTTATATCTTAATTTGGTTTTGTCACTTTGCAGATACACAGAGCGTCATCGACGAAGGTAAGCGAGCGGCGTGCCACGAAAAGGAAAGAAATTTCTTCTTTTCTCTTCCTTTTTGTTTAGTTAATACTTGTAGTAGTTAAACTTTTTTTGTATGTTTCTATGTGTGTGCCAACTAATATTGTATGCTCTCAAATTAACTGCATTGGTTATTGTTGTTGTTGCTATTTTGTATACTACTGTGCTGGGTGCTTGCGTTGCCTTGATGACCGGGTCATGATAACAAGCGTCTTTTTAGCGAAAGCAAATTGGCACAATTTGCACATCGTACCACCTGAGTCGTGCCGTTATCGACGTCACGGTGCCCAATGAATTTGATATTGTGCCAATTTGCAACACTTACCATGTGTCTACCTTCATATGTATGCATAATTGTGTGTGTGCGTGTATGTAAGGGCGTACGTGCTGCCGTTTGTATTGTCTAAATCACAGCATTTCAATCGATTTATGTTCTCGTGCTCGTGTCCATTTGTGTTTTCATTTCTATTTTGTGCCATTTCATGTGTCCACTTTCATCACCACTCAAATAATAACAAGTGTCTGTCCCTGTGTCTGTCTTTTTTTTCGTCGACATTGTAACTATGCGCTGTTTGCTGCCAACAAGCAGACAACTAACTTCAGGTATACACACATGCATATATGCTGCCTTTTGTTATTGTTGCTATTGTCAGGTTGTCAATCAAAATACTACTCGCTGATATGTTTGTAACACTAAAACCATGCAAATGTTACGATCGTTGGAAAATTCCTTAATTAACACTTTCCTCTTAATTGATTGTTTTTGTTTGCAGGTGAATGGTGATGAGAGCTGGCAATATGAGGATATTACATTGGAGCGTGGCAATTCTGGTCTTGGTTTTTCGATTGCCGGCGGCACAGACAATCCACACATCGGCACGGACACCTCCATTTATATAACGAAACTGATACCGGGCGGCGCCGCCGCTGCCGATGGACGTTTATGCATAAACGATATCATTGTGTCGGTGAATGATGTATCTGTGGTGGATGTGCCGCATGCATCCGCCGTGGATGCGCTCAAAAAAGCCGGCAATGTGGTGAAATTGCATGTGAAAAGAAAACGTGGCGGTGGCGGCGGTGCTGCTGGCGGTGGTGGTGACGCTACTGCCGCCACATCAGCCACATTGCCACGTAGTGCTGCCGCCGCTGCTGCAGCTGCAGCTGCTGCTGCAGCCGGTCCGAAAGTGGTCGAGATCGATTTGGTAAAAGGTGGCAAGGGTTTGGGCTTCTCCATAGCCGGCGGTATTGGTAATCAGCATATACCGGGCGATAACGGTATTTATGTAACGAAAATCATGGAAGGTGGCGCCGCTGCGGTCGATGGACGCCTCTCGATTGGCGATAAACTGATTGCGGTTCGCACAAATGCGGTAATGTTGAACCATTACTTTCATCCACACTCACACGAGTATCGCTTATTAATTGCATCATTTTATTCTTTTGCAGGCCGAAACTAATCTGGAAAATGTAACACACGAGCAAGCGGTCGCCACGCTTAAGTCAATAACGGACAAAGTAACGTTGATCGTTGGCAAGACGCAGCATCCAGTCAGCTCTTCACAGCCACAATTTGCGCCGATTAATTCGCATTCAACAGGTGCGATAAATAATATTGGAAAAACAGTTGTTGATTTTGCTCGTTCACCATCACCCTCAATCACCACCACCACCACCACCACTACTACCACGTACAACAACAACAATGTTAGCCACACAGCTACCACGAATAATATCAACAATAATATACAATCCTCAGTACCCGCCTCCTCCACAGCAGCTGGTGTTGTTGTTGCATCAACATCCAGATCCCATTCACCTTTGCCTCGTAAGACAAACGCATACATATACATACATACATACAAATAAACAATCAAACATACATACATGCATACAGATATAGATACATCTAGTATACAAGTACATAAGTAGATATACTTACGGCTGATATACAATTACAAAACAGCTATGTTTTTGTAATTTAGCTTTAGCGTTAAATCACTACAAGCTGTTTTCGTTAAAATTCGTTTAACATATAGCAAATTATTGCTCTGTATTTCCGCAATACACCTTTCAGTTGTAGTACATATTTATTTTATCTATATCTAGGTGCTATATCTGATATTTTTGCATCCACAAGTTTATTTATTTTAAGTGGTGTGTTGGAGAGTGTGATTACTTCCATCTGCTTTCGCGCTGTAAATAAAGTTAATGCCGGCAATTTGAATTCGCACATGTGATAATAAAATAAATAATTAGATTTAACATTCCGTATAAAACCGGTAAACACGTGTCCAACATTTATGAAATACGTTCTAACTGTATTCGATTCTTCAAACATTGGAGAGAAGCGAATCGAACAAACAAAAGGCATAATTCAATAAGACTTCTAATCTAAAAGCAAACGTCTGTGAGGCCCTATAAAGTATATATGTACAATATATAAATGATCAGCGTGACAAGTTGAGTGTTGTAGTTATGTCCGTCCGTATATACGCGAACTAGTTCCTCAGTTTGTGAGATATCGATATGAAATCTTGCACACGTGCTTTGCTTCTCAAGAGCTGCCCAATTATTGGGAACCGCCGATATCGGAAAACTAACCAAAATCATGTATGGGAAACTTTTTTATGTGATAAGCTATCTTCAAAAAATCAAAATTTGGTATGAATTATTGTTTAAGCCAATGGTACATATGGTATAATATATAGCTGCCATACAAATTAGCTGATCAAAAGCATGATAAAGCCTTCATAATAATCCTTTTTTTCTTTTAAGTAACCTTAAAGCGACTTGGTGGCTGTTTACACCAAACAAAGTGGCTAGGGAGAACTATCAAAATATTTTCGTTTGTATGCACATCTTTGGCCGGTTACGTTTTCAAATTTAGTTATACATATAGTTTTTATATGAAACGATGCTGTGAAGGATAAAGCTCACTTTTTTTTCTTGTTTTTAGAATCAGTTGAGTTAAAAGTACTTGACCCGATAAAAATCTGAGTCCGTTTCGGTTACGCAGAACCGATTATCCTGAGATCGCATTATTTGATCCACGAGAAAATTACTTATTTCTGCAGTATTCAATATTATAATTGTTCAAACAGATGCTTTATTGAAAAATCTAGCATTCCATATAATGTAAGAAAAATATTACATTAAAGTTTCGATAGAGTTTGATTAATTAATTTTATGGCCTTACCTATACTAGCGAAGTAAATATTTAGTATATCTAGAGTAGTTTCTTATGTATTTTAATATAAAAGCTCGATGGAGAAAATTGGTTACACTGTCTTCTACGCCAATTTGAAAAACATGATTTCGAGAAAACGCCGTTTAAAGTATGCGGTTCAAAGTCGGTCAGCGAGTCGTCAATCGGCATATCTTCTACAATTTTTATGACTGGCTCTTGAGATTTTGCAATATTTTTTTGGAGCATATATCTATCGATAAAGACAATAAAAAATCGATTTAAAACGTGTTCGGGTACTTCCTCCCTTAATTTAGATGTTTAAAGAGCATCGATCATTTGTTTTACTCTCAAAATATATTTTCAAAAAATTTGATTAGGAAATATTATATTTGAACATTATTGAAGAAATCTGGTTTTAAAATCTGAAAATCAATTATGGGATAGTCCAGCTATGTATCTTTAACCCTGAGAAATTTAAAAAAGTGTGTTGAATAATGTCTACATATTTTTGTATGTGATTATATAATATTTTTTGTAGATAACTGCACTTATTTCTTTAAATTCAATATTCGATTTAGAACTCGCTTCAAAATTATATAGCTGACACTAGTTTAAAATTAAGAAAACTAGAAACTGTTATTCTGTTTTTTATGCCTATAAACATATACATACGCCCATACATATATATGAACTAATATTATTTACTGCCTCTCCAAATGTTTGTAATCACGCTTTCCATATGCTGAAATACACAAACATTACCAATATAAGATTTATTTTATTGAAAAAAAAAAACACTGAAATAGGTTAAGTACACACATATACATACCAACATACATATGTGGCTAAAAAATATTCTCTCAACATAATGCTTCCAGTGTTTTTGCGTTACTATTTTTATGTGCCGCGCTATTTTAGCATTTCAATTTTAATTTTGCCAGCGCTAAACTTACATTTTTGAAATATTTTATAAATATTATAACTGCAAAGGAATTTAAGCATGCTAGAGCGCAATGTAAGCACATGCATATAAGTCCAGACACATATGCAGCTTCCAAAAAGGCTATATAGATTTTTATTTTTTACCTATATATTTTCGATTTGTCTTAAGTGCAAAGCAAATATGTATTTATGTGTGGCGACTGTAAATAGCTAAACTGTTTTATTATGCATTTGGCGTCACGTATTGTGCATTAGCACTGCGCTGCGTGCATGAATTCGCCAATGCCTCGCGTTCACGCGTTCAGCAAGTAGGTCCCAGCTACTTATGAGACGTTATTTCATTCCAAACGTAAAAATATTATACTTAAGATGTTTCTATTCTCAATTTATAAACTTCGCTTTTTGCTACCACCAGAACGCAAAATTTTGCCAAGCAATTAGTTAAAACTTTGAAAAACAAATTAATATTTATAAAAAAAAAAAATATTAAAAATATTTAGTTAAAAATAATAATTTAAATTAAATCAACTAAAAATAATAATTTAAAAATTTAAAAAATTGAGTAATGAATTAACTATAATTAAGAAATATGAAGAAAAAAAATATTTTTATAAAAATTAATTAATTAAAAACTTATTATTAAAACAATTAAAAATTAAATTGAGAACCAAAAATTTAAATAATATTTATAAAAATAAAATAATAAAAAAATGAATAGATTAAAAAAAATTAAGTAGTTAATAAAGAAATGTTTCTCCCTCCGCTCCCTTCGCAGTACGAAGTCTATTTTTATATTTATTTAAAAATATTCTTATAAAATATAAATTTGCCAAGCAGTTATTTAAACTTTAAAAACAAATTATTATATATAAAAAAATAATATTAAAAAAAATTTAAATGATATAAAAAATTAATTAATTAAAAAAATTATAAAAATTAATTAATAAAAAAAAAAAATTTTAAAACAATTAATTATTTTAAAATTAAAAAAAAAATTATAATAATATTTTTTAAAATAAAATAGTTAATTAAAAAAATTATCTCCCTCCGCACTCTTGCAGCACGAAGTGTATTTTTATATATGTATATTCAAAAATATTCTTACAAAATCATAAGAGAAATTCCTAAAGATTTTACTTAAATTTACCACAATATGTTTATTATGTATGCACATGTGTATGTGTTTTTTATATTCCACCTAGTATAATTTTTCTTTATATTCAAAAAAAGAAATAACATTATTCCAAAACACATTAATTCTTTTGCTCTTCTCATTCCCGTATCTTTGCAATCATTGACCAAAAATGTATGTCTAAACAAATGTTAATACATACTCGTACCTAATTACATACAAATGTACAAATGTATTCTGTTATACAAATGCCATCGTAATGCATTGTTTGTGTGTGCGTGTTGTGTTCAATTTCCGCGTTGTGGTTTTTGATAATTACACAAATTATAGAACCAGCATCTAGGTATGCGTCATCAAATGTGTTGGCCGCCGTGCCACCCGGAACGCCACGTGCCGTCAGCACTGAGGATATTACACGGTAAGTGCAGTCGCTCAAACTCTATATGCACACATATATATGTATATATATAAATAGTTATACTACATTACATTAATTATATAATTCATTTTTCCATATTCATATTTTTATATGTTTAACGCTGACAAAGGGCCATTTTCTCAACGTCTGGTTAGCAACCATCTGTCAGTTAAGTTCTGGTTAACTCAACCGAAAGGAGTCTTAGTTGCTAACCAGACATTAAGAAAACGTCCCTAAATGATTTATTATATTTGGAATTGTTCGGTTTTGTAGTTAAATTGTCTATTGTTCAAAAACAAAAATGCATAAGTAATTTGTAAAATGAACTAAACACATTTTTTTGTTGCGTCTGTTTGTTAATCCAGTTTGGTTCACGGAGAGGAGCTTTAACGGGGTATTCTAGTCTAGTGTTTTTTCGAGTGCTATCAATAAATAAAATATATTCTTTATCTAGATAAATGCTGCTATTGTACTAACTAAAAGAAACTTTTGCTAAACTGCGAATATCCGAAAAACAAAAATTATACCCTAACAGGGTAAGTTTGCCACGAATTTTCTAACACCCAGAAGGAAACGACGGAAATCCTATAAAGTATATATACGTAAGTGATCAACATGACGAACTGAGTCAATTAAGCAATGGCCGTCTGTCTGTCCGTCCGACTGTATATATGGTATGCGATTTTGCCCCTCAGTTTCTGAGACATCGATTTTGCACACGTCCCTTTCTTCCCAAGAAGCTGCGCATTTGTCAGAACCACCGATATTGGACCACATAGCAACATGTTGCAGAGAGTGTTGTTCATCTAGCGGTTGTTAGTATCACCTAAAACTAATCGAGATAGAAATGGAGTTATGTATATATGTATAAATGATCAGGATGACGAGACGCGTTGAAATCCGGGTGATTGTCTGTCCGTCCGTCTGTCTGTGCAAACCGTAACTTGAGTAAAAATTAAGACATCGTCATGCAACTTTGTACACATGTTCCTGGGCAAAAAAGTAAGGACGATTTCGTAGATGGGCGTAATTGGAACACTGCCATGCCAACAATCGAAAACATATAAAGTGCTGGTTTGAAAATCTTTAAAAAGTGGGCGCCTGCCCCGTAATAAGTAAATTAGCAAAGGACAACTTTTTCAACCCTTCTTACGATATTGTGAAAATTGGTGCAATCGGATGATGACCCCGCCCACTCCCCATATAACTGTTTTGTTAAAAACTACTAAATGCGCGATAAATCAATAACTAAATGCGTCAGAGACATTAAGTTTTACATCCAAGATGGTACGAGAAGGCTTTATAGGAGCCGGTGTAAACATGACACCGACAACTTTTTGGTGAATTCACATATCTCTGGAGCTGCTCGACCGATTTCAACCAAGTTTGGTACATAACGTTCTCCTAATATTCCTATGTTTCAGTGCAAAAATGGACTTCCCATAGAAAACACTTTTATATTCCCTTTGTTTCTTTCACACTTTAGTATACAAATAAAGCATTAATTAATATAACGGGATACAACTTTGCACGAATATTGCCTTTGATGTGCGCCGCTTTATGACCAAAAATTTTCTAAATCGAAATAAGACTGTTCAAGCCCCTCTATACCGAATATGTGGACATCAGTGCCTATAGTCGACTTTTTACCGGAAATATCGGTAAATGTGTGAGATATATAATTGAAATTCGGTGCGAATCCTTTCCTGATATATGTATGTCTAAATTTCAAAAATAGGTTGAATTGGGTCCATACTTCCCCTAGACCCCATATACCTAATATACAGATTTTCGAGTTCCGGGTGATTATACCGCATATAAGTTATCGGCCAATATGTGAATTATCTCAATAAAAATGAGAGAGCGTGTTTTTCTAATAACCGTGTATCTTTGTGCCTAAAATAGATAAAATTGGGTGAAAACTTGACCTAACAAATATATAACTAATATCAGAATTTCCGAACATCCGGCTTACTTTACTCCATATAGATTGGTGATGGTATGTGAGGTATCTTAATGAAACCCAGGGAGCATTTTTATTAGTACGTGGAATGTGAATAGCATGTGGTATTGGCAAATATTGATAAAATCGGGTCAATACTACTCCCAAGACCCATATACTACATATAATGATTTTGATTTTTCTAAAAAGTTGTATGCCGAATATGTCGGTCAGTGAGTATTATTTATATATAAAATTCCCTCAAAATATGTTCTCGAGTATACTTGAGTAATGGTCCACATTAATTCAATCAGCTCATCTCTTTCTCTGCCCCCCAATAATGATTTCCGTCTTTATACCTGACATTAAACCGTACTGGTTGGTCAAAATGTGATATTTTAATGAAATTAAACGGACAAGTTTTCTTAAAAGTATGTGGCTTAGCGCTGAATTAGACTGGGATTGGTCTAGATCTTGGTCTAAACCTCATATCCCTTATATATTTAATTTAGTCTCTTCGGTTGCGTTGATATTACATACATACAAGTATATCTCATTTCAGATGTTTTTAATATATTCTTACTTGACGCGAACTAAAATATAGCAATAAAATTATGTCGTAAGCTATTGATCTTCAATATAAACCAAGAAGACACCAAATTTGATTGTAATTTGTTCACGCTATTTTCGAATAATGAATGCTAAATATTTCGTAACATTTTTATACTCACGCAACTTATTGCTACAGAGTGTAATAGTTTTGTTCACGTAACGGTTGTTTGTATCACCTAAAACTAATCGAGTTAGATATAGAGTTATATATATATATAAAGGATCAGGATGAACAGACGAGTTGAAATCCGGGTGACTCTTTTCCGGGTGAAAAATTGAGATATCTTTATGAAACTTGGTAGACATGTTTCTTGGTACCGTGAGACGGTTGGTATTGCAGATGGGCGTAATCGGACCACTGGATCACATTAGGGAGGGGCATCTGCAGTTAAATTTTTTTTTTTTAAGTGGGCGTGGTCCCGCCTCTAATAGGTTTAATGTGCATATCTCCTAAACCGCTAATGCTATAATAACAAAATTCACTGGAAGCAAATGTTTTTAGCACTTCTATTGACGGTGTGAAAATAGTTGAAATCAGGTGGCAACTCCCAACAACCAAAACTGTTCAAGCCCCTAAGTACTAAATATGTGGACCCCAGTGCCTATAGTTGACCTTCTACCGAAAATATCAGTCAATCCACAAAGAAATCTCAAACGAGTATACTATTTGACTTTGCGAGAGTATAAAATGTTCGGCTACATCCAAACTTAGCCCTTCCTTACTTGTTATTTTAACGTTTTGCCAGCACCCCTGAAGACATTTGATTCTTCTTGCAAGTTGCTTGTTCTTGTTTTTTTTTTACGTTTCTGAATTTTTTAAAACATATACCAAAATTTAATGTGCTATAAATAATAGTTAGTGAGAAATCGCAATGGTTATGAGAGAAATCCGATTTTATTTCCTAAACGGGGCATATTGAGTTTGGCACAAAGTTTTAAACACTTTTTTTTTCAGGGGAGTTTGGGAAAAATGCCTTCCGCATCGTCATTGTGTCGTCACAGCAATGGTATGTGCCACTTGCAGGTCACTAAAAAAACTCTCCTCTAGGGAACCGTCGCCCACCCTGGAACCGCTTTCGCATTACTTCAGCGTGGCGTTCCATATTTCTCGTCTCAATACTTACATGTCATTGCCTGCGTCCAGGTCCCGTTTTTTAATCCGTAGTACGTTTTCTATATAATTTTTCACGTTCTTCCAGTTTTCCTCGTTTTAAAGCATGACAGGTATGATATTATCCGCATTCAGGGGGCCGACCAAAGTGTGGAGCCTATTTCGTCCTCGATCGCGTCGTTGTATATACAGGACGACTCTTCGACTTTTCCCATTTTATATAGATACTTCCTACAATATCCATGCCCGGATAGCATCTGAATAGTGTAAAAATCCACCTCACCATGTTTCCTGTTAGACCATTCTCTTATGCTTCGGATTAGCCTGGCCGTCCATCTGCCGTGGCGTTCTTGCTCCCAGCGAGCTTACCATTGCTCCAAGGTGTCGTTCTTTATTTCCTCTTTTGTAGCGGCAGCATCTGTTCCTTGTTTCTTCAACGTCCACATTTTCTTTCGTTCAAATGCTAATAAGTCGATGGGTGTGTTTCCGCTTATTACATATACAGCTTCGCCCGAGACTGTACGATATTTCGATGCTACCCTTAGAGCAGTTGTGTGATACACTTTTTCGAGGGATTTTCGTCGATTATTTTTCTTCAATGTGTCTTCCCTTAACTGCTCCGTAGAGCAAGACATTTACTCTTGTCGACATCAAAAGTGTCCGTTTTTTTTGTCTCGGTCCTCCGATATTAGACATCTGCCTGCTCAATTGACTAGTTATTATGGACGCGTTTTCCACAGCGTGCTCAATTTGTGCTCAGTAGGTAACCTTTTGTGTCCTTAATGCAGCTCGGTTTTTCAGTGGCAAATTTGAGACCTTTCGCATCAAGCCACATTTGTGCTCTGATCATCACCTGGTTTAACTTCCTGCGCTCATCTTCGGTGTGTTTGTAACACTTAGAAGGAACCGTCTTAGATCCTATAAATTATATTATATAAAACTGATCAGGGTCACTAGCTGAGTCGATTTAGCCATGTCCGTCTGCCTGTCAGTATACATGCGAACTAGTTTCTCAGTTTTTGAGATTTCGATCTGAAATTTTGATCAAAATCAAGTCCTTGTATGGAAAACTTTTTTAGTTGACAATATATTTTAGAAATTTGGCACGGAATATTGCGAAAGGCAGCGCTACAAGCTCCGAAAAAATTGTTCAGGTTGGACCATTCCTACCCTTTTATGCTATAAGAAATGCACCTGTGAAGGGTATTATGGCTTCGATGCAGCCGAAGTTAACATTTTCTCTTGTTTCATCAAGAAATCGTTCACTTATTTGTAAACATAATTTATTTGAAACAAAAGGCGCACATATCTTTCATTTACCCATATTTTCAGTTAAAGTTATCCAAATAGTGTTTTTACTCGTATTTAATAACTCAGCCGATATTCTCGTAGTAAAATTTGGATCAAATGGAATGATGTAATAGAATGTGTATTTTTGAAACACACTATATCTGTCATATAAGAGATATGCAAAGCGATTCGCTTATTCAAACGTGTTTACAATTTCGTCCAAGGTCCTGAAAAAGATCTCACCCAACGTCACTTTAACAATTTCGAATAACATTGTTTTGACAGAGCGACAAAATTGCATGTTTCGGGCAACCTTATGTTCTTAAAAGCTATAACAGATTTTTTAAAGAAGTGTTGGTCTAACACCAAAGAAACGCGAGCATCTAACAATATCTCTTAATAGCCCATTCACGTGATGCCAGTAATGTCATAAACTTCCCACCCACGTTATCCATCTATGTATCTATATTTTTTCCATACTAATGTTGAGCCTAAGAAGGCTTCGCGATCTATATATTTTTTAAACTAATTTATGAATTTGATTTTATTACATTAATCACCATTACTAGAAGGCAGCTTGGTAAATCAATTGACCTTTTCAATTTTGCTTCCTTTGCCCATGCGTAATCTCATTGTGAAGAGATTTGAAATTTTGCTAGCAATATCGATTTTTGGATATATTTGTGCCCACAGTTCATGAAACTGTAAATGGTTTTGTAAGTTTTACGTGAAAATTTAAGTAAAGAGAGAAAATTTTCGAAAAAATGTGTTATATTTCAATTGAACGCCTTTTATGAACATTTATTTTAAAATTTTCCAACTGGCAATATCTTTTTAAGGATCAGCGGTAATCTACCTTTATATGAGGAACTCAACAACGTTGATATTATTCTTCCAGCACTTTTAGATCCTTTTTGAACCGCTCTCTCTGTCCTTCACTATAATATCCAAAATTATCTGAAAATTTGCCAGCATATTTTGCACAATTTCTTTATAATTTGGTGCTTTGTGGTTCCCTAGAAAATTTTCGACAACCAAAACAAACTTTTCCACGGTTTACTTTCCAGAATTTATTACTAAAAAGTCGATATTTATCAAAATGTTATATATGCAATTATCATAAAAATAAGAGCACATTCACTATTTTCATGAACAAGGTCGTAACACTTGAAAGCATCAAAATTTGGTAAGATAACAACAAGGGCAACAACAAAAAAGAGCTGTATAATAGTTAACAGGTCTTCTCCTCCAGTTAATTTTAGACCGAAACCCCAACTGAAAACATTTTCAGAATTTTTGATCGAAAAAAACAAATTTTAATTTGTTAGAGAGATTCGGAAGAGTTTCGAGATGAAGGCAACTGTTCTAGGTTCTCATAATGTCCATACCGTATAATATTTGTTTCCAGTAATTTATCAGAATCATATAGGTATTACTTGGGTGATCGGTTTGATGAACCACTATAAATCCTTTGATAGTTTTGCTGTTTGTTCCAATGTATTCAAATGAAAGGTCTGAAACAAAAATATGATCTTACATGTTTGAAATTGCAGAGTTTCCAAATTATTTTTTTATTATTATATCCGTATTAATCGCAAATCTCTCGTTAGTGTTCCACCCAAAAACAAAATAAATTTTTAATTATAAAGTAAATTTAATTTCTGAGTTTAAATACAATATAGCGACACGTTATACCATACATCCTTTGAATAACCGACAACGACAAAACTGTATTCTACTTTTACAATTAATTTGCAAACTCGCAACCTTTATCTTCACCATTTTCGTTATTACTGAACTATGGATGCTTTCCGAACGTGAATTTCTAACGATAACGCAAGTTCTTTCAGATTTTATTAAAATTAATCCTTATTTGACTCAGACAAATTTACACAGGTTACTCATTCAGGTAATAGATAAGACCGTTATCTCAAATAACACATTGCTCAGCGAGCAAACATCCCTACAAGAACAGTGACAGTCATCTGACTGGTTATATGACAGTCACAGCTGAAAAAATTTTGTCTGCGCCCAGAATAAAGTTTCTATCATTTTCTTAAGAGCCTTGTGCAAAAACTGATGTAAACAAACGTATGTGTGTGAGTTTTCATCTCTCTTTAACACATGTTTTTTTCTGAGTCATTGCTGACCATAAATCCATCATAGCTGAAAATTTTTAGTTATGACTGAAACGCTATCATAGCTGCAATTTGCCAGCTATGACTGTAAATCTATCACAAGTGAAAAATTCTTATGCGCAGTGTATAATATCATTTTTATTTCTTTAATAAATTTAAAAAAAAAAAATCTTTTAATTAAAATTAGCTATAATAATATACATAAATATAAAAAAAAGAGTGTAACAAAAATATAATTAAATAATAAATTATGAAAAGAAATGTTCACTTAATTCCATGCTTGCTCCTATCAAAAGCTCTGCTGTACGTATTTCTCCAGTTCATGAACATTTCGGCATTTATTAATGCCTAAATAAAAATGAAAATTAACTAAAAATATAACTTTATTTTAAACTTTATAATAACTTACGTATATTATATTTTAAAACTCTTTCGTTATTGATTTATTTTTAATAAAACAAAAATTGTTATTGCACAGAAGCACGCAACACTTTTGGTTTATCGCACGAAATAACAGCTACATAGGTATTTCACAACTTCTCGAAACTTCTATGGAAATGTATGTTGTCTCCTTTGGATGTATACAGAATTTGCTTTTGGAAAAATCGTAAATATTGACAGTCATTTTACTGTTCATTTGACTGTCAGTACTGACATAACAAATGTGAGTGTATTGGTGAACCTATCAGCAGTTTCTTGTAGGGATAATTATGTATGTATGTATTTATATTATATATTTTTAATTACAATAATATAAATTAGCTTCATGACATAATTACCGTTATAGTAACCAACGCAGCATTCAAATTGATAACCACTTTTGGTAAAAACAATTAAACTCGGTTTTATTGCTTTGCAGTCTTTAGTGACGATTCGAATATTTTTTATTGCACAAATCTTCGGTTTCGACTGAAGTAGTAGTTGTTCCCAGATGTGGTTACTGCTTAAATAATGATTGCTTATATACTCGTGGCGGTTCACGCGATATTAAATAAAAATTGAGATATCTGCTCTTTCAACTATAGGAAGCACTGACCTGCTCACGATTTTCTGTGACTCGTAACAGGTTATAGCCATAATTCCTTCGGTCTTCACCGCCAACATGAGAAATTTAGAGAATATTATACTTGTATTCGTAACATTTTCTCTCTCGATAATACATCCCTGTTTCCTTACATTATATGTGAAAGCAACGGAAAAGTTATTTATTGCTTGTTCGTTTCACTACTTTCAAAATTTCAACAATTCAAAGACATAATGTTATGTTGCCTTCATATATTTTTGAAGGATTTGCAATGTTTTCTTGTAAGGTTTCTGGATTTATTAACTTAGTAACTAATCAAGTGAATTTAGTATAATTTGTATTCTATAAAAAATATCCCTTTAAACAGTAATGTTCAAAGGTAGATAATATGTAATCTCAAGATAGATGAATTGTTCTTTCACTCACTAGTATTATCGCCACTTGGATCATACATTTTATGTTGCATCGATGTAGCTAACGAATTTGGAAGGGTAGAGCCCTAGAGAGTAAGAGAACCGCAACAGATAAAAATTATAATTGCAGTGACAAATTGAAAGCTGATAAAAATGTTCTCTAAAAAGTTTTGAGGCCCTGTGTTATACCTAAAAACTTTGGGAAAAATTATATATACCATATATAAAATGTGGCAATGAACTAATAGATGAGTCCTTAAGCGAACCAGGGAGAGTAGGTCTCTTGCAGATTCTCAACAAGCTTTTCCATGACATTTACAAAATTTTCTACTTTCTCGTCTTAAAGCTCCATAAATTATTCTCAGAAGGGACCGGAGTCTATTGCTGGTTGTTCGGTTAGTCGAAAACCTTTTAAAAGGCTTGATTCATTGGGAAGCATTCATTACCATCAAATACCAACCAATGTACGATTTTTCTCGATTCGTATTTTTTAAATGCACTAAGGAAACATAATTTAATTTAGACTTAAGGGTCTATATGCAGTTGACAGTAAGAAAAACGCGTTTTTTTTTTTTCGAAGAGTCATTTTATTCCTCTATTCCCGTTGCCTTCAGGACGACCTCCGAAAAAATGTTGATTTTTGACAAATGGGAGGGTTTCCACAAAAAATCGCTTTTTGCGAAAAAATGTACACTTCGGGGTGGCTTAAATATCGATATTATTATCAAAAATCGTATTTCTCGATATTCACCTGACAAATATATGTAAGATGGTCATGTGAAAATTTCAAGGTGATAGGTCCAACCGTTTCGGAAAAACTTTCTACATCGACTCTGAAAACAGCATTTCGAGAACGTTATTACAAATACGCTCATATTTCCGAAACTATTTGCCGGATCAACTTAAAATTTTCGGAGAATATTCTCCAATATATATACATTCAATATAAAATCGATGTTTTGAAATTAACAAGTGGATATATCCCCTTAAAATACAGCATGCTTTATTGAACATATTGGGTCTTGTATTAAAATTCTGGGAGACATGTTGAGTTCCTTTATTTGCTTCAAGAATAAACAGACGGATTTTTGTTCGAAGTGTCAACATGCATATGTCTTTTACAAATATTTCCATACAAAATAACGTACATTTTCCAAGTTTTCAAAACCCTAACACAGAATGTTGATTCACATTTTATACACAAAATACCGAATCTAACGAAAGTTGGGAGAGTATTCCAACAATTTTTTTGCTTTTGTTTACATATCAACTGAACCGTCATCGTTATCTCGTTAACCTTATCAGGTGACGCGGTTAAGGGGCGTTGTGTTATGATTCAATATACGTTAATGTTAACTGATGTTCGTTTCTCCACTACGGGTTATCTCATATTTGCATGTATATATGTATATCTATTTGAGCGCGCTGATACTCGTATCTACCGTGTGCCAGAATCCGGCGCGCGCGCGTGAAATGAGCAGACGCAGCGCTTGATTCATAGGCGTCACAGGTGCGGAGTATACACAACAACAACTGACTACTGTTGACTTACCGAATAACTCATTGCGAGACTGACTAACTGTCTTAACTGACTGTCTGACTGATGGATGCCCATAAAAAGGGTGATGGCGGAGTGCTAACGCGTTAGCGAAACTGCGACGCTGCGACTCCAAACGCTTGCCAAACCATATTTGAGTGAGTTTACATTGTATTGTGCCGCAGCCAAAACAAGCCAAGCAAAATAAACTGCCACGACACTAATACGTAGCTGCATACGTGTTTGCGCCGTTGCCGCCGTTGCAGCGCCACCGCGTACGCCGCGCTCATCTCGCGCTCTGTGTACGAGCATTTTTTCGCATTAATTCGCGTCGCGCACATTATTCAATTTCATCTTTGATTACTTTTATTTCACTTCGCGTTTTCTATTCAAGCGATAAACGTGTATTTATTTTTGTTTTAATTATTTTATTTTCGTGCGCAATAATACAGCCACATATATATTTATTTATTTTGTTCAATACAAGTTTGGCTTACGCTGACGCGTCGGATGACGAATGACGACGGCACTCGAACGGATACAGCTGTTGGGCGGCAAGTGCTACTGCGATTAGCCCGTGAGCTGGTCTGGCTTGGCCATACCGCACTGTCATTGACTTTTCGTTGCAGTGTGCAGTGTGCAGTGTGCGCCGCGCGTCGACGTCTTGATTACCGCCTTGCATGCCTTATTTTCGCGCTGCCATTGTGTTTAACGAAGGTGTTGCGCGTTTTTCCATCCCAGTTTGTGTTTGGCTATTTTTCTTCGTTTTCTGGCTTTCAAATCGAAACTCGGATTTGTTTATGCAAACGCGCGCCATTATTTTTGTTGTTGTTGCTGTCGCAATCGGCGCGTTCGCCGCTGTCATTGCCGCTTTGAAAGCGGAATTCCGAAAGTAATTGCACATTTCGTTGCGTAGGCAAGTCCAAAGCGGGTGGCCGATCAACCAGCTGTGCCCATCGATAGCGGACGCGTCGCGTTGTATTAAATAAATTGTCAATCGCCGATTCGCATCGATTTGGTGGCTAATTGAATTAATTCACATCGACAAGCGCGTCAATTTCTTTCTAATCAACACACCGTTCAACAAGCGACGAGTCGTGGAGGACAGCAACAAAAATGAGTTGCCTGCAGCTGCATTTGCTCAACATGGACGAGCGCATAACGCGGCTACGCAAGTTGCATAAACTCGAGAAATCCAATTCCTTACCATTGCATGCCACATTGGAGTTGGTGCCCGCGCCTAAGTCTAAGAAGAAAGTGACAGCGCACTTGGAGCGCGGCAAAAATGTCAGTGAGGCGTACAATAGCATTAACGGCAGCGATGTTGTTGGCGGCGTGCTGCGCTTACAAAGCACCGATATGTTGGCTGAACTTGACGGCGTAAAGTGCGTGTGCCAGTGTACATACTAATATGGCCTTCAGCTGTATAGTAAAAATATAATGTGCCAATGTGCATAATATTAATTTGCATTCTACTATTATATTATACATATCTACTTATGAGCATACTTATGCATATTTGTAGACTTGTTGTTGTTTCATTACTTATTTATTACACGTAGTCTGCGTTAGCGTTATTGTATTGTATTTGTTTGTAATTGTGTTAATTACTTTGGCATTTCCTCAATTTCTTTTCTCTTTTTTTTCTAGTGAACCGCGCACAATCACCATACAAAAGGGTCCACAAGGTTTGGGCTTCAATATCGTCGGCGGCGAGGATGGTCAAGGTATATATGTGTCATTTATACTGGCTGGCGGACCCGCTGATGCTGGCGGCGAGCTGAAACGTGGCGATCAGCTCATGAGTGTCAATAATGTCAGCTTGAATAATGCTACTCATGAGGAGGCCGCTCAGGCGTTGAAGGTGAGTTCAAAATTTTTCATACTTTGTTTTGAAGAGTCGGGAATATTATACATATTTCTTACACATATGCGCGTTTTGATTATAAGTGGTAAATGGAAAATCATGCATGCTCTAAAATTATTGTCACTATCTAACGAAGGAAGGAAAAAAATTTGAACTTTTTGTCAAGCTCCGTATTGAAACTCACCAGTGAGATACGCAGTTGTGGTTGTTGTAGACAGGAAAGAGTTTCGCAGGATATAAATTCTGGTTTACGGCGATTACGTAGGCAAACCTAGCTTCAAAAAGTTTTTTATCAAAGAATTTGGCGAATGCTGCTAGGATGGCAAAACCTAGCCGGATATATAATTCTGCGACCTAGTTAATGGATGAGCCGATGAAAGGGTTGATTAGCAATGCAAATGATGCCAAGTACCTCGAAGGCTGTCCGAAAAGTTCTAAGTGAAATCAAAGAGCTCTTGAATGCTGTATATGGCGACTGTTCTTCTTAGATAAATTGTAAAAATTGTTTCAACGGGTTTAAACGTAGACGCACTTTTGTTTTTGGTGATATACAAATGATCCATAATCTCATTTTTGTTGCTTACTCCGACCTACAAGTGCAACCTTGAAAACGCTTCGCTTTAGTGTATGAGGCTGCTTAAGTACAATCCGAAGAAGTTTCTGCGTCGTTGCGTGAACGTCAAAGTAAAATGAATCCGCTGGACACACCAGTTACCAAGTAACAGTAAAAACATTGGAATTCACGCAGCGAACCTGCTGCGAAGAAGCCGAAGACTGCTCCTTCATCCTGAAAAGTGATGCCCGACCACCGTTTTCTGGAATTCATAAATGTGAACTACATCGACTATGTGGATTAGGACAAAACGCTCCGAGGGTTCGAAGAAAAAAGTGCTTTTCCGTGCGCTGTTGGCAAAAATTAACGTGCCAGAAGCACGGGGTTTTGGAGGGTCGGAAACTTCTTCATATACCAATGAAAATTAAATAGTTTGTCCTCATTTTTAGATGTAAGAAAGTAACTATGACTGAAATTCATACCTTAACTGAAGTAATTAAAGGAAATGTTATTCTTGAACGGTTTGCTTTTTGAGAACTGTTAAACTCAAATATAGTTGTTGCTCAAATTGCTGAAAGATATCATAATTGCCAATATTGTCACAACCTATACATTTGTGGTCATATAAATTAACAACCCCCCGAACACCCTCTCACTTCCCCAAACAATTTCGTAAGATTAATTTATGCGATTCCACCATATCAAAAATGATGTATGTTTGTGTTTTCGATTAATGATGGTGTTCCTCATTCTTCCATTCCACAGAGTTCCGGTGGTGTTGTGGCATTGGTCGCTCAATATCGCCCCGAGGAATACAATCGCTTTGAGGCGCGCATACAAGAGCTGAAACAGCAAGCTGCGCTCTCGGCCGGCGGTACGGGCACACTGTTGCGCACCTCACAAAAGCGTTCGCTGTACGTGCGTGCGCTCTTCGATTACGATCCGAATCGTGATGATGGTCTGCCGTCGCGTGGTCTGCCCTTCCGCCATGGCGATATATTGCACGTGACCAATGCGTCTGACGACGAGTGGTGGCAAGCACGTCGCGTGCTCGGCGACAGTGAAGACGAACAAATCGGTATTGTGCCATCGAAACGACGATGGGAGCGAAAGATGCGCGCACGCGATCGTAGTGTTAAGTTCCAAGGTCATGCCGCTACTAATAATAACCTGGACAAGGTCAGTAATGAGGTACAGTAGCGCTAGATCGGTTGGAGTAGCCGTAGTTGTTGTAAATGTTAATATGTTTTTATTAAATTAAATTTTTTTTATTTTTTAAATTACTCCAATTTTCATGGACACTCTATTGGTGCAGCAATCGACGCTCGATCGAAAGAAGAAGAATTTCACATTTTCACGGAAATTCCCGTTCATGAAGAGTCGCGATGAGAAGTTGGGCGAAGATGGCAGCGATCAAGAGCGTAAGTAGCAACCAGGCTGTGCTCTAAATGGGTGTGTGTGTTTACACTGAATATGTTTGCGGAAATATATTATTTGATTGGAAATGTAATTTCGTTTCGTGTGTATGTGTGTGTGTGTGTGCATTTAAGCGCTTTTGTAGTGAATTTAGCTGCGTGACAGGCTTTTTGCAGCGCCACGAACAATTCTCAATTTACTTATGATAGTTATTTTCCAAGCAGGCTTTTACGTATGACCCCTATTATTTATAAGCAGTTTGTAGCCCCTCTGGTTACTGCTACTATCAGCCTATTTAATTTAGAGACTGTCCCAACTGTATCTACTTCTTTAAAAAAATCAAAAACTTATTTGCTAATTTTTTTTCTTAACTGTATATTGAAAGTTATGTTTTGTTATGCTTATGCTTTTTGTTAGTTGGTTATTATTATTTATATTTAATTAGTTTATGTGTTTAATTTGAATTATATTTCTGTTTGTTTACTATGTTATTGCATATTTTTTTAATATATTTTTTTTATTAAATTGTATATTTTTTGCTTTTACATGAAAATCACGTACACAAACTACTTACCATCACGTACAAACACCAACAAACAAACAACTTGAAAACTAAAAAAAAAAAACGAAATTTTAATAAAATATATGAAACGAATATCTTGTGTGGCGTCCAATCAACTCATATCAACTTCAACATCAATCTACCTCGTCCTCCGTCAACAAAATTACCACCACTTATTTTTGTTTGTTTATCATCTATGCGTTAATTCATTGCATACATAAACTTACCCGTAAATACGAATAATGCGGAATGTAATTGCATAAAATTTTAAATTAATAATAATTAAAAAAAATATATATAAATATACATATAAACGCTCGTTTGTTACAACCATAACACACTTATATAATGTATGTGTACCAACACATCCGTTGTCTCCATCCATCATCATCATGATCACCGTTGTCATCGGTGTTGTCGTCGTCGTTGTCGCCATCGTCTTCATATGCGTCTGTGTGTACGCGTTTACAGCAAACGCAAACGGAGTTGTAAACAGCAATAGTGAACTTGATGTTAACAATGTTAACAACAATGATTCAAATGAACCGCAACGTAAGTGTTGAATTTAATTTTCTTCTAGTCGTTTATTAACTATACAAATCGTAACATATTTTAGTTACTTAAGATAATAATCAGTATTAGAAAACAGTATTATTACGCAGTATGTGGGGTAAGGTTAATCGTAAAAAATATTAAACTATTTAAAAAACATTAAAATATTTAAAAAATATTAAAAACTATTTAGTAAAAATTTATTTTAATAATATTATTAAATATGTAAAAATATTATTAAAAAAATATTTGTCTACAAACTACATTTACTAATATGGTTAATGCGTTTTTTGGTCCAAAATCCTTTTTTGTAATTACTTAAAAGTCACCAAACGTCTGTATTGAAACACTTGAGGCGTAAGGAATGAAAATTTTGCATTTTTAGAAATATTCTCAACGAATTTGTAATATTTACTTTACATAAATACTGCTGCATTGTGTAAAAATAGTAATAATATTTAAATGACGCATTTAATTTTTTGTAACCAAATCGGAAATGCGCCATTACATTGCAGTCGCTGTCTTAACATTCGTCTTAGTATAATTAAAAGTGACTACACTTAAAAACAACCATTCATTTATTGAGAATTTATCGAAAAAACGTAACTTCCGCTCAAATGCGAACACTATTATTTAAATAATAATAAATTGTATGAGAAGGCTTATGCCAAACTCCAGCTATTTTAATATTTAAAACCGCTTTTTTAAGTTCTCAATGTCAAGCAGAAATAATTTAGTGCAAATTTGGTGCACATGATGGAACGATATATGCGTTCCAAATATGAAAAAACATCAGATTTAACTAACTTCAAAATAATTTTTCCACAAATTAGATAACGTTTTTTCTTGTTATTTCTGTGTACTTGTTATCTTAAGTACTTTAAAATTGGTTATGTCCGTTTTTTTAGTTTGGTGATTTGGTGACTTTTATAGTATTTACAATAAATAATAAAAAAAATACAATAAAATTAACTAATTATCGCACAACCCCAGGCGTTTAACCTGCCGTAATCTTGTCTAACAATCTCAGCGTAATTATCTGAAATTAAATTTCTGGTTTACTGGGTTTTCAGAACAGCGCACAAGTGTAGAATATATGAATATGTATTAATTTTTGGTTAAGGGTTATATAAAATGATTACATCCACTGGTACTCAAGCATATTAAAGCAGCGTTTCGACAAAAATCGAATGTTCATAGTAAATAAAATACAAAAACATTTCTAATCTTTGTGCAATTTTGGTATCGTCTTAAAACGCGTGCGCGCGCACTGCATTTCGACACCTACACACATACTCATACACGCTCCAATGACCTTTAATATGTGTAAAAACGTAATATATTTACAGACACCTTCGGACTATAAGCAATACATTTTCAATTGACTTTTAATTACTCTTTAATTAATTTTCTTTACTTTTATATAACGTTTGATTTTTAATCGTTAACTTTAAATTGCATATAATTATGTGCAATTCCCCTTTTATTTCTACTGCTCCCACACTCGACGTTGTTGAAAATCATTTTCCCATTATTATTATTAATTTTTTTCTTTTTCAAAATTCATGCATTGCTTTACTCCAACAGCGCCAAGCAATGAGAACACAGTAAAAATGATTCAAAATGCTTTTTGCTCAACCTTACATGTGCCCATACATACATACATACATTGTGTGCGTATTTTTAACGAACAAAAGCAACACAGCGTTCAGTTTGAGCGCTAAACTTTCGTTATTTTCCAGTTTAAACTCCACTCATTAATTAAAAAACGCACACTTGATTTTCTCACAAGTCAAAATTTTAGAAAATCATTTCCCTGATTCCAGCTTTTCTCAAGTCACAGTCAATATTCACAAAGACAGTTTTCAGTTACCATAATTTATTTTGGTCAATCAAATTGTCTCTATTTACATGACATATGTACATCTTTTTTCTCTCATCCAACTATTTACAACAAAATACCACCTAGTCCCCCGTCCCCCACTTACTCTTTTGTGTTTTTTTTTCTACTACTGCTGCTGTTCTTTTTTAACTGAAAGAAATCTCTTCTTAATTCTTTAATTTTCTAGCTTTTATGCTTTGCTACACACAAGACGATGCCAATGCTGAAGGAGGTATGTACCAGTTACTTTACTGTTGTTTATACGTTAACCACATACTACTTGCATATACATATAATTTATCGATATAAAATTAATATATATATATATACATTACTATATACTCTATACAACTCTTTATCTATACAAACATACTACTTACTTTGATTAATGTAAATTTTAACTGTAGTCTCACAATATATTTGCTCATTCCCTTTGATTATTCTTGATTACTTATTATAATTCCGTAATTTTGATTTTACTACCTAATTACTTACATACATACCGTTACTCGTATATGCATAGTACTTCTACTACCACAATTACATACAATTTGATTTCCTTGTTCTTGACTACTCGATGCCCACGTAGGCTTCAATACACCAAATGGTTAATTATTAGCGCTAATAACATATATATACATATGTACATTTATATACATAATTTTTTATGTACATAATATACAGTACAATTTGCGACTAACCAAACTATGTATTACAAAATGCAGTCATACTCGTATATACTCTTACATAGATTGAATCAATATTTATATGTTAGCTTTTGTTTTATTTATTTCGAACCATTTATTATATATTACAGACATACATACCTTTCATATTTTAATTTATAAATAATTTGCAGTATATGTATATTTTTTTTTTTTAATTGTTTAGGAATCATCGAATGTTTTCAAACATGTTTTAATTATTTTTATTGGCTGCGCTGTATAAGAACCACCAAAAATTCTTAGTTAGTTAAATACCCTTTGAGAAATTGTTTGCCTGTATGCAGGGTTGCAAAACATGCATTTAATAAATAATTGAATTAACATTTGAATTGAATTAAAAAAAATAAAATAAAAATTTATAAATAATTACCGGATAAAAAACTAAAAAAAAAAAAACAATTTAATCCCAGATACAGGATTAAAAAATAAATAAATAAATAAAGACGTTTAATCCCACAAAATCAAAAATAAAATTTTAATTCCAACTACCGGATTAAAAAATAAAAATTTTAGTCCCAAACATATATGTAAATAATAAAGAACTAAAAAAAGGAAATTGCTTTAATATTAAAATTTTTTCGCATTTGCGTATTTCATTCAAATAATATAATCAAATTTTTAATCCCAAACGTTTTGTTTCGATTTTTAATTTTTAATCCTAACCTCGAGATTAATAAAATTCGCAACCCTGCCTACATGTAAATACAGTATAAGAGAAAAATTATTGATAGCTGATATACAACAATCTGCAAAAGTTATCGTTAGTTGTTGTTGTAACAGCATAAACCATTTTTCTTAATATTGAAAGTTCTTGCCATTTCCGCCAGCGTAGATCTGATTGAAAGAAACTATCGATAGCCGATAACATGATGATATATAGTTTGCAAAACAAGAGGATAGCGAGGTTTTGTTTGCTCCACAGAATTGAACAACAAATTTAATGGCGCCTTCTCTTCCACAAACCAGGTTATCTGAAATAAGTATTTTCGGTTTCTGTACCTGAAATTGACTTTGTAAGAATTTTTACAAGATTTTTTTTTATAGCTTTAAGTTATCGATTTTTACGATCGTGCTACCGAAATTTTCAATGATGCGAATAGCGATGATAATTTCGCTAGCATCAACTTAAATCAGGACCTGAAAGAAATCTTAATGTATTTTTTATAATGTAAATTTGTTAGTAAAAAATCCAAAATTTTTTAAAGTAATTAATATTTGCTTAGTAAAATTAAAAATATGTATAATTTACGCAGTTTCAAATATTTTTTTTATACATTCATAGCATATATGGTAACGCCCTTAAACCGATTAATTGTAAAAAGTCGATTTATTTTCTTTTATAGAAACCATAAAAAAAATAAACTTACAAGTGAAAAGCTAAAATGTAATCAAAGAAATCGCTTGTTTTTGACCATATTTTTTATGGTCAGAAAAAATTAATTAACATTTTGAAATATTTATCGATGTAAGTCTATGTCCATTGTACAAGTTTAATAATATTAAGAAATGTCAAAGATAAATATTTCGTAAATTTTAATTCAGTTGTAACGGCAGTAGTTTATAGTTTCCTAAAGGAATTTGTATTGCTATTCTTGAATAATAAGTATTTATCAGATTTCAATTCAAAAATTAATAATTACAAATAATTGTTTTGTATCTACGTCATTCAACGGTTTGCAAGTTTTTAAAAATTGTTTAAAAAGTTTTTTAACCAGCGCAGCCACATAATTTGATATGAATTTAATATTTTTAACCTTGCATCTCTGAGGCGCAGAATTATTATTTCTTTTTGATTTTCCGCTTTTATGGCAAATTTGGTCACATTAGATTTCATTGGTCGTTTGTTTGATTCGAGAGTCTAAAGATTCGGAGAACTCGCTGGATGCGAAAGTGATTCGGGGCAGAATTTAAGCAATTTTGCCATCGTTTTCACTGATTTGTGATAAAGATATAATTATTATTGTAGAGTTCTTGCTGAAACAGCACTTACTTCTTGTTCAAATGGCGCCATTTTCGGCGATTTTGTTTTTCAAACGTTCTAATAACGCTATTTAATGTCAATGTGGATGGTTTTTTCTTTACAAGATAGTAAGTTTAATACTCTTGGACCTTCGCGAAAAAGCTTGCAACCTTTTCTTTCGAATTTTTCAATTAAAAAGAGAATTAGATATTTAAGTCTACGAATATAACATTTGAAATTACTAAAATAGGGCCATCGCCAGGGTAGAGACTATCGCTATAGCATAGCTGAAACCTCAAGGAGATTTATGGCATAGAAAATGTTCTTTTAAAAATCGCCCGGCCCTTCGAACAATACATACTCTTTCATGCACATTATAGGGCTAAGGAAGAATATAGAACACACAAAGTGGTGTGATGTCTACTGATTACTTTTCATTAAATAGTTTTCTCGCTCTGAATTACAGGGATGGCAACCAGTGTAAAAATTAGGCAGTGGGCGCGGCACCGCCCACTTTTTGGTGTAATCCTATTTCTCCGGTAATACTAGACCATTTTTAACCACATTTGGGGTGTAAGCTTAGTCCATTATTTCTATCACACACTATGAAAATGGGCGAAATTGACTGACAACCGCACCTACTTCCTATATAACAAACTTTTAAATTCCATCTGATTCGTTCACTTTACATTCGGGGATAGTATTTTTGTGATAACAGCAGGCCCTTGTGCTAAAACTGGGTAAAATCGGGCCAATACTCCGAAAGAGTCTCTTTCTAATAATAGTGTACAATCTTGCCTGTGATTGTAAATACTTTCTACTTTTAATGAGAATATATTCGAAAATCCCGTGTATCACCTTGCGAGAGTATAAAATGTTCGGTTACACCCGAACTTAGACCTTCTTAACTTGGTTTTTTTTTTTAATTATTACAAATTTTTTTTTTATTATTTGAAAAAAAAAAATATATATATACATAAATTTATCTATCAAGATTTTTTTGTTTTAGACTATTCAGTTGCATTCATATACACACTTATACTCTGATAAAAATCAACTGTAAATATATGTAGATATTGAAAATATTTTTTTACTCATTATGCGTGTGTAATCAAAATAATTAATTTTCTTATATTTTTCATATTTACTTAAAGCGTACTCATACATATTTGTAAGAACATAAAGAATTACTATAAAATCATGCATATTTGATTTAACAAATAAAAAATATTGCATATATTTCTATGTCGTATGCATTACTTTTATGTATTTTTTTATGATTTACACACACATGTTGTTTACATACATAAATACCGTACAGTACTCTAATGCCCCTTCTATACACGACGCTGCCCTGTCCAATCGCTTTTAACTTAAAAATTATAAAAAAAAAGTTTAGTTCTTTTATAGGAAAATCTTTAATGAACAATCAAAATACTTGTACACACCGCTCCCAAAAGTTTTTTTTTGTACAGAAAGTGAAAGAAAACATTCTACTGTACTTTTAACGACAAAATTCATTAAATACTCCAATGTACATACAACATCTGTTTACTATAAATCTGGCAAACTCTTTGATGTGCAAAAATATACGCCGATCCGCTCCACCCCCGCTTAGCTTCTTGTCCTGCTGCATCCGTGAGCGATCGCTACATTCATTATTAATGCTTTTGGCTTGGCGAATTCCGGCAATTTGTTTATACATTTACTTGTATCTGCTGTGGCTTATTTGTTGTTTGCTTCTTTGAATATATTTTGTTTTCTTCTTCATAATTTATTATTTTTCTTTTTAGAATGTTGTGTATTTGTGTATTCTACGTTTTTTATCTCTCTCTTGAATAAAAGCTTTCCGACAGCCTTTGCATTGTAACGATAAAGACCTGTCGTAAGATTTCGGTACAGCTATGTACTTAATGAACGCTGTCGTCATTCTGCCAGTGTGTCTAAAAGCATGACAAATTTATGTAATACTTCAGACAGTCGTTATAAGATTTGAAAATATATTTACTTTTAAGAAAGTTCTAAATACTTTAAATTGATATAAATCGAAATCGGTTGAAAAATTATAAATATTTTAACAAATTTTCTCGAAAAAAAATTCAAATGGTACTATTTTGATACTCTGAACAAGGTACATTTAATTTTCCACGAAGTTTGTAACACCCAGTAGGAAACGTCGGAGACTCTATAAAGTATATACATAAATGATCGCGGATATCGAATCCCTATATCATATAGTTGCCATACAAACTGATCGTTCAAGATCAAGATAAAAATATTTTATAGTACAGGAAATGCACCTGTAAAGAGTAGTATAGCTTGTATTAATTTACTTCTTCTGTTGGTTTTTCGGTATTTTTGTGAGTAATTTAGGGTTAAGGCCTACTGACTTTCGTTTGCTTGCCTAACTTTGGCTTTATTTATAAAAGATTCCTCTAAAGAAGTGACTAATTAAAAAGTATTTCGCTAAACTCCAGTTCTTAACTAAGTTTTGTAGTCAGAGAATTGAGATGGTTAATGCAAATAAATTTATCTAGCTACTTTTTTAAAATTAGAACAATGTGAATGAACTAATTTTGAGATCTGATTACCTGACACCTAATTAGGTTCGGATTATATTCAGAAATTTGAGAGTATAATGTTTCATCTTTGCTTTATTTGCTTAATTATATCCGATTATGACATTTGCTAGAAACCCGGTTGCTCGTGGCTTTAAATACCGATCTTAAATAACTTTCTCTTATACTCTCTTTTTTTCCTCTTATCGCACTGATCGTTTCTTCGTAAACTTTCTACCTTAAAGTTGTGAGGGTTACAGAAAGAGCCGATGTGATATTTACGTAGCTTTAAGCTATAAAAATTTCGTAATTTTTTTCAACGTTTCAGAAAAATTTAAACTGAAGCTTACAAATTTCATGGGAAAAAACTTAGTCTTACGATCTGTATTAAAACTGACCGCTGTCTGCTTTTGTCTAAACTGGATGATTTCAACACCTTACTCTCTAGGATTTCTCAATCTGTTAGTTCAAAATAGAGCGCTTGAATTCCAACGATGAGCATATATTTCCGTTTGTTCAAAAATACAGATTTTCCACGCATCAAAACTGTGTGTTAATGCCATGGAATGGAAGGTTAAGACTTTAGCTCTTATATAATATATACCATAAACAGCCTGTTGTACATTATATATTGTAAATGTGTAATCACTACCTCTGTTTAGGACGCTTGAATTATATATTGACAGAAATCAACACAAATTTTGAATTTATTTCAGTTTTATGTGTTTGTTGTGTGTTTAGCTTCATTTTCAATTGTTTGTACATAGCGTATCATTTTGCTAAGAGTCAGTTGGGCAAATCGAATAGCCTACTTACGGCTTTTTTCCTGTGATTTCCCATCGTGCTTCTTTTTATTTTTGTAAGTCTATAATTTCACTTTGAAACCTTTATTTTTCAATTTTCTCCAACTGATTTATAATCTAGAATATATTGTATAGATGTAGATTTAAGCTACCGCCAATGTACTTCTTCACCAAACATGCAGCAATACCCTCCTCACAGAAACCGAATATGGATCCCGCAATTATAACCGCGTATTAAGATATATACCCACCGCACTGTGTAAATAAGTAGGCCGTTAGAATTCCGTGGGCAAAATTTGTTGCATAACTAAATATATTGTGCGCCTAAAAGTGTGCCAGTTATACTCGACTAGTTGTATAATCCATTTCATACTTTTGTGCGTGCTGTTCCAATCAATTAGGCAACATTTTTTGTTTAAAAAAAGTTTAGTGAAATTTTACTCCTTAAAGTGATTCTGTTGTCGATTTGCTTAGCAAGAATTAAATATATAAAATTGTGTACGTCAATCCACTCCAACCAGCGCATACCAGAACCTCTGCTCAACTCGAAACTCCTTCACACACAATTCTCCACTACCACCATCACTCGGTTAGTTACATAGCATACCCGGCTTATGAAAATATTTACATTTGTTGAATCTTTAATTGCTTTGTTAGGTTTGTTCGTTATGTTTTGTGTTTCATACTACTTTTATATTTTTTCTGCCAACCCTTTCATTGAGTAACTACTTTTATTCAAAGCCTTTGTTTATTCTCCGACTTATATGAGTTGGTATCATTTTGTTGCAAATTCACCGTTTGGTTGCAAATTACTAGTTTTGAAATTAAAAAGTCATTTTTTTTTTAAATCAACACACCCATATATATACTTATCGACATCAGCATACAATTCTTCACTACTTTTTTGTTTTGTAAAATTTTACTTCATGAACACAATTTTAATTAAAATTGAATTCAATTGAAATGAAGTATACACCGTCAATGTACAGAAATAATAGATTTTCTTTTTCTTTTGAATTTTTGTCGTATTTTCTACTCCTACTACTTTTACTACCTACTCCATTACCAACTACCTACTACTACTACTATTCTGCTACTATTTCAACTACTACTGCTCTCGTTCGCAAATCTACTCTTCTAAAACGTTATCGATTAATTGACTGATTGATTGATTGTTTGTAATGTTTTAATTCGAAAATAAAAAATGTTTCGTTATTCAACAAATGGCCAAATCCAACTACCACCATCACAAATCAAATGATCTGATACAAACAAATCAAAATGTATGCGATATCCTTAACGAAACCGCAATAAAAAAATGTACCGTAACAACCGTTATGGTGGGATTGCATTGAAAACGGCGTGCAACAAACTTAACTACTATCTACTACTACTTCTACTACTATTTTGTGTCACTACTCCAACCACTAAACAAATTTATGCCATCAACACAACAACAAATACTACTACTATTACCGCTATCAACAACAACCAAATGTACCAACAACAACACGAACAACGTTCGCACTAAAGCTGAAATTATCTACCGTGTGGAGCTGCCAGACATGGAGCAGATAACACTAATCTATTTGGAGAATAGCGACGCTGACTATCGTAAGTCCAGCGGCTGAATTAAATAAATAAATTTAAAAAAAGTATTAAATAAAAAATGCGTAATATATAAACAAAAAAAAAGTATAAAAAATAATAATTAAACCCCAAAAAAATATATAAAAATTGAATGAAATAAGTATATTTAAAAAGTGCCAACATTAAAAAATTGTTTTGAAAATTTTCAAAAAAAAAAAACTAATTGTTGAAGCAATTTTAAATTAGCAAGTGAAATGTTTAAAATAATATAATTACCGTTAACACTTTTAAGTTTGTTTAAGCAACAAGAAAGCAAAGCAAAACAAGCAGCAAAGCTTAGCCATTTAAAAGTTTACCAGAAACAAGTATTTTATGTTAGCTTTTGTGTTGAAAATATTAAAAAAAAATAAATAAATAAAAAAAATGAAAAAGAAGTATTTAAAGTCAAGCAAATTAAATGAAAAAGTAGCAACCAAATTTAAGCATATACATTAAAGAAAGAAAGTATTTAAATGACAGTATTTTGTTCTCTTAATTTCGCTATATATATACATATATGTACTTTTTACCTTAAAGCGTCTTCTTTCTGGTTTGTTTCGTTCGTACGTTCGTTCGATTGTGCATTTCTTATAAAACATACTATTTCGTTTACTTTACTCTTAACTACACCACTCCACTCCACTACACCACAATCGTGTTTTTTGCCGTCGCCCCATGTTCCGTTACAGCGCAACGTTTGAAATAATATTTATAAAAAAAAAAAATTATTTTTCAAACCACATTATTATGCAGAAAATACATATTATACTACTTGCGTTACGTTATCGTTACGTTAACGTTATGTTACGTTATGTATTGGCTTGTTTTATGTTCTAAAAGTTTGCGTGCTACAGCTGCTTGTTTGAATTTAATTGATTGTTGCTCATTTATATAGCGATTTTGATTTTGTAGCTGAAATTTTTTTCGAAAACTATCCATTTACCCAGCTCCGGAAAGCGAAACTCCCTATATTATATTCTTTCTGTTTCCGTTTTATGTTCTTCCTATTTGTTCCTGTACCTTTTCTAGCTTTCGACGAAATAAAGCAAAATTTGTTTTGGTTTTATAAAATGTTAAATAAAAACTTTAAACATTTTTGTATTGAACTTTCGCATTTGTTTGTCGTTTTCTAAACTCTTTGCTGTTTAACCTTATTTTGTACCTCAGTTGTAGTGATCCACAATTTTTGCTTCTACTGCGATTTTTTTAAATTACTTATTTTTCGTTTTACAATTCTACCTTTATATAACCGACTCTGACCAACGCCTACTTTCGTTAGTTTCTAAATTTTTTACTTCGTTTGTTTGTTTGTTTGTTTGTTCCTCATATGTTCTCTTGTTCCTTGCTCGAATCCACGCCACGCCAACCCACCGTACGACCGTCACACCACCGCCACCACCACCACACCCATCGCCCCCAACGGCCCATACACCAAATCGCTGTTGCGTACACATCCAGCCTGTACCGTTTAACTCGTACAATCACACGTAGTTCGTTTCGTTTCGTTGGTTTACTTTGTTTTCACTTTGAATTTTGGTATGCAAGCCGGCAATTTGCTGCGACGACTAAATTTTGTCTCTTGCCTACTTTTAGGCTGCATCACCCATATTTTTGGACTTGTCGTCATTTTCTTTTACAAACATACATACTTGAGACCTACCCACCTTTTGTCGCATTCGCTCGCCCGTTACTTCGTTTGCCTATTATGTAGTCTAGTCTAGCAATCTTGTTTGTAGAGCCCTCAACCTATTTTAGGTTCTCAAAGCATCCACCAACATTTGTTTTTTTTTTTACCAATTACCACCAACAAAATCGTAGTGCCGTCGCATTTTCGACAATTTACACTAATTTCATTTTCTTTTGTTTTAATTGCATTTGGTATGAATTGTTTTGCCGTTGTTGTTGTTCTATTGTATTGTAATACCTCTAATATTTAGTCCATATAAAGCATATTTGATATGATCTCAATACTGCATTGAGGCCATATAGTACCCCAAATTCTCCCTCCAGCAGGAAGTAGTAGTTTTTTGTAGGTTAAAAAATCGTATGACTTGCATTTTGCTTAGTGTAAAATATATAGTACTTGTATAACCTCGAACTATGTACTATAAAAATATAGTGAGTCTTGAGCGTAATTGAAGTTTTTTTTTTGTTTGTAAAGCTAAAATAGTTTTAGGGTTGAGTAGACGAATGTAACTACATAGATCTGTATAGGATACGATTTATTAATTAGTCTATTACAGTTGAATTAGACCTTAGAATGGCATGTGTTAGAGGAATGCTAATAAATAGTAAAATTATTTCATAGTATGATTTTGAAATTAAATAACAATAAAATATTAGTTCACATTGAGGATTATATTATAAGAAAATATTTGGAAATTTATTAAAAAATGGAAAAAATAATGATATATTTAAGTTGATATCAGAAGAAAGTTTATTAATGTTAAAAAACAATTTTTCAAAGAGGATATTTTTTGAATTTTCGGAAATTCAAATAAGTATCGAATAATATTTAAAAAAGATTTTTTTTTTAAATAGAAGGAAAACCACTTTTCTTTTGTCTTAAAAATAATACGAAATCCTTTGTACTGTTAAGAAAAAAGAGAATCCTAGCTGCTCCCAAAAACTAGTTCGGATTTAAATGGAGCACTATACAAGTATAAATGCCAATCGTTATAATCACTAAATGTATACCAGCTGTCTTCCATTCGCCAGAACAAACAAATGGTATAAAATTGCCGCATACTCGGTCTCTCGTTTATTGCTTTGAACTGGTAACGTTTATGAATGATTTTCGTTTCTATTTAAGTTATTTTCCTTGAAAATTCGCCTTCATGATGCTATAGTTTGATGGTGAATTTTATAACCGCTCTAACCCCATAGGCTTATAAATAATCAATAACTTAATTAACTAAAAACCCAGCAAAATTAGCCAGAGGGTTCGAAAGTTTAAGATTTTTCTGGCAATATTTCAAAATTTTCTAATGCCTGTCAAAAAGAAACAATAACTAGAGATGGCTTAATACACATGATCACGTTCCTTCTCACTTAAATATTGAATTGCTTCAAAACCGAATTACCGAAATAGAAAAAGTCTCTAAAATTTATTTCAATGACCTAAACGATTTCTAGAGGCTAACAATTTCTTATAGCGTTATGAAAAATAATGCCTATAAAAAATTAGTCTACTCAAAAATGTATTGTTTCAATTTGAAAGGGTTTTTAATCCTTTTATTGTAGAGTTATTTTCATTGAAATAATGCGAACTAAGTAATCAAACTGTTTTTACATAGTATTTGAAAAATATTCGTATAGAAAAAATTAAGCCGATATTCTAAGTTTAGAAAGAAATAAATTAATCTTAGCATATTTGCTCTAAAGCCAATGAAACTAACTAACTAATTGTCTTCGACTCGTCAAGCTTTTGAGAGTAGCGAATCGAACCAACTAAACCAGCTGTTCGCGCTAACACTTCTCTGATACATGCGCAATGGTGTTGCGCTTCTCTCCTTGGTAAAGAAATTCGCCTTTTATACCAAATAATATTTTACTATTATATAAAAAAAGAGTTCAATAATGAAACTAGTCTAATATCTGTAAAACTAAACTTGGCAGCAACAGAGATGGCGGTCGTACCACTTTAATGAGGGGTATCCGCATACTTTTGTATCGCATTCAATTTTGCTAGCGAACAGAAAATGGCGAATCGAAGACAATACTGTATTTTACAAGCCAAAGTGAAATGAATTTAAAAAATAAAAATACTATATCCTGGTGTTGCTACGCATTCAATTTATCTTGGCGCTACCAAATTGTCTGTGCAATAATATTTAAGCAATATTTTAGTTCTGCAGCATGTTCTATGAATATTTATTTTGTTATTGTTTACAATTTATTAATGAAAATGTTTTGACAATGATAAGTTATGAAATCGCTAGATTATCTTATGACCCTGGAACCCGGCGATAATGTTGAATAAATAAAATTTGATAGCTTGTTATAAATAAATTAGCGTTTTATGTTTAAAGATGTTTAAGATACGAGTAATTGATTACTATCCACATGAAAATATAGAATATATTTTATTGATTAGGAAGTTTAGATAATATCTATACAAAGCTTATTATATATACATCCAAGAATCCTTAACTTTTTTGTTAATTTTAAGTAATTCTCAATATCTATTGCTGTCTGTCCGATAGCTTTCAATTGTCGTTGAGGAATATAAGCCTGTATATAATATGTTGTACGCATACACATACGTACATACTTAAATAACTGTTACAGTGTATGTGTGTGTGTGCGTGTACCTGCAAGCCCTTGATGCTCAGTTTGTGCCTTTTCTTTACTTTTAATATTTATTTATACTTAGAACTTTAGTTAAAAACTCGAATTGTGAATTGTTTTTAGTGAAAAAAGGCATACTGTTCGTTGTCACTCGTTTGCGCTTTATTGTGTCTGTCGCCTTGTGTTTTTCTGTTCCGCCTATTATAACTACGAAGAAATTAGTAGTATGCGCTCTTAAAAACAATTAGTTGATTTGAGTTTGTAATGTAAATGCGAAAAAATTACTCATAATTGAAAATAACTAAATTGATTAATTAAAAATTAATATTTTCTAGCAAAACACTGAATGAAAGCAACCTGCAAAAGTACCAAAAAAAAAACCAATACAAAAAATTAAAAAAAAAAAAAATAAAACAAAGAAAAAGAAATTACGCTATGCAAAACGGCATTGCATTCCCGAAATGTTGGTAGGGAAGATAATTAGTTAATAATTTAGTAATTCTTTGCCATAAATAAATATTTATAAAATTAACTTTAAATATATTTACAAATATATATATGCATATATACTTATATAATAAATATTATATTTAATTTGAACTGTCAATGAAATGTCAATTGCGTATTTTGCATTGCATTGAAAACATCTATTTTTGTTTTGTTTTTGTTTCGTTCACAACTTCCATACTTCATTACCGTCATGACATCCCGTTTTATACATATTTTACAGCATCCGAAGAGAATGTGCTATCGTACGAGGCCGTACAACGGTTATCCATTAACTATACACGACCGGTAATCGTGCTCGGCCCATTGAAGGATCGCATCAATGATGACTTGATATCGGAGTATCCCGAGAAGTTTGGCTCCTGTGTACCACGTGAGTGTAGCGCAAAATACATATACTCTTACAACAACAATGTAAAATACAATCAATACAATAAATATTAATAATATTTACTTTCCATTGCAGACACGACTCGACCGAAGCGTGATTACGAGGTGGATGGTCGTGATTATCATTTTGTTTCGTCACGTGAGCAAATGGAACGCGATATACAAAATCATCTATTCATCGAAGCGGGCCAATACAATGACAACCTCTATGGCACATCGGTGGCGAGTGTACGCGAGGTTGCGGAGAAGGGTAAACACTGCATTTTAGATGTCTCGGGCAATGCCATTAAGCGGCTGCAAGTCGCTCAACTATATCCAATTGCTATATTTATCAAACCGAAATCGGTGGACTCAATAATGTAAGTTTCGAAATTTTTCTTCTCTAAACTGTATTTATGAGTTAGTATTACGGGGTTTAGACTGTTTGCGGCTTTATAACTTCGATATAAATAGGTACTAATTTCTACCTCTGCGAAATTGATAGTGTTTTCTTTTCTCACAAAAATGTTGCATATTTTCTGTCCAAGTTTTTCTACTAATTATAATGAATCGATTAATTTTGTTAAGCTTAATAATGGATATTGCGAATGAGTTGGTTGGCATTTTTTTGTTCTTTGTTCATATAGAAAATGGAACATTTATATAATATTGTCATATAATGAGGCAACATTTTCATCGATAAAGGAAAACACTATGAGTGTTTCATATGCACATATTCAGCCATGTTCTGTATTTCACTTTAACATACAAACGAAGTGATTCGGTTTGAAAGTCGAATTTGTCTGTTCCTGAAATCGAATAACTTTTTGATGTGATTTCGAAACAAAATGCCTTGTTCTGAAAACCGAATCCACATATTTAAAAGTAATTTGAAAACGAACTATTTATAATGTGTGATTTCTTCTCTGAGTACGTGCTAACAAGGGATATGTGGGCGGAGGAAGGTTGAAAGGAGTGTTTTTTGGTAAGAGCTCTTCATTAACTTTAGCTTCAGGATACCAGACCATTGTAGTATTTTTCAAGCAGAAGCGGCTGCAATTAAGGTAGCAGAAGATGTATTACTCCGAAGTACAGCCTCTTAAGGGGGGTAACATTCACCGACAGCAGAGCGATAATACTAACTTTGAGTTGGCTCACTACCAATACCATCCTTATACTTTATTATCAGACTCGTCTGGGTGCCTGGTCATGTTGAAATCGCTGGAAACTGCAAAGCCGCTGATGCTCGCAGCAAAGGGCATCCTAACCCCAATCTATTCAGACTGGGTCGGTGCTCCACAGGCTTGTGTAAGCTCAGAAAGCGTTAGTTAACAACCAGCACCTGTGCAAAATTTATTTTATTATGGATCAAAGTGGAACGTGGAAGGTCTATTGAATTACTAGCCCTAAGCAATGTTCATATGTTCATATCACCGCAATGATAGGAGTTCTCACTGCACTTCTTCTTAATGAAACATCCGTATCTTTCGCAATGGTCATGGCCAACTGTTGCAGATAAAGTGGAATTGTGCTTCTAAATTAACTACAAAATTAAAATAGTCAATAAAAGTATTTAAACAGTTCATCAGCAACTTCAAACGGATGTGAAAAGCATTGTTATAATCTTCTGCAACTCGGAGTCATTATTTTGGAAAACTCTCACGGCAGCGCGCATGATAGTTCGAGAAAATTTAAATTTTTGAAAAATAAAATATTTACATATATATCATTTAAAATAAATGTCATTTGCTTCAAACAGCTGTTTTGATGTGAAATGGATATACTTCGAAATATATGAAATCATTCGGTTTGTAAAAATGAAATCACATCAATTTCAGTCGGTTTCTGGAACATGCCTGATTGTATCTCACATTTTTTACATCTAAATACAGTGTAAAGTTAACCATAGCAAACTAAGTCAAACCGAATATATACAGAGTATGTGACAAAAAGGAAGATATATGAACGGAGTTTTCGCTATTTATGACTGCATCACGCTCTGAAAGTATCTACACATTTTAATGGTGTGTGGGTATATAGTCAATAGGAAGCAAGGATGTCCTCATATTCGACCTGGGCTGGGAGTGGAGAGTGTAAGAGGCTTTTTTTATGATCAGTTTTCGATGCATTCATTAATGCTAGAGTTTTCTACTCTTTAAAAGAAAGTCTGGTGGTAAATGCTTGGAACGGTGTATCACTTCAGATTATTCCAGGAACTGGAATGAAATTTCTGAAGTCCGTTGCGTCCGTAGTGTGGTCGTTAAAGTGTGCAATATCGCCGACGCAATAAGGAATGATCTCTTGAAGCACCTAGGAGGGGGGGCTCCAAATAAATGACTATAAGGTTGGTTGCTATGAAAGCTGTGTAGGTGTTCAATGGAGTGTTAGGCTCCTTGCAGTGGAAAAACAAGAAAGGTCGGTGAGAAACCGACGTCAATATCGTACAATCATCAGCGAATGAGGTGGTTGAGGAAGCTGCGAGATATTAAATTAAACAGTAGCGGGAGTAGGATACCCACCTGCAGAACCCCCTTATTATTTCTAGTAAACTTAGAATTTTGGATGGGGAGTGTAGACTGTTCGAAGTCTTGTAGTACTTTGAAGAATGTTTTATGTCGCTACAAAAAGACGGACGGTATTAAATCGAACAGGATTTTAAAAATGTTAAGGGTATACTAAAAAAGTCATTCCCAAAATAATATAAATCTCTCTTTAAATAAGTAACTATTATTTTTTTTTTTTTATAAATTTCTATATATCGATGTAAACTAATTTTTTCGTATATGCTTCCAGGGAAATGAATCGACGCATGACGGAAGAGCAAGCGAAGAAAACTTACGAACGTGCGATTAAAATGGAACAAGAATTCGGCGAATACTTCACAGGTTAGTTCTAACCGCTTATATAAGCATACATAATATGTAGATATGTATGTATATAATAATAACTCTGTATTCATTTGTAGGAGTGGTCCAAGGCGACACCATCGAAGAGATCTATAGTAAAGTCAAAGCGATGATCTGGTCACAATCGGGACCAATCATTTGGGTACCATCCAAAGAATCTCTATGACCAACAGCCACGACGACATGGACACTGCCGCCTCGAGTACGCTGTCGACCAGTCTCGAGATCAACAACAAATCAACATCAACAGCAAACGCACTGATTTTGAACGACATTGATGGAACACGATGTCGCCAACAACGACAACACACACAAGCCGTAACCGAAACGCAGCCGATGATTCATGTGGATGCGTTATGCAAATGAGGTAAAGAAAGAGAATTGAAAATAGTGGACAGACATACCCACGCGGCATAACATCTTCAACGTAGAATAAAGTCACACCCACGCGCAAAATGTCACCAGCCTTAAGTAAATATATATAAGCTGAAAGCAAGCAAGGCCTGTCAGGCCTTAGTGACGCAATATGGCTGATGTTTCTGTCTTTCTGTCAGTGTGTGTGTATGTTTTTGTCGATGCCTATTTGCAGTCGGGTATTTGCGTCGTTGATGCGACCGTGCGTTATAAAGAAACAAGTGGAGATAATATGAAACTAAAAACACTATAGAAGAAATATGTTGTAGCTAATAAAAAGAAAACCACAAAAACAAATAACAATAATGAATAGAAATAAGTCAGGCTGCGACTACTCTCCTACATATATACTGATAATGATGATGATGATGATGATGATGGTGCATTTGTTGTTTGTTTGTTACCGCTAGCAATTAAAAAGAAATTCGATAATCGTTTAATATATATATGTATGTATATATAAATATACATGTGCATATATAAAATTATATATATAAATAATTAGTAACGAAGCAGAAATTTAATAAAATTGTAATGCATATGAGTACACACGCTCTTCATATATAAAGAAATTGCAAATTCTACACGCATACATACATATATAAATACCGACATACATACATACATGAATACATAACTGCTTGCATATATCATACAAAAATAATAATAAAAAATCAATAGCAATGAGGGCAGCAACTAAGAATTGCGTAAACAAGACGTCATACGATTTAGCAGCAAATAATTGCAAAATAAATAAATTACAATTATAACCAGTGCCGATGAACAAACTCGCTTACATATGTACCATAGGCAATCCAGCAATGAATAAAAACCGTTGAAGTTAGTTGCGTACACAGTTAAAGCTGAAGAAAATAGCGTGCGAAGAAAATTAGAAAAACCTAACCTAAAAAATGAAAATTTGAGCAATGCGTAGTTAAAGTGAAGAAATTTAAGAATTGTTTTATTAACGTTATAACGTACACTATTTTATTTATATTACATATATATATATTTGTATTATACAAATTTACATTAAAAAACATATATGCAGAAAAGTAAAAGTAAAGTAAAGAAGAAACGGTAAATGCAGTGTATGTTGACTGTATTTGTCATAAAAAAATTGTATGTAACAGCAAAATGCAAAAACAACTACAACACAATATTTTATGTAATAATTTCGCATATAATTTTTGTTTTATTTTTATTAATTACCGTTAGTGTTAACAACAATTTTACTTTCCTACAAACTGTCACAATTCGGGTTGATGTTGTCTCAAGGCTAACTCAGCAACAATAATAATTAAATATGTATTAAAAAAAAAAAAGAGAAACAGTTAAAACAAAATTTTGTGTTTGTATGTGCTGCATTTAGTTGCAACCCTGTAAAAAGTAAATACCATATTTTGTATGTATTGTATGCCTCGAAAATAGCTACTTTACTTTTAGAACAAACTGTAACAGCGCAAACTGCAATTTTGTTGCATTCATAACGCTCATAATTTATTTATCATTTATTTGTATTTGTATTTGTTATTTTTATTGCCCAGTTGGTTGTGTATTTTGTAAAAAGGCTTGCAACAACAACACAACAATGTTACTACTATAAGCCTTGTAAATGTGCTTATGCAAATAGGCATAGTCAAAATAGTGAGGTTAAATTCGAATATATGCTACTTAGCTACATACATACATACATACATAATTTACAATTTACCACTCTGTTTTACGAGTTTACGTTAAACTTTTACACACTTACGACTACTATGTAACTGCTAATGTCTTTATTGTTTATAGGTTAAATGACAATTTAATTTAAGCGCTTAATTTTATTTTATTTTATTGTACATTTTTGTTGTAAAGCTGTCGACAACCAACCGACTGGGTAGCTTACATGTTTTCACACTTATTTAATTGTTCGGCAAACAGATGCCTTTCTACAAAGGGTCCAGTACAGCAGCCATAATAAGCTCCAGCTTACAGCAGAGGTAACAGCGCTGCATTGTAAATTGTGCAGCAGTCAAGAATGTTTGTGTAAAAGCGCGCAGCTTCAAACTCTATTAGCCCTATGCATACTACTTATACTACAACAACAACTACAAATACTATTATAATATAAATTATTACTGCTACTCCGCTACACTACTTATTGTTGAAGTATGTGTGTGTGTAATGTAATGTTAATGTTTTTTTTTTCTTTCTAGATAAATATTATCTTTGTCTTACATTTTAATTATTTTTATTATTTAAAAACTATTGTACAAGTTATTACAAGCATATATAATACGTACTAAACATACATGCATACTTAATAGCAACACAAAACACGACAACAAAAAAATAACATAAAAACCAAGAAAATTAAGCAAAAATATGGAAACTTAACAATAACAACAACAAAAAATACTTTTTTTCAACGAATATCTAAACTAAAATGCGTTAAGTGCAAGAACAAGAGAGTAAACAATAATACAGAATTTAAGTAAACAGTTTAACTTAATTAAATCGTTTAATTTTTATTCAAAAAAAACATACTATATTGTTTTATTTGCTTTATATAACTAGTATAATTTAGTTTCAAATACACGAAAACAGTTCGAAGTTATAAAAAAACAAATGATTGCTACAATAGCAAATTGCATTGCTAGACGACAGACTTAACTCTTGACTAGCCTAGTGCACAGCATTTTGCGTTTTTGAAACCAACTTTTTTGCAAAATTTTCTCAATTTTGCTTCTTAAAGCAGGTCTCTCCATATTCTAAGCGAATTTTACCCAACACAGCGCTCCAATTTTGTGGCCCCCAATAAACAATAAGCAGGGCAGAATTCTGTTCTTTCATTTGATACCTGTTTTATTAAAATCGGTTGAGATTTGCCTGACTCATGCTTAAAAAACGTTTTAGTTAACCCAAATGCAGACAAAAATTTGATTTAGCCGGCACATAAACCCCACCTGCTGGCATGAGATTTGTCGCGTTTACATTTTTGCCTATTGGCAGCAGAGAATGTTAATGAATAGAGAAGGAGCAAATGTTAAATCAAATCTTTTTGAGTACTAATTTGTAATTCCAGATGAGTTAACATCGAAAAATGAATGGCAATTTTATATAATAATTTAATGCCATATATCGTGCATAATATGAAAATATGTGAAATATTATTTCATCTCGCTAATAGATCATGTTGCCAATTCTCCTTTCTGAAGGGAACATCAGACAAATTCTTCAATTTCTGATCTTTACCATCGTCGTGAGGAAGCAGCTTGTGGGCAACATGCAAATGCGAGGGGATGATGGTAGGAAGGATTTTCAGTGGTGGCGCGCATGTGCGGTAGGAATTCTATATGAAAACCAAATGTGGTTTACCAGGCGCACAGAAAAAATAGCGCGACGCGGAGTTATAAGCGAACGCACTTTGCTTTGAAGCAGACGCACGTTCCTTATGAATGAATTTGTTGTCGTTGTAATATGAAATACTTAGAAAATAAGCCGCGAGTTTGTTTGAATCAAAGGAATGAAGGAAGGCAATTTCAAGAATATTCACATATAAATTGAACATTTGAAGCAAGTAAACGACAATAGCTGTTTGAGTTAACAGATTAGACACATTTGCTTGAATATCGTCTGCGGTGCTGTTTGTATAGCACACTTTCTTATTGCAACGTGAAATATTTTGCCTAAGTTCAAATCCTATCACATATATTTTTATATACTCTTTTTTTGGGTTTGTAACCCTTTGATTAAATGATATTTTAATTCTGTTTTCATATCATTTCCCTCAATGTTTATATTTTCTTGTCATCTGTGCATGTGTATGTATGTACATTTTGCTTGGTTCCCTTATAGAGTGGTGTAGTTCGTTGGGTACCTTGATAGGGAGGTGAAATTTTATTTTCGAACTTGCGCGTTTTCGATGTTCCCTCATAGCAATTTACATTTTAGCACATTTAACATGACATTTGCGCCTTCTCTGTTCATTAACATTCTCTGCTATTGGGACCAGGCGCGCAGAAGCAAAGAACAGAGAATGTTAATAATTAACATTTATCTGGTAGGTGGCTGCTGCAAAATTTTTTTGAAAGTTGTAGCATGCTTTTAGGCGCTACATGAAATGTGCGCGGTTTTTGTTCGTGCTGTACTTCTTAGTACATTACTATATACGTTCAGATATTCAAGCATATCTTGCGTTTTACTGCACTGATTTTGCTGATTTTGACGCTAAATTAAAATGACGGCGGTACAAATTAATTTAGAATATTAACAATAATTTTTACCTCAGTTGCAGTGTTTTTTGTGAAATTAACCGGAAACAATAAAAGCAGAGCAAATATGAATTTTGTTTTCTTAAACTTACCCATTTTTAAATGAAACAACACTCCATAATTTTAATTTTAATAGAGCTGATCTAAAACTAATTTGAAGACATACTTACTGTGACATTAAAGCATTGCCGTATTCCATTACGTATGTTACATAGCATGATAACAGTTATATACAAGTATTCCAAAGCCAAATATATTGGCTGCTTATAGGGCTGCAAGAATTCTAAATAAAGACTATATTTAGTTATGCCTGCTTTTTGTTCGTATAATGTTGATGGAAAGACCATCGTGAGCGAACCTTATTAATTAAATATGCACTGGGTATTCTATATCTATCATATACTGATATATAGTCATCGAGCTTTTCCACGTCTCTTCACACAGCTGAAGCTGAGTGAGGTATTGTTGTGTCAGAAATATTCGAAGCGGTCGCTATTAGAAAAACAAAAATGGACTTCCATAGCTAAAATATGGTAAATATGTGTCAGTTAGAGCTATACCGCTGTTATTATTGTTTTCAAGAAATATCCCTTACATATGTGAATACGTATTACATATGTGAAACATTATATATTTTTGGTATTCGCGAAATTTAGTATAAATTAAATAACAGAGTGCAAAAACAATTGAATTAATTTATTATTATATTTTATGTTAATTTTCTATATATTTTTTTATCTTATTTTATAATCCTTTTTTTACAGTGATATTTTTCTAAATTCAGATTTGCAAAAATATTGGCTTGCACTTCTCACAAACAACAAGAAAAATCATTACATACATAGTATATACATATACTGTAGGTATATAGCATATGCACATACAAACAGTAGTGTGAATTGGCACTCGGAGTAAAGTTGCGTATACGCAGTGTTGATCACGCTTTACCATATAAGCGAACCTCACGTACAGCATACCATGTACATGAGCTATTTACTCCATAACATATGAGGAGAAAAAGTAAAAATCATTTAAAATATGTTATTTCAGGGCAAGCAAAATTTGCTTTCTTCGAAGAGCCTACAAAAACTACTAGATGATTGATCCTTACACAAAAACTGATTTAGGTCACATTTAAAAAAATATCAATTACACCACTCAACACCAATGTAAATATAAATATTTTATATGTGATTGAGATGTTTGAAACATCAGCTTTCAAGCCATGCGAAATCGATTCATCTTGGCATCTTGCTACGAAAGTATAAAAATGAGGCTAGGCTGATAATGAATTAGCAGTACTGTAAGGTGTACAACGGCAAATTTCTCTCAACCAAGCCTATAATCTGTACAGCGCAGTAGAAATATTACTACGTGCAAAATTTAAAAGTCTAAAACAACAAAGAAGACGAGAGCAGTCGTGTGCCCATATATCTATGATAGCTGTTTCCTGAGGAAATTACGAACTTCAATATCAATATTTATAAATTTTGATTTAGAATTGCTGAGCATTTTTGGGGAACATACATAACACACGTTTCAAATACTTTTATAAAAATTATTTCAAAATTATGTTTTTTGGTTAAGCATTATGAAAGTTTATTTCGAGTACACAGATCCGAAATCAATACCTGCGACCACTAACAAGCCCGGAAAGCTGCATACATGCTAGTATATAACAACAAATGAACTAATAAACTATGCATACAATTCTTATGAAAAATTCAAATATACATTATGTAGCGAAAAATTCAAGTATAGTGTAAAAAATTATGGGCGTTGTACCAGAAAGAAACGAAGAAGTAAATGCAAATGAGAACTTAAATGAAAAAAATAAAATAAATAAAAAAGGGAAAATTATTTATTAAAAAAAAGTAACTAGAAACGAATTGCAAACTAAATTGATTAAAGACATAAATATGTATATGTATACATATGGCATATAGTAGAAATGTGCATAAGTAGGCAACTTTGATTCTATTACGAGAAATGCTGAATAAAAAATTATGAAACATTTAATAATGACCAAAAAGGCAACCAAAACTTCAAAAATAGTTATCTAAACCACGTGCTTAGATCAGACTCCAACATAAAAAATATAAACTCTTAAAGTAAAAAAAAAACTTTTTGATAACAAAAACCTATGAATATTTATAACATAATTCTCCTTAACATAAATACCATTTATTTCTTTATTTTTGACTACATACAAAGAACTATGCGCCGCTTTCAAATACATCTTGTAATATCCCTCATTCACTCTAGCACTCCCTCTCAGCCTCACTCTCACACTTTCTCAGCTAACACACAGAGCTGAGAAAAAGTAGAAGAAGTGCAGAAGTACAAAAAATAAAAGCAGCTGCAGCCTTTTTAAATTGTTCAGATGAATGAAACGGATTAATTTAGACACGTCTACCTGGATTTTCGTTCGAAAAGACAATAACTATAACACTATATGGTTTTCTTGTTCCCATTGATTACAGAGTCTGTTCCTATGTATCTGATCATTGTCTTCCTACAGTAACGAATCATGATTATTTTTACCGTGAAACATTTCAGCGGACTTCAGTAAAAACTCATTTTACAATTTTAACGGTGTTCAGGTTTTCTGTAAGGCACCTGAAAACTCCAAATCCCTTAGCAGAGAAGCATCCATAAACATGCACTTTTGGTGCTTAACACTTCTTTGAGTAAATGTTTGTAATTTTCTTTGACAAACACTTCTCAAGCGGTTGAATAATATAAAAGTTGACTCATCTGTAAATATTGCATTGCTCCAATCACGGTCGATGTTCTCCTACGCACAGTGCAACCTTGTCTCAATATGTGTTTTTTAAAGTGCTGTTTCTTCTCAAGAAGGAGAACCATAGCTTTGTCCTCACTTTTAGATGTCACGTGGTTCCTCCTGGTTGGTTATCTACATTTCCACGTTCTACCGTGAGACCATCTCTTCACAAATGTACAACGTATTTCAATATTTTGCGGTTTTTTTTAATAGTTCAGTTAGGAAATTTAGGATGCTTCGTTAGAAAAACTGCTTCAAATGGTTTTTATGCTGGGTCCCCTATTTTTTATTTCACGGCACGACGCAAGACATTAAGAAGATTGGAAAACTGACCGCATTGTACGCATCAGCAATCGCAATTGATTATTTGCTAATTTGCAAAAAAAAAAAATAAAATAAAATAAAAACAGTTTTCCACGAATTGATCACTCAAAGGAACGACGTCGTTATTTTTTAAATGCACTGCCATGGCGGACTATTCGTTTTCCAATTGCAGCAAGTCGTCTTGAAGCAATTAAGGGACACAGCTAGTGTCAAAGTTTTTCCAAATTTTAATGGGCTATACTTTTAAAAATAACATACTAAAATGTTAAGAAAATATCTCGAAAAATATTTCATTTTTTCCCCAAAAAATTTACTGTGTATTCTTAAAATATGTGTTAAAGGAGTCCCACGCATAAATTACCATAAATGGATTTAATTTTTTTCATTGTGGTAAACTACTGACTTTTTCTCAATATTTTCAATTATAAAGATTTACCATTCTCAAAATAACATACATATGTATGTAAGAGATTTCTACATATTGGACCACTACTTATATGACCTTGAAAATGACAAATATGTTTTGTAGTTTTTATTTTCTAGCGTTGGTGGAGTCGTAGCTTCAAATTCCCAAATTAAAGTAATATTACTTTTTTATGGCCATCAGCCTTCAGCTGACAAAGTCAAACCGGGAGATGTATTTTTGACACGATAAAGCATTTAAGCAAAATTCAGCAAATTATGGAAATATAGATAGCGACCAAGACCTAGACGTATAGGTCTCTAAAATTATAGTATAATGTCTAGGCACACTCGACAACTGGGATTCCCCATTCCATTCACGCACACATTCACGCACACACACACACACACACACACACAAAATGTCATCCGCTTTAATCGTTTACCATTAGCAAACGCGTTTCATCAAAATGTGCCTTTTCAGTTATTGTTGTTGTTATCAGCAGTTCAAAAATAAATATGCATTAAATCACAAAATCCAACAGGAACAAAAGGAATAAACTCAAAAAAAAACTATAAATACATACATACATGTAAATGTGTGTGTGTATGTATGTATATAAAGTAGAACAATACAATGGCAAACTATGAAAAGCAAACAGTGAATTGATTAGCCTATGAGAAATGCACTAACGCGCATGCTTAAATAATACATTTAAATATTTATACATATGTACGAATATACATATGTACATATGTAGCGAATGTACATACTTAGATCAAGTTAGCATTGCAAATGGCACGCAGTTGAAAAAAAGCTAAGCAAAATTCAATAAAGGCATTGAAAATTATAAATAAAATAAAAATAATAAAGGAAATATGTAAAGAACGAAAAATAAAATAAAATGAAAATATTCCCGTTATAATAATAATTTTCCGTTATTTACGCTGTCGCTAAACCTTCATGTCCATAAAACCTTCGAATTATTATTCGGCATCAGCTGATCCTCGTGAATAAACTGGGAGTAAACGCGTAAACGACGAATGTAGAGTTCATGACTACTAAGCGGTAGGATAGGACCGTAAGAACTTGTACAAGGTGGTCCTATATATATTTTATAAGATTAAACTCTTATATCGTATATTCAAGCCGGATTTCAGTAACCTCAAGCACAAAATGTGTCCACAACATAAACTAAAAACTTAAATAAACTTTCAAACTCAATCGATTAACAACATGTTTCCCTCGTATCCAAAATCTTCGAAACAGCGCGTTTCTTGGAACTAATTTTCATCTAATGTGAACGACCGATTATTGGTTCCTACATAAAGAGCAGTCAACGTAAAATTTCAATATTTAGAAGGATGTATCCAGTACTGTTTTGAAGACAGCTACCCCGAGTTGTATAATAGCTCTATTTACGAAGTAGTTTGGCAAACGATGATAAACTTTTGTTTGTTCATCAGGCATGAAATAGTTTCTTGTCAGCATTTCACAGATGAACTGAAGCTGAGGAACTCAACTTTTGTATTTTCTATACAATACTCTTATTAAAAGCAACCATAGGAGATGACACAAGACCAAACATTTAAAAAAAATTTTAGTATCATTTGAAGTTTCAAAACTCGACTTTTATTTAATAGTTTTCTCTAAATCTTACTCAGGCTACGATATAACTGCTTAGCAGAATAAAAAGTAAAATATTTTTCTTCATTTTAAATAAAAAGCTTCACGAGGTGATGTGTAGGATTTTCGCCATTTTAGACGATCATAAACGGAATAATGCAACGGAGCAGTGTATCTGTTCAATAGTTTGAATGGGAAAGGCATTGAAGCAATATCGTTTTAATATTTATAACTTATCTATTAGTCGACGTATGCAGTGATTTTTTGAACATGCGGATTTAGCTATGGTGAATTAAGCAATTTCTTATACAATAGCAGTTTATCAATCAATAATATTAATCATTAAAAAATTTCGTACCCAGATATGTACAAGAATATCCCTTTTACCCACCTCAGCAAGCTAAATGCACAAACACGTTTTAAAACTCAATTACTGGATTGTTACTTTTTGCGAAAAATATTTAGTATCTATAGAATGTAAAATAATTTTTTTTGTAAAAAAACTTAAAACTTAAAATTTTGAATTGACTTCAAAACCCGGTAATTAGGATTAAAAACCTGCTTTGAAAAATTGTACATAATTTAAATTTTAAAAATTTATTTCCACAGAATATGAAATGTGAATAAATGATATATTTTTTAAGGACCCATGGTAATTTGATAAAATCGTGACTTGAATACAGTTATTTTTTTTACAATGAAGTGTTACGGTTCCAATAGTAATAGAATAGTCAGACAGAGACTTGCCTAAATATTTGTTTAAGTCGAATTTTACGATTTTTGAAATGTGTTTTCTTCCGAGACAACTAAGATTCGTGATTAATTGACTATGTGCAACAAAAATTTATATGCTTTCAGTTGCTGTCAAACATTGTACTTCACAGACATTAACGATTAAGCAAATTTCTTGCAATATCAATCGGGCAAAAGCTAAATGATTTGGTATTGAGAACACCCAAAATATGAGCCTTTCATTGATTATTCTCCCTAAACAGGGTATATTAAGTTTGACACGGAATTTGTAACACCCAAAAGAAAACGTCGGAGACTATATAAAGTTATATGTACAAATGATCAACGTGACGAGCTGAGCTGATTTAGCAATGTCCATCCGTCTATATATAACAAAAAACTGTTCATTTGTCGGAACTGACATCGGACAACTTTAGCGTATAACTGACATACAAACTGATCGATCGAAATCCAATCCTTGTATGGAAAGCATTGAAAGATATCGTGACTTATTCAAAAAATAAATACATCAAATAAAATGGGTCAAATACCTGTCAAAACTCCCTCGTCTTTTGATATTCATATATTAATAAACATTTATAAATTTATTTAAAAAAAAAAATGGGTTTTTAAATCCAAGGCCGGCTTTTGGGTTTCAAATTATAACTGAAGAGGAAAGAGTCTATCTCCTGTTATTCGTCAAAACACACCTACAATCTCACAAAACAATTTCTCACTTGTCAACCAAGTAATTTAATTAGATTTTGTGTTAAGAACTATTTACTCGATTTGTTTTTGAAAAATAATTAGGATAATTAAAGAAATATACAGGCTGACTACAATGAAATCAGCAAAGAAATAACTAGAAAATTTAAAACACAACCTAAAAATTGTTAAAACTATTTTTAAGCAAATAGAAAACGGTAAAAATTTACGATAATTATGAAAACTTGAAATCTAAAATTAAATAAATATTTAAAGATAAAATAATAATTATACACAATAAGAAACTAAAAAGAAACACGAAAAAATACAATTATGTAATGTTAAATTTTGTTAGTACACCTGAATTGAAAATATATATACATTGAAAAAATATATAAATTGAAATAAAAACGCAACTATTCAATCGAAAGCAAAAGGGTAAATATTTATATAAAATAAGTATATAAAAAATATTTTAAAACAAATTTAAAAGATTATAAACACATTCGACATGCGATCTTATTGTACTATCATAGATAAAAAACAAAAAAACAAAAGCAGAGATATAAAAATTTTGATTAAGCGAATGGAGTACAGTGGTATGTTTCACCCTTAAAACCAAAAATAATAAACTAAAAAAGCAAATGAATTAAATAAAATAAAATGTAACTGTTCAATCGATATACTAAAAAAATATATATACGCGTAAAAATGGAAAACTTTCAAATTTCTTTATTAATAATAAAGTTTCTGTATTGATTTTGACTGATTTCGAGGTTATATAACACTTTCGAAGTAAGGACGTCGTAGATAGTCGGTTAGATTCGTAAGCAATCGATTGACGCGTATTTATAGTCGGCCAACCGAAATACTGGCAGAATGGTAACATTGAAAGGTGGATGAAAGCAAAGATGAAGAGAAAATTTGGAGACAATAAGAAAAACAAGTTGACGACCTTCCACTAACGATAACATCGCGAACAAATTGTAGATATACAATCGTAATTTATACTAAGTGTTAATGTAGTGTTACATATTGGATAGCCCCCTTGTTAGAAGCTTAACCCCAAGTTGCTATATTCGGGTATCAACTTGCAGATATTTTCTAGTATATTAGCCTTTGTGACTGTAATTTTTATACCGTTCTCAGATAAAATCCGCAAAGCACTGCTCCAGGGCGGCAATAGACAAATGCTTTGAGGTTAGAGTAAGATAGTTTGGTCGTTGTTATGCCATCATAAAAGGTTGAAGGAGAGGTAGAAAAGGTGAAAGTGTGGAAATGATAGCGAAAATATGATACAAAACTTTATATAGGCGATTAATAACACGAAATCTCAAGGTGTTGTTTTTGCAGCGGCAGAAAGTGTTAATCAAATAATTTTGAGGATTGCTGCCTAGTTGACAGTCCTCGGCCGGAAATAATTCCGGATCCGTTACGGTTGCGTATACCCGGGTAACTTGGGTAAAACAACTGAAAACAGTAATCACACCCATCAATAACTAATTTTCAACTTAATGTGCGATAACCGGTTAAAATCCAAACCATAACTTGAATTTGATTAACACATGAAACACTTGCGGGACAGATCTTGTTTAGAAGACTTAGACGTTTTCGCATTTTTAAGCGATTCTAATGTTTTATAATAAACCTAGAAGTCTAGAAGCATTCTAGCCTTGCTGTAAGTCATTAGTAAAGCTATTTGAGGAATATTGTATACTGCTACAAAAACATAATCATAGTAAATTTGTATATAATGAGAAATTTTGTTATTGAAAGTCTGTTTTCGGTTCCAAATCATACGATATGATTATGTTTCTAACCAAACCAACGAACTCGTCACGCTGATCACTTATATACAGGGGCGAGCAAAACCGTTCGGATGTTCGTCACTGTTGCATTCTAAATACTGTAAAATTTTTCCATATATTTTTATTAATTTATCGTACAATGTAAGTAATAATTTAAATAAAATTTCATTCTAGAAAACAAAAGAGAAATACAACAAAAACTGAAACAAACTCATAATGTACAGTTTTGCTCGTAAAAAGTAAATGTCTATAATTACATTATTTAATATTTGGAAAAAAAACCTTTGTGTTTAATCACATTTTCTAGACGTCTCGGCATACTTTCAACTAAAATTTCTATTATAACAATCTCTTCCTCTAGATAAACACTCTTGCCCATAAAGTCCGAATCCGGGTCCGTTCCGGTTACGTAGACCCGACTGTTGTGGGAACGGACGCTAATAGTACTGTTTGCCATCCGAGTGATTTCCGTTACATCCAACCAGATAACCTTTTCCCAGTGTTCCGTGGACCAATTTGTATGTATTTTAAAAATCTTTAGACGCATCTTTACATTTTTATTAAATAGAGCAGGCTTGCATATCGAAGGCGACAAAATAAATATTGATGAATATTAAAAAAATTTCGTTTTATTTACAATTTCCGGAAACTTTCTGGTCTTAATGTATTCTCTTTAATTGAAGAGCTCCCTGAGCGGTACATTCACTGACAGTTTAAATTTATGGCGATTACAGCCTGCTACGGTGTTCTATTATCCGCTTTAGTGAGTCTTCTCTCTATTTGCCTGACATCAGCGTTTGTTTACAATCGTGGGCGACCTCCTACGTTCGGGAAACCAACTACATTGCATTGTTTTCTTAACATAACTGACTAGCAATTTTACGGATCGAAAAGCCATTTTTTGTCAAATAACCAACATTTACTTACTGTACGGGTTTCTTTTAGTGTTAGTAGGACTATCCTTTCGTTTTAGTTGCTAAAATTTTATGAGTATTAGAATTTCATTGTACATCGGACAAAGAACCTGATTTCATGGCAAACTTAATATACTTTGTTCAGGGCATAAAAATTTTCCCAATTATGGATTATTCAACTTCATACAAAATCATCTATAACTGTTTAGGAACTTATCTTTGCAATATTGAAAAAATGCATAAGTAAATGTTCCTAACCTCAAAAACATGTTTTTGAATTAAAACAATTCACTTTCAGGGGATATTAAAAATATTTTTTGTTTTCATTTTATATAATATATTTGAGTTTTGTTGGTTAACGTGCTTGTTCACCTGTCACAAGCAGGTGCTAATTTGTAATGGTTGAGCTTAAACTATTGTTTTGTTAGGATTTTTGTTTACCTACAGACTAAAGGCTTACTTAGCTAAATAAAGAACGAATAATAAATGATTTATACAGACTTCAATAATACGTTCTCGAATAATACAAACATCAATGCGTACATACATATATTACACTTATAGAGTAGGATTGTATAAAAAAAATGATGTCCACAAACCGAACAAGGGAAATGGCAAACAAGTAACAATATTCTTATGTTTAAACTTAGTTAGTAATTAATTAATTTGTAATTTGATGTACAGCGTGTGGTCATCCTCTCTACTTACATTACAAAGTGGAAGCCAACTTATATAACAACCCGTTATATGAATTGCAAATGTGTTCAAATACTCGAGATTTATGTTTAAATTGCTACACTCGTAAGGAGATATAACCAAAAATTTCAGCTTAAAGAGAATGTTGGAAAAGAGTTCTTGGGTGAATGGGGAAAAAGATCGAATTTCGTAATTTCAAGAAGCGCTTCAACTAAACATCAGTGTTTTGCATCAATTGAGTGTAGCTTTAGCGTAAATCACAACGTCAGCTTAAAAACTACGAATATATATACATTAGACGATATATATATATATACATATAAATATATATAGCTTTATTGTAAAGGGAGGAGGAAAAAACTAAGTATAGGTATATAATATATGGTGTGATGATCATAAAAATAAAATCATTTTGAGTATATAAATTAAAGCACAAATTAATGTTATTAAAACTATTTTACTTAAAGTAAATAATTGTGAGTGAGAAATGAATACATATATTCCCTTCTTTTGTATATATATGTGTATGTATATAAATACGTGTAAAAGTGAGGATGCAGATGTTCATGCTTCGACCTCAGGACTGGGCGAAAACTCATAAAATTAAGAGAGAAATGAAAAATTATGGGAACGGAAATGTAAAAGGTCGACAATTTTTCACTTATAGATTATTGGTGTTGGTACTATAACTAACTAATATCTATGTATGTATATAGTTTGGTCAGATCTGTAAGAGCTGCGAACGGCCTGGCACAACAGCCAGTCATTAGCAGACCTTAAATTCAGCGTATGAAATTATATAAATTTTGCATATTGGCTTTAATCCTTGTCCTGGCTTTGCATTAAGGCAGTAATCTCTTGAAATTTATGCATATAATCGACGCTGCTTTCGCTTATCACCGACAAATTCGACGAGGGATCCTGAGAGTTAAAGTATACGCATATAAAATGGGCTTTTTTTGTTATAGGAAAAAAGTGGTTTCGCACTTACCAAAATATCACGAGTTGCATTGATCTCATCCAAATGCCCCAGCAGACTGGTTAGGGAGAAATCATTGATGTTCTCTTCAAGCCAACGCGAATTCGACGTGGACTCTCGCAGTAAATGTGTGGGGGTCATACCGTTGAGCGAGCTGGTATCTGTCGAAAGGCATATATTGTTTAGTTTTATAATTTTTTGTGGATGAATTATATAGTTTGTCAGTATAACAGTTTTGTTCATTTAACGGTTTTATATATTACCTTCAAATTATTTATATAAATATTTAGGCTTATCTACAAGTATACTAATATTATAAAAAGCAAAGATTTAATTGTTGGTTTGTTTGAATTTAATGGGCTCCGAAACCACTTGACAGATTTGAAAAAACTTTCACCGTTGGGAAGCTACACTATCTGTGGTCATACAGCCAATGGTATAATTTTTTTAAAAAGTTAGGAATCCTTGCTATAACGCCAATAATATAACCCAAGGTGTAAAAAATTAGCGTGCGCTGCGAATACATACAATTGGTGATAGAAGAAAATAATGCACTTTGCAGAACATATAATTATCAAATGCCACAAAAAATGTACACATAAGCTATGTTGACCTATTATAGTTACGTTACAATAACTATTCTCTTATTTAGTGCTCTTTATTTGTTTACCTTGGTATTAATCCTTATCAAAATTAATCACTTTATATTCAAGACTAATTCAATATCTTTATATAACTTTTTGAATTATTCGATTCGGACATTCCACGAATATGAGGTCCTCTTTCCCCAAGTGGCATGGCAAATGGAGTGATCTGCTAGTACCAAATATTTTTGAGGAGAAAATGACATGTGCGTAATTTCATATCGATATCTCCAAAACTGAGGGACTAATTCGCGTAAATACAAACAGACGGGCATGTCTAAATATATACGTTAGAGAGGCTCCGACGGTTTTTTTCAGATATTGCGACCACCGTTACCCGACTTGTTCCGAAGATTGGAGCAGTAGCCGCCATTTTGTTGCAAAATTCCCTTTCTTTTTTACTGGCTTAACCTCATAATAAAACTCCATAACAATGTCGTGTGGTATTACGAATGGGCGAAATCGGAGCATTATCACGCCAATCTATCACAGCTAAGTACGGTGAGTAATTTTTTCTGACAGCCTACAAAAATTGGCTAATAACCACACTCACCTCCGACTACTACTGTTTAAATCGATCACAATATGCGATTATTGTAATAAAAAATAATTAAAAAAAAAAGGTTCGCTTCCACCCTAACTTAAGTATTCCTTAATGTTGTAATGTAGAATGAAAAAATGTGCTAATAAAAACACAATATCTTTACTTACTTGTAGACTCATCGAAGGCGCTATCGGGAAATGACGACGACAGCGATACATCAGCGTTATCAATAGCAGAAGATTGAAAGAAACGAGCAACAAGATCAGTGTTATTAGTGTTTACATTGTTAGCTGACATTTTATATATTCCGGAAGTTGAAGGGTTATTGTCCACCTGCTCTAAACCACCAGCTGTGTCGCTATCGCTATAACTACTATTTGTAATTGAAATAAATGGTGAGGAATTGCTAATCGTTGGTGGATTATGATGTAGCGGCATTATGGTTGACACTTCCGTCGTTGTCATAGCGGCAGATGCAGGAGACGTAAGAGATTCTGCACATGAACTTTGTTCCACTGTATTAGTTGCAGAGCTTTCACGTGTGTTTTCAATATTTTTAGCTTTCAACACATCGTACGACTGATTGGCCGTGCTGCCACCAGGCAATATCATACGTTGCACCAACACTTGACGCATTGATTGCTTTTGACGTGACACCTGTGAAGTGAACAGAAATGAAAGCAAATTACTGTACTTGAAGAGACATATATAGATATATTTTGCGTTCACTTACCGGATAGAGTGGTTTGACGCTGTCCATATTGAAAAGTGGCCGTCGTATGGGTGCCACAGGCTGGCGGAAAACATTATTGCTCTCGTTGTTGTTATTGGTTGAAAATGTTTTTGTCGACACATAAGTTTTGGTGGCCAAATTGCGTTCCATCTACAAAAAAATTAATGTATAAATTACAGTGCAAAAAAAGTATGTTGCGCGTCACTTACTCTTGATTTTGCTACATTACGCTCGCATGTGTGTCCACAGGAACACTGTCGCTTGCGCATGCGCTCGCTCAGATTGGCTATTAAAAGCAGATGCTTAAGCTTGTTTGCAAAGCCAGCGGTGGAAAGGGATTTCAGCAACCCCGGGTCATCACATTCGCTGGGATTATATGGCATGCCATTTTGTTTTTGCATAAATACTTTTGTATCTGATTGCGTCATAGACTCCAAAGCAGCGCCACCGAAGGTTAAACTGCAGCTACTATTTACATGCATATTATTGACATTAATCAACGCATTGCTGGTGTTAACGGTATTCACACTTGGTAGCTGCTGCTGTTGTTGTTGTCTGTCAGTCCAATAGTAGTCTAGTTCGAGTTTCGAATCCTGTCCCAGCACAACATAAAGATCGCCGATGGTTATGTCCGCCGCCGTGGAAATAGTCCAGCCTTTTCGTATACGCCGAATCACTGCCTCGCTGATGAGTGGCTTAAAGTTGGACGCACTGGCACGTCCAGCACGCGCATTGACAGGTCGTCGCATACGCGCTTGATTATTGGCAGTGTTTGGGTTTTGATTAAAAGTTGTTGAATTTGCGTTTATTGTTATTGTGATATCACTTGTGTTTAATGATATTTTTACCTCCTCTTGGGAGTTATCAGCACCTTCTTTTATCACTACACTACTGTCCAAATCGGCGTTCAACAACTCTTGCAGTTCATCACTTAATTCATCGCTACTGCTTTCACACTTTCCTGGTAATATGTCCTGTTCGTACATCACTCCAAGTTCATCTTTGAACACAATATCACCAGCAGGAATATCATTATCTAGTTTTTCATATGGTGGACTGTTGAAAAGTTTATTTTTCTTCGAATCAGGCGAACGCTTCTCCGAACCACTTTCGGTGCGTGGTCGTTTATTGGCAGCACGATCTTGTGATAATGTTTCACCACGCACTTTCACGCCCATACGTTCTTCGTATGCGGCCAAACAGATATTGCCACTACCAAGGTACTCCGTGATACTCAACAATGGGCGATGTATAGGCACACCTGGTTTGGGTAAAAAACACATTTCGGGATCTTGAAAGGCTGGCAGACGTTCAGAACTTTCGGCAGACTGCGGACCATTACAATCGCTTGAATGTAAAGTGGGTGTGGGCGCGCAATAGGAAGGAAATAATTTTAATTCTTCTTCTGCCATTTTCTGCTCGGCACTACGCCATTTCATTTGAAACGTTTTGATAAAATTTACCAATTTCTTGTGCAGTGGCACCGTAGTGCGTACACGAGGATTTTGTGCAACGGTTTGAACGCGTCCGAAGGCTTCCATAGTGGCAGGACTGACGATTACCTCGATTTTCGATGGCAATCGTATGTCCTCAAGTGAGTCTGCAATTAAAAAAAAAATGTTAATAATTTTCTAATTACATATGCAAAATAATTTTTAATTCATTCACCATCGAGTTGATTCAGTCTCCTTAACGCCTTACATGATGGTGTCTTAATACGCAGGTTTTTGCCTTTACAACGCACAGTTATGTGACCATGGTAGACAAGATTTCGCAATTTCATGAAGTGTTTATCGGTTACGAATTGAAGTTTCCTTCGCATTTCGCCATAATTGATAAGCGCATATAACTCCTGTGCCGGTTTCTTAACCTCTGTAATGAGGAACAAATTAAATATTATTTTACATATCTATATGCATATGTATGTCAGTAAATATTTTCAACAAGGCCACTTACCGTCAGAGAACTTTATATATTTACAAATTTTATGATAGGTCTGGTAATAGTGCTGTCGCACTTGTTCTTTCGTTTTGAATGCACCGTCTGCTGTGCTTCTACGTTTCAGCTTTGTGTTTATATAATTGCCGAGTGCATCAAAATCCTTGCCAAACTCATTTAGCGCATCAAAAAAGTGATTACGTTCTAAATTAGTCCATGTCGGCTTATTGCTGCGTAATTGCGATGGAGTTTTTTGCATTGACTTCTCGTCACGTCGCTGTGGATCGCGTTCATTTGGTGGTGTTAATGGTCGCGTCTGGTCTTGTTTCATTTTTTGTATGACCCGTGCACTAGCACGAGTTCCCGTACAATTATGCATTATCACAGAACCTAGTAACTCACTCACTTCGGAATCCAACTAAAAATCATTTCGAAAAATTCCAAACCAAGTTTAATTTATTCACATCATATAACACATACACATTTCACCAAAGCTTTCATACCTCGGAGCGCGATTTTTCATCGCAATTTGTTGTGGATATAACGCCATTTGGTTTGCGCTCGTTGACATTTTTTCCGCCGCCAACGCTTTTGCCATTGCTTGCTATGGCAAGTGGTACTCTTTCACCGATTCGGATTTGAGTTTCATTGCTTTCCAATAACTCCTCGAATTCATCAATGAATTCTTGACCGGGTGGTACAGTTGTCGTCGTAATCGACAATACCGTCTGATTTTCGTCCCCGCCCAGCGCATTGGCGCTCATTTTCTGTGAAGCCTATTTAAAATAAAACATTTTTTATGAAAATTCCAAAGGTATTTGTTTGTTTGAGCATTTTTTAAACGCCTTTTAAAGAAAACTTCAGTGTAAATTTTCCACACGACAAAGAAATTTTAATTGCGCCCTTTCGACTACGTCGGCACGCTGAATTTTAATGGCAAATAACTTCTCTTAAACTGAAAAGTTTTTCAAATAATTGCTTTTAAAACATTCTAAACACTTTGAATTTTTATTTATTACCAAATTTAATAATTCTCAGGGCAGATTTAATGTAAAACTTTTTGATAAAATTTTACTAAATTCACTTGCGAAAACACGAAGTTGACAACTGACAAAAATGGCGCTCGACTTTCGTTTCGTTAATGGCTTTGCATATTCAGCCTTTTTATTTATTTTTATCGGTCCTTTTATAAAATTTTATTACAAACGCTTTACTATATCATTTTACCTAATCAACCGTCCAAATGTCGCCGTTTTTATGTACAAAATGCATTAATAATTTACACTTTTCACATTGTTTTCATTTATTTGTATATTCTCTTGGTGTTCACAACTCAGTACAAAAATTCTATTCCCCTTTTCTTTCTATTTCTACTACTTCGTTGTTGTTGTTTTGCCTGCATAGGATTTTTGTTTATTGATGCACTTTGCGAAAATACTACCATCTGCTGATTGGGTTGCAGATGATGGGAAAAAATATGTCAATAGGAATTACGGGATTCTGGAGACGGTGATTTTAATCGACGTAATGTTGCCATATCGTCAGTGTTTTAAATAGCATATTTTATCGTGTTGGCCTTTATGTTAGGTGTTAAGAATTGTAGCTCGCTATATCATTTTTATGTATATATGTATATGTATATATATTAATATAAAAATTACACCGGTCAACCAAACCAAAAAAATGTTTTTTGGGTTTCTGTTTTAATGCTCAGATTCTGACTCTAGAAATTGAAAAATCCGGGAAATTTTATTTTTAGCTTTTAAAGTTTGCTTTTACCTGATACGCATGGGACTAATTTGCCCATACAAGCCAAAAAGAAATACGCAAAAAACTTCTACAAAAGCAAACTTTAATTAAAAAAACAAAATTTATTCTTATTTTGGTGTAAGAGAAACTGAAATTTAACATGCAGAAGTCAGACCCAAAAATCGTGTCTATCGGTATTATAAAAACGATAGTTATTGCAGCCAGTATGTTCTAAATCAAACATTTTTTCTCATCAGAGAATAAAATGCGATACCACTCTGTGCTCGGTTTACAAAAACTCAACCGGGCTTATTTATCTGATTCAGTGCTCATTTTTTTTTGATACTAGCTCCTCTTTCGAAATAATTTGCCTTACAGTGATTTTCTTGATATTTACCTAGTCTTTTCGACAGAAACTTCATGCAAAAAATCTCTCGTTTGTTGTTGTTGTCTCCTTGGACCATATTTCTAATTATTTCGATAATTGAGCCCATTTCGGAAAATTATAATCTATATACATATATTTATTTTAAAATATCTTTATCTTAGTGACAAACTGAACGATCGTCAACAAGTGCTTGTATGGCAAACTTTTCCATTTGACGAGGTATTTTCACAAAATTAGGCATGGATTATTGTCTAAGGCAACAATGTCATCTTTTCAGAAATAGTTCAGATCAGATCACTATAGCATACTGTTGCCATGCAAACTGAAAGATCGGAATTAAGTTATTGCATGGAAAACATTTTGACTTGACGAGATATCTTCACAAAATATTATTATTGTCTAAAGCAATAACCCAATCCTCGAAGAAATTGATCAGGTCGGATAACTTTAGCATACAGCTGCCAAGCAAACTGAACGAGCGTAATCAAGTTTTTGTAAGGAATCTTTTATATTTGTGATAGTGCAACCGAAGTTAACGTTTTTGCTTGTTTTTATTTGAGGTTGTTATTATAGCAGAAGCCATCGAGGTGTCGAGAAGATATTTATGCATAACCAAAAAGTGGACTAAGAAGTAAAATTGCAATCAAATAATTCCGTTGTGGCGAAATAAAAAAATCCCAATTGCCCAATTGGTTATCAACTAATACTTTAATTGACAATTTTCACTAAAATCTGTCTTATATCTATAAAATCGTTCAATAACCAAATCTTTAAAGAGGGCTTTGTTCCAATATAAGAGTTCAACAGTTCAAGAAGCAACTGCTCGAAACAATTACATTGCCTTATTTAAGGTAATTACGAATTAAACAAAAAACTTTTGGAGTACTTACTTCTTTCACCAAATAAAACATTTGATTATTTACCATAATATATGTAGTATCCGATAAAAAACAACTTATTTTTTATTTATTCGTTTATTTCAAATTTGCTAAGTAAACTTTCTGTCAAATAAGTGGCAGCACTATAACTAATGCTCACCACGACGCAACTTATTCACCAACTGCCGGTATTTTTCCTCTTCCTTTGCCAACTGTCAAAAAGTTCCGGTTTGGAACTTCGTTAAAAAGTGAAAAGATTTCGTGCGTTTTGAATTGAATATAAATATATTTGCCTTTAGATCATAAATATATACCAATTAATACTAATACAATTAACACAGCCAACGCGATGCCGATAAGCCAGAACTTCTTCTGCAAAGCAAAAAGAGAAAGGTAAATAACACAAATGCATTGCAACGCTCAATTGTGAGTAACCTTTAAAGCTTTCTTTTTCAGCGATTCTGCTTTTTCCAATTTATGCTGACCTTTATCCACAAAGTGCGTTGCTTGTTGCGCAACAAATTCAACCCGATTTATCGTTTCACTCTGGAATTATACAATAATGTGAATATAGACAAATTGCTGATGTTATTGTTGTTGTACGTACCTGTTCCATTACTAGTGTTTGTATACGTAGGAATAAAGCGTGCACATCTTCAATGGATTTTTCCAGCTTCTTAAGCTCATTGAAACGATCCATTAAGTCACGAAGTGTTCGTCGTTCATTTTCGGTTTCTTCTAGAATCTGTAAACAAAATCCAGTGTAAAATGTTAGTATAAAGCGACAGTGAAAAGGGATAACGAAAAGTGATAGAGATCAGTGTTTGTGTAAAATGACAGTTGGAAGTGTTATTGTAAAGTGCTTGCGGAAAGCGATATTAAAAAGTTATAATAAAAAGTGTTAATTTAAAATATTATTGGAGGGGTAAAATATTAGTGCAAAATGACAGTGAAAAGTGTTAGCGTTAAATGATAATGTAAAGTGTTAGCGTTAAATGATAATGTAAAGTGTTAGTGTAAAATGTAAGTGTAAAGAGTTAATGTAAAATATTAGTGTGTGTGTGAATAAAAAGTTTCTAAATAACTTACATTGCCAACAAAAAGGTTCGTCGTCTTATTTGCTATCAGTTCTTCAATTTCTTCTTCAGTGGAATTGCAGTTCACTAATGGTAAATGAATATTAAAATATTACTTTACCAATCAATTGTTAAAATTTATTATATTCAGAGGTGCAAATAATGCATTGAATTGAAATTAGTTTTTTATTACTGTGCTATCGCGGAAATTAAAAATAATCTTAAACTTTCTAATGCCTGATCCCAAGTTGACCATGTAAGTAAGGCCTAAGTTCGGATGTAACCGAACATTTAATACTCTTGCAACTTGCAAAATCAAAGCCGGCTACCTTCAGGTGTTGGCAATAGTAAAAAATGTAGCGAACTCATTGTTCGACGAAACCGGGAATGGATTACAATCAAATTTAGTATCATATTAACCTTATTTTGAAGGCCATTTACTTCGCGCTACCGAAAATTATACTAAAATTTTTGTAGGCAGAAAAATAAGAGGGCTGATTGCATTAATTTTTGACATTGCGCAGGCATACTTTAGAACTTATTTTCAAGCAATTTTATACATATAATAATATAAACATATATTTAGAGTAAAGTCAGCTAGATGTTTAAAAATCGTGAATATCGGTTATATGGGGAGTTTTCGCTCGATTTTATCTGTTTTAGGCGCGAAGATACACTTTTATTAGAAAACCACGCTCTCTCAATTTCATTAAAATAACTCACATATTGACCAACTTATGCGGTATAAAGTCAACTGGAAGTTCGAAAATCTTTATATTAGGAAGTATTGATCCGATTCAACCTATTTTTGACACAAGGGTATATTATTATCAAGGAAAAGTTTCCCCGAATTTCAATAACATATCTCACAGATTGAGCGATATTTTCGGCAAAAAATGGACCCCAGTGTGTACCACATAATTGAAGTCTGGGTTTTTGAAAAATCATAGTCCAAATTCGACAATTTTTTAGCGTAAGATTAGAGAATGTTAATAAATTTATTTACTCTGTTATTTGTGCAAAGTTTTATTCGGATATATTGATTGGTTTTGATTTGTATACTGAAATGTGAAGGAATCAGATGGAATTTAAAATTGTGTTATATGGGAAGTACACACAAGTAAGTGGGTTACATATCGAATTTGGTTGAAATTTTTATATATTGATATAAAATATATGATATAGAATTTCAGCTAAATGTGGGCGGTGCCACGCCAATCGTCCAAATTCAACGCTAGATGCCATTAAGCTCTCTCGTACCATCTCGGGTACAAAATTTAATATCTCTGAATCATATAGTTAATAATTTATCGCGCTTTTGTTACTTTTTAACAAATGCGTTATATGTGGTGAGGGCGGGGCTATAATCATATAATATATCAGTAGGGACTCTTAAAGTATTTGTTCTAAGTGAATTTAGATATTGTAGCTTTAGTGGTTTAGCAGATACTAACCTGGTAGAGGGCGGGGCCATGTCCATTTTTTAAAAACTTTTAGCCTATAGGTGCCCTTTGCTACATAACCACATGCTACGCCTGTACCAAATAACAGTGTTATATCTTATTTTAGTGCTTAGTTTGTTTATTTTATAGGTTTAAGATGAATGGAGTTTTTTGGCCGTGGCAGTGGCATTATGCCTATATACGAACTCGTCCTTTTTTGTACAAAGTTTCAGCTTCACAATATCTCAATTTTTACTCAAGTTACAGCTTGCATAGACAGACGGACGGACATACACTCACCCGGATTTCAACTCGTCTCATCATCCCGATCATTTATATAAATATATAACCCTAGATCTAACTCGATTATTTTTAGGTGATACAAGCAACCCTTAGGTGAGCAAAAGTATTGTATTATACTCTGTAGCAACATGTTGGATGAGAAAAAAATTGAAATTAAATTTTTAATCCTAAAAATCGGATTGAACTTTATAGTGTTTCACTCAGAAAAAGTTTTTGATAAACTCTTAATTATGTGCTGAAAGAGTCGGTAAGAAAAATTTCTGCGAAACGGCTTGAAATTTTCACACGACCTTCTTAGATATATTTGCCTGGCAATGATAGAAGGACTAGTCAAAATTTCGGCGACCTCCTAAAAAATTCGTTTTTTGAATAAATTTACGCCCAATTTACTGACTCAAAAAATCGAAATTATTATCAAAGATCTTATTCTATATTCATCTATTGCAAACAATTTTTTGGCTACTCCTGGAAATTGGCTTGCAAATGGATTAAACCCCTTAATTCCAATTTTGGGATTAAAAACTAAATTTTCAATTTTAAATTAGAAAATTTGTAACCCTGCTTATATTTATTTTACTACGTATATGTATATACATATATGGTATTTATGATGTTTGTTTTATGTAGTGTGAAACAGCAGCACTTACTGATTTTGGAATGCATTTCCAGATTTTTCTTTAGCTTGCGTTCGTATAATTGCAGGAACTCTTCGTTTCTCGTCCATATTTGTATGTAACTCTGATAGAGACCATAGAAAAGCGTACGTTTCATGCGCGCCTCCAGCGTGAAATCATTCTCAGGCGGCATATTCGCTTTGAATTCTTTGAATTTGTTCATCAGCTGATTACCCATTTTTAAATTCTGCGTGCGTAGTTCATCCATTTCCTTTTCTGTGAGCATTGAAAGTGCAAATGTTGTATATGGTTAGTTGCCATATTATTGGTTTTTATGTTTCATGCAGTACATATGTTTTTGTATTACATACCATTGAAATTACGAATATTTATTGTTTGCACCATTCGACTCATTGTCTCTAAATTTGCGGAGATTTGTGCCAACTGTACTCGTATCTCCGAATACTGCAATTAAGGAAAAACATTATTATTAAATAATTGAAAGAAATATTGTTTGAATATGTAATTAGTTTATTAGCTACTAAGTAATGTTTTTATACTCTCGCAACATGCTGCATAGAGTAAAATAGTTTTGTTGTCCTAAAAGTAATCGAGATAGAAATAGTGTTATATATACCTATATACATGTAAATGATCACGGTGACGAAATGAGTTGAAGCGATAACTTAAGTAAAAATTAAGATATTTTGATAAAGCTTCCTGCAGGCGTGTCCTGGCATACAAGGAGGGTTGGTATTGCAGATTGGCGAAATCGGTCTATTGCCACACCCATAAAGTCACTTAACTGCCGTAAAGTGAAAACACATAAAGTGCCTAAGCATTAAATTTAAATACAAAACTGTATTTTGGTACAGAGGATCACAATAGCGAGGGACCCCTGTGCGACAATGCGCGTGGCATCGCCCACCTTTATCAAGGTAATACGTTTATTAGTCCCCATATACTAAATATACGGTTTTTCAAACATCCGCTTTAAGTTTATAACTTACAACGTGTGATCCAAGTAGAGGTATTTTTTTCAGCAGCCCTTTTTTGACATAATGAACGCGTAAGTCATGTCAAGCTGTTACTGTATTGTTTGGCATTTTATCGTGGAAAGACTTACGCCTAAGCAACGTTTACAAATACTATTCGCAACAACTTCATCCATCTTGAAACCCAGTACGCAGTAAAGTAAATTTAGCGGTCGTAGCTGAGAGTGTACACGAAGACCGTGGAGAGTCGATTCGGCTCGGATTGACGTATGGAATGACTTGGCGCATTTTACGTCGAGATCTTATAGATACTTGATATGCTTGAAAGCATACAAAATACAGCTTGTGGAAGAACTGAAGCCGCTCAACCTCCCCAAGCGACATCGCTTCGCCCTATGGGCTCTTGAAAAGTTCTAAGAAGGTCGGACGGTTTCGAGCCGAACTTTGTTCAGCGATGAGGCCCATTTCCGGCTCAATGGGTGTGTAAACAAGCAAAATTGCTGCATTTGGGACAAAGAGCAATCTGAAGAGATTAAAGAACTGCCATTTCATCCAGAAAAAACAACGGTTTGGTGTTGTGTGTGAGCCGGTGGAATGATGCCAATGAGAACGTAACCGTCAATGGCGAGCGTTATCGCGCCTTGATAACCGACTGTTTGATGCGAAATTTAAGCTTGTGATCTCGGCAATGTTTGATTTCAACAATATGGCCCCACTTCCCACACATTGCATCAATCAATGGATTTATTGAGAGAACATTTCGGTGAGCACATAATTTCACGTTTTGGGCCGATCGATTGCCCACCAAGATCGTGTGATATCACGCTATTTGACTTTTTCCTATGGAGATATGTGAAGTCTATGCGCACAATCCCGCTTCGATTCAGGCCTTGGAGCAAAACAACACGCGTGTCAGTCGCCAGTTACCAGTCGAAATGCTCGAACGAGTCATCGAAAATTGGACTCCACGGATGAAACATCTGAGACCTCTCCGCAGCCAACATTTGAAAGAGATAATCTTCAAAAACAAAATGCCAAATAATGTTTTTTCGAGTGATAATCAACACTCCCCATTAAATTCTCTGTGTTTTTTTCCTTAAACAATGTGGGAATCTTGAAATGAATAACCCTATATATTGGGAATCTGTGACTTTTGTTAATGAAATTCAATTCAAAAATTTATGGTAATGATATGTTGTAACTCCAAAACTGGATATTTCCTAGTCTTTGATCTTTTCAAAATGTGAGAGTATAAAATGTTCTTTGTTCTAAAAAACCGTATGCACCTGAAGGTATTTATAAATAGGAATTGTAGTCATCAAACACCGATACATTTTCTATTAATTCATAAAAGTATAAGCCATGTTCGCCTATCCCTCTGTCCGTCTGTCTGTATATACGCGAACTAGTTCCTCAATTTTTGAGCTATCGGTCTGAAATTTCGCACACGCCTTTTTCTCCGAAAGAAGCTGCTCATTTGTCGCCATCGCAAACTAATCGACCAAAATCAAGTTCTTGTGTAGAAAACTTTTTCATTTGACAAGATATATATTTATATAAATATATCTTCACGAAATTTGGCATAGAGTATTGTCCAAGGAAACGCTACAATCTCCAGATATATTGTTCACATCGGATCTCTATAGCGTATAGCTTCGGTGTAGCCGAAATTAGCGTTTTCTTTTGTTTTAAATATCCTTAACGTTACAATATGCGTAAATCTTTTATGTTATTGGTTATTGCTTTAAATAAAGCTGTAATAAATAATAGTTTAAAAAAACACGCTTTAAAGGAATTTTTACACGCTATTCCCTACCATCTACTTTGTGAAATTTAATGCTTATGGCGCATTTTACAGCGTATGAAAAAGGGCTAAAAGGACTTCCTTACAGCAAATTTAGTTGAGTTAGCTTTAAACCATTTAGGACACGGGGTTATGCCCACCTTCAAAATAATGGGAAACTGTTATCAAATTATTGCATTGTCATCGGTCCCTGACATGTCTGCAAAGTTTTAAGTTGATCAGACTTCTGGAAACCGATGAAAATTACATTAATAAGTATCAAATTTTGTTATTATTTACTTTCTGATTAATTAAATAGTTCGTTTCTTGCACCTCATATGCTAAATATTGTATTATATCTAAGTTCGAAGCATTTTAGAATATTAATTGAATTTCGAAATGCTAGAAATACCATGGGTTAAAGGTGGCTAATGCTTCTTAGATGGTTTAGTTTTTATGGTCTTCTGTAAAAAAAATTTAATTGTATTAAAAATCGGGCAGGTATCTCTTATAATTTTAATTTAATGAACCATAAAAACCTTAATCATAATTATAAGAAAAAGAGAAGAAGAAGAGAAGAAAGCCTTAATAAAATTCGAAGGTCAAAATTGACTTTATACAGGGTTTGCTATTTTGATGTATGTATATATCTATGATTATTCTCTTCACTCTAAAAACTGTGTTAATGGACTTTAAACCGAGAATTACGATCTACAGTAAGATATTTCAATAATATTGATCAACGGTATGAACATAATTCTCAGCCTTTTTCTAAACTGTAAAAATCATGCATGAGTTTAGCAAATTTCCATTTTATGATATTTTATTTCTCTAAAGTGTGTTGGGTATTCAGTTCTGCCTGCGCTCGGGCTTGCACTAATTGTTTTCTATATATTGGTGCCATTTAGCTATCATAAGTACTAAAATCCAAAAGCAAGGCTAGGCTAAAAAAATACTAAAAGCAAAAGTGTCAATGACATATACAAATACATGTAAATGAAATGTCTATGTATGCGTATATCTGTATGTATGTATTAATCTTAAAAGTTTTTTTGTTGGTTCTAATTAACCAATAGGCACCAAGAAAGTTCAAACAAAGCGAATTTTAATCGAGGAAAGTAGTTTGTCGTAAACAATTAGCTTTTATACATACAAACGTTGACATACATACTCATATTATATTCATATATGTATGCATGTGTGTACATGTTTGTTTATTCACATGATTAACCCCCACACGTGCTCTACAAATTTTATTATTTTATTTGTGCACTGATTTTTTTTAGCCAAAAAGTAATCATAAATATACACAAGTAAGGATGTGAGCCGAACATTTTATACACTCACATTACAAAGAAGTAAAAGCATGTAAATATTTTGAAAAACTATATAACGTAAATGTTTTTGTAATTCCTGTTGTAGGTAATATGTTAAAATGTCATAGTATTCAAAAAAAAATGTTAATTTCGGTTGTACCGAAGATATGCAGCTTCTGGGGGGACGTGTGTAAAATTTCAGATCGATTCCTCAACAATTGAGGGACTAGTTTGCGTATATAGGCAGACGGACAAATCGACTCAGCTCGTCACGTTGATCATTTATACAATATATACATATCCCTATATATAATTTATAAATTTCGGAGTGGACCGTAGAAAATTGTGATTTTGACACATTTTCGAAACTTTGTCTCTCGCGTTTGCCGGAGCGTGGATGTTGAAGGTTAAAGATTTATTTCGGACGGAGTTTTTAACGGTCAATTTTCAAATTTATACAGACATGACTGAAGAGCCTAATGTACATTTATCATTAAAAACTAAATAGAGACTAAATAAAAATATTTCTAAATTGAAAAAAAATTATTTGTTTATAAAAATAAAGGTACATTTTCACAATTTACAAAAAAAAGTCGAATAAATTTAACATATATCCCATTGGAAAGCTGAGCAAAAATCGTAAACATTATTAGTTATTTTTATAATGATATACTTTTCTTCGTGTACGCAAATGTTTAAAGGTACTTTTTCAATCGTTGAAATTTTGAAAATATACGTGTCTATTTGGCATCAAAGGACATAAAAAAAGGTTTCGCACGAAAACAAATTTTGAATATAAATGTTGGATAGAATGACCCATATATATGTACTTTTTAGGGCCTGCGACGTTTCATTCGGGGTTTTACAAACTTCGTGCCAAACTTAATATTTCCTGTCCAGAGTATAAAAATGGAAACTAATATTTTCATTATATCAAGTTTCTAATTAGGACGGAAAACCAATTTCTATTAAGACCAATATACCATCTGATCAAATTTGACCCGGAATCAAGAAATTTTATTTCTTTGTCTCATCCGAGTCATCTATCCATTTCTTTAAATCTTTTGCAAGAACGACGTCGAGTAGAGGTCGTAAAAGAGATGCTTGACAGAGTAGTTGAGGACCCTAAATTCATCAAACTCATCATTACTGGTGACGGCGAGGGTTTCTGAATATGACATCGAAACTGTCCAACAAACTAACGAATGACGCAGCAAAAATGAACCAAAACCGAAAAAATTAAAATTCGCTGAAGGCTCTGAACGTCATCCCAGTTGGGATGCGCATGCTTGTATTGGCTCAAATTAATTAATTAAAAAATGTAAAGGAATTTTGTTAAAAACATTCTTTCACAAAAATATTTTTTGGTACCTAAAATTTTCCGTAGCGAGTATAAGAGTGTGTATGTATACATATGGAATTATTTCTTCAATGAATCAATGACAAATGTCAATCTGTCAACGAAGGGCATTAAGGCGAATGTGATATAAAAAACAATATTATC